>NC_053491.1:258395148-259020148 GCF_905171775.1 Rana temporaria
GTGATGGATTCACAATGGGCCCTTCTGGGATCACGAGGATTAATTTGTTGGAATGTGCACGGGTGTATAATCAGGAGCTCATCTATGGATTTTCTTTACTCACTGGGACTATATATATATATATATATATATATATCAATTGATTTTTTTTTTTATTTCTTCATGTTTTCACTTTTTACCCATCCATTAGATGGACGGGGCTTATGTTTATTTGCAGATTTAGTCCACAAGCTGGTTATGGTTTTATCTGCCAATGTGGTTTATTGCATTTAACGTTTATCATCACCTTCATTTATTCATTTATTTATTGATGTTTGTTACCAATTTATTATTTGTGTTAATATCACCAAGAACATTTGATTTCGCACTGGGCTCCGTGCCCCTTTTGTGTGTCTCCCTATTGGTAGCACTATCCTTCCTTCCAAACATGTATAATCTCGTTGGGGTGTAGTAAACTCTGTGTATTAAAAATAGGTGAGATACTCTCTGTGACGGACAGAGTGACACCGATGTCCCTAGCTCCAAAATCCGTTCCCATTGTTTAGTTGTTATAGGGCCTACGTCCTCCTCCCATCTTTGTTTATTTTTTTCTCGTCTCTCACCCCCTATAGACCCATCACTAATCTGAGCATATAGTTCTAAAATAAGGCCTTTAGAAATCCCTGAATTAATTAACCGTTGGAGGTGGGGGATTTTTTTGCCATCTCACCGGGTGCTCCATGAATTGGGCTTGTAGGGCATGTCTAATCTGTAGGTAGGTATAAAACAAAAAATCTGGGATGGCATATTTTCTGCTTAATTCTGCAAATGATTTCAATGTATTACCTATATATACTGTAGTTGCACCAATCTAGTTATGCCTAATTTTTCCCATTCTTTTAAACTTCCCTATAGCTAGAATTTCTTGCAGGTATTTATTTTCCCAGAGCGAGGAGTATTCTGTTGGCCCTTTATACCCCAGCTTTCCTGCCTGACATATTTTTTTTAACCATCCTTAATGTTGGATTCTTAGCCTGGAAAGAATCAGCCTCTAGGGTTTTTAGTATAGTGTTATGTAGGGCCCCCATTAACATCATTTTACCACTGGCACTCCCTCCTCTTTCTATAATGCCCCCCCAGATGTTGTAATTGTGCCGCTAAAAAATAGCTGTGAGGGGGTGGAACGGCCAGACCTCCCTTATTTGTTGGCAGTTGTAGTGTTTGAAGACTAATCCTCGCCTTTCCCTTCTTCCAAATTAATTCCCTAAAAAGGGTCTCTATTTTTTTAAACCATACTCTACCTATCCATACTGGAGAGTTATGGAGCACGTAGACAGAGGCGGCTCTTTAATTAGGCAAATTAGGCGGTCGCCTAAGGCCTCGCACTCACAGGGGCCTCACGGCTGCCTAACTTACCCCAGTTTTGAGGGACAGGAGACCTTAACGCTTCCGCTGCTGTGCTCAGGCAGCGTTAAGAGCCCTAACTCAGGAGAGGGGCCGCCAGCGTCCCTAACAACCAGTGAATATCGGTGACACCACCCTTTGTGATGTCAATGACCCAGCATGCCCTCAGTCAATGACGTCACAAGGGGGCGGGTTCACCAGGTGACATCACCCGCCCCTTAGTTATTAAAAAGCAGGATCTGGGGGCCACCTTGTTAAAGGGGGCTTCCAGGTTCTGATAAGCCGCCCACCCGTAGACCCCCACAACCACCGGCCAGGGTTGTGGAGAAGACGCTTTTGTTCCTGAATTATTTTTCCCATTATGGGCATGAGTGGGGCCCCATGTCAAGTTTTGCCTAAGGCCTCACAAAACCTAGAGCCGCCTCTGCACGTAGAGTAGTTGTGGCATCCAAATCATCGTAATAAGATTGCTGCGGCCAGCCACCGATAAGGGAAGTCATCCCCAAATATCAGTTTTACATTTAAACTTAACTAAAAGTGTCTCTGGGTTATTTCCAATGTATTGTTCTGGGTCTCGTGTAACCACTATCCCCAGATAATCCATTTTCTCCACTGTTTTTAGTTGGGGGATTTCTGCACTAACAGTCTACTGGCAGGAGTACTGACTTTTCCCATTTTATCACGAGGACCGAGAGTCGTCCAAATGCCTCCACTGTCTAAAGTACCGTTTTTAAAGATGTTGTAGAGTCCCCCAAGAAAAAACAGGATATCATCCGCATAGAGTGCCACTTTTTCCTCTTCTGCCCCTCTCTTAAATCCTTGTATACCCCGTATAGTTCTGATCGCAATTGCCAATGGCTCTATTGCCAAAGCAACAAGGGGGGACAACAGGCATCCCTGCCTTGTCCCCCTTTCTAGTTTAAATGTCTGTGAATATTCATTATTCATTTTTATTTTTGCACTTGGGGAGTTTTAAAGTGTTTTTACCCACCTAATAAAAACAAAGCCAAACCCAAATTTCTCCAAAACAGATATTCCCACTCTAGGCTATCAAAAAGCCTTAGTGGCATCCAGGGATAAGATGGATCCATTACCTATATTCTCAGTTGGCGTCTGTAGGTTCAAGTACAACCTTCTAATGTTAACACTAGTAGATCTGTTCAGAATAAATCCGGCATGTGTGAGCAATTTATCATTTAGTGACAACTTTGTGCAAAAAAAAAAATCAGTTTGTCATATTCCCGCAACTTGTGTTAAAATATTAAATATTCCATGGACTCGACATTAGAGTTGAACGGACACCTGGATGTTCGGGTTCGGACCCGAACCCGGACTTTGAAAAAAAAGTTTGGGTTCGGGACCGAACCCGACCCAAACCCGAACCCCATTGAAGTCAATGGGGACCCGGACTTTTGACTACAAAAATGTCTCTAAAAAACTAAGGGAAAGGGCTGGAGGGCTGCAAATGGCAGCAAAATGTCGGGAAGAGCATGGCAAGTACTATGGAAATAAATGTGGATAGGGAAATAACTTAAAATAACATAAAAAAAAAATCATTTTGACCTAGGAGGACGAGGTCCATACAGTTTTGTTCAAAATTATTCAACCCCCCAATGCTGTAAAGGGTTTTAGGGAATTTAGTGTACATTTGTAATTGTATGCAGAATGAAATCCTACAAGGACTTCTTAAAGAACCATATGCAACTAAAATGACATCAATTGGTTTTGTAATACAGTAGTAAATGTTTATTTTGTGAATTCTTCATTTACACAATTATTCAACCCCTTAAAGACTACCACTCTGAAGAACAGAGGTTCATTGAAGTGTTTTCAATCAGGTATTGAAAACAACTGTGGATGTCAGGGAGCAGCAATAAAGCCTAATAAGCACCAGGAAGACAAGAGAAGAGGTGATTCACAGGAAGGACAATGGCTATAAGAAGATTGCAAAGATGTTAAACATACCAAGAGACACCATAGGAAGCATCATTCGCAAATTCAAGGCAAAGGACACTGTTGAAACGCTACCTGGTCATGGCAGAAAAGATGCTGACTTCGACTGCTGTGCGCTACCTGAAGCGTAGAGTGGAGAAAAGTCATCGTGTGACTGCTGAGGAACTGAGAAAAGATTTGTCAGATGTGGGTACTGAAGTTTCTGCTCAGACAATACGGCGCACACTGCGTAATGAAGGCCTCCATGCCAGAACTCCCAGGCGCACCCCCTTGCTGTCTCCAAAGAATAGGAAGAGTCGACTGCAGTATGCCAAAAGTCATGTGGACAAACCACACAAGTTTTGGGATTGTGTTCTGTGGACTGATGAAATAAAATTAGAACTGTTTGGGCCCATGGATCAACGCTATGTTTGGAGGAGGAAGAACAAGGCCTATGATGAAAAGAACACCTTGCCTACTGTGAAGCATGGCGGGGGGGTCAATCATGCTTTGGGGCTGTTTTGCTTCTGCAGGTACAGGGAAGCTTCAGCGTGTGGAAGGTACCATGAATTCTCTTCAGTACCAGGAGATATTGGATGACAATGTGATGCAGTCCGTCACAAACCTGAGGCTTGGGAGACGTTGGACCTTTCAACAGGACAATGATCCCAAGCATACCTCCATAAGTCCACTAGAGCATGGTTGCAGATTAAAGGCTGGAACATTTTGGAGTGGCCATCGCAGTCACCAGACTTAAATCCGATTGAGAACCTCTGGTGGGACTTAAAGAAAGCAGTTGCAGTGCGCAAGCCTAAGAATGTGACTGAAGGTGGAAGCGGCGGTGGAGGAGGAGGTAGCCAACACAGCAGGTTTTGGTTTTTAATTGATTTATTTTTTAAATTAGGGTAAACCCCAAAAGAGTGAGAAAGATCTAGGGTTGCTGCCTCATCCCTTTAAACCTGAACACAGAGTAATTACACCGGTTCTGGGGCTAATTTAATGTCGATAAGGCACCAAGTGAGTTTAATTAGCAGCACCTTAATCAGCCAGAGAACCTGTGTAATTAATATGTTTTTGCTTTTAAAGGGATGAGATGGCAACCCTAGAAACATCAGAAAAAAAAACAATGGCTGGGTAAGGCCGGCCCTGTGTCTATTCTGCACAAGGTACGGACAAGTCCTGTGGGATCCATGCCTGGTTCATTTTAATGAACGTGAGCTTGTCCACATTGGCTCTGGACAGACGGCTGCGCTTGTCTGTGATAACGCCCCCTGCCGTGCTAAATACACGTTCAGACAATACACTGGCCGCAGGGCAGGCCAGCACCTCCAAGGCGTAAAGGGCAAGCTCAGGCCATGTGTCCAATTTGGAGACCCAGAAGTTTAAGGGGGCATAGCCGTCATTCAGTACGTGTAGGCGTGTGCACACATACTGCTCCACCATGTTGCTGAAATGCTGCCTCCTGCTAAAACGTTCCATATCAGCTGGTGGTGCTATTTGTTGTGGCGTGCTGACAAATCTTTTCCACATTTCGGCCATGCTAACCCTGCCTTCTGAGGTGCTGGCGGTGCCCCTGCGTTGGCGACCTCTTCCTCCTCCTCTGCCTTCGCCTTCTGCTTCCACTGTGCCCCAGCTGCCAGGTGGAAATTGCACCAGCAGCGCGTCTACCAGCGTGCGCTGGTACTCGCGCATCTTGCGTTCACGCTCCAGTGAGGGAATTAAGGATGGTACATTGTCCTTGTAACGGGGATCCAGCAGCGTGGCCACCCAGTAATCAGCACCTGTTATAATGTGCGAAACACGCCGGTCGTTGCGGAGACACTGCAGCATGTAATTGCTCATGTGTGCCAAGCTGCCCAGAGGCAACGAAAAGCTGTCCTCTGTGGGAGGTGTATCATCTGTGTCCTCTGTATCCCCCCAGCCACGCACCAGTAATGGCCATGAGCTGGTCTGGATGCCATCCTGCTGTGAACATGGTTCCTCCTCCTCCATGTCTTCCTCCTCCTCATCCTCCCCCGCGTCATCCTCCAGAACTGTGCCCTTGCTGGACAATTGTGTACCTGGCCTTTGTTGGTGCACAAACCCACCCTCGGAGCCACTTGTGAATGACTGCCCTGAAAGCCTTGGAAATGATCTCAATTCCTTCTCCTCCTGTGCCACATCCTCTTCCATCATCGCCCATAGCATTTTTTCAAGGAGGCATAGAACTGGGATAGTCACGCTGAGAGCGGCATCATCGGCACTGGCCATGTTGGTGGAGTACTCGAAACAGCGCAACAAGGCACACAGGTCTCGCATGGAGGCCCAGTTATTGGTGGTGAAGTGGTTCTGTTCCGCAGAGCGACTCACGCGTGCGTGCTGCAGCTGAAACTCCACTATTGCCTGCTGCTGCTCGCACAGTCTGGCCAGCATGTGCAAGGTGGAGTTCTACCTTGTGGGCACATCACATATGAGGCGGTGAGCGGGAAGGCCGAAGTTACGCTGCAGCGCTGCCAGGCGAGCAGCAGCAGGGTGAGAACGCCGAAAGTGCGCACAGACGGACCGCACTTCCTGCAGCAGCTGTGGCATATCGGGGTAAGTTTTCAGGAAACTCTGCACCACCAAATTCAGCACATGCGCCAGGCAAGGGATGTGCGTCAAACCGACTAGGCCCAGAGCTGCTACGAGATTTCGCCCGTTATCACACACCCCCAGGCCCGGCTTGAGGCTCACTGACGCCAACCACTCATCGGTCTGTTGTTCCATGTCCCTCCACAACTCCTGCGCGGTGTGTGGTTTTTCCCCCAAACAGGAAAGTTTTAAAACTGCCTGCTGGCGTTTACCCATGGCTGTGCTGAAGTTGGTGGTGAATTTGTTACGCTGACTGGATGAGGAGGCGGTAGAGGATGAGGAAGCGGAGTAGGAGGAGTTAGGAACAGGAGGCAAACTAAAGCGCCCTGCAATCCTCGGTGGTGGAAGGACATGCGCCAAACTGCTATCCACCTCAGGCCCAGCCGCCACTGCATTTACCCAGTGTGCTGTTAGGGAGATATAACGTCCCTGACCGTGCTTACTGGTCCACGTATCCATAGGTGGACCTTGGCACAGATGGCATTGCGCAGTGCACACCTGATTTTGTCCCCCACTTGGTTGTGCAGGGAAGGGATGGCTCGCCTGGAAAAGTAGTGGCGGCTGGGCACGACGTACTGTGGGACAGCCAAAGCCATCAGGCTTTTAAAACTCTGCGTCTCCACCAGACGGAATGACAGCATTTCAAAGGCCATTAATTTTGAAATGCTGGCATTCAGGGCCAGGAATCGCGGGTGGGTAGGGGGGTACTTCCTCTTCCGCTCCAGTGTTTGGGAGATAGAGAGCTGAGGTGGATGAAGAGGCCGAGAGGCCCGAGACTGATGCAGAAGAGGAAGCAGGAGGAGCCAAAGACCTTTCTTGGTTTTTGAGGTGTCTACTCCACTGCATCTCATGCTTTGCACTTAGATGCCTGGTCATGCAGGTTGTGCTCAGGTTGAGAATGTTTATGCCTCGCTTCAGGCTCTGATTGCACAACGTGCAAACCACGCGTGTCTTGTCATCAGCACATTGTGTGAAGAACTGCCACGCTAGGGAACTCCTTGGACCTGGCTTTGGTGTGCTCGGTCCCTTGCTGCGTTGGGCAGTAGCAGGCGTACTGTCTAGGGGACAGACGCTCTGCTTTGGCACCCTGCTCCCTCTTCTGCTGTGCTGGTGGCTCTGTGCGACCACCGCCTCTTCCTCCGAACTACATGGGTCACCTGCATGAGGTTGATTCCATGTCGGGTCGAGGACCTCATCGTCCTCCACATCATCTTCCACCCAGTCTTCACCACTGCCCTCCTTGTCGGTCTGCACAATTGCAAAAGCACCAGCAACTGTTTCATCATCATCCAAGATGTGCTGTGATGGTCCCCCCATGTACTCATCTTGAAATATAAGTGGTTGGGCATCGGTGCACTCAATCTCTTCCACTTCTGGGGCTGGGCTAGGTGGATGGCCCTGGGAACACATGCTAACAGACTCATCAAAAATAATAAGAGACTGCTGCATGATTTGGGGCTCAGACTGCTTGGCTGATTTGCAAGGGGGTGAGGTGAAAGACTGATGGTGGACATCGGCTGCAGGCGCCAACTCTGAACTTTCAGCACAAGACTGGTTGGAAAACAATGTGAAGGAACTGGAGACACTGTCAGCAACCCAATCTACTACCGCCTGTTCTGCTCCTGGCCTCAACATTCGTAGAGCTGGATTAGGCCCGACCAAATACCGCTGCAGGCTCTGTCGGCTACTCGCACCTGAGAAGAAAGGTGTTTCACTTGTGCGTGTAGCTGGCACAGATCGACCACGTCCTCTCCCTGTAACAGGAGCTCCACCAGCAGCACCACGACCGCGGCCACGTCCCTTATTTGATGTTTTCCTCATATTTCTCAAAATATGGATCTTGCCCTAAATGGGTGTTTTTTAAATACAACAATAGTGTAATATGGTGAAATAGGCAGAGATTCACCTATATATTTCTCTACCTATAGCAAGAAGCAGGAACCTAGCCCTAAACAATGTACTGCACAGACAGGATATCGCAGGGGACAGGTAGAGTGCTGGTGAAATATGCAGAGAGTCACCTATAGATTGCTGTCCCTATAGCAAATAGCTGGAACCTCTCCCTCAACTATGTACTGAACACACACAGTATATCACAGGTGGTGGCAGGTACAGTGTTGGTGAAATATACAGAGAGTCACCTATAGATTGCTGTCCCTATAGGAAACAGCTGGAACCTCTCCCTCAACTATGTACTGGACACTAGGGATGAGCTCCGCGTTCGATTCGAACGTATGTTCGACTCGAACATCGCTCGTTCGATCGTTCGTCGAAAATCGAACAAAAACGGGTCGTTCGCGCCAAATTCGAATGACACAAAACGTCCCATAATTCACTGGGGCGTTGAGCGCTGATGATTGGCCAAGCATGCTGTATGTCCCGCATGCTTGGCCAATCACAGCGCTCAAAAAACGAAGAGCCATAATTGGCCAAAGCCAGGGTGGCTTTGGCCAATTATGGCTCAGGGGGATTTAGTACACGCCCCACACTATAAAAGGCAGCCTGCACGGCTGCCTAGTGTAGTGTGTTGGCGGTTCTAGAGAAGATCAGTCAGTCAGACAGAGAGAGATAGAGAGATAGAGACACAGTGTCTTAACTAGATAGATAGATAGATAGAGAGTAGGAAGTGTAGTCAGTATAGTTAAAAGTACAGTTTGTAGAGAATATATTCACATCCTTAGGCGTTGTCAATATATTTATAAACTGTACAGCTCAGCTAGTTTATCTATTAGTATCTGTCAGGCAGGAGATTGTTCTACATGCAGCGCTCTAACGTGTTGTATTGCCTGCATTAGGGATTTACTTTAAATATAATTATTCTGTGTTATTTAACGTGTGCTAGTTAATTGCACACACAGACGCATTACCTGTTACTGCACGTGTGCAATTTATTTGCACAGAAGTGCAGTCGCTGTTAATGCAACTGGGCTATTGAATTGCACAGAAACGCAGTGGCTATTACTGCGTGCGTGCTGTTTAATAGCAACTAAAGGCAGTTGGTGTCACTGCGTGCGTGCTGTTAAATCGCATTTGACCGCAGTGGCTATTACTGCGTGCGTGCTGTTTAATAGCAACTAAAGGCAGTTGGTGTCACTGCGTGCGTGCTGTTAAATCGCATTTGACCGCAGTCGCTATTACTGCGTGCGTGCTGTTTAATAGCAACTAAAGGCAGTTGGTGTCACTGCGACTATTTTGTTACTTTACACTTGAGCCAAGTCGCTCTTACTGTGTGGTTGCTGTTTAATACCATCTGAAAGCAGTTGGTGTGACAGCGACTATTTTGTTACATAACACTTGAGCCAAGTCGCTCTTACTGTGTGGTTGCTGTTTAATACCATCTGAACGCAGTTGGTGTGACTGCGACTATTTTGTTACTTTACACTTGAGCCAAGTCGCTCTTACTGTGTGGTTGCTGTTTAATACCATCTGAACGCAGTTGGTGTGACTGCGACTATTTTGTTACTTTACACTTGAGCCAAGTCGCTCTTACTGTGTGGTTGCTGTTTAATACCATCTGAACGCAGTTGGTGTGACTGCGACTATTTTGTTACTTTACACTTGAGCCAAGTCGCTCTTACTGTGTGGTTGCTGTTTAATACCATCTGAACGCAGTTGGTGTGACTGCGACTATTTTGTTACTTTACACTTGAGCCAAGTCGCTCTTACTGTGTGGTTGCTGTTTAATACCATCTGAACGCAGTTGGTGTGACAGCGACTATTTTGTTACATAACACCTGAACGCATAACTATGGCTGGAAGGACAAAGAGAGGCAGAGAGTCACGAGGGCAAGCAGGCTCTGCATCTAGAGGTAACGCTGGTGATGGATGTGGTGCATCCTCTTCAGCACGTGGCCGTGGCCGCTCGTCCTTCTTTTCGGGAGCTGGCCGTGTTGAGCCTCAACATGCTGAGAAATTAGTTGAGTGGATGACCAAGCCGTCCTCATCCTCCTCATCCTCTCTCACACAGACTGATTATAGTTTGTCTGGCAAAGCAGCTGCCAAGGCGTCCTCTACCCTCTGCACAATGGGATCACACAATCCTTCCCTAGTCCCACCGTGTCCTGCTGAGGAGTCCCCCGAACTGTTTCAACACAGTGTTGGGTACATGCTAGCTGAAGATGCGCAGCGTTTTGAAGACTCCGATGACGGAACACTGATAGAGGAAGGCATTGATGTGAGCCCAGGGAGAGGGGGTGGCCGAGAGGGACAACAATCTGGGAGTGATGTTCCCCCAGCTGGAGCATACTGCCAGGTTGTCGCCAGTGATGATGAGGAGGGAGGGGATGATGAGGTCATTGACTCTACCTGGGTGCCTGGTAGGAGAGAGGAGGAGGAGGAAGAGGACGAGGCACAGGCACATCTTCAAAGAGGCAGGAAGCCCTCCAGGGGTCAGCTTAAGGGCAGTACACCAACTGCATTACGTGGCGCTGCTGTGTCTCAACGGTACAGCAAAAGTTCTTTGGTGTGGGCCTTTTTTGAAACCTGTTCATCAGATCCTACCTTTGCTGTTTGCAACATATGTCTCAAGCGTATCTCGCGTGGCCAAAACATCACCCGCTTGGGCACCACATGCTTGTCCAGACATATGTCGACCTGCCATGCAGCTCGTTGGCAGGCATACCAGAAAGACCCACACCAAAGACCAAAGCGGTCCTCCCCTTGCCCTTCTGTGACCTCAAACCCCACTAGACCCCCAGTCCTCTCTGCAGCCTGCACCGAAGGTGTAGAAATAGGTGTGTCACAACGTAGTAGTGGTAGTACATCCGGCCAATCTACTGATATTACCAGACAAATTTCCCTGCCCCAGCTGCTGCAGCGCCGAAAGAAGTACGCTCCCAGCCATCCACATGCCCAGCGGTTGAATGCTAGCTTAGCAAAATTGCTAGCACTTCAACTGCTACCTTTTCAGTTGGTAGATTCTGCCCCCTTCCGTGAGTTTGTGGAATGTGCAGTACCTCAGTGGCAAGTACCCAAACGCCACTTTTTTTCACGGAAGGCGATTCCGGCTCTCTACCGGCATGTGGAAGGCAATGTCCATACCTCGCTGGACAGGGCGGTCAGTGGTAAGGTGCATCTTACCGCTGACTCATGGTCCAGCAGGCATGGACAGGGACGTTACCTGTCTTTTACGGCCCATTGGGTGACTCTGCTGGCAGCTGGGAAGGACGCAGGTCAAGGTACAGTAGTTTTGGAGGTTGTTCCACCACCACGCCTCCAAAACACTACAACTGCTTGTGACACACCTCTCTCCTCCATCCCCTCCTCTTCTTCTTCCTCTGTGGCCTCTTCCTGTGGTGATGTTGGCTCAGAACCAGCCGTGCTCCGTAGGCGTACGACGGGCTACGCAGGAATGCAGGCCAAGAGATGCCATGCGGTCCTAGAGCTGGTGTGCTTGGGAGACAGGAGCCACACTGGGGAAGAGGTTCTTTCAGCTCTGCAGGGGCAGGCTCAGAGGTGGTTGACGCCACGCCAGCTGAAGCCTGGAATGGTGGTCAGCGATAATGGCACCAACCTCCTCTCTGCCCTGCGACGTGGAAAACTCACCCATGTGCCCTGTTTTGCGCATGTTCTCAATTTGGTGGTGCAGCGGTTCTTGGGCAGGTACCCTGGCTTACAGGATGTCCTGAGGCAGGCCAGGAAAGTCTGTGTGCATTTCCGGAGGTCATATAATGCCACTGCTCGGCTGACAGACCTCCAGAGGGAATACAACCTGCCCAAGAACCGCCTAATCTGTGACATGCCCACCAGATGGAACTCTACGTTGGCCATGCTGCAGCGGCTGCACACGCAGCAGAGGGCCATCAATGAGTACCTGTGCCAATATGGCAGCAGAACTGGCTCAGGGGAGCTTGGTTTTTTTTCACCACGCCAGTGGGCCTTGATCAGGGATGCATGCACTGTCCTGTCACCATTTGAGGAGGCCACGAGGATGGTGAGCAGTGACAGTGCATGCATCAGTGATACTGTCCCGCTTATTCACATGTTGGAGCACACCCTACGTGGATAATGGACAGGGCCCTTGAGGCAGAACAGAGGGAGGAAGAGGAGGACTTCCTTACCTCTCAAGGCCCCCTTTATCCAGACACTGTTCCTGCTTGCCCACCTGGAACACAGGAAGAGGAGGAGGAGGATGAGGAAGAGGAGGAGGAGGAGGATTGTATCAGCAGCATGGAGGTGGAGCCTAGCACTCAGCATCAACAGCAGCAGTCTTCAAGGGATCATTTACAGTCCCAAGGAACACGTGGACTTTTACGTGGCTGGGATGAGGTGGCTGAGGATCCTGTCGTCCTCAGTGACCCAGAGGACTGTGCCCCGAATGCCTCTGCAAACCTACGCTGCATGGCCTCCCTGATCCTGCAAAGCCTGCGTAAGGATCCTCGTGTACGTGCTATCAAGGAGAGGGATCATTACTGGCTGGCAACTCTCCTTGATCCACGTTACAAGAGTAAGGTAACGGATCTTATGTTGCCATCGCAGAGGGAGCAGAAGATGAAACTACTGCGGGAGGCCTTGCAGAAGGGTCTGTGCAATGCGTTCCCAGAACCGGGGGGATTACCAAAACCTGGCCCTGGACAACGTCTTGCTGAGGCTTCGGTGAGTCAGAGAAGGAGCGGGGGAGAAGGTGGCCGTCTGACCGATGCATTCAGACAATTTTTTAGTCCGCAGCCCCAAGGTCTGACCGGTTCCAGCAACCATCGCCAGCGTCTGGTTTACATGGTCCGGGAATACCTAGCGGCAAGATCCGACTTGGACACCTTCCCCACGAAAAATCCTCTGGCTTACTGGGTCTTGAGGATGGATCACTGGCCAGAGCTTGCACAGTACGCAATTGAGCTACTGGCTTGCCCTGCATCCAGTGTTCTTTCAGAACGCACATTCAGTGCTGCTGGAGGCTTTGTGACCGATCACAGGGTACGCCTCTCCACCGACTCTGTTGATCGACTGACCTTCATCAAAATGAATCAGGCTTGGATCAACACCGGCTACCAAGCACCTGATGCTGATGTTACTGAATAAGAATTTTGTGTTGAAATATCAGATCCCTTTGAGACTGCTGATGCCGAGTGACTGTCCTGTTGTGCTGCTGATGGAATATCCTTCTCCTCCTCACTTTTCATGCTGTTAGCTAGTAAGAAATTTTGTTTTTCTGTGCTCCGCCACCAGTGCCTAAGGCCTAATTTTTCTGCCCCTGTTTAACAGGGGCGCCTAATAACAATTTTTGATGCAATACTTTGCACGTGGCCTAAGGCATAATTTTTCTGCCCCTGTGTAACAGGGGTGTCTAATAACAATTTTTGATGCAATACTTTGCATGTGGCCTAAGGCACAATTTTTGTGCCCCTGTGTAACAGGGGCGTCTAATAACAATTTTTGATGCAATACTTTGCACGTGGCCTAAGGCACAATTTTTGTGCCCCTGTGTAACAGGGGCGCCTAATAACAATTTTTGATGCAATACTTTGCACGTGGCTCCTTGTTGCGCTCCAATTACAGATATTGGGAGGGGTTGCAGTGTTATGTTGCGCCTACGGACACATTTTTATGCCCCTGTGTAACAGGGGCGCCTAATAACAATTTTTGATGCAATACTTTGCACGTGGCTCCTTGTTGCGCTCCAATTACAGATATTGGGAGGGGTTGCAGTGTTATGTTGCGCCTACGGACACATTTTTATGCCCCTGTGTAACAGGGGCGCCTAATAACAATTTTTGATGCAATACTTTGCACGTGGCTCCTTGTTGCGCTCCAATTACAGATATTGGGAGGGGTTGCAGTGTTATGTTGCGCCTACGGACACATTTTTATGCCCCTGTGTAACAAGGGCGCCTAATAACAATTTTTGATGCAATACTTTGCACGTGGTTCTTTGTTGCGCTACAATTACAGTATGTTTGAGGGGTGCCCTTTTTTCTACAATTTTGCTTTCCCAAAAAGATAATGCCACCCCCCCACCACCCCTAAAATAATCGAGATATTGTTCCCACACAGCACGTGCGCAACCAGTATTAAATTACTTTGTTCTTATAATAATTTAATGTTGTGCAGGGACATTTCTAAACATGTGCCACTACTAGAGACACACAGCAGGTGTGATATTTGAAGGAATTTTTCATTTTTTTTTTTTCACTTTAAACATCATTAAAATCGCTGCTCCGCAAAAACGTCCGTTTTTAAAATATTTTTTTCGATTGATACATGTTCCCTGGGGCAAGACCCGGGTTCTGAAAGACGTTTACCAACATTAAATTGAATATTGGTCTTTAAAATGATCGTTTTTGAATTCGAACGTTCGAGTCCCATAGACTTCAATGGGGTTCTAAATGTTCGCGCGAACCCGCGGTCTGTTCGAACGTTCTGATGCGAACCGAACCCGGGTATGTTCGGCTCATCCCTACTGGACACACACAGTATATCACAGGTGCACAGGTGGTGGCAGGTGCAGTGCTGTTGAAATATACAGAGAGTCACCTATAGATTGTTGTCCCTATAGGAAATAGCTGGAACCTCTCCCTCAACTATGTACTGGACACACACACAGTATATCACATGTGGTGACAGGTGCAGTGCTGTTGAAATATACAGAGAGTCACCTATAAATTGCTGTCCCTATAGGAAATAGCTGGAACCTCTCCCTCAACTATAAGATGCAGATCTCACAGAAATAAAGAGTGCTTGTGTAGATTTCAGAAGCAGGATACACCTCTCTGACACTGTCCCTCAATAAACAGCAGCCTGTCCCTATAGCAAATAGCTGAACAAAATTCCTAAACTATAAGATGCAGATGTCACAGAAATAAAGAGTGCTTGTGTAGATTTCTGAAGCAGGATACACCTCTCTGACACTGTCCCTCAATAAACAGCAGCCTGTCCCTATAGCAAATAGCTGAACACAATTCCTAAACTATATGATGCAGATGTCACAGAAATAGAGGGCCTGATTCTCAAAAGAGATACGCAGGCGGAACTGCTGTTCAGTCTGTGCCTAACTTTGGAAACGATCCTCAAAAGGCTTTTTCCAAAGTTAGGCAGAAAATCTGACATGTGCAAGACACTTACACGGTCAGATCTTAGGATGCAGTACCGCATCCGCCGCTGGGGGCATTTCTCATTGAAATGCAGCTTTGAGTATGCAAATGAGGACTTAAGCAGATCCACAACGCTTTTCAGCACTGTGATTTCTGCATAAGTTCCGATTTGCTTGCGCAAAACTAGGGCTGGTTTTACAATGTGGAAAATTAGTCACACCTTGTAAAGGCCCATTCAAGCGACGGCATTTGGTATGCATTCCTGAGGGAGAACTCCACGGCAATTTTTAAATTCAAAACCGGCATGGGTTCTCCCCCCCAGGAGCATACCAGGCCCTTAGGTCTGGTATGGGTTGTAAGGAGACCCCCCCTACGCTGAAAAATCGACGTAGGGGGGCCCCCTACAATCCATACCAGACCCATATCCAAAGCACGCTACCCGGCCGGTCAGGAATGGGAGTGGGGACGAGCGAGCGCCCCCCCCTCCTGAGCCGTGCCAGGCCGCATGCCCTCAACATGGGGGGGTTGGGTGCTCTGGGGCAGGGGGGCGCACTACGGGCCCCCCCACCCCAGAGCACCCTGTCCCCATGTTGATGAGGACATGGTTGTCGGGGTCTGCGGGCGGGGGCTTATCGGAATCTGGGAGTCCCCTCAAATAAGGGGGCCCCCAGATACCGGCCCCCCACCCTAAGTGAATTGATATGGGGTACATCGTACCCCTACCCATTCACCTGGAGGCAAAAAGTAAAAGTTAAACACACAACACAAGGGTTTTTAAAATAATTAGTCTGCTCCGGAGGCCCCCCCTGTCTTCTTTATTAGCTCTAATACCAGGGGGGCTTCTTCTTCCACTCTCCGGGGGTCTTCTCCGCTCTCCGGGGGTCTTCTATCTTCGCCGCTCTCTGCTGTTGACTCGGCGCACCCCGGTTCTTCTGCAGCTGTCCGGTGCCTTCTTCTTCAGCGCTGGCTGCCTGCTATCTTCGTGTGTTAGCTCAATTACTAGCAGGCAGCCAGCGCGGTCTTCTGTGACGTCAGGTTCTTCTTCTCCCTTCTTCCGATGTTGACACGTCGCCTCTTCTCACTGCAATGATGGAAGCGCGCCTTGCATCCCATTTATATAGGCATCACCGTCCCATCATGCTCCGGTAGGTACCCACGTGGTGGGTGCACGTGGGTAGGCACCCACCACGTGGGTACCTACCGGAGCATGATGGAATGGTGATGCCTATATAAATGGGATGCAAGGCGCGCTTCCATCATTGCAGTGAGAAGAGGCGACGTGTCAACATCGGAAGAAGGGAGAAGAAGAACCTGACGTCACAGAAGACCGCGCTGGCTGCCTGCTAGTAATTTGCGCTAACACACGAAGATAGCAGGCAGCCAGCGCTGAAGAAGGCACCGGACAGCTGCAGAAGAACCGGGGTGCGCCGAGTCAACAGCGGAGAGCGGCGAAGATAGAAGAAGACCCCCGGAGACTGAGAAGACCCCCGGAGAGTGGAAGAAGAAGCCCCCCCTGGTATTAGAGCTAATAAAGAAGACAGGGGGGCCTCCGGAGCAGACTAATAAATTATTTTAAAAACCCTTGTGTTGTGTGTTTAATAACTTTTACTTTTTGCCTCCAGGTGAATGGGTAGGGGTACGATGTACCCCATATCCATTCACTTAGGGTGGGGGGGCGGTATCTGGGGGCCCCCTTATTTGAGGGGACTCCCAGATTCCGATAAGCCCCCGCCCGCAGACCCCGACAACCAACGGCAAGGGTTGTCGGGAAGAGGTCCTGTCCTCATCAACATGGGGACAGGGTGCTCTGGGGTGGAGGGGCCCGCAGTGCGCCCCCCTGCCCCAGAGCACCCAACCCCCCCATGTTGAGGGCATGCGGCCTGGCACGGCTCAGGAGGGGGGGCGCTCGCTCGTCCCCACTCCCATTCCTGACCGGCCGGGTAGCGTGCTTTGGATACGGGTCTGGTATGGATTGTAGGGGGACCCCCTACGTCGATTTTTCGGCGTGGGGGGGGGGTCTCCTTACCTCCTTACAACCCATACCAGACCTAAGGGCCTGGTATGCTCCTGGGGGGGAACCCATGCCGGTTTTTTCTTTGAAAATTGGCATGGAGTTCTCCCTCTCAGGAATGCATGCCGAGCGACGCTGACAATTTTTCTTTTTTGTTTTCCCGGCGCTTTTTTTTTTTTCACCCGTCGCAACTTTAGTGTCCCGTCGCAATCCACAAAGCCCGCCGTAAATTACGTTCGCGCGCTGCACGTCGGGAAAATTACGTCACACGCATGCGCAGTACGGCCGGCGCGGGAGCGCGCCTCATTTAAATTTTAAACGCCCCCCGGAGAGGAGGACCGCCTTGCGACGGAGGCACTTAAGTTACACGGCGTGTAATTTCTAGGTAAGTGCTTTGTGGATCAGGCACTTAGGTAGAAATTTTAAGTCAGTGTAACTTAACTGCTGAAAGTTAAGTTAGGCAGCTTTTTTGAGAATCAGGCCCTTAGTGCTTGTGTAGATTTCTGAAGCAGGATTCCTTGGGGTGTCTACTTTCCAAAATGGGGGGGTTTTGTACTGCCCTGCCATTTTAGCACCTCTAGAAATGAGATAGGCAGTCATAAAATAAAAGCTGTGTAAATTCCAGAAAATGTACCCTAGTTTGTAGTCGCTATAACTTTTGCGAAAACCAATAAATATACGCTTATTGTGATTTTTTTTTTACTAAAGACATGTGACTGAATACATTTTGGCCTAAATGTTTGACTAAAATTTCGTTTATTCAATATGTTTTACTTTTTATTTTAAGAAAAATCAATTTTCAAATTCAAAATTTACGGTCTTTTTCCGTTTATATCGCAAAAAATAAAAATCGCAGATGCAATCAAATACCATCAAAAGAAAGCTCTATTTGTGGGAAGGACGCAAATTTCGTTTCGGTACAACATTGCATGACCGTGCAATTACCAGTTAAAGCAGCGCAGTGCCAAATTGTAAAAACACCTCTGGGCATTAAGCTGCATATTGGTCCGGGGCTTAAGTGGTTAAGGGATTGCTCAAAAGGATTCATTGGTCTTGGATGATGCTGTTCAGCCCAGTTTGCTGCCTATTATCTGTGCAGCATTGCTCTCTGGTGAGTGCATTTGGGTTGGTGGAGGGACAGGTTTGTGAATCTCTGTTGAAGAGTACGGATAGGACTAAGGATTGTCGTCACTATTTGAACTGTTATCACTAAAGATTATATATGGACTATTTTTGTATAGTTTAACACTTATACACATTGGTTTTCTTAATGTGTACATTTGGACACTGTGCCATTGTTTTTTTTTACAAGTGTTGCACTTTTTATTTAGTAAAATGCAAAAAAGGTTTGGCTTTAGATATACTTAATTATCTCCCTTCCAAAAAAGGTGATCTACATTTATAGTGCATGCATAATTCTAAGACTTTACAAAATTTAACTTTAAAAATTTTAGTTTAGAATTAAAGGGGTTGTTGTTTGATTTCTTAGAAGTTCTCATAAAAAAGTAAAGAAAAACAAACAAAAAAAAAAACAGATCAATGTTTGAGCCTATAAGGTTTAAAGAACTTCATTAGAAATTGCATAGTGCATTCATGTAATTGACAGATCAACAAATGTTGTTTTTGATTAGATTACTCTAATTATTCTGTATTGCTTTCCTAATCAGTTGTTGGTAAGTCATTAGAAGTGTAGATGTTTCATAATTACTTAAGGGAACATAATATTGTGTTCTTAGAAGTGAACATATTGTACAGATTTATCTAGTTTATATGTATAAAAACAACGGGGCATATTGTTTTTGAATACATGTGCAATTTAGATGTGTCTGTAATATGTGTTCACAAGCCTTCATTATTCATATTAACCCATATGTTAATGAGGGTTCATTATAGAAGGAACATCAGTATTAAATAACAAATTAAAAATGATTTTGTTTATCGTATACGCTTATACAAAGTGTCGACAATGCATTAACCGATAAATACAAATTATTATGCTATGTGTAGATATGAATAAAAAAATCTAAAACAGAACAATGGCAGCATTTGTTAGGTAGCAGTGGAACTTTCTGAATAAAATCCCATCAGGCTATTTTTTACGGCTTTCAATTTTAGGTAAAATAAATAGGACAATATCTGTTTCTGAGCCTTACAAACGCACACACCCTATAATCCATGAACTGATGTGACCTCTTTACTGTTTTATTGTATTTGCACTAAGAGGAAAAAAATATATAATATATATAACATCCACGTCTCGGCAGAGCACTCCTACTATGACCAAAGATTAAAGGCAATCTTGGATTTCCAGACCCAGCCCTGTACTATACTGCGGCACAAATGACCAAGGGACTCATGAGGGCCTCCTCATTCTTGCATTCCTCCGGTTGGCTAACCACAGAGAACTTGCTCTCAGGTCAGGCCCCACTTTCATTAGACCGCTGGAGGATCAACCAACTATCTCACTTTCTCAGATCACTGCCCAAACCAGCTCACTTCGTCAGACAGCTCCACTCTTTTGAGGAACTCTGCTTGGGGGAGGGACCGATCCGGAGGTCCTTATCTACTTCCTACAAATCTTTGTTGGACCTTCATGCCAACAAGGAGAGGATTTTTGTGCAAAAAAAGTATGCAGTTTTTTTTGGGGTTCAGTGAAGGTGACTTGCAAGACTCTCTCCCATTTTGTTAAGAATGGGGGGTCTTCAGTGGCGTAAAGGTCCAACAAGGATTTGTAGGAAGTAGATAAGGACCTCTGGATCGGGCAGTGATCTGAGAAAGTGAGATAGTTGGTTGATCCTCCAGCGGTCTAGTGGGGCCTGACCTGAGAGCAAGTTCTCTGTGGTTAGCCAACCGGAGGAACGCAAGAATGAGGAGGCCCTCATGAGTCCCTGTGGGGCTTGCAAAAGAAAGGACAGATCTGTAAGGCCAGGTATAAAATCTGGATTACCAATAAGTGGCTACAATGGGGATAAAAGAATTCGTAGTGATGCTAAATGAAAAAAACTTTTCAGTTCCATGAGAGTTGGCCCAATCAGCGCTATCTAGCTGGTTCTTATGTTGGCGTTCCAGAGCATGAAGTTGTGCCAGGAGGTCAGACAATGTTTTAACTTGACATTGATTAGTATGCCTCTAATGAAGCACTTGTGCGCGGACCACACTGTGGCCGGATTGTCTACCGAGTCTGTATTGACAGAAAGGTAGAACTTAAGTTCCCTGATGACATCTGCAGCAATCTCAGGGTCTTTTAGGAGCGTCTCGTTAAGTCGCCATGTGGATGTTCTGGGGGGATGCTTGTGAAATAGCCAGTTCCAATAGAATCGGGGCGTGATCGGAAGGTGCTATGTGACCTATATCTGTCTTAGTAATCACAGGGATAGCTGAGTGTTTTAGGAAAAAAAGGTTGATTCTGGAGTAGGACTCATGGACGACCGAATAGAAGGTATAATTCCGTTCTTGTGGGTGGACTATTCTCCGGATATCGACTAGTTTATGTGAGTGCAAAAGATCTTTTAGATGAAGTCGGTATCCCCTTGGGAGAGAAAAGTGTGAGGAGGAGTCTTTGTGAGGGTCCAGTGTTAAGTTGAAATCCCCTCCCAAGACAAGGGTTCCTTCAAGGAAGGAGTCGAGGGTGGACAAGAAAGCCTCAAGGGTGGTGAGAGGGTTGGAATTTGGGACCAGGAATCTGCCTTCGTTGTCGCAGGACTCATCAAGAAATTGCCATTAGAGGGACTTAGAAATAAGTACACTCGTCCCTTCGGATTTAGTGGATGATCATGGACTATGATAGGCTGTTGGGAAGCGTTTGTTTGTTAGTTTGGGTATCTTGTCTGCTCTGAAGTGAGTCTCCTGGAGAAAAGCTATTTGAGCCCTTTGTCTCCATAGCTTGGTGAGACAACTAGTACGCTTCTCTGGGGAATTTAACCCCTTTATGTTCCACAAGAGGATCTTAACAGACATGTCTAATTTCTATATCGACTTGCGATGACTCTCGGGTTGCAAAGGAAGGGAACAAAAAAGAGAAGAAATACAAAAGAGAGAAAATGAAAGAGAAGAAGAGATCTAGTTAAGAATATATACTCCGCAGGGAGAAACTACTGCCACCAGGGCAGAGTGTGCCTAGTGCAGGGAGTAGTAAGCACATCTGAGTTCCAGGCTCAGGCCGTTTGAGCCCCTGCAGCTTTTGTGGCCGTGCGATTAAGGTACCATTATTACCCGGCAAACGAAAACAAAAACACAACAAAAAAAAAATAATTGGTGAAGGCGGACCCACGAGCCGAAATCACAAAGTACTGACCCTAGTATTAAACTGTAACCAAGGACAGCACTGGTCCCGCATCTCAGCCCCGAATCAGACCAGCCACACGGCGCCGATCAACTGAGGCCACCCTGAGGCAAGGCCACGGGAAGCCCACCTGTGCCTGAAAAATTGTAAACAAACTGTATAACCTAAAACAAGTCAAAGGCAAGGCATTAGTTAAGAGAATACATACAGTACATATGCACACATTTAAATACCCCTGCAAGTACATAGATGTCCCCGAGCATATACACATATACGTGTGAGCCTCAGCATAAAGAATAACATAACTATCACGCCAAATCTCTGTGGCAAGTAATGTGTTATCAGTCCGCGGAACCACCAATAGGTAGCTGCTGCCTCCTCATTGGCCCCATACTCCAAGCCCGGGTGGGGTCGGCAACAAGACACCCCAAATATGTGGCTACTCGGCAGTGGAGTCAAACCCTAGAAAGGGCAATTGCTAATTTGTATAGTCTAAGGACCATTGCTGTGTTCTTCCATTGTTGTCACCCTCTCCCCAGCCACCTTTTCCCATTCCTTGGTCCATTTAAAAAACAATTGACACTTGTTGTATCATTATAACTCGGATGAAAGCCTTCAAGGTATCCCATACCACCCCCTCCGAGGCGGTACCTCTATTTAAATCAACAAATTCTCTTAAAGCCATTAATACCTCATCTGGCTCACCCATCAGTTCCATCCACTCCCTGGGGCAGTTACTTTCCCCTAATTCTACTGACACTGTCACTGGAGAATAATCCGAGAGGCCTCTTGACATGTAACTTACAATCTTTACCACAAATAACGCCTCCTCGTTCCCCACAACTAAATTGATTTTGGAGAGTGTGTCCTGTAAAAGCACGAGTACTGCCGGGCTTCTGGATACCTTATTCTCCAAATATATTTCAATCCAGCCTCTCCCAAAAATTGTGACAGTCAGTCATCTGCTACAGTGCCCATTTGTGTCCCGAGGGGGAACCTATCCAATTTCCATGACCATATTAAAATCCCCCATAGCTATCATCAGCACACCCGGCTTATCTAGCACAAACTCCATTAATTTACACAGAATCTTAATGTTAAAAGGAAGGACATACACATTAGCCAGCACATAGGTTCTATTTTCTATCTTACAAAATAGGAAGATATACCGCCCCAGTTCATCAATCTTAATCTGCATGCAGGTGAACATCACCCCGGATCTAATCAAAATGCTCATCCCCCTAGAATAGGAGGTGTGAACAGAGTAATACAGTATTCAAAAATCTCCCCATCCCAATTGGGGTATGGAGATATTAGTGAGGTGTGTCTCCTGCAGGCAACCCCGTATATTTTTGCCATCAAGAGAACTGCAGCTCCCCCCCCCCAGTCTCCCAAACCCTGGACAATCCAGGCACATGAAACCTTTTTTATCTGTGTACCATTAACCTTTGATATTTAAATTTCTATAAACATTGTGCACATTTTTGTCTTTGATGACCAATACCTATTCTTCTTAGTGTACTTTTTCTGTGACGTTTTTGTGACAAAATATTGCCTGTAAAAAAATGTGTTTATTCTTCATACACCCCTTCAAGAACTTTTTATACCAGTCATGCCAATCATACCATTTAATGCTCTCTCGTGTCTCTCTCACCTCCTCTCCAGGTTTATATTGGGGCTTTCTAATGTGACCTTCCCATATATTCACCATGTTAAATATTATTATCTTCATGTTCAAACCCTCCCCCCTCCCCCCAAAAAGACCATGTAAACCAACAAAAATAACACAACAAAAAGAAAGGAAAAACATAACATAAAAAGGGGGTAATATGTAAATGTTTCCCTCTATCCTACATACGAACCCCCCAACTCCCAAATATTCAAAATTAGCAATGTATTGTCTTGAAATAAATCATGCTGCCAATAAAACTCCCAATTCCCATCCTCAGTGTAAAGCATTCCAGTTCTTCTATAGTCTTCCCTTAAGGGGTAGATTCAGGTAGATGGGAGCATCCTTATTCCGGCGTAGCGTATCTCATATGCGCTACGCCGGCGTAATTTTGTGAGGTTAGCATAGTATTCACCAAGCACTTGCGCGTAACGTTGCGCCGGCGTACCGTAAATTTTAAGGCGCAAGCTGGCGCAAGTGTAAGTGGGTGTTCCCTTATACAAATGATGGGCTGAACGTTGAGCAGTGGATTACGCCCGGCGTATCATAGACGGAGCATGCGCAGTCACGTGGACGTATGATCGATTCCCTGTGCGCATGCTCACAACTACGCCGGTCCTACTTCCTGGAATACGCCGGCCCACCGGCTTACGCCGAGCGCATAAATACGCCCAGACATGCGTCCATCCGGCGCAAAATTACATCCTGCTTTTTCCCCCCCTGAGCAAGGTAATTTTGTTTGATCGTGAGATGGCACCTCCTCAAGTAGAGAAGGAGAAAAGGAGGAAGCATAAGTTTAACCCAGCGGAGATGGAGGTTATGTTGGCGGCACTGACCAAGTACGATGCCGCCCTGCATGGTGCCCAACGCAAAAATACAACCAAGGCACAGAGAAGGGACATTTTCGAAAAGATCGCCCTGGATATTAATGCCATTGGCAATGAGACCGGGAGTTGGGATGATATTCAGAAGAAACTGAATGACATGCGTCGTCGGGTCCAGGACAAATTGCTCCTGATTTAAAGCATGCCAGTGGCATGGGAGGAGGACCAGCCTGTGCAGTGCGATTAACACCTGAGGATGAGATTATTGCCAGGTGTCTGTCGCAGGAGCAGGTGTAGGGCGTTCCAGGATATGACTCCACTGATCGGGACCTGGGGACAGGTAAGTGTGTTTTATCTCCTATATGGTGTGTAGCATGGGAGAGGGTGGAAGGGAACATGTGACAAGTGTGTGGGTCCACCAACATGTGTTTTTTTTTGTGTCATCCGCAGATGTGCAGGATGAAGCTGGGCCGTCGTCGGCTGTTGTGCGACCCACACCCTCCACGGAACATCGTGAGGCTCAGCCGGACCCCCTGGGAAACCTAGGCTTGTTGGTGGAGGGGAGTGCCCATAGGTCAGCTCTCGAGGTTGTTGTGGAGAAGTCCATTGACCTCCACCAGGAGGACTCGATCTACTTAGAGGAGCTTTCCAGTATCCCTGGACTCTCCACCACCTCCCCGACCATCAGGTCTACCCCATCCAGGGTATCCCCATCCAGGGCAACCCCATCTGGACAGGCCCAAGCCTCTCCTCCCAGGAAGGCTCCGAGAAGGGCTGCAGGAGGAGCAGGGCCGGCAGACCCGCCATATCGGGGCAATGGTGGGTGACCTGCGACGTGTGGCAGACAGCCTGGCCTCCTCTGCCAAGTCCCAGGCTGCATGCGCAGCGTCATTGCAGCAGACCCTCACCCTGCATGCTGATCTGGGCAGCAAAAATGCAGAGAGCCTGCAGGAAGTGAGCTCCAACAGTGTGGCGATGGTCACATGTATGGTGGAGCAGCAGGCCGCCACAGCAGTTCTCACAGCGGAGGTGGGCAGGGGCTGTAGAGGCCAACACTGCTGCTGTGCATGAGGAGGGGAGGCAAACCTGGCGGCACCAGCATCAGAATACAACCCGCCAGCTTAGGATGCTGGCACAGACCAACTCCGTGCTCAACCGCCTTGCCATCGCTATGGAGGGCAGGCAGGCACCACCTGCCAGGAGTAACCAAGCAGGGGATGATGTCCCCCCTCCCCCCCACCCCAGGCTCCCTCCCGCCAACTGAGGAGCCAGAGCCATGGCACCCGTAGCACCAGCCTGGGCAAACGGAAGAGCAGATGAATGCTCAATTTTTGGGTAACTTCTGCTCCGATATTTTTTTTTTTTTTATGATTATGCTCAAAGTATGAGCTGTATTTATTTTTATGATTATGCTCAAAGTATGAGTTTTATTGTTTAAGTTGTAGTTCCTACACACGGTGAGGAGTGTAAACTACAGTGTGACTGGTGTGTTAAAGTTTCGGGGGGGTGTCACTCCTGCCGGCAAAGGGGTGTCACCCTCTGCCGTGTGAATGGTGTATGAATGTACAGTAACATAATTGGAGCCTTGGCGTGGCGTTGCTGCTCCCAAGTCCCGTGCGGTAGACTTGGGCTAATCCAATTTTATGAGGATGTGGGGTGTGTGCTGGGGACCACAGTGGTGTGCATGCATGCATTCTCCTTGTGCCATGATTAATGTGTATGTTTAACGTGCAAAGATACGTTCCACGAGGCAACTCCTGACTGCTCTTCCCTCAGTAGACTGGGTTGCATTGGTTAGGGGGGGATTGTGTGGTTGGGGGGGGTCAGGTCATCACGTATGTCAATCTCCAGGCCCTTTCTCATGGCATAGTTGTGTAAAATGCAACATGCCCCGATGATCTGGCACACAGTTTGGGGAATACAACAGGGTACCCCCAGACTTATCCAGGCATCGGAAACGGGACTTCAGGAGGCCAAAGGTGCGTTCCACCACTCCACGGGTACGTGTGTGTGCATCATTGTATCTTTGCTCTCCTGTGGTTTGGGGATTCCGGTATGGAGTCATGAGATGGGGCCCAAGTGCATATGCCGCGTCACCTAAAGGGAAAAGACAGGAGGATGTTAGTCATGCATATGCCCCTCGTGATGTCTGCATCATGGGGGCGGACAGTCATGCCTGACACCCATGTCACTCACCAACCAGCCAGCTGTCCCCATACACGTTCTGTTCAAATTCTGTGGAGATGTGGCTTTGACGGTATATGTAGCTGTCGTGGCTGGCCCCTGGGTGTTTGGCACGGACGTGCCATATGAGGCATTGGGCATCGGCTATCACCTGTACGTTGATGGAATGCCAATGCTTACGATTGCAGTATATGTGCTCTGTGTCACGGGGGGGCCGTAGTGCCACATGTGTGCAATCAATGGCCCCCACGGTGCGTGGGAATCCTGCAATTTGATAGAAATACGCCATTGCCTTCACCCGCAGATGCTCCTGGGTGGGTTTGATGATGTGGTGGGACATGCGTCTGAGGATTGCGGGGACAACCTGGTGCACACATCTGCTCATGGTGGATTGTGACATCCCAGCCACGACTCCACTTGTACGCTGAAAAGATCCACTTGCAAGGAAATGCAGTGTTGCCAGTACCTTCACCAGTGGCTGCACTGCATGTGCACGATGTGTCTTGCTGGTGATATCATCCTGCAGCGTTCTGGCTAATTCCTGGATGGCTTCAGGGCTGTATCTGAAAATGCGAAAACCTCTAAATCACCCATGCCAAAGATGTTCATGCGCGTGTGGTATATCCTCTCCCGTGCCCTCCTACGAGTCGGTTCACACAGTAGTATTGCTAGGACCATGGCTGCCCCTGGCATGTTGGCACTCAGATGTGTTGTTCAGCAAGTGTGGGTGCTCAGCTCGCTCAGCTCGTCCGTAACCCTGCTGCTGTAGCTGCTCTCCAGCTGACCTGTGGACGTCTGTTGCTAAGTTGCCCCTGCTTTTATGAGGAGCAAGTTTGCGCTGGGCGTACAACTTGCGCGCGCTGCGCGCAGACTGCGCCTCACATGCGCATGTTTGTGAATTTGCATATTTGCATAGAAAAACAATGGGAGCGCAAGATGCGCCCAGCGTAAAAATGCTCATAAAATACACCGGCGGAGAAAAGTTACGTCGGTCGGAAGAAGCCTAATTTTAGGCGTATCTATTTTTGTGGGTACGGCGCATAGTTACAACGGCGCAGATTTTGACTTACGCGGCTCATATCGAGATACATTGGCGTAAGTCCTACCTGAATCTACCCCAAAGTCTCCCCTAAGGCAGTTACCCGCAATCTTGCTGGATATAGTAATGCATAAGTTACTTTCAGTTTGTCGTTTGCGTTTAATTTCCCCAAACTCGACCATCCGTTTTTGCAGGTCAGGTGAAAAATCTGGGTATAAAGATACACTCCGTGGCGTAATTATCATAGTCGCACCAGTCGCACTTGTGACCGGGCCCCTGAGTTTTGCCACTGTAGGGGGGCCCGCACCGCCCGGGAGATAGTACATTAGTCATTCAAAGGCTGTCCGCCCACACATTCGTGAGCACACTGCAGTCCCCGCCCACTCCGACCATCCTCGGCACAGTCCCCGCCCTCTCCACCCGCTCCGCCAATCCTCTCTGCCCATCCTCTCCTCTCGCACTCAGCGCACAGTCCCTGCACGCTCCGCCCATTATCTCCTCCCGCACTCACGATACAGTACACGGCGGCTCCGCCCATCCTCTCGGCCCACTCCACCCATCCTCTCTGCCCATCCTCTCCACCCGCACTCACGGGCACAGTCCCTGCCGATCTCAGACTACGCCTTCACAAACTGGTACTCGCAGGCCCTTCCCATCCTCTCTGCTCGCCCAAGGAAGACCTAGCAAGGAGGGGGAACCAAGAGATCTGCAAGTGAGTGGCACCCATCCCTCTAAATCAACAATGCCACTGATTTCCCCCCCTACATCACCACCACTACTGCCACTGATGCCCACCCCACCACCACTACTGCCACTGAACCCCCCCCCACATCACCATCACTACTGCCACTGATGCCCACCCCACCACCACTACTACTGTCACTGATACCCCCCACATCACTGCCACTGATCCCCCCACATCACTACCACTACTGCCACTGACCCCCCCACATAACCACCACTACTGCCTCTGATACCCCCCCACATCACCACCACTACTGCCCTGATCCCCCCACATCACCACCACTACTGCCTCTGACCCCCCCACATCACCACCACTACTGCCTCTGATCCCCCGCACATCACCACCACTACTACCACTGATGCCCCCCACATTACCACCACTACTGTCACTGATGCCCACCCCACCACCACTGCTGCCACTGATCCCACCCAACCACCACTGCTGCCACTGATCCCACCCCCCCCCACTGCTGTCACTCATCCCATCCCCCACTACCAATGCCACTGATCCTATCCCTCCCCAACCACCACTGATCCCATCCCCCACCACCACCGCTGCCACTGATCCCCCCACATGACTGCCACTGATCCCTCCCACATGACTGCCACTGATCCCCCCCACATGACTGCCACTGATCCCCCCCACATCACCACCACTACTACCACTGACGCCCCCCACATCACCACCACTACTGCCACTGATGCCCACCCCACCATCACTGCTGCCACTGATCCCACCCAACCACCACTGCTGCCACTGATCCCACCCCCCCCCACTGCTGTCACTCATCCCATCCCCCACCACCGATGCTATCCCTCCCCAACCACCACTGATCCCATCCCCCACCACCACCGCTGCCACTGATCCCCCCCACATGACTGCCACTGATCCCCCCCACATCACCACCACTACTACCACTGATGCCCCCTACATCACTACCACTACTGCCACTGATGCCCACCCAACCACCACTGCTGCCACTGATCCCATCCCCACCCAACCACCACTGCTGCCACTGATCCCCCCCCCCACTGCTGTCACTCATCCCATCCCTCTCCACCGATGCCACTGATCCTATCCCTCCCCAGCCACCACTGATCCCATCCCCCACCACCACCGCTGCCACTGATCCCAGGGGCGTAACTACAGGGTTCACAATTGCAATAGCGCACATGTTGCCCCTAAACACCTGGATGGGGGGCATTTAGAGGAACAAATCCACTCCATTTTTCTCCTGCCGCCACCAAAAGTCTGCTTCTCCTCCTCTCCCTCCGATAGACATTCAGTGGCAGCAGGAGGAAAATAAAGAGGATTTCTTCCCCCTCCTACCTAGGTCCTGCTGCTTCCAGGATTAGTGGGAAGGGCCCTGGCCGGAGGTCAGGGGGGCCCTCCATGGTTACTTGCACCGGGGCCCTGAAGGTTCTAGTTACGCCTCTGGATACACTGGTACCATTATAGAGGATGGGCCATATTCTTAAACAAGTTACGTAGGCGTATCAACAGATACGCCTACGTAAGTCCCTTTCCTATGTTTAAGTGTATTCTCAAAATGAGATACACTTAAACATGCCTAAGATACACCAGCCTGCGCCGTTGTATCTTAGACTGCAATATTTACGCTGACCGCTAGGTGGCGGTCAGCGTAGAATATGCAAATGACTACTCACGCCGATTCTCGAACGTACGCTTGCCCGCCGTAGTGTTTTAACGTCGTTTCCGTAAGCGATACGCGGCGTAAAGATAAAGATGCCCCCTAGGTGGCGTACTCAATGTTAAGTATGGCCGTCGATCCCGCGTCGAAATTTCAAAATTGAACGTCGTTTACGTAAGTCGTCCGTGAATGGCGCTGGACGCCATTTACGTTACAGTCAAAACAAATGACGTCCGTGAGACGTCATTTAGCGCGATGCAAGTCGGGTAATTTACCCGACGGAGCATGCGCATTACGATCGGCGCGGGAGCGCGCCTAATTTAAATGATCCACGCCCCCTGCCTGGATCATTTGAATTAGGATGGCTTACACGGGTGGACTTTACGCGATGCCGCCGCAAGTTCACAGGTAAGTGGTTTGGGAATCCGGCACTTGCCACTTAAACTTGCGGCGGCGTAACGTAAAGTACATACGTTCCGCCGCCTGAAATGTATGAGAATATGGCCCGATATTACTAATTTCTCTGGCTTTATGTAATATAGTCACTCTGTCCTTGTAATAAAATATTTTTACCAGGAGGGATCTTGGAGGGCCTCCTGGTGGGGGAGGTCTAAATGGCTCTCTCCATCGCGAAAAAAAAAGGTGAAGTGTCTTCTCCAAATAAATCTTTAAACCACTTCAGCAGAAATACAACAGGGTCTGGATCCACTTTAGCAGAAATACAACAGTGTCTGGATCCTCACTTCATTCATACAGTTAAATCACAGTTGTTTAACCACTACCCGACGGCCGTACGACTTTATATGGCCGCAGGGTGGTTCTACTTCTCTGACGGGCCGTGTTTTTACGGCCTGCGCGCGCAGTCGGCGCGCGCCCGCCGCATCGCTGAGATGCCGATGCGCGTGCCTGGTGGCTGTGATGTCCGCCAGGCACTCGGGATCGGCGGCTACAGGGACAGGACGTGGAGATCTGTGTGTAAACACAGAGATCCATGTCCTGTCAGGGGAGAGGAGACCGATCTGTGTCCCCCAGTCACTCCCCTCCACATACAGTTAGAACACAATTCAGGGTACACATTTAACCCCTTCCTCAACCCCTAGTGTTAACCCCTTTAATGCCAGTCACATTTATACAGTATTAGTGCATATTTATAGCACTGATCGCTGTATAAATGTGAATGGCGCCAAAAATGTGTCAAGAGTGTCCGATGTCTCCGCCATAATGTCGCAGTCACGAAAAAAATGCTGATCGCCGCCATTAGTAGTAAAAAAAATAATAAAAAATAATAATAATTCTGTCCCCTATTTTGTAAGCGCAATAACTTTTGCGCAAACCAGACGCTTCTTGCGATTTTTTTTTTTTTTACCAAAAATATGTAGAAGAATACGTATCACCTAGACTGAGAAAAAAAATGTTTTTTTTAAAAATTGGGCTATTTATTACAGTAACAAGTAAAAAATATTGTTTTTTTTTCAAAATTGTCGCTCTATTTTTGTTTATAGCGCAAAAAATAAAAAACGCAGAGGCGATCAAATACCACCAAAAGAAAGCTCTATTTGTGGGGAAAAAAGGACGTCAATTTTGTTTGGGAGCCACGTTGCACGACATGCACAATTGTCAGTTAAAGTGACGCAGTGCCACAAGCTGAAATTTCACCTGGTCAGGAAGGGGTATATGTGCCCAATAAGGAAGTGATTAATAATAGTAAAAATAAAAAGGTAAACAGAGTAAGCGTAGTCAAAACATAGCCTAGAGAGTTCAGTAACCGGATCAGAGAGCCAGCAATAGATGTAGTAGTACAGCAAACAGGATCTGTAGCCAGAAGGACCGTAAGCCAAGCAAGTCTTCAACAGGAACACAGGAGAAAGTCTCTGATCTGGACAAAGGCAGAGATGAAGTTAGCTGGAAGGCTTTATGTAGGCAAGACTGATGAGCAGATCATCAACAGGTGGATCACTGTAGAGAGAAAGGAGCTGGCAATTAGCCGACAGCTAAGCGGCCAGCTCAGAGCAGGAAGGGCTGAGCCCAGCCTTGACACTTACAGGAGTTAATTGCTTGCAAAACCTCCTTTAGTGATGGTTCTGCTTCTATTAGAGCGGCTGCCCCAGGTGGTGACCTTGGGGTATCCTTAACTTCCTCCCCTGCAAATTTCCCTCCTGGAATATTCCCTTCCATTACAGATGCTACTTGGCTATGCCCTTAACTTTTAGAATGTGCTTGAGGATTCTGCTGGCCACCTTTTGAGGGAGTCTGGCACAGGGGCCTGGCCTGGGATATTCATGAACCTCTATAGTTGCCTGGCTCCTCTTCGTGGTTCACTACGACTCCGTAGTAGCGCTAGCACTGGCGCTGTCCTGTTACGTTGATTCTTTCCCCCCTCTTTCTTGTCATGGCGGGGAACTTAAAGCAAAACAAAAAAGTGGGAGGGGGCTAGCACCCAGAGATATTCCTGTTTTTCTCCCATCGCTATTTAGCTGAGTGTCCACTAGATGTCACTACTGGACAAGCTAAATCTCCACTGTTTAAATCTTTAGAGCAGAGGGGGAAAAAAAGAAAGATCCACTCACATTTAAAAATATATAGCTAGATTCAGTAAGAGTTAGGCCGGCGTATCAGTAGATACGCCGACCTAACTCAGAATCTGCGCCGACCTAAGTTTAAGTGTATTCTCAAACAGAGATACACTTAAACCTATCTAAGATACAACGGCTTGCGCCGTCCTATCTTAGGGTGCAATATTTTGGCTGGCCGCTAGGTGGCGCTTCCATTGCAGTCGGCGTAGAATATGTAAATCACTAGATACACCTATTCACGAACGTACGCCCGGACGACGCAGTACATATACGCCGTTTACATAACGCATTATCAGGCCTAAAGATATTCCATCAAATAGCTGGAATAGTAATTTTAAAGTATGGCTGCCGTTCCCGCGTCAAAATTCGAAAATTTTACGTCGTTTGCGCAAGTCGTCCGTGAATAGGGTTTTACGTCCACGTCGAAATCAATAGGACTGTGCGGCTTACTTAGCCGCAATGCACACTGGGATATGTAGGCGGACGGCGCATGCGCCGTTCGTAAAATACATCAATCACGTCAGGTCAAGCCTCATTAACATAAAACACACCCCCTCAGCCGAATTTGAATTAGCCGCCCTTACGCCCGCCAGATTTACGCTACGCCGCCGTAAGTTAGCAGGCAAGTACTTTGTGAATCATGTACTTGCCTCGCTAAATTACGGCGGCGTAGTGTACATGCCATACGCTACGCCGCTGCAACTATGCACTCGCCATCCTGAATCTAGCTAATAAAGTCTCACTATAAAGTCCTGGCCCTTTAGCTTTTTGCCAGTCTCTCACACTGGCAATGAGGCTGTTTCTATTTTATTTGTAAAGAAAAATACATTAAGTGTCTCTCACCCATCCACTGTTCCCCTTGTCAGGCAGGTTCAAGACCCAGGGTGATTGTCCCTTACCATACAGTGCTTTGGGGGGGTTTAAACTTCCGTTTCTTGCCGTTCGGCAATTGTACCTTGGCAGCATGCACTGCTGCTGGAGTAGTTTTTCAAACGGGGGGGGGTGGGAGGGGGCTGGGGGGTCGGGGCGCCCCCCAACACAGTTGATGAAAACCCGCCACCAGAGTATCTGCCACCAGATTTCCCCCCACCAGAGTACCTGCCACCAGCGTACCTGCCACCTCACCAGAGTACCCGCCACCAGAGTACCTGCCACCTCACCACCTGCCACCAGAGTACCCGCCACCAGAGTACCCGCCACCTCACCACCTGCCACCAGAGTACCCGCCACTAGAGCACACGCCACCTCACCAGAGTACCCGCCACCTCCCACCAGAGTACCTGCCACCTCACCACCTTTCACCTCACCAGAGTACCCGCCACCTCACCACCTGCCACCAGAGTACCTGCCACTTCACCACTTGCCACCAGAGTACCCGCCACCAGAGTACCCGCCACCAGAGTACCCGCCACCTCACCAGAGTACTCGCCACCTCACCACCAAAGTACCTGCCACCTCACCACCTTCCACCTCACCAGAGTACCTGCCACCTCCCCAGAGTTCCCGCCACCTCACCACCTGCCACCAGAGTACCTGCCACTTCACCACTTGCCACCAGAGTACCCGCCACCTCACCACCTGCCACCAGAGTACCCGCGACCTCACCAGAGTACCCGCCACCTCACCACCAGAGTACCTGCCACCTCACCACCTTACCAGAGTACCTTCCACCTCACCAGAGTACCTGCCACCTCACCAGAGTACCTGCCACCTCACCAGAGTACCTGCCACCTCACCAGAGTACCTGCCACCTCACCATCTGCCACCAGAGTACCTGCCATCTCCCCAGAGTACCCGCCACCTCACCACCTGCTGCCAGAGTACCTGCCACAAGAGTACCTGCCACCAGAGTACTCACCACCAGAGTACCTGCCACCTCACCATAGTACCTGTCACCAGAGTACCCGCCACCTCACCAGAGTACCTGCCAGAAACCAGTAGCTGGTTGAGAAATGAGATGTGTAATTTATGCTTGTAGAACGCCTGACGGTGCTACTTCAATATTGGGCCTCTGTATGTGGCCAGGCTGTGTAAAAATCTCACACATGTGGTATCGCCATACTCGGAAGGAGTAGCAGAATGTATTTTAGGGTGTCATTGCAAGTATGCATGTGCTGTGTAAGAGAAATAACTTGTTGTTATGACAATTTTGTGAAAAAAATTAAAAAATGTTTTTCCCCAAGAATTTTGTCAACAAATTACACGTTCAAAAAACTCACCATGCCTCTTACTAAATACCTTGGAATGTCTGCTTTCCAAAAAGGGGTAATTTGGGGGGTATTTGTACTTTCCTCGTTAGGGTCTCAAGAAATGAGATAGGCCTTCAGTACTTCAGGTGTGATCAGATGTGATCATTTTTCAATGATTTGCACCATAGCTTGTAGACTCTGTGGGCCGAATTCAGATAGAGATATGACAGCGTATCTCCTGATACGCCGTCGTATCTCTGAGTTCCGTCGGTCGGATCTATGCGGCTGATTCATAGAATCAGGTTCCGCATAGATCTCCCTAAGATCCGACAGGTGTAAGTGACACTGTCGGATCTTAGGCTGCAATTCCAGGCCGGCCGCTAGGTGGCGTTTTGTTTTTTACACGCGACGAATATGCAAATGGGGATTTCCACCGATTCAGAAACGAACGACCGCCCGGCGCATTTTTTTTACGTTGCTTGCGTTCGGCTTTTTCCGGCGTATAGTTACCCCTGCTATGTGAGGGGTATCCTATGTTAAGTATGGCCGTCTTTCCCGCGCCAAGTTTTGAATTTTTACATCGTTTGCGTAAGTCTATTCAGAAAAGAGCTGGACGCAAGTTACGCTCACGCAGAAACCAATGACGTCCTAGCGACGTCATTTGGAGCAATGCACGCTGGAAAAATTTGCGGACGGCGCATGCGCTGTGCGATCGGCGCGGGGACGCGCCTGATTTAAATTGTAGACGCCCCCTAGCCATGGAATTTGAATTCCGCCGGGGGATTTACGATACGCCTCCGCAAGTTTTGAGGTAAGTGCTTTCTGAATTAAGCACTTGCCTCAAAAACTTGCGCCGGCGGATCGTAAATCCGCGTAACCTATCTGAATCCGGCCCTATAACTTTCACAGAGACCAAATAATATACACTTTTTTATTATTATTTTTACTAAAGATATGTAGCAGTATACATTTTGGCCTAAATTTATGAAGAAAAATTACTTATTTGCAAAATTTTAGACTAGAAACTAGAAAATTTTAGCTTATATTGCAAAAAATAAGAAGCCCAGCGGTGAATACCACCAAAAGAAAGCTCTGTTTGTGAGAAAAACATGATAACAATTTGGTTTGGGTACAGTGTAGCATGACTGAGTAATTGTCATTCAAAGTGTGAGAGCGCTGAAAGCTAAAAATTGGTCTGGGAAGGAAGGGTGTATAAAAGCCCTGTATTGAAGTGGTTAAGGGGGACTGGGTTACCCCCAGTCACCTGGCCATTATCCATTGATTAGCACACCTGTGCTCCGACGGAGGAGACTTTAAAAAGGTCAGAGTTAGGACTGCAGTACACAGAGTGCCTTGACGGGGGCCTGCAGCTTGCACAGGTATTTGCAAAAATGCGTGCAACTAAACTTCTGTTTTTAATGCATACAGCTAGACAGTTTAATTTGGTTTGTTGCTTTTTTGGTTGGTAACTTTGAGCCTGGTTATTACGTAAACATTTTTTTCATATATTTAATTATTGCTAAAAACGCATCTTATTTAAGTTCCCAAAACCTACCCATCCTCTATCCATTAATAGGGATGGAGGCCTATGTTTGTTGATCATATGACTCATGCAAAGTCCCAATCTCATTTCTTCTTTTTTTAAATCCATTATTATCCCTGTACTTGTTCATTCATGTCAGATGTTGAGTATCTTCCTCCTCATTAATATTCTGGTGCATGTAGTATGCTCCAGTAATGAATTTATAGGTTTGTAAATCCCCCGTGTTATTCCATTCATTATACCTCTCACACCATCAAACATTTCATCCATCATTTCATCTTTCATACTGGGCTAAAGATCACTTGTAACAGAGAAATACTACTTTTCTGTGTACCCTGCTCCTCTGAAAGTGAGTATAGATGGGAATATTAACAATCCAGTCAAGTGAAAAATCAATGTCATCCAGTTTTGCATATTGATTTATGATAGGATTTTTAATTTGTAGGTTATTTATTCAGCTGCTCAGTGTGCCATTAACAGCTGCACTAGAGAAGATTGCTTCAGGCCAAACATACTAAGCATCAGTTGAAAGCACCAATAAACAGGTACACATTATTGTGCCATACTTCAGTATAATTATAATTTTTAGCAACTATGCAGGAGCCATAAACTGTAAAGGTGACTCTATAGTTATAAAAATACATAAACAAAAAAAAAAAAAAAAAGTTTTTATGCACAATTTTTTAGCAACATTAACTTACAGCAGCACCCTTAAAGCCAATATTCAGGCAAAGTCCCTCTCCTTACCATCCCTCTTTTTTTACTCACCTAAAGTCTACTGTCTGTGACCCTCATCTGTGCTGCTTCTGGGGTCTCATTCAATCCATCATTGCAATAGACTGGTTGCATCTTCCAGATGTTATTAACCTCTGCAATCTTCAAAGGATTCCTCTGCTGGACAGCAAATAAGAATTGTCCATGTCGCACACATCAACACGTGAATACCTGAAGAAGGACCCTTCTTGTACTGTGGGAAAGCTTTTTTTCCTGTGGGAAAAAAGAAGAGATTTAGAATGTGTACTAAAGATTTAGGTGAGTAAATTAAACTTGGCAATTGGGGGGTGGAGCGAGTACCAAGAGTTTGTTTAAAGCTCAACTTCAATCATATCTCTTTTCTTAGGCAGGCCATACACGATTACCCCATCAACACAGACAGTGCTGACTTGAAAATCCCTCCTGCCAAGCAATTGTCTGCTGTCGGCGGGGGAAGCTGTTTCCACCGGGAGAAGACAGCAAATATCGCTAGCGGCTATAGCAGCCACTAGCAATAATTGCAAGGGAATCTGGCAGGCTTTGTTATGGTTGGTGCAAAGTTACAGGCTGTGTACCCAAGTTAATCGATCAATCAACTTGGTACATTCAGCCTGCCCATTAAAGATTTGAATCTTGGCCAGTTCCTGCTGAACCACCCAAGATTTGAACTGTGTATGGCCGGCCTTAGTTTTATAGTGCGTGCGTGTTGGGGGGGGGGGGGTGTTAGAGTCTCTGACTTGTGTAACAAATGACAAACAGATAGAGAGGGAAAATATTTAAATGAAAAAAGTGTAGACTTCGGATTTGATGTGAATCTGTCACATGTGAAACTAGATCATGGTGTTCCTAAATATTTAGCGGTATAAAAATGAACAGTTTTGATCATTTCTGAACGTATGTAAATGGTTTGTTTTTCTTCTTGTGCATTGGAAAACCTCAAATAAAACATTGGAAAAAAAACTGCATCAAAAAAGTTTTGTATAATTTTTTTTTAACTTTTTTGTCAAAAACTGCAATGAGTTGGAGCTGTCAACACCACTCTGTATCTGGTCAATTCAGATAATTATTCAAAATAATTGGACTGTTCTCAGTAAATTTTGTATTAGACTGGAACATTAAAGTGGATGTAAACAGTAGTTGGGTTTTGTGCTGCCCTAGGCCTGACTAAACTTGTGCACCCCCCAATTTAAATATGACCCACCCCTTCCTGTCAAGGCTACACCCCTTGTTTAAGATCCGCCCTGAAAAGTTGGAGTGGGGACACTAGTTCTGAGGGACTGGGGGGGTTGCAATGGAGTGGCTTAATTTTAATTTTGTGAAAATAGTGCAGCGCTGCGTATCTATAAATCTTAAATAAACAAATAAATTATACATTCCATAAAACAATTTATAAAAAAAGAAAAATAAATGATAAAAAACAGTTCATATGTAGGTTTCCAAAGCTGTCACCGTTGTGAAAAAATCCGATTTAACCACTTCATTACTGGGCACTTAAACCCCCTTCGTGCCCAGACCAATTTTCAGCTTTCAGCGCTGACGCATTTTGAATGACAATTGCGCGGTCATACAACACTGTACCCAATTTATATTTTTATAATTTTTTTCCCACAAATAGAGATTTCTTTTGGTGGTATTTGATCACCTCTGCGATTTTTATTTTTTGCGCTATAAACATAAAAAAAAAAAAAAACAGAACATTTTGAAAAAAAACACAATTTTTTACTTTTTGTTATAACAATACCCCAATTAAAAAAAAATAAAAAAATTTCCCTCGGTTTACGCCGATACGTATTCTTCTACATATTTTTGTTAAAAAAAAAAGTCGCAATAAGCGTATATTGATTGGTTTGCGCAAAAGTTATAGCGCCTACAAAATAGGGGATAGATTTATGATTTTTTTTTTTTTTTTTTTTTACTAGTAATGGCTGTGATTTGCGATTTTTTTTGTCAGGCCTGCGATATTGCGGCGGACGTATCGGACACTTTTGACACAATTTTGGGACCATTCACATTTATACAGCGATCAGTGCTATAAAAATGCACTAATTACTGTATAAATGTGACTGGCAGTGAAGGGGTTAACACTAGGGGGTGAGGAAGGGGTTAAATGTATTCCCTCATTGTGTTCTTACTGTGTGGGGGGAGGGGACTGACTGGGGGAGGTGAACGATGCTGTGTCCCTATGTACAAGAGACACAGATCGGTCTCCTCTCTCCCTGACAGCACGTGGAGCTCTGTGTTTACACACAGAGCTCCACGTCCCTGCTGTCACCGACGATCGCGGGTGTCTGGCAGACATCACGGCCGCCAGGCACTCGCATCGGCTCCCAAGCGATGCGCCGGGCACGTTGTTTCCCCGCTGCGCGCCCCCAGCGGCGCGCACAGGGAATGACAACAATAGGACGTCTAAAGACGTCCACTCGGCACTTGAGAGCCGCGCTGTGGACGTCTTTCGTCCATAGCGCGGATCCCAAGCGGTTAAATAGAGCCAATATTCAGTGCACACAACCTGGTGTATGTTGTGGTCGTTCAGGTGCTTATCTAATAGTTTCTTGAAACCATCGATGACCACCGCCTGTGGAAGGGAATTCCACATCCTTGCCACTCTTACAGTAAAGAACCCTCTACGCAGTTTAAAGGTTAAACCTCTTTTCTTCTAATTTTAATGAGTGGCCAGGTGTCTTGTTAAACTCACTTCCGCAAAAATATTTTATCCCTATTGTGGGGTCATTATTATTATTAACAGTATGGTATTTGTAAATTGAAATCATATCCCCTCTCAAGCGTCTCTACTCCAGAGAGAATAAGTTCAGTCCTCACAATCTTTCCTCATAACTAATATCCTCCGGACCCCTTTCTAGCTTTGTTGCCCTTCTTTGTACATAAATTATTTATTTTTATGCAATGAGATGCAGTACATTTTCATACACTTAAATTGCTCTATGGGGCTAATCAAATCAGGGGAAACTTTAGAGAATTTAGAATAGGTTTAAATACAATGTATAAACCTTTTCCACATGACCATGAAAATACACTTCGCACAGAAGCGCATGAACACCGCTATTTGGTGCCATTTGCAAAATATTTAAACCCATTAAAGTGGGGTTTCCAATCACATTTTGCAATTTTTTAAAATAATCTCTTTCATCAGTCAATTCTATATTACAAATAATTAGACTTACTGTGTCCAAAATCGCAGCAGATCGCCCGAGTTTTTCAGTAAAATGACTTCTATAAAATCGTTGCTGAAGTTGTCATTTTGCTTGTGGGCATGTGAAGCCCACAAGCACTTACTTCCTGATTACCGCTGACCAGAGGTGATGAGGGTCCCACCCCAATCTCGCATATGGGCATTGTAAGCACAACGCAGCACCGTAAACATCTCGGGTTGCCATCGCAACGGGTGGCGACGTCGGAAATGCCCGCCTTGTTGTGATGGCAATGATGAAAACACAAACAGTGTTCCTGTCTTGAAGTCCCGTGATTGCCCTAGGGGACCGCATAGCAACAGGCATTTCCAGGTGAGTAAAAATGTTATTTATTTATTTTCTTTAGGTATAATGTGCACTATAACGGAAAAAACTTTTTGGATGGAAACTCCACTTTAAGTACACTGTGATTCCCGGAGCTTGCAGCCCAGAATGTCTGCTGGGGGACTTTTTGTTGGGGGATACCCGAGGGACTTGGAGGCAAAGTAATGTAGAATTGGGATCTTTTTTATGTATGGATATATATTTTGTTTCTTCATGTTATGTGGCCTTGAATTTATTTATTTGTATGGGACTAATTTTTAGCTTGGGTTAGTGGACCTAGACTGGGATCAAATAGACACTTGGAAATCAATAGGGTGTATATGGCCTAGTGGGTTAATATATATTATGTGTTTGGGGGAAGTAGGGGTAATATCTGGAAAGCTCCAGGCCTTAGTTGGGGGCCTATGTGGTTCAAATCACAATGTTAGCCATAAAATTCAAGTTGAGGAAGAATCCAGGCATTTTTCTTCTCTCTCTTCTTTTCACCGTTGTCATACCAATATGTGTATTAATTTACCTTTTAGGACTTACTTCAATATATTAATTTTTTGTATGCAATACACATATTTAATATATGTTTACTGGTGAACTTTGAGTGTCTCTTCTGCATACAGGCAGCAATCCTTTAAACTCCTGGGAACAAGTTAATTGTAATGCTACCAACAGCAGGTAATAAATATGTATATGTATACTGCAATGAACTATAACATGTACTGCTTTATTCTTAGTGTTATTTATCTGTCAAATTGTGTTTATAACTTTAGAGATTTATGCAATTTCTCCCTGAAGAAATAGGCTTTTGTCTTGTGAAACATGTTGGAGATGAAGAACCTCATGTGAGATCCCTTTTTGTTATCAACTGTAATCACCACTGGCATAATCTGCAAGTGTACAGTATTTAAAAACATTACCATGATGTTTGCTATTCATATTTTAATTCTTCTCTTTTAATGTGGTGTACAAAAAAAATATGTATTTATCTCTTTATAACGATAACAAATCTTTATTTAAAGATTTTATATCTTTATTATAATCTGGTGTGATACCTAAAAAGTCCTAGTAGTTTTTCATTGTCCTTAATAGAGGATGTGATACCAGTAAATCCATAGAACAAGTTGAGGCTCCTCCACTGAGATCTCCTTCCCATTCTTCTATTTTGTGCTTTTTATTGTACTCTAAATAGCGTGACAGTACTAGGCCTGTTAGAACAAATTTATGGCACACAGGGTTGCTGATTGAGGGGCTCCAGAATGTCTGTTTTGTGCAGAGAAAAAAAACCTTTTCAGTTTTGTTATGCTGGGATTAAGGTCTGGAGTCCCGAGACTTCAAAGAGTTTTGGGAGGGAAGAAGCCTTTACCATTGTGTCCAGTTTTACCAAAGACCAGCAATCTGTGTATGCAGGTGTGCACATCCTTTATCATGGGGCTCCATCCAGGAGACAGGAGGTCCCCCTGCCCAGAGGCCATGGTGTGAGCTAGAAGAGCAGGGAGCTGCAAGATAGAGATCTGAGATAGACGTTCCCACATGAACACAGTGGTGCTGAGAGGTGGTCTGAGAGACCAGCCAAAGAAGTCTGAGCAGTGAGCGGTGACACTGCAAGAAGAAGCCAGGAAGCTTAAGACCAGTTTTGCTTTTGTGTTTTGAAGTCATGGTGAAAATCCGTGAAAAGGTAAAACAATATCACAATAGCTACATTAAAGTTGATGTAAACCTGAATTTTTTTTTAAATGAAGACTTCTACCAGGTACCATAGAGGATGTCAAGTCACCTATGCCCAGTCTTGCCACAAAGAGTTAATCCAGCTCTGAGCAATTCTTATCTGTGTGTCCTTTTTTATCTTACTACAAAAAGACAGATTTGTTGCCACACCACTGCTGTGACTAACATCTGATTTCTTTATCTCATGAATGGCGTGCGAGCAGAGAGAGTGTTACTATTCCAGCTTCAAATCCCCTCTCCTTTCTTCTCCTGCTCTCCCAGGATTGGCTGCTCCACATCTCAGCATGATTGGGCATGCTGAAATCATGCGGTGCCTTTCCTGAGTTTTGACTGGATGTTGCGCAAAACTCAGGAATAGGAGAGTAGGAGAGTGTAGAGGTGGGCGGGGAGTCTAGTGACATGACATGTCTGCCCACCGAGCTTCTGCAAAGAGACCCGCCCACCGATTCCAGAGTTTTGCAGGGCTCCTACTGCTAAAGGGGCTGACATTTTCAAGGTAGGGATACATGCAGGAGGCTTGCATTTATATAAACACATTAATACTGTGCCATTAGTTTATACTGGGTAGGGATGAGCCGAACACCCCCCGGTTCGGTTCGCAGCAGAACATGCGAACAGGCAAAAAATGTGTACACCGTTAAAGTCTATAGGACACAAACATGAAAAATCATAAGTGCTAATTTTAAAGGTTAATATTCAAGTTATTGTCATAAAACGTGTTTGGGAACCTGTGTCCTGCCCCAGGGGACAGGTATCAATGCAAAAAAAAGTTTTAAAAACGTCTGTTTTTTCGGGAGCAGTGATTTTAATAATACTTAAAGGGAAACCATAAAAGTTAAATATTCCTTTTAAATTTCGTACCTGGGGGGTGTCTATAGTATGCCTGTAAAGTGGCACATTTTTCCTGTGTTTAGAACAATCCCTGCGCAAAATGACATTTCTAAAGGAAAAAAGGTAATTTAAAACTACTCGCGGCTATAATGAATTGTCGGGTCCTGGCAATACAGATAAAAGTCATTGAAAAAAACATCATGGGTTCCCCCCAGTCCATTACTAGGCCCTTTGGGTCTGGTATGAAATATTAATGGGAACCCCGAACCCAAATTTAAAAAAAAAAATTGCGTGGGGGTCCCCTCAAATTCCATACCAGACCTTTATCTGAGCACGCAACCTGGCACCTTCTCTAAGGTGATAGCTCCAATTACCCAGCTAACAAAGAAAGGGTGCCCTTTGTGTGGTCATCTGAGGCACAGGCTGCTTTTGGAAAGTTAAAAACTATTTTTACTTCTGCACCAGTAGTGGTACATCCCAATCCTGAATTACCTTTTATAGTGGAAGTGGATGCTTCAGACTCTGCCGTGGGAGCTATCCTCTCTCAACAACGTGGTGAAAAGATGCAGCTACATCCTTGTGCTTACTTCTCTTGTTTAATGTCTTCAGCCAAAAGAAATTATGACATTGGGAATAAGGAGTTACTGGCAATTTGGAAGCATTTTCTGAATGGAGGCATTTGCTGGAAGGCGCTAAGCATCCTGTAACCGTTCTCACAGATCATAAGAATCTGGAATTTATTCGTTCTGCCAAGAGATTGTCTTCTAGACAAGCACGTTGGTCATTGTTCTTTTCCAGGTTCAATTTTATTATCTCATATCGACCTGGGTCAAGGAATGGTAAGGCTGATGCCTTATCACGAATGTTGTCTGGGCCTCTCCAGGAAGACAACTCTGAATACACAGTCTTGCCTCAAAAGAACTTTCTAGGTGCCACAAGTTCTAAAGCATTTTTGAGTCTCCTCAAGGAAGGGTACGAGAATGACCCACTCCTCAAAAATCCTCCTATGGACATCATCCTTGAGTACAAGAATGGCTTCTGGACTCAAGCACATCGCCTCTATGTATCTGAATTTGCGTGGGTTGAATTCCTCAAGTTGGTTCATGACTCCAAACTTGCTGGACATTTTGGAGTTTCTAAGACAGAGGAACTTTTATCCCGTTCGTTTTGGTGGCCTGGGCACAAAAGAGATGTCAAAAGTTATGTAGCCTCGTGCCTGGTCTGTGCTCGCAATAAGACTCCCCAAGCTTCTCCTTTGGGGTTGCTCCAGCCACTCCCTGTCCCATCAAGACCATGGGGATCAATTTCTATGGACTTTGTGGTTAATTTACCCCCCTCTAAAGAAATGACCACAATCTTGGTTGTTATTGACCGCTTCACTAAGATGGCTCACTTTATACCGATCAAGGGGGTACCCTCTGCAGAACAAACGGTTTGAGAAGTCTTTAGACTGCATGGAATTCCAGAAGATGTTGTTTCTGACCGAGGAGTACAGTTCACTTCAAAATTTTGGAAAAGCTTTTGCTCAGCTCTAGGAGTAACAATTAATCTATCTTCTGCTTTTCATCCTCAGTCTAATGGTCAGACCGAGAGGACCAATCAAACGTTAGAGTAGTACCTCCGATGTTTTGTTAGTCCACCCAGTCATCCTGAAGATAACTATCTTCCTACAGCAGAGTTTGCTTATAACAATTCTTAACATAGCTCCACCTCTCAGACCCCTTTTTTCCTAAATACTGGGCATCATCCAGCTTTTATTCCTGATCTCCCTATCTCAACTCCAATTCCTGCTGTTACCAACAGATTAACTGCTTTACAGGAGATCCAGGAAAAATTGATCGAGACTTTGAGGGAAGCTCAGGAAAGTTACAAGAAGGCTGCAGATAGACATTGCAGAGCACTTCCTACCTTTCATGTGGGTGATCAAGTTTGGTTATCTACAAAAAATCTGAAGGTTCATGTTCCATCTGCAAAGTTGGGACAAAAGTTTGTAAGAACTTTTCAGATCTTGGCCCAGATCAACCCAGTTGCCTTTCGCCTAAAACTTCCAGCCAGTATGAAGATTCACCCTGTGTTTCACATATCGCTACTTAAACCCATTTCACGAAAATACTTTTTCTGGAAGAACTCTTCCACCCCCTCCACCTGTTGAGGTACAGGGTGAAGAAGAATATGTGGTGGAGAAAATTCTTGATTCCAGGATCTATAGGAACAAATTGCAATATCTGGTTCAATGGGAAGGATACAGGCCAGAAGAAAATTCTTGGGAGCCTGAGCAAAATGTTCATGCTCCTAGATTAACAAGAGAATTCCACCAGAGGTTCCCTTACAAACCAAGCCCTAAGATGTCCAGTGGACGTCCTGGGAGGATGGGAGTACCGTCAGGACCTGGACTTGAACCTCAGATGTGTCTGGCAATGAACCTTCTCACTGAGCTATCTGAGATGCTGGACAGCGCCTAGTCAGATCCTTTAGACAACCCTGCCTTGTACCTTGATTTCAGATAAACCTTGATACTATATACACACCCAGGTACGAAATTTAAAGGAATATTTCACTTTTATTGTTTCCCTTTAAGCATTATCAAAATCACTGCTTCCGAAAAAACGGCCATTTTTAAAACTTGCATTGATACATGTCCCCTGGGACAGGACACAGGTCCCCAAACACTTTCTATGACAATAACTTGCATATTAACCTTTAAAATTAGGACTTTTGATTTCTCCCATAGACTTTTAAAGGGTGTTCCGCAGCTTTTGAATTTGCTGCGAACATCCAAAATTGTTTGCCATTTGGCGAACATCTGGCTCATCCCTAATACTGGGTGAGTGGTGGGTTTACTTTAAGTATATTTAGGGACTGATTTATATTGCATTCCACTCTCTGTTTAACTTATAGCCTGCTGTAATGAGTAATGCCGCTATTTTGTGGCCCATTCATAAACTGCAGGTATTGGGCTTGCTGTACTTCATAGAGTTCTCTCTGTCTAATGCAGATCACATAACTGGGCTCTCCCTTCTTTCTCTTGTTGTTTTTATTGGGCTCTGCGGGCTTTGGGCCCTTGAAACCAGCAAAATACAATGCACCTTTCTAAAGAGCATAGCTGTGCTATCTAAATGTTCTTTTTTTTTTTTAAGCAGTGGTAAAGCCGAGGTACAGCCATACCGCTGTTTTTTTTTTATGTACACCATTGTATAGTGATGCAATCAGTGCTATTTGCAGAAGCAGCTTAGACTAAATGCAAATATTTTTTTCTAAAAGTGTTTGCCTGAAGTATGATAAAGTAGGAGGTTTGGATGAGTAGTTTGCAAGTAAGTAGTAGTTTGTATTTAAATGTTTTCTCTCAGTGGGTAATGCTCTTGAAGACAAGTGCCTACAAAGCTGCTGGCATCATGCTGAGTATGACCTTTGGCTAGAGTTCCATTTCTTGAAGGATAAATATGTGTTTACTGTCAGCGTTAGCTATTCGCTCTGTGTGCATGTCGCCAATGTTATTTATCTTACAGAGGATTACACGGGTGATGAAAGTATGAGTAATAGTGTACTTTTTGCAAGCTTTGAAACGTATATTAAAATATTTTGACCTATAAATTGAAATATTGAACAATAAGAATAGCATAATTACATTTTTGGTTTAACCACTTGCCGACCGCGCCATAGCAAAAATACTGCTACAGCGCGGTCGAGTTACTGTGACAGGACGTCCCTGGGACGTCCTCGTGCACTTCCGCGTTTGCGCGTCCCCTGGGGCGCGCTCGCGGAAGTGTCCGTGCTCGCCGGGTCTAGAAGACCCGGCGCATCACGGATCACGGTAAATTGCCGCGAATCGCGGCTGTTTACCACGTGATCGCTCCGTCAAATGACGGAGCGATCACTTGTAAACAAACCGGCGTCATTTGATGACGCCGGTTCCTCCCTCTCCTCTCTGTACCGTTCGGTACAGTGCGAGAGGAGAGGAGGGGGGGGAGCGCGGGGTGTCAGCAGTGCTGTGGCTGGATCTGTGACAACTGCAGTCACAGATCCAGCCATCCCTCCCAGCTCAGCAATACTCTGCCATACCCCCCATACTTACTCTGCCATACCCCCCATACTTACTCTGCCATACCCCCATACTTACTCTGCCATACCCCCCATACTTACTCTGCCATACCCCCCATACATACTCTGCCATACCCCCCATACATACTCTGCCATACCCCCCATACATACTCTGCCATACCCCCCATACATACTCTGCCATACCCCCCATACATACTCTGCCATACCCCCCATACATACTCTGCCATACCCCCCATACATACTCTGCCATACCCCCCATACATACTCTGCCATACCCCCCATACATACTCTGCCATACCCCCCCATACTCTGCCATACCCCCCCATACTCTGCCATACCCCCCCATACTCTGCCATACCCCCCGATACTCTGCAATACCCTGCGCGATACTCTGCAATACCCTGCGCGATACTCTGCAATACCCTGCGCGATACTCTGCAATACCCTGCGCGATACTCTGCAATACCCTGCGCGATACTCTGCAATACCCAAATACTCCGCAATACCCCAATACTCCGCAATACCCCCAATACTCTGCAATACCCCCAATACTCTGCAATACCCCCAATACTCTGCAATACCCCCAATACTCTGCAATACCCCCAATACTCTGCAATACCCAAATACTCTGCAATACCCAAATACTCTGCAATACCCCAATACTCTGCAATACCCAAATACTCTGCAATACCCAAATACTCTGCAATACCCAAATACTCCGCAATACCCCAATACTCTGCAATACCCCAATACTCCGCAATACCCCAATACTCCGCAATACCCCAATACTCCGCAATACCCCAATACTCCGCAATACCCCAATACTCCGCAATACCCCAATACTCCGCAATACCCCAATACTCCGCAATACCCCAATACTCCGCAATACCCCAATACTCCGCAATACCCCAATACTCCGCAATACCCCAATACTCCGCAATACCCCAATACTCCGCAACACCCCAATACTCCGCAATACCCCAATACTCCGCAATACCCCAATACTCCGCAATACCCCAATACTCCGCAATACCCCAATACTCCGCAATACCCCAATACTCCGCAATACCCCAATACTCCGCAATACCCCAATACTCCGCATATATAATGTTTTGGGGTTCTATGTAATTTTCTAGCAAATAAATTGTGATTTTTCCATGTAGGAGAGAAATGTCAGAATTGGCCTGGGTGTTCCAGAACGCCTGTTGGCGCTCCCTGCATGTTGGGCCTCTGTATGTGGCCACGCCGTGTAAAAGTTGCACACATGGGGTATCGCCATACTCGGGAGGAATAGCAGAATGTGTTTTGGGGTGTTATTCGTGGTATGCATATGCTGTGTGTGAGAAATAACCTGCGAATATGACAGAAACAAGTTTTTTTTTTTTTTTTTACAGAATTTTCGGTCGTTTTTCTTTTATAGCGCAAAAAATAAAAAACCCAGAGGTGATCTAATACCACCAAAAGAAAGCTCTATTTGTGTGAAAAAAAGGACAACAATTTCAAATGGGTACAATGTTGTATGACGGAGTAATTGTCATTCAAATTGTGAGAGCACCGAAAGCTGAAAATTGGTCTGGTCAGGAAGGGGGTTTAAGTGCCCAGTGGTCAAGAGGTTAATATAATATCCGAAATATATGATAATAATTACTATATTTCTCAGTATGCTGAATTTAAGGTAGAATTTAATTGTGAGAGCAACTCAACCTACATAACTGAGGCAAGTTAACTAAAAGGAATGCATACATAATAAAGGCATTTTTCATCAAGTTAAAGGGGTTGTAAAGGAAAAAATTGCTTTCCCTCATCCTTCGATTTTGCTTTTAAATGTCCTTATTTCTTCTGAGAAATCCTCACTTCCTGTTCTTCTGTCTGTAACTCCACACAGTAATGCAAGGCTTTCTCCCTGGTGTGGAGAAAGCCTCTTGAGGGGGGAGGGGGCGAGCAGGCAAGTCAGGACTCTCTACTTTGCAGAAAGAGAAACGAGCTGTGTGTTAGTGGGCGTCCTGACACTCCTTCTCGCCCCCTCAAGAGGCTTTCTCCACACCAGGAAGAAAGCCTTGCATTACGGTGTGTCGTTACAGACAGAAAAACAGGAAGTGAACATTTCTCAGTAGAAATAAGGACATTTAAAAGCAAAATCGAAGGGTGAGGTAAGTCAAAGAGGACTGCACTAAGGCCCCGTACACGCGACCGAACATGTCTGCTGAAACTGGTCCGCGAACCAGTTTCAGCAGACATGTTCGGTCTGTGTATGGCCGACCGGACAGGTTTCCAGCGGACATTTGTCCAGCCGACCGTTTTGCAGCGGACAAATGTTTCTTACCATGCTAAGAAACATGTCCGCTGGAAGCCTGTCCGTCGGACATGTTCGGTCCTCTGTACAGACTCACCGTACATGTCCGATCGGCCGCCATCCCTCGCATGCGTCGAATCACTGTGACGCATGCGTGGAAGCAACAGTCCGTCCGTCTGTACGAGGCCTAAGGTAAAGGAAGCTATTTAGGGAAAAAAAAAAGGTTTTCTTTTACAACCCCTTTAAGCCTAAAATTGGAAGGTGTTCAATGTGGAGTCTTTGTGTACAATCTCACAATCCTATACATATTGTGACAAGTTGGGGAATTTGTAGCTCTTGGTGGTGCTGAACAGTGAGTTTACTGCATGACAGAAGTACGCTTCAGGGTATTTTCTGCCCAATTTTTTTTAAACAAAGCAAAAAGTTCACACTTGAATATGTTCCCACGCAGGAGGTTCTCACCATCAATGCAGCAAAACATAGAATTCAGCCTCATGGCTCTCTTTACGTCTTCACTGCTCAGGCCTCGTGCCTTGGTCCCCTAGACCATCAAACACACAGTCCCAGTGCTCATGCACAAAACGCTGTACCTTTGTCAGCTTGACTGTTTCTCCTGCAGCTCCCTGCTTCTACATCCTCATGGCCTCGAACCTGTCTGTCCTGGTCTGGACAGTACAGTGCAATATTCACCTCACAGCTCCCTTCACACACTGACCCCATCGGGAGGGTGGGGCCACTGACCTCTAACGCTGGCTCTAACATGAATGCAGCACACAACTGCATCATTAGTGTGCTTGTTTCCTGCAAAACCTAGCCCAGACTGCCATTTTAACCAGTGACATAGGCTCGACCTGCAACAATATGCATATTTAAAAAAAATACTGGACTGACAATTCTGTATGCAGTGGCTTTATAGTATAGAAGAAAACAATGTTATTGAAAATAAAAATGCAATAAATTCAAAATACCAAAACTCTCCACCATTTTTAAAATTACAACATTACTGAAAAATACCACAACCTACCATCATATAAAAAAATATCGCTTTTTTAGATTTCATTTAACAGTTTTTTGTACTGTTGATATCAATAAAATAATTTTCAGCTATACCATAGTTGTCTTTATAACCTCAATGCTTATGGCCAGGATTGTGGACTTAGTAGTTTAAAGTGGATCTGTATTTTGGTTTATCTGGACAACAGTCCAAACAGATGAATCTGTCAGCTTTTGATTGTCTAGGGGAACTTGCAAATATTTTTGCATAGTATAACAGTCTGTAAGCCCTGGTTCACACTGGGCTGCGGGAGTGAAGCCGTGCGAGTTCGCACGATTTCACTCCCGCCGGCAGTCCCGATTTCGGCCGCGATTTAAGAGACATCTGTGCAGGTTTCTGCAAAGATGTCTATGTAAATCGCGGCCCGAAATCGCAAAAAGTAGTACAGGAACTACTTTTTGAAATCGGTGCAGCGCCGCAGATGCGGCGTCGCACCGATTAGGACAGTGTCATTGCCGACATGTGAAATCGCATCTCAAATTGAAGGAAATCGTACCCAGTGTGAACCTGGGCTAAAGGCCCTAGCCTTCTGTTTATGTTTAGCTGCATTTTTTTGTACAGGGTGAAGTTAGTGAACTCATGGCCAGTTTATAGCCAGAAGTATTAGGGTATTCCTCTTCATTTGGGCCATCAAGAAGCCCATCCTTCCTGACATGGCGTACCCTGCTTATAACAATCTCCAGCTCATTTGACTATGCAAGCCACATTACTTTGTCAAAGTCAAGCTATTTTTATGGAAAATGTTCCTTGAGTAAACTGCATCTTATGGGGTCACAACAGTTTTACACAGCAAAATGTACATCAATGGCTGTCAATAGGGACAGCCAATATTGCTGTTGACATTGCCTAAACATTTTACCTAATAAACAAACAGATAATTTCTTGAATTTCACCATCAAATGATGTGGTTGAAATTTAATGACTTTGCTGTGTTTTCCTACATATCTCCAATGGATTAAATGATCTCTAAAGCCAAAAAAGTTTTCATATTTGGATAGGATAGGAAAGGGTAGAAGTTTTTGTCATCCCATTGGGTGATTTTCTCTTAAGTTTATTTTCAGTAGAAAAATACAGGTATGGTATAGGAACAATAAAAAAGTGTTTTGGGATGAGGGCCTAGATCACAGCAATCTAGATATATGAGATACAAAACATAATGGCCTGGATTCACAAAGCACTTACGCCAACGTATCTTGAGATACGCGTGTAAGTATGCGCCGTCGTATCTATGCGCCGTGCCCATAAACTGAGATACGCCTGAAAATAGGCTTCATCCGACAGGCGTAACTTTCCTACGCCGGCGTATCGTGGGCGCATATTTACACGGACAAGTCGCTGTGTGCGAATCAAACGCTGTGTGCGACTGTTGATTTTTTGCAAGATACAGAAATGATGAAACCCCCCTGCGAGGGCTGCTTTTGTTTCTTGTGAACTTTTCTTTTAAATAAAAGTGGGCTACTAGGCCCTTGAAAACTCAGTTCTGGATTGGCGTCTCACTGAAAAATCTACCATCAAAGTATGATCCCCCAATCTTAAAATGATATATAGATAAAGCTGGGGGATAGGTAGCAGGTACAAAAGCTCCCTGGGATGAGCAGGCACAGATACCAAGTCCATAATATAAGTGACAAACAGTGGGGTGTTTATTGGTGCTATATACAAAGTCTTTTTACAGGTGCTGTACAGTGTGCAGAAAAGCAAAACAAAAGTAATTAAACAAAAGCCTAGCCGTGTCCCGGCTCTAAATATACAATATGCACGCCCTCACTACCAGGCTGAACAAACCTACAGCTTGTCAGCTTCCACATAGATTGCTTAACAGTTTTGTTTACCAACCTTCTTGCTCTCACAGACCAACACTATCTGTGTGTCCCAGGGCAGAGCAGAGACTGTCTGCACAGGTGAGCTTAAATTGGCCTGGGGGAGAGGGCCAACACCCATACTGGATCAGAGCTCATGTCCCTTTAAGGATTTTTTTTTTCCAAAAAAGGTCCTTCGGTGCACTGTGTCCCAGCGCCGGACGCCGGGCACAGTGCTGTGTGAGCATCCGTAACGGCACCCAACCCCCCCCCCCCCCCACGCTTATTTATTTTTTATTTTTGGGCTCCTTAAAAAAAAAAAAAATATTTAACATTGTTTTTTTTTATTTAACTGGTGGAAATAGCACCCAAAGACCGCCCCCCCCCCGATTATTCTTTTTTTGTCGACCCCATCCCCCCCCCCCCCCCCCGGGCTTGTTAAAAAAAAAAAGTATTTAAAGCGGTGGTTCACCCTAAAATCCACTTTCTGTCACTAGATCCAGCATACTGCTGACATCTGCAGTATGCTCCGAGCGGCGTATCCTTCTGGGTATAGGCGTTCCCAAGTAAAGCGCAGTTGATTGACGGGCTTTGATAGCGCGTCACACCTTCCGGAAATAGCCGACGTGACTCTCGGCAATTTACGGCGCTATACGGCGCCTGCGCAGTCAGCTCTACACGGCAGGCGCCGTATAGCGCCGTAAGCAGCCAAGAGTCACGTCGGCTATTTCCGGAAGGTGTGACGCGCTATCCAAGCCCGTCAATCAACTGCGCTTTACTTAGGAACGCCCATTCCCCGACGGATTCCCCGCTCGAGCCGGAGCAGACATACGGATAAAACGATAAGTGCAAAAAAAAGAAAAAAAATCCAGCATACTGCAGATGTCAGCAGTATGCTGGATCTAGTGACAGAAAGTGGATTTTAGGGTTTAACATTTTTTATTTTTTTATTTAATTGGTGGAAATAGCAGCCGTAACGGCACCCAAACCATCCCAAACCCCCCCCCCCCGACGCTTATTCGTTTTTTTTGGACCCCATCCAATCTCCCCCCCCCCCCCCCCACCCGGCTTGTTAAAATGTTTTTTTTTTTTTTTAATTGGTTTTTAAATTTAATTGGTGGAAATAGCGACTTGGGACTGGAAAGTTGCAGGATAAGTCTGACCTGATGAGAACCATTCATATCTGTGCAACTTCAAGTCACAGCGACTTCGAAGTAGTCCGTGCATTACTTTTGTCCCACTTTGATGTGACTTGAGGTCCATAAGAATACACAGGCATTTCTTTAAGTCGCTGCAAAATCGCAGCAAAAAATTGTGGCAGAATCGCTGTGACTTGAAGTCGCACAGATATGAACGGTTCTCATTGGAAATCATAGGGTATGACTTGTCATGCAACGTTGAAGTCCCAAGTCGCAGGACAAGTAATGCAGTATGTCTGCAGTCTCTGGTCATCTTGTGCAGTATGTCTGCAGTCTCTGGTCATCTTGTGCAGTATGTCCGCAGTCTCTGTTCATCTTGTGCAGTATGTGCGCAGTCTCTGGTCATCTTGTGCAGTATGTCCGCAGTCTCTGGTCATCTTGTGCAGTATGTCCGCAGTCTCTGGTCATCTTGTGCAGTATGTGCGCAGTCTCTGGTCATCTTGTGCAGTATGTCCGCAGTCTCTGGTCATCTTGTGCAGTATGTGCGCAGTCTCTGGTCATCTTGTGCAGTATGTGCGCAGTCTCTGGTCATCTTGTGCAGTATGTCCGCAGTCTCTGGTCATCTTGTGCAGTATGTCTGCAGTCTCTGGTCATCTTGTGCAGTATGTCCGCAGTCTCTGGTCATCTTGTGCAGTATGTGCGCAGTCTCTGGTCATCTTGTGCAGTATGTGCGCAGTCTCTGGTCATCTTGTGCAGTATGTGCGCAGTCTCTGGTCATCTTGTGCAGTATGTGCACAGTCTCTGGTCATCTTGTGCAGTATGTCCGCAGTCTCTCATAATCTCATGCCCATTTAGAGTCCTTCATAACTAACAGTGTAATTTTTTAGTTTGTTTGCGCCAATCTGTAAGCCTGCGCTATATACCATGATTTGTGATGCTGGGGCTATATACTCTGTGCTGTGATGCTGAGCTGTATACTCCTGACACTATGAGGGGAAGCAAGTGGAATACAGGGGACGGAGTGAGTGTATTCTATAGAGGGTGTGGCTTATGAGAAGTGGGAGGGACCACATGTGGAGGGGCGGGGTCTTGCGCCCCCCCATTCTAAAATGTCACCAGCCGCCACTGATATATATATATATATATATATATATATATATATATATATATATATATATATATATATATGACATTACACACCTCATATGAAGGAGAATACATCAATAAAATAATTGAGAGAAAAACAGCACTGGATTATATGTTTTTACAGAAGAAAAGTGACACATTCCAAAGGGTAATTAAAACCAGAATTATAATACATTTTCACTTGCATCAAAAAAGAATACTTTGTTTATGCAGTATAATTATCTCTAAAATAGGACTCCCGATATTCAATTTTGAAAATGTGTTAATTCCAAAATAAATCCCATCCGATCTGGCCTGAACATAAATAAAAACACAACACCGCAATAATCCCTTTTGGATAAAATATTTTGGCCGCGGTTTTTATTATTGGTTTTATTTTAAAAAACAATGTAACTTCAATAATTCACCAGCGTCAAAATGTATATACCACATTTAAACACAGTTTAGCCACTCAAGCTGAAATAAACTTCAGACTTAACATGTATTTAAAAAAAGAAAAAGGGAACTGATCACATAATAAAGCCACAAAAAAGGCATGGGAAAGGTGGGGAGCTCCACTGGGTGGTCCCCCCTCAGACAACTGGCCATGGACCCAGACAGAGGGCATTATTCTACCCCCCAGAATTCTAGAAGCTTCCATGGGGTCATTTGACCCTTTTTAGCCTATAGGAATATGGGGCGGGCCTGGTTCCAGAACATTCCAGGTCAGCTGACCTGGTTAGCCTATCACAGACCTCCTGCTGATTTTAAATCAGCAGGGGACCTTGGAACAATTCCTGTCATGATCCCATAAGGAAAAGGTGCACCTTAAAAAAAACAGGCTTACCCACCTTACCCTCCATTTCCTTGTATTTAAAGAGAAAGGCCACCATACTATGGTGGAAATCTCCACCTCCAGGGAGTCTATTAACCCTTTCAAGACCCTTAAAGATGAAAAAGCCTGTTACTTGTATGTACATATTTAAAATGCTTGGATACGTTCGAAAGTTTCCTATCATTGGAGAAAGAAGCACCATTGTAATGATCACTTATTCTAACTCGGAGGGACTTGGATGTACAACCTACATACTGCAACGCACATGTCATTCATTCCACAACATACACCACATGTTTAGTATTCATGGTTTTGTTAACTGCATTACACTGTCAGCTATTTCTGTGGACCTACAGTAGTCTATGTAATTTACAATTTATAGCTTAATACGCAGGTGCTATGTAAATACAGGAAAGAAATGTGTGCATTCATGCATACAATTCACGGTAAGGGCTTATGTCAATGGGCTTTGCATTTGTGTTGACGGGCATATGCAACTTGCTTTTGACAGCAGTTTGAAGTGATTCTGAGATCATTCTGAATTCATTGACTTGTGTATTTGATCTGCAAATGACCTACTTCAAACTGCTATTGAATTCCTAAAGCCTTGTATTACACTTTTGTTTATATCAGAAATACTTCTTTAGAATTTTTACTATCAACACAGGCATTAAACAAAAAGCAAAACTGCTAAAGTTATATTTCACACTTACTGTATCCAGCCAATGACTTCTTTGCTTTATTTTTCAAATTAAAATTCCCAGCATCTGTACTTTCAACAACACAAACACACACATGCTTATGCAGGCACATACCTACAGTATAAAATCACTATCAAATGTAGATTTTTTTTTTTTTTTTTAATAGAACTGGTTATTTTTTTCTGGTTCATGAATTAGACTGTAGACACCCAACCAGATTTTTACTAGAAATATATGCTGTATGCTCACATTATTTGTTGTAGGGATGACATTGCTAATGCCTGTAAAGCACATATGTGTTGTAAAGTCTCCATTATAAGCAGAAGAAATAACATTTCTTAATTGATTATGTACATATTGTGACTAAGTAAAACTATAATCAGAAAAAGAACTGTTTAAAGCAGAGGTTCACCCTAAAACATCTATATACAGTTACATCCAGCATACTGCTGACATCTACAGTATGCTGGATTTTTTTTTTTTAGCTGTACTTACGTTTTTTTTTGTTCTATTCACCCGTTTTCCGGGTTCTCGCTCCCCCGGGGAGTAGGCGTTCTGAAGACGAGGCATAGATGATTGACGTGCGGGTAAAGCGCGTCATTGCCTTCCGACAATATCCCAGGGGGACTCAGCACTTTACGGCGCATGCGCAGTCAGCTCTACACGGCAGGCGCAGGTGCCGTATAGCGCCGTAAAGAGCCGAGTCCCTGTCGGATATTTTCGGAAGGCGATGACGCACTTTACCCGCACGTCAATCGTCTCCTGGGAGGATCAACACTCACTCCCAGGAGACATTGCGCAGAGCTCCCCGTCGGGGAAAAGGAGCGACACGCCCACTCCCCGCAAGGAAGAAGACCCGGAAGTGAGGCTGAAGACAAAATGACAACGCTACAAGCCTTTATTAGGGCTGGCTGGTTAGGTAAAAAGTTAATTTTGAGGGTGAACCTCCGCTTTAAACTTGATGAAGCTGCATTTGATGAAAGACCTTCCAGAGTATCCTATAAACTGTAAAGCTAAGCAAATTACCATATTTATCGGCGTATAACACGCACAGGCGTATAACATGCACTCTAACTTTAAGAGGGATGTTTCAGACAAAAAACTTGCTACAGCCCCCTGCGTATAACACACAGGCACAGTTTACCCTCTATTTTCAGGGTAAAAAAGTGAGTGTTGTACGCCAATAAATACAGTAGTTATGACATTTGATGCATTGTTGCAAGATATATAGATGGCTACTAACAAAAGTTTAAATAAAATGTATTTTGTCCTTGCCTGATTTTCCAATGTGGCACAAACTATGGGCCAACTTTATATACAGTCCTACTGACTTTTGAACTGTGATCAGAACAGTTAGAATGCCTAATAATGAGGACTTTGTTATGGCCCAGCTCCCTCACTATAAAAGGGTGGGTTCCCAGCAGTCATTTGTCAGTATGTGTTAGAATAGTTTAGAGAGATCTATTAGTATCTGTAGATTAGGGATGAGCTTCCATGTTCGACTCAAACATCGTATGTTCGATTGTTCGTCAAAATACGAACGTTACGGGCCGTTCGCACCAAATTCGAGTGGCGCGTCACGGCCCATAATTCACTGCAGCATTGCTGGCTGATGATTGGCCAAGCATGCACTATGACCCGCATGCTTGGCCAATCACAGCGCGCAAAAAACGGAGAGCCATAATTGGCCAAAGCCAGGGTGGCTTTGGCAAATTATGGCTCAGGGGGTTTAGTACACGCCCCACACAATAAAAAGCCGCCTGCAGGTTGGACTTGTGTAGTGTGTTGCGGCGGTGGTTAGAAATCTGTCTAAGAGAGAGAGAAAGAGAGTGTCTTTTTTTCTAGGTAGATAGAGCAGGCAGGCTAGTCAGTTAAAGTTACAGTGTGTAGAGGATATATATACATCCCAGGTGTTGTACATATACTTATACACTGTATAGTTTAGCTAGATCAGTTCTTCCTAATTTACTGGCAGGCAGTTGATTGTGCTAGCTGCAGTATTCTCACGTGGTGTATTGCCTGTGTCCTCTGTAGTTTGCACCTAAAGCTACTTGGTGTGTACTGCACGTGTGCTCTGTAGTTTGCACCTAAAGCTACTTGGTGTGTACTGCACGTGTGCTCTGTAGTTTGCACCTAAAGCTACTTGGTGTGTACTGCACGTGTGCTCTGTAGTTTGCACCTAAAGCTACTTGGTGTGTACTGCAAGTGTGCTCTGTAGTTTGCACCTAAAGCTACTTGGTGTGTACTGCACGTGTCTTCTGTAGTTTGCACCTAAAGCTACTTGGTGTGTACTGCACGTGTCCTCTGTAGTTTGCACCTAAAGCTACTTGGTGTGTACTGCACGTGTCCTCTGTAGTTTGCACCTAAAGCTACTTGGTGTGTACTGCACGTGTGCTCTGTAGTTTGCACCTAAAGCTACTTGGTGTGTAGTGCACGTGTGCTCTGTAGTTTGCACCTAAAGCTACTTGGTGTGTACTGCACGTGTGCTCTGTAGTTTGCACCTAAAGCTACTTGGTGTGTACTGCACGTGTCCTCTGTAGTTTGCACCTAAAGCTACTTGGTGTGTACTGCACGTGCCCTCTGTAGTTTGCACCTAAAGCTACGTGGTGTGTACTGCATATGTGCTCTGTAGTTTGCACCTAAAGCTACTTGGTGTGTACTGCACGTGTGCTCTGTAGTTTGCACCTAAAACTACTTGGTGTCTACTGCACATGCAGCAGAGGGCCATCAATGAGTAAATGTGCCAATATGGCAGCAGAACTGGGTCAGGGAAGCTTGTTTTTTTCCCCACACCAGTGGGCCTTGATCAGGGATGCATGCACTGTCCTGTCACCATTTGATGAGGCCACGAGGATAGTGAGCAGTGACAGTGCATGCATCAGTGACACTGTCCCTCTTATTCACATGCTGGAGCACACGCTGCGTAGAATAATGGACAGGGCCCTTGAGGCAGAACAGAGGGAGGAAGAGGACTTCCTTACCTCTCAAGGCCCCCTTTATCCAGACAGTGTTCCTGCTTGCCCGCCTATCGCACAGGAAGATGACGAGGAGGATTGTGTCAGCATGGAGGTGGAGCCTAGCACTCAGCATCAGCAGCAGCAGTCTTCAAGGGATCAATTACAGTCCCAAGGAACCCATGGACTTGTACGTGGCTGGGATGAGGTGGCTGCGGATCATGTCGTCCTCAGTGACCTAGAGGACTCCACACCGAATGCCTCAGCAAACCTACGCTGCATGGCCTCCCTGATCCTGCAAAGCCTGCGGAATAATCCTTGTATTCGTGCTATCAAGGAGAGGGATCATTACTGGCTGGCAACTCTCCTTGATACACGTTACAAGAATAAGGTTGCTGACCTTATCTTGCCGGCGCAGAGGGAGCAGAAGATGAAACATCTTCGGGAGGCCTTGCAGAAAGGTCTGTGCAACGCGTTCCCAGAGACTGGGGGGTTACAAAATCCGGCTCCTGGAAAACGTGTTGCTGAGGCTTCGTGCAGTCACAGAAGGAGCGGTGGAGAAGGTGTCCGTCTGACCGATGCGTTCAGAATTTTTTTTAGTCTGCAGCCACAAGGTATGACCGGTTCTAGCAACCATCGCCAGCGTATGTTTTACATGGTTCGGGAATACCTAGGGGCAAGATCAGACTTGGACACCTTTCCCACCGAAAATCCTCTGGCTTACTGGGTCTTGAGGATGGATCACTGGCCAGAGCTTGCACAATACTCAATTGAGCTACTGGCTTGTCCTGCATCCAGCGTTCTTTCAGAACGCACACTCAGTGCTGCTGGAGGCTTTGTAACCGATCACAGGGTGCGCCTCTCCACCGACTCAGTTGATCGACTGACCTTCATAAAAATGAATCAGGCTTGGATCACCACCAGCTACCAAGCACCTGATGCTGATGTAACTGAGAATTTTTTTTTGAAATGTCAGATCCCTTCAAGACTGCCTATGCTGATGCTGAGTGACTATCCTGTTATGCTGAGTGAATATCCTTTTCCTCCTCAATGATCTTGCTGATAGCTTGTAAGAACATTGTTGGTTCTGGGCACCGCCACAGTGCCTAAGGCCCAATGTTTGTGCCCCTGTTTAACAGGGGCGTGTAATTACAATTTTTGATGCAATGCTTTGCAGCGGGCTCATTGCTGCGCTACAACAAGAGTATTTGCGACGGGTTGCAGTGTTGTGGCACCAGCACCAGTGCCTAAGGGCCAATTTTTCTGCCCTGTGGCGTGTAATTACAATTGTTGATGCAATACTTTGCAGCAGGCTCATTGCTGCGCTCCAACTAGAGTATCTGTGAGGGGTTGCAGTGTTGTGGCACCAGCACCAGTGCCTAAGGGCAAATTTTTCTGCCCCTGTTTAACAGGGGCATGTAAATACAATTTTTGATGCAATGCTTTGCAGCGGGCTCATTGCTGCGCTCCAACTAGAGTATCTGTGAGGGGTTGCAGTGTTGTGGCACCAGTGCCTAAGGGCCAGTTTTTCTGCCCCTGGGGCATGTAATTACAATTCTTGATCTAATATTTCACAGCAGGGCGTTCCAGCGCCCACCAAGACTAACTGTGAGGGCTTACAGTGTAGTAGCAACACCAACACCTAGGGCCCAAATGTATGCAGAGTATACACGGCAGGCCCCTACTTTCAAACATCCGACTTACAAACAACTCCTACTTGCAAATGGAAGGAGACAACAGGAAGTGAGAGGAAACCCATGCTATTTCTCAGTGATTTTCATCCATATTGCAGGGACCAAACATTACATTAAAGCCGCAAGCAGTCTTAAATTACTTTTTTTTTTATAGTAATCTCATTTTGTGCAGGGACAGTTCTAAACACGTGCCACTACTATAGACGCCCAACAGGTACGATATTTAAAGGAATTTTTATTTTTATTTTTTCACTTTAAACATCATTAAAATCGCTGCTCCAGAAAAAACAACCATTATTAAAGCTTGTTTTTCCATTGATACATGTTCCCTGGGGCAAGACCCGGGTTCTCAAACCCGTTTTCCGACAATAACTTGCATATTAGGCTTTAAAATTAGCACTTTTGAATTCGAACGTTCGAGTCCTATTGACGTCAATGGGGTTCTAAATGTTCGCGCGAACGTTCGGTCCGTTTGAAGGTTCTGGTGCGAACCGAACGGGGGGTGTTCGGCTCATCCCTATTACTGACTCCTGTCTAAATTGGACCTACTAGAAATCACAGGGCCCCATAGCAAAATGCTGTATGCCCCTGCTCCTGGGCATGGTACAGGAGATGATTAGAGACTGAGGACATGATACTAAAGATTGTAAGAGAATGTAAACATGATACAGGAGATGGTCAGAGACTGCAGACATGGTACAATAGATCAATGCAGCCTCTCCAGTGCCCATCAATTCAGCCTCACTGTGCCCATCAATGCAGGCTCACTGTGCCCATCAATGCAGCCTCACTGTGCCCATCCATGCAGCCTCTCTGTGCTAATAATTACAGCCTCACCATTCAAATCATTGCCGCCTTACCGTGCCAATCAATGTAGCCTCACCATGCCAATCATTGTCGCTTTACCGTGCCAATAATTTCCACCTCACTGTGCCAATCAATGTAGCCTCACCATGCCAATCATTGCAGCCTCACTGTGCCAATCATTGCTGCCTCACTGTGCCAATCATTGCTGCCTCACTGTGCCAATCAATGTAGCCTTACTGTGCCCATCGTTGCCATCTTACCATGCCAATCATTGCCACCTCGCCGTGCCAATCATTGCCACCTCACCAGTTTGTGCCTGTACGTAATCCACTGGCACTGTGTGCATCTCATGCTGTGTCACGGAGCTCAGTCGATAATGTTCAGCCGCGCTGTGACAAAAGTCCCGCCCTCCTCCTAGATCAGCTCCTGTGATAGACAGAACACTGCATCTAGCACAGTGTTTTTCAATTCCAGTCCTCAGGCCCCCCCAACAGGTCAGGTTTTCAGGATTTCCCTCAGATGAAAAGGCTGTGGTGATAACTAAGGCAGTGAAACTGATCAAATCACCTGTGCAAAATAATGGAAATCCTGAAAACCTGACCTGTTGGGGGGGCCTGAGGACTGGAATTGAGAAACACTGATCTAGCAGGAGGGCGGGACATTTATTACAACCGAAACTTTACACTGAGCTCCGTGACAAGGCGTAACTCTGCTTTGAGCTACGCTGCAGCCACAACGTAGCTCAAAGTGGTCCCAGGGCAGGCAGCCTCCTGACAAATGTCCCAGTATCCCGGTAGGCCAGTCCGGCCCTGCCATGCCCCACTTGTCTGCGGGCCCCATAGAGCCTGCATAGGTCGCTATGGCGGTAGTTCTGCCCCTGTGTATATGTACGCATGTGAGGTAGGGACCTTAGATTGCAAACTCCTTGAGCACAGGGACTGATGTGAATATTCAATATACTGTATACTATATGTAAAGCGCTAAATTGTCATTGCTATATAAAAACTTAATATTTATTTATTTAGTTTGTTGAATCCTACACTACCAATATTCAGAGTACAAATATGGGGCAGAGTAAGATCCTACATGATTTTCCTTTGCTACACATAGAAAGTTGGAACTAACAGCATTTTTTAGTTGTGTTAAGGCTGCTTGGTGCTTAGTTAATGTATTGTCTTCAGAGGTTTTAGTGCAGCCCCAGTTAGCAGTCAGTATGTTCAGCTCAACATATATAGCTCCCAGCTGCCAGCGTAAGTCTCCTACGCCGTCGTATCTTAACTGCATATTTACGCTGGCCGCTAGGGTTGTGTACGCTGATTTACGCCTAGAAATATGTAAATCAGCTAGATACGCCAATTCACGAACGTACGCCCGGCTGACGCAGTACAGATACGCCGTTTCTCATGCAAACTCAGCCGTCCTTCTTTTTAGTCTGATGTGTAGATCTCTATACAAAATGTACTATTTAACCACTTCAGCCCCAGGCAATTTTTTTTGCGAAATGGCACTGTGTAGCTTTAACTGACGTGAGATGCTGTACCCAAAAAAATATTTTTGCGCTATAAACAAAGGCCCGGATTCACGTACAACGGCGTATCTTTGAGCGGGCGTAACGTATCCTATTTACGTTAAAGTCTCCGCAACTTAGACGGGCAAGTGCAGTATTCTCAAAGCACTTGCTCCGTAAGTTGCGGCGTTGTATCGTAAATAGGCCGGCGTAAGCCCGCCTAATTCAAATGTGGAAGATGTGGGCGTGTGTTATGTAAATGTTATGTGACCCCACGTAAATGGCGCTTTTTACGAATGGCACATGCGCCGTCCGTGGACATATCCCAGTGTGCATTGCTCCAAACTACGCTGCAAGGACGTATTCGTTTCGGCGTGAATGTAAATTACGTCCAGCCCCATTCACGGACGACTTACGCAAACTACGTAAAATTTTCAAAATTCAACGCGGGAACGGCGTCCAAACTTAACTTTGGTACGCCGCATGTACGCCTCATATAGCAGGGGTAACTTTACGCCGGGAAAAGCCTAACGTAAACGGCGTATCTGTACTGCGTCGGCCGGGCGTACATTCGTGAATTGGCGTATCTAGCTGATTTACATATTTCTAGGCGTAAATCAGCGTACACGCCCCTAGCGGCCAGCGTTAATATGCAGTTAAGATCTGACGGCGTAAGAGACTTGCGCCGGTCGGATCTAATACAAATCTATGCGTAACTGATTCTAAGAATCAGGCGCATAGATACGACGGCTCAGATTCAGAGATATGACTGCGTATCTGGAGATACGCCGTCGTATCTCCTTTGAGAATCTGGGCCAAAGAGTGACAATTTTGAAAAAATAAATAAATGTATTTTACTTTTTTCTATAATACATATCCAATATATATATATATATATATATATATATATATATATATACAGTCCTGATCAAAAGTTTAAGACCACTTGAAAAATTGCAAAAAATCATATTTTACATTGTTGGATCTTAACAAGGTTCCAAGTAGAGCTTCAACATGCAACAAGAAGAAATGAGAGTGAGGCCCCGTACACACGGCCGAGGAACTCGACGTGCCAAACACGTCGAGTTCCTCGTCGAGTTCAGGGATGAAGCCGCCGAGGAGCTCGGCGGGCCGCCTTCTCCCATAGAACAACGAGAAAATAGAGAACATGTTCTCTATTTTCTCGACGAGTTCCTGTAACGCTATCAGCGTTAATTCAGTGTGTACGAGCGCAGCTGTATCTCTCCCTAACAGCTGTGCTCTATTCAATGAGATGTCCGCGTCACTTCCGGTGCGCGGACGTCTGCGGTTCACGCTGGAACGTGGAAGTGCGTTCCAGCGTACGGCGCCCGGCTCCTCTCACGAGCCCGGGCTATTTAAACCCCCAGGTTCGGCGGCAGGGTGTTCAGATATTGCAGTTGGACGCCTGCCGCCACCTGTGTATTGGGACCCCTCTGCAGCCTCTCCTTCTCGGACCAAATCTGCCAGCAGCCCTGACGCCAAACCAGCCTCCCTGATCCAGCTTCACAGCACCTCTTCCCTGAACCCTCTATCTGGATGTCAGCAACCTTTCTGTTGGAAACCTCCACTTGAAGCTACTAGCTAACCGCAAGTACCCTAATGACAATTAGCTGTTATTACAGTGTATATCTTCTCTGCTGTTAAAGGGACAGTGTTCTTATTCTCTGTATCTGCTATACTACTGGGTCTGTTATCTCAGCTCAAGTTTATTTCCTGCACTCACCTCAGTAAGACCACTGAATCATTAATAGAGCCATTTGCATTCTGCCGCAGCCAACCTGTCTGTTTAATACTGAGCTGCCAGTAGCTATATCAAGGGACTGTTCCATAGTCTGCTGTCTAATTAAGTTTATGAAGTAATAAGCTACCATAATTATAAGTTCTGTTTCTCACTGGAGGTTGTGATGAGTAATCCCCAAACTCTTATTGTTCATTGAGAGTGAACCGGTGGTTGAACCCTGAGAAGCCTCCGCAGTTGAGATCCAAAACCATATTTACTAAACCCAGAATATTCTCGCAGGGTCATAACATAATATCTGAACCCAAAAAGAAAGAAGGGATCCAGCGGAGCTCGCAAATCATGTGGTTGCACTTTCCCAAAGAGTGGATAATCTTACAGCTAATATGAATGAGTTACGTATGGAGAATGATGCTTTACGTAATCAAAATTTTGTACAAGCCAGAGATAGACCAAAACCTAAGGCCTGTGCTCCCGAACCTTTCTCTGGTGAAAGAAAAAATTACAGACAATTTATTAGTTCATGCCGCTTGATGTTTGAACTGCGTCCACGTACCTATTATTCTGATAGGATTAAAATCCTCACGTTAATTACTTATCTCAGGGGTGAACCCAGAGTATGGGCCGATACCTATGTGGAGGAACATGGAGATCTCTTAGGGGCTTTTGACACTTTTCTTGATGAGATGTCTTTGTTATATGAAGACCCCAACAAACAGCTAACAGCTGAAAATTCAATCAGGAATCTTAAACAGGGGAAGAGGCCTGTGGAAGACTTCATTTCTGAATTTAAATGCTGGAGCAGAGAGACTCAATGGTCCGATATTGCTCTTAGAAACCAGTTCCGGTTGGGTCTGTCGGAGGCCATGAAGGATGAGCTGGCTCGTGTGGAACTCCCTAATTCCCTGGAAGATCTTATGCACCTCTCAGTGACGATAAATCGGCGTTTGCGGGAGAGAAAAGCTGAACGTGCCACCATCTACCCAGTCATTTCCTATAGGAGGTCCAAATCACCTCCCAAAGATTCCCCAATGGAACTTGGAGCTATTAAAGGACCTTTGACTTCAGCAGAGAAACAACGCCGCAGAGCCAACAATCTCTGTCTCTACTGCTCAGCTCCAGACCACATCGTTTCCACCTGTCCTCTTCTTAAGAGGAATACTGAAGGTAATTTTTCCCACATTAGTAAATTAAATTCAGTTGGAACCACATCTAATCATTATGTCTTTATTCCTCTTACCCTGCAGTGGGATCAAGAAGAGATTACTCTTGAAGCAATGGTCGACAGCGGAGCCTGCGGCAAATTCATAGATTCAACTGTTGTAAAATCTAATAAAATTCCTTGTGTGTTCAAGCATACTCCCGTGTCACTCACTTTTATTGACGGTTCTAGTTCTTCTTCCGGTCCAGTTTCGACTCAAACATCCCCTCTTGGGGTTACTTGTGCGAGTGGTCATACGGAGACCCTAATTTTTGATATTATTTCATCCCCTGTATTTCCTATAGTTTTAGGTCTTCCATGGTTACTTCTTCATCAACCTACTTTCTTATGGTCCACAAACTCTCTTTCCCTACAGTCTACCTACTGTAAAGAATTCTGTTACCCTTCTTGCATGATCTCCTTTTCAGAAGTGCACCCGACTAATCTGCCAGATCATTTACATGAATTTGCTGATGTCTTCAGCAAGACCAATGCAGACATACTTCCTCCACATAGGATTTATGACTGTCCTATAGACCTTATTTCTGACAAGCCTATACCTACTGCTCGGATTTACCCCTTATCACAACCAGAGCTGGTACATTTGAAAGAATACCTGGATGAGAATCTCAAGAAAGGATTTATTAGGCCCTCCACTTCTCCAGCAAGTGCGGCATTGTTCTTTATTAAAAAAAAAGATGGAGCACTTCGGCCAGTAATTGACTATCGCTCTCTCAATAATATCACTATCAAGAATAGGTATCCGTTACCACTTATTCCAGAACTCATTGAACGTCTCCAGACCTCCAAAATCTACACAAAACTAGATCTCAGGGGGGCCTACAACTTGATAAGAATCCGTTCGGGTGATGAATGGAAGACTGCCTTCAAGACGCGATATGGTCTTTTCGAGAGTGTGGTTATGCCCTTCGGGTTATGTAATGCCCCAGCAACCTTTCAGAGGTTCATTAATGATATTTTCCACGATCTGCTAGACATTTGTGTTGTAGTTTACCTGGATGACATTTTAATTTATTCGGACACTCCGGAAGAACACAATAAACACGTGCGTTGGGTTCTGGCTAGACTCAGAACACACTCCTTATATGCTAAACTGGAGAAGTGTGTTTTCAGTCAAACTAGTATCTCCTTTCTCGGTTACCAGATCACCCCTAACGGAATCCAGATGGATCGCTCCAAAGTGGATTGCATCTTGTCCTGGCCGATTCCCCAAACTAGGAAGGCCCTCCAGCGATTCCTTGGATTTTCGAATTACTATAGAAAATTCATCAAGAATTTTTCAACAATTGTAAAGCCATTAACTAGTTTAACTAGTTCAAAAACACCTTTCTCTTGGACCAAGGAAGCACAGAGATCCTTTGATACACTCAAAGTCAGTTATACCTCCGCTCCCATTCTTCAGTTGCCTAACCCACTATACCATTTCACACTGGAAGTCGATGCCTCACATTTTGCTTTGGGTGCGGTACTCTCTCAACAATCAACATTATCAGAACCATTGCATCCAGTTGCCTTCTATTCCAGAACACTATCACCGGCGGAAAAGAACTATCCTATTGGGGAAAAGGAACTCTTGGCAATAAAAGATGCCTTGGCCAACTGGAGACATCTACTGGAGGGTTCCTCGCACCCTATTACCATCCTCACAGACCATCGCAATTTACAACATCTAAAAGCATGTAAGACTCTATCTGCTCGCCAAGTTAGATGGAGCTTATTTTTTGATAGATTCGACTTCAACATTTCCTACCTCCCAGGAACACAAAATATTAAAGCCGACTCCTTGTCACGCATGTACGAAGATCAGTCAAGGGAGATTCCCCCTCTCTCCATTATTTCATCCAACCGATTCATTGGTACAACTACGTCCTTTAAAGAGTTGCTTATTCAAACCCTTTCCAAAGAGGGTTCTCAATTGCCTGAGGGACTACTAAAACAATCTAATGGAATATTTACCTTCAATGATAAAATTTACATCCCACCGAAGTTGCAACTCATACTGCTCAAACAACTCCATGATTCTCCTCTCGCAGGTCATCCTGGAATCAGTAAGACCATACATCTCGTTAAGAGAGACTATTGGTGGCCTCATTTGACAAAAACAGTTCAGGACTATGTCGGTTCCTATCATATCTGTGCCACTAACAAACATTCACGGAAGCCTCCTTATGGACTGCTAACTTCTATCCCAGTACCTAATAGACCCTGGGACGTCATTTCCATGGATTTCATAGTTGATCTCCCTAGGTCTCACGGCGCTAATACCATCATGGTCTCAGTCGACGTTCTAACGAAGATGGCTCACTTCGTTCCTTTAAAAAAGTTACCAACTTCTCAAGAGACAGCAGAAGCTTTCATCTCCAATGTCCTTAAGTTGCATGGTTTGCCTACCCAGATCATTTCAGATCGTGGTTCACAGTTTATCTCGAAATTCTGGAAAGCTCTTTGTCAAAACTTACAAATAGATCACCGCATGTCTACCGCTTACCACCCTCAAACAAATGGACAAACAGAACGTGTCAATCAGACACTCGAACAGTATTTACGTTGTTATTGTACACATCTCCAAGATGACTGGTTTCATCTACTTCCTCACGCTGAATTTGCTTACAACAACGCCACCAGCTCTTCCTCTCAGTTCTCACCGTTTTACGCCAACTATGGATTCCATCCCAATAGTATGCCTTCTATCTTACACCCAAATAAGGTTCCCGATCTCGATCAATATCTTTCAACCATAAAAGAAACTCTGAGCATACTCCGTTCTAACCTTGAGGCTGCGCAGCAAAGACAAAAGAGATATTATGATTCACATAGAACAGTACCTCCCTCATACAATGTTGGAGATTTAGTCTGGCTATCCACTCGGAATTTACGTCTTAAAATTCCTTCTAAGAAACTTGGCCGTCAATTCACTGGTCCTTTCCCAATCTCTCAGATCATAAACACTAACGCTGTCAAACTACTACTACCTTCAGATTGGAAGATTCATCCATCATTCCACGTCTCACTTATCAAACCATACAAACCTAATCCATTTCCTAACAGAGATCCTCAACCCCCTCCTCCAGTTGAAGTTCTTGGTGAGACCGAATATCAAGTAGAGAAAATTCTCGATTCTAGGAACAGAGGTTCTTCCCTCCAATATTTGATACGTTGGAAAGGCTATTCTTCCATTGATGACTCCTGGGAATGTTCTTCAGACATTCACGCTCCTCGACTCATTAAACAATTCCATCGCAGGTATCCTGATAGACCATCTCTTACTAGGGGCACCGGAGGTGCTCCCTTGAGGAGGGGAGTATGTAACGCTATCAGCGTTAATTCAGTGTGTACGAGCGCAGCTGTATCTCTCCCTAACAGCTGCGCTCTATTCAATGAGATGTCCGCGTCACTTCCGGTGCGCGGACGTCTGCGGTTCACGCTGGAACGCGGAAGTGCGTTCCAGCGTACGGCGCCCGGCTCCTCTCACGAGCCCGGGCTATTTAAACCCCCAGGTTCGGCGGCAGGGTGTTCAGATATTGCAGTTGGACGCCTGCCGCCACCTGTGTATTGGGACCCCTCTGCAGCCTCTCCTTCTCGGACCAAATCTGCCAGCAGCCCTGACGCCAAACCAGCCTCCCTGATCCAGCTTCACAGCACCTCTTCCCTGAACCCTGCTATCTGGATGTCAGCAACCTTTCTGTTGGAAACCTCCACTTGAAGCTACTAGCTAACCGCAAGTACCCTAATGACAATTAGCTGTTATTACAGTGTATATCTTCTCTGCTGTTAAAGGGACAGTGTTCTTATTCTCTGTATCTGCTATACTACTGGGTCTGTTATCTCAGCTCAAGTTTATTTCCTGCACTCACCTCAGTAAGACCACTGAATCATTAATAGAGCCATTTGCATTCTGCCGCAGCCAACCTGTCTGTTTAATACTGAGCTGCCAGTAGCTATATCAAGGGACTGTTCCATAGTCTGCTGTCTAATTAAGTTTATGAAGTAATAAGCTACCATAATTATAAGTTCTGTTTCTCACTGGAGGTTGTGATGAGTAAACCCCAAACTCTTATTGTTCATTGAGAGTGAACCGGTGGTTGAACCCTGAGAAGCCTCCGCAGTTGAGATCCAAAACCATATTTACTAAACCCAGAATATTCTCGCAGGGTCATAACAGTTCCTCGGCGGCTCCATTGGGCCAAAAGTGTACAGACGACAGAGTTTCTCGGCAGAATCCGGCTTTGACCGAGTTTCTCGCCGAAATCTGCCGAGAAACTCTGTCGTGTGTACGAGGCCTGAGACAAAACATTTTTTGAGCATTCAATTAATTGAAAATAACGATTAAACTGAAACAGGCTGTTTTTCAGCTGATCAAAAGTTTAGGACCACATGCCTTTAAAAGGCCAAATCTGTGCAAAGATGTGGATTTATTGTCATCTTCTGTCAGGTAGTCACACGTTGTGATGGCAAAGACAAAAAAACTCTCCCTTTTTGAACGTGGTCGGGTTGCTGAACTGCATAAGCAGGGTCTCTCACAGCGCGCCATCGCTGCTGAGGTGGGACGCAGTAAGATAGTCATTTGGAATTTCTTAAATGATCCTGAGGGTTATGGAACAAAAAAGTCAAGTGGAAGACCCAACAAAATTTCACCAGCACTGAGCCGGAGGATCCAATTGGCTGTCCGTCAGGACACTGGACGATCCTTGACCCAAATTAAGGCCCTTACTGGTGCTGACTGCAGCCCCATAACCATCAGACGGCATCTGAGACTGAAGGGCTTCAAAAACAAAAAACTTCTTCAAAAACCTTGTCTCCTTGAACGCCACAGAACTGCTCGTTTGGACTTTGCAAGAGAGCACCAAACATGGGACATTCAAAGGTGGAAGAAAGTTTTATTCTCTAAAGAGAAAAAATTTAACCTTGATGGTCCTGATGGTTTCCAACATTACTGGCATGACAAGCAGATCCCACCTGAGATGTTTTCTACGTGCCACAGTGGAGGGGGCGCCATAATGGTCTGGGGTGCCTTTTCCTTCAGTGGAACAATGGAGCTTCAGGAAGTGCAGGGGCGTCAAACGGCCGCTGGCTATGTCCAGATGTTGCAGAGAGCATTCCCCATGACTGAGGGCCCTCGTCTGTGTGGTAACGACTGGGTTTTTTAACAGGACAACGCTACAGTACACAATGCCCGCAGGACAAGGGACTTCTTCCAGGAGAATAACATCACTCTTTTGGCCAATCCTGCGTGTTCCCCTGATCTGAATCCAATTGAGAACCTTTGGGGATGGATGGCAAGGGAAATTTACAAAAATGGACAACAGTTACAGACAGTAGATGGTCTTCGTTGTCTTCACCACTTGGAGAAATGTTCCCACTCACCTCATGGAAACACTTGCATCAAGCATGCCGAAACAAATTTTTGAAGTGATCAACAATAACGGCGGAGCTACTCATTACTGAGTTCATGTTTGGAAGTTGGATTTCTGTTTTGGGGGGGTTTAGTTTTTTTTGGAGGTGTGTTCCTAAACTTTTGTTCAGTTTATTCGTTGTTTTCATTAAATTGAATGCTCAAAAAATGTTTTGTCTCACTCTCATTTCAGGCCAGGAGGTTGCTGGGCCATCAGGCCAAGATGCATCATCCCCAGGACAGCAGGCTGCAGAAGAGTCCCAAGAATGGCAGGATTCCCCAGGGGAGGGGAGTGGCCACACCTCCCCTCATGAGGAGGTTGAGGGGGAGGAGGATGAGGGGGTGGAGGCTGAGGATGAAGATATGGACATTGCCAGGGAAGTCCTTTTGGCCTCGGATTTGTTTACCCCTGAGGCTACCCCTGAGGCTGGCAGCAGTCAGGCCACCATCAGGGGTAGCCCCTCCCACTCCTCCCCCAACAGGCCTCAACCCACAAGGGTCTCTCTCTCCCCTCCTTCCAGGCCACAAGACTCTGGATGGCGACCCATGAGACCAGGGGGGTGGCTGAGCGTCTGCCGGCCAGTCTACAGAGGGATAATGCCCGGCAGACCCGCCATCTGGGTCAGATCAACCAGACTCTGACCCAAATAGAGGACAGCCTGGGCTCAATTAAGGAGTCAATCACTGATGTGGCCACAAACTCCTTGGCGGTCATCACATGCTTTTGTGACCTGCAGACTGCCACAACAGGTGTGGCCCAGGAGGTGAGTGCCCTGTCCCAGGCTGTCCAGGCCAATACGGCTGCCCTCACTCTCAGTCTGACCAGGATAGCAGTGGCCTTGGAGGGCAGGCCAGCAGGAGGACAGTCACCAGGGGAGGCTCCTCCTTCCCCTGCTCACCCCCCCATGAGTCTCCTCCTTCCCCTGTTCACCCCCCCAGGAGTCTCCCCTGGTGGGCCGTGGCCGTGGGTGGCCCAGGCGTAGCTTACGCCGCCGCCGTAAATTTTTGGGGTTACTTTTTATTTTTTATTTTTATTTTATTTTTTAGTATACTGTACTTATGATTTGTTTTATGTGTGTGAATGATGTGTGAATGTGGGGGTGGCATTCCTGACTAAATAAGGGTGTCACCCTCAGTTTTGGTGGAGTAGGGATCCCCAGGACCAGGGAGAAGTGATCCCAGGTCCATGTGAATGGTGTATGAATGCACAGTGACATAATTGGAGCCGTGGCGTGGCGTTACTGCTCCCAAGTACCATTGGGGGTACTTGGATCTAATCCAATTAGATGTGCATGTGATGTGTCTGTGCTAGGGACCACAGTGGGTGTGCATGCATGCATTCTCATTGTGCCATGTTTAATGTGTGTGTTTACTGTGCAAAGATGCCTTCTGCGAGGCGTCTCCTGGCTGCTGTTCCCTCAGAAGAGGGGGTACCCTGGGTTAGAGGGGGAATGTCTGGTTCAGGGGTCAGGTCATAACGTATGTCAATCTCCAGGCCCCTTCTCACTGCGAAGTTGTGCAGCATCCAACATGCACCGATGATCTGGCACACAAATTTTGGGGAATACAACAGGGTACCCCCAGACTTATCCAGGCATCGGAAACGTGACTTCAGGAGGCCAAATGTGCGTTTCACCACTGCAGGGTACGTATGTGTGCAGCATTGTAGTTTTCCTCTCCTGGGGTTTGGGGGTTCCGGTATGGAGTCATAAGATGGGGTCCCAGTGCATATGCAGAGTCACCTGGAATGGAAAAGACAGGAGGATGTTAGTCATGCATGTGCCCCTCGTGATGTCTGCATCATGGGGGGGGGGGGCAGTCATACCTGACACCCATGTCACTCACCAACCAGCCAGCTGTCCCCATACATGTTCTGTTCCAATTCTCTGGAGATGTTGCTGTGACGGTATATGTAGCTGTCATGGCTGGATCCTGGGAATTTGGCACAGACGTGCCATATGAGGTATTGGGCATCAACTATCACCTGTACATTGATTGAATGCCAGTGCTTCCGATTGCGGTACATGTGCTCTGTCTCACGGGGGGCTTTAGTGCCACATGTGTGCAATCAATTGCGGACCTCCTGGGTGGGTTTGATGATTTGGTTGGCCATGCGTCTGAGAATTGCAGGGACAACCTGGTGCACACATCTGCTAATGGAGGATTGTGACATCCCAGCCACACCTCCACTTGTGCGCTGAAAAGAGCCAGTGGCAAGGAAATGGAGTGTTGCCATTACCTTGATCAGTGGCTGCACTGCATGTGAGCGTTGTGTTGGGCTGGTGAGGTCATCCTGCAGGATTGTGGTTATTTCCATGATGACTTCACGGTTGAATCTGAAGTTGCGATACACCTCAGAAGCAGTCATGCCAAAGACATCTAGGCGTCTGCGGTATACCCTCTCCTGTGCCCTCCTCCTCTGTTCCCTCCTCCTTCTTTGCGCCTCTAAAGTCACTAGTGCAGTTATGAGCATGGATGCCCCTGGCATGTTGGCAGACAGATTGTAGTCCGGCAAGTGTGTGTGCTCAGCTCTTCCTTAATGGTGTTGCTTTAGCTGACCTTTACATGGCTGGTGCAAAATTAAGGCACCTTTTATAAAGTGTAACTTCCCGCCGGGAAACTAGCAGATGCGCACAGGGCGTAATCTACGCTGCGCACACTTAATTTTGTGGATCGCCTTATCTCCCTCATTTGCATCTTTGCCTATCAAAACAGCGGCGTGTCTAGCGTATTTTGGGTGCGAAGAAGCGCCGGTGTAATTCTTTTAGGTAGGACGGAAAAACCTGGATTTCAGGCGTATCTCGTTTTGAGGATCAGGCGCAAAGATACGCGCGGCGCAAATTTCAATTACGCCGCGCATCTCGAGTTAAGTCAGCGCATCTGCTTTGTGAATCTGGCCCAATATGTCTTGTTAATCCAAATAAGATCATATAAAAATATATTTTTATTATAGTTAGAAGGAGATCCAGTTGTAAATTACCTGAAATATATACATTTGTTATGAAATACCCAGCATATTCTTCATCCATAGAACCAGGATAATATATAAAGAAAAGTGGATTTTGAGTGATGGGTAAAATACAAGTTAATACATGGGTCTGAGCAAAATGTCAAAATATAGAGTTGGAAAATGAAGTAAGAGAATATCAAGTGGCAGACCATACTCACGAGTATATAAGTTGATTTATTATAATTACATACTAAATTTAAGGAGCACTTTTAGTGTAATATAAGCAAAGTTTGTAGAATTATGGTCAACGGACCTCTAACAATCTTACGATATTAGTTAAGTGCATCCAACAATAGATATTTAAAAAATCATGGACAAAAGAGGGTGTAGAGAATGTAATTCCCTCATAGGGGGGTTAAATATATCAGAAAAGGGTAATGGGAAGAAAATGAGAAGTGTATAATCGTATATTCCTGTCTAATTCATTTGACTCTTTGTTGAAATCTTAAGGGGGACAAGATTGTAAAGATGCAGTATAGTCTGTTGTAGTTTTAAAATATTGCCAGCTAGCCCATGTTTCTCAGAATAATGTGGAGGAGTCATGGGCTTGATGGATAAGCTCCTCCATTTCAGCTATGTTGTTTACCCTTTTAATCCATTCAGCTGTTGTGGGTGGATGGATGGATTTCCAGTGTACTGGAATACACATTTTGGCAGCATTGATAAGGTTTAAGACTAGAAATTGATTATATGATTTTCTGGCTATAGAGTATAGTGTAATGCCCTGTACACACGATCGGTCCATCTGATGAAAACGGTCTGATGGACCGTTTTCATCGGTTAACCGATGAAGCTGACTGATGGTCAGTCGTGCCTACACACCATCGGTTAAAAAACCGATCGTGTCAGAACGCGGTGACGTAAAACACAACGACGTGCTAAAAAAAAAGAAGTTCAATGCTTCCAAGCATGCGTCGACTTGATTCTGAGCATTCGTGGATTTTTAACCGATGGACGTGCCTACAAACGATAATTTTTTTTCTATCGGTTAGGTGTTCATCGGTTAAATTTAAAACAAGATTGCTTTTTTTTAACCTATGGATAAATAACCGATGGGGGGGCCTACACACGATCGGTTTGGTCCGATGAAAACGGTCCATCAGACCGTTCTCATCGGTTTGACCGATCGTGTGTACACGGCATAAGAGTAGTTGGGAGAAGTCAATTTTGAGAGAGGTGATATCAATGAAAAGTTGATGAACTTCTGTCCAAAATGTTTGACTCACCGGGCATTCTCACCAGATATGTAATAGAGAGCCATCATGTGCATGACATCTCCAACATATGGAGGGAATAAGGGGATTCATTTTATGTAATTTAAATGGAGTTTGGTACCATCTTGCAAACATTTTTAAACCATTTTCTTGTGCCAAAACATTAATTGAACCTTTATGAATATATGAGTATAGTTTTCCCCATTCTTGTTCAGAAAGATTTATGGAAAGGTTGCTAGGTTAGATTTGATAGTGCAATCAGCGAATAAAATGTTATATAAGATCGAAGTGTCTCTGTGGTTCTATTTTTAAAGGGTGTTTCTTGTTTCGAAAAAACTGAGCGTAACTTAGGGTCATTGAGAACATTTTTAAGTTGAGATTACGCCCCAGAAGAGAATTGGGAAATGTCCATTTAGCACATGAGTGTGGATTTTGGTAGAAACCTGTTATTAGAGAAAAATTGGAGACCTGAATTAAGAGGAAATGTTTGAATCGTTCCTGAGAGAAACTTTGGGTTTTTGCAAACTGATGTTAGTGGTCCTGGTAAAGAAGAGATTGTGAATTGTTTGCACATTTTTGTAAATGTTCGCAAAGTCTTGCCTATTAATGGGGGTTGTTTACATTGTGCCGGAATATGTGCCATTGCTGTCCAGGGAAGTGGCTTAAGTGGTAACATAGAAAATGCATGTTCTATTTGAAACCATGCTTTAGTGCTGGCATGTATGTTCCAGTCCACCACCCTCGATAGTTGACAGGCCCAATAATTTTTCAGATGTCTGGTAGTCCCACACCACCTTTTAATTTTGGGAATAGTTATTCTATCAAAGCTCAACCTCGGCCTTAGTTTATCCCAGATAAATTCCGGGCAAGATTTTTGTAAAGTGGTAAAAAAAAGGCTGAGGGAGAGAAATAGGAACTGTCTGTAGAACAAAAATAATTTTTGGTAGGATATTCATTTTCACAATGGCCGTTCTACCGAACAATGAAAACATACCTGAAGACCATGACTTAAGATCCTTCTGTATGTTGTGACGAATTGGAGTATAATTTACGCTATATAAATCTGAAAGGTGAACAGGGATTTGAATTCAGTGGTGGCCCGTCCATAGGGGGCGCATGGGCGCCGCCCCCCCCCTCCTCCCAAAGCCAGTAAAAAAAAAATGTTTTCCCCTTTAAGAAAAAAAAAAGGTCCTTTAACAGCACTACTATGTTCAGGGTGGGCGCCGGTCACAGTGCACTGCTATAGCGTCATTGAAGCGTCATGCCAATGCAAGCAGGCAAGACGCTTCATTTGCAGGTTTTTTTTAAGATCTGTGGCTATGTGCTATGCGCCACGAGCCAATCACTCTCCAGTGTCTCCACTCTCCACTCTAATTGGGTCCTGCTGCTTCCTCACTGCAGAAGGAAATGGGCGGTGCTTTCCCCAGGGCAGTATTACTTTCGGTTTTGGCTCCAGGAGGACTCTAAGGTAAGTAACTTATTAAAACACTTTATTTGTCTGAGTCTCATTGTCTGTCCTGTCCAGTGTCACTGTTCATCCCATCCATGTCCAGCAGCACCTTGTGCTGTATGCTCAGCCTGTACTGTGATCAGGATGAGAGTGGACTGGAGGGAGGGGGGAGGGTGCCGTGCTTCACATCTCCTGTATGTGTGTGAGGGAACACACTGCGTCCTGCAGCTGTGCTGTACAGATCTCTTATCTCTGTCTGTCTCTCTCTATCTGTCCCCCGCTCTCTCTCTGTGTGTGTGTGTGTATCTCTCTCTCTCTATCTCTCCATGGGCCAGATTCAAGAAGCACTTGCGCCCGCGCAACCATAGGTTGCGCGGCGCAAGGGCTTACTTGCTCCGGTGTAACGAGTGCTCCTGATTCAGGAACCTCGTTACACCGACTGCAGCCTAGCATGTGACAGACATAAGCCTCCTTATGCCTTCACATCCCAGGCTGCATTCTTGCGTTGGCCGCTAGGGGGCGCGGCCATTGTGATCGGCGTATAGTATGCAAATTGCATACTACCACCGATTCACAAAAGTTGCGCGGGCCCTGCGCACGCAAGGTACGGAGTTTCCGTACGGCGACTTTAGCATAAGGCTGCTCCTGCTAATAGCAGGCGCAACCAATGCTAAAGTATAGCTGCGCTTCCCGCTCGCGACGTTCAAATTTTACGTCGTTTACGTAAGTGAACCGTGAATGGCGCTGGACGCCATTCACGTTCACTTAGAAGCAAATGACGTCCTTGCGACATCATTTGCCGCAATGCACGTCGGGAAAGTTTCCCGACGGAGCATGCGCTGTTCGCTCGGCGCGGGAGCGCGCCTAATTTAAATGATTCCCGCCCCCGGCGGGATCTTTTACATTAGGCGCCCTTACGCAGGGCTAATTAGCATAGCGCCCGCACAATTTACGGAGCAATTGCTCCGTGAATCGCGGGCAAAGCGCAATATTTGCGTGGGCGCAGAGAAAAATTTTTGCTCTTTGCCCACGCAAATATTGCGCGAATCTACCTGAATCTGGGCCCATGTGTGTATCTATCTATCTCTCTATCTAGCTATCTGTGTATCTCTCTCTATCTATCTATCTATCTATCTATGTATCTATCTATCTATCTATCTGTGTATCTATCTATCTATCTATCTATCTATCTATCTATCTATCTATCTATCTATCTATCTATCTATCTGTGTCTGTATCTATCTATCTCTGTATCTATCTATCTCTGTATCTATCTCTGTATCTATCTATCTATCTATCTATCTATCTATCTATCTATCTATCTATCTATCTATCTATCTCTGTATCTATCTCTGTATCTATCTATCTATCTATCTATCTATCTATCTATCTATCTATCTATCTATCTATCTATTTATCTCTGTAGCTATCTATCTCTGTAGCTATCTATCTCTGTATCTATCTATCTCTGTATCTATCTATCTCTGGCCCAGATTCTCAAAGGCGTTACGACGGCGCAACACCATTTGCGCCGTCGTAAGTCCTAATCTGGCCCCGGGTATCTATGCGACTGATTCTTAGAATCAGTTACGCATAGATACCCATTAGATCTGACAGGCGTAAGGCTCTTACGCTGTCAGATCTTAAATGCAATTTTTTTCCCCGCTGCTAGGTGTCGCCGACGTCGTTTTCACCGTCGCTTATGTAAATTAGCAAATTATGACGATTCCCGAACGTACGCGCGCTCGACGCAGAGAATTTAGGACGTTTCCGTAGCCTTTGCGACGCGTAAAGTTGCCCCTGGGTCTATGAGGCGCAGCCAATGTTAAGTATGGCCGTCGTTCCCGCGTCGAAATTTAAAAAATCTACGTTGTTTGTGTAAGACGTCCGTGAATGGCGCTGGACGCCATTTAAGTTAACGTCTAAGCAAATGACGTCGTGCAACATCATTTAGCGCAATGCACGTTGGGTAATTTACCCGACGGAGCATGCGCAGTACGCTCGGCGCGGGAACGTGTCTAATTTAAATGGTGCCCCCCCATTTGAATTGAGCAGGCTTTCGCCGAGCGCTTTTACGATACACCGCCGCAAGTTTACTGGTAAGTGTTCTGAGAATCAGGCACTAACGCTCTAAACCTGCGGCGGTGTAACGTAAATCACATATGTTACGCTGCCCAGGAGCAACGTAATTATATGTGAATCTGGGCCTCTGTATCTATCTATCTATCTATCTATCTATCTATCTATCTATCTATCTATCTATCTATCTCTATCTATCTCTATCTATCTATCTATCTATCTATCTATCTATCTATCTATCTATCTCTCTATCTCTCTATCTGTGTATCTATATATCTAATTATCTATAGCTATATCTATAGATCTATCTCTCTCCCCCTCCCTCCATCTATCTATCTGTTTAATTATCTATCTATCTATCTACAGCTCTATCTCTCTATCTATAGCTCTATCTATCTATCTCTCTCTCTCTCTCTCTCCCTTTATTTATCTGTCTATCTGTCTGTCTATCTGTCTTTCTATCCAATTATCTATCTATCGGAATATCTGTCTGTCTGCAGGTCCCATTGTCTGCGAGTGACGTTGGCGGGGGGGGGGGGGGGGGGGGGGGGGGGTTTTTCTTGCGCCCCCCCCACAAAAATGGAGTACCAGCCGCCACTGTTTGAATTCCTAAATATGTTATATGGATCAGAGGAGTGCAGACAGCTGTTCCCACTCTGCAGCGGCTGTTTTTATTCCCGGGAGACCGTATGTGCGGTTTTGTTCCCCAGAGTCATACTTTTCCTTTTCCTGTTTGCCTGGGGTGGAGGTTTGTGACTAACACAGGTCCAGACCAGTTGAGGATCAGGAACCTGGTTAGTCTGTTTTTAAAAGGGGATAAATGTGACAGAACCCACTGCCACTGTGTGTTTTGGAAGGGACTGGGGGCGGGCCTCCTACTGACAGACTATGGGCCAGAAAAGATACTGGGGACCAGGGACATGCTAGCACTGAGGCGGGAGGGGTTATCCCAGCAGACAGACCTGAAACCTTAAGACTACTTTTCCAACATCCTCGAGTTGACCCGTTCGGGGTCCCACTGTGGCTGTTGGACTGTTTCCCAGGGGAAGTATTGTCATGGACCTTGGAATGCAGAAGTGTTCCTTCCTTGAAATCTGTTACACAGGGGGGGGGTCTTCTGCCCTGTCTTAAGGCTCCAGACGGCACCATTGTTCTGTGTCTGGCTATTGTGTACATTGATTGCCCCCTGGGGCTTCTGTCTCATTACACATAACAGTCCCTCTATTCAAGCTATCGGACCAATCCCTGCTGAACCCATTTTCAAGTCCTCATTTGCATGGCTAGGAGGACCTGAAGGAGAACTATATGTACTTTACAATTGACCAATAGGAAAGCGGTTGTTGGGGGCGGGATGTTCCAAATTCTGTATAAAAGTGTGTTGTGTGCTTCCAATAAAAGTCTTCCTGTTTGAACTTACATACAGCCTGCCTGGTGTTTGTTCTAATGGATCCCGAACGGCACATAGCTGTAGTTCGGATCCCGGAGCCTTGGATGACCGAACCATCAGACGTTTCGAGCTGCAAGCTGACTCAATTGTAGCAGAGGAGTGTCGGGAGAGCGGAAGCGAGTGAGCAAGGGTCTCGTTACAGGGATAAAGGGCAACCCTGACGTGTTCCATTGGAAACGGAGAAGGCGTCCGACAGGTGACCATAAACTCAAACTCTAGCTGTCGGGTTTGCATATAAGGCCATGATAAATTGTAACATCCGTTCTCGTATATCAATTTTTAATAGGACCTTTGTTATGAAGTCCCAAGCCACCCACAAAGTTTAGAAATAAATTATTTTAAAACTTGTCTATTTATCCTCTCTTTTTGGGAAGTGTCTGTTTTAATATTATAGAGTTGTGTGTAGTATTTTTTGACAAATTGGGTCTGCTATTTGGATATTGCTTGTAAAAAATGTTTCCCTGTTGGACCATGAATCCAATGCATTGTTGTTGTGGCTCTTTTTGTTCGTAATGTTCTGGCTAATAGCCTGCTGGATTTGTTTCCATATTCATAGAATCGTTTCTTTGATAAAATAAAATTACGTTTTGTTCTCTTATTCAAATCATCCATTAATGTTACCCTGAGTTGAGACAGTTCATGTAAAGTGGACAATGCTTGAGTTCTTTTGTGTGTTTTTTCTAGAGCATGAATGCTTTTAGTAAGCTGAGAGATGTATGCCTGTTTTTCTCTTTTTTTTTTTTTTTGGCTGCAATTGCAATGAATTCCCCTTGTATGTAACATATGTGAGCATACCATAGAATCAAATGGGAGACTTCAGGGCAATTATTCTCTTTAAAATATTAAAGTAATCTGTCTTGGATTGTATGAACCGTGGGTGTATCCATGAGCACCATATTGAGGATTGTGACCTAATAGTAGGGAATTCTATGGACATAGTAATAGGGTGATGATCAGATAGGAACATAGGTTCAATTCATGTTTTAAGGAGGAAGAGTAGTTCTTTTTGAGATAAGAATAAGTAATCCAATCTAGAATAGCTGTTATGAAGTGTAGAATAAAACGTGTAATCTTTGACCGTGGGATTTAGGGTACGCCATGAGTCATGCAATAATAGGTCCTGAAGACTTTTTTAATTGCACAGAGTGTTTTAAAGGGTAATTTTGAAGTACCAGATTATGTGTCAATTAGGGGATTTAAAGGGACTTTAATGTTTCTGCCTAATAGTTGGAAACCTTCTTGAAAGTCTGCCAGTTTTTGTAGAGTGTGTCTAAAAAAGGGAACTTGTTTAACATTGGGGGCATAGATGTTGGCTATAGTAATACATTTGCCATACAAAGAGCCTTTGAGGAATACAAATCTACCCTCATCACCAGATAGGGAATCTGCTATTTGAAAAGGACAGTGTTTAACAAACATAATAGACACCCCTTTGGTTTTGGTCTCTTTAGATGTAGCTTGGGTTGCTGAAGGGTAATTGGAATTCGATAATTTTGGAATGGAGTCTGTTTCTTGAAGGAGTATTATATCTGCCTTGAGATTATGCATAGAACGTAATACTTGTGAGCGTTTTCTGGTATATTTAGACCTTTGACATTTAGGGATACAAGTTTTACATTATTATAACAATTTGATACTTTCGGATTTGTTATGTTGTGTGAGGTCATGGTGTGATAAGTTTTAATAAACCTCTCTTTTAGTTCCCAGAAATGTATGCGTACACACCACTGTGGGTGGATAAATCACTAGAAGTTTGGTAACTGGTGGGGATCTGTCTGCATCCATATGTTGTGGAGGTGTCCCAAATTACATCTTTATTGGACATGGACACTGTCAACTGTGTATTTCAGGTGCAACTAGCTCCACATCCTAAGCTGTTCCTGCTGGGAAATATTGATAATGTGCTGGAGGAGGATCCAGTTAGGTTGGGGATAGCGAGGGCCCTGTTTCAGGCGAGGAAACGTATTCTGCAGCACTGGAAGTCGGAGGAACCCCCCAATGTGAGGAAATGGCGGGATCACATGGGAGACACAATTATACTGGAGAAATATATATATCAACATAGGGGGTGTGTGAAAAAATTTGGGCAAGGTGGTTGGCGGTTCCGGGTCTGGCCCCGGTTGATCTGGTAATGGATCGTCTGCTTGGGTGAGGGCTGGGCCGTTGGTGGGAGAAGGAATATGACACCCGGGATGATCTACCCCCCCACGAGGAGATTTTGTCCTGAGTTGGGACCCTGGTTCTCGAGGTATTCTTTACACTGTTAGTCACTGTACTTTGGTTTGGCCACAACTACGGTGTATCCCTATGCTCATTTGAAATACTCATATAGGAACTGGATGTTGAGGGTTAATGTACATGACGAAGTATAAGTGCCTAGAAGGTGTTTTGTTACTATGTACAATTGATTGTGTGTGCTGTACTGTGCCATGTGTTTGCAATATGTCTGTTCGTTTAATAAACGCTTTTTCTGATTTAAAAAAAAAGTGATCGAATTTAAGAACTAAATTAAGTCATTTAGTCCAGACATCTCGATCCCAGAAATGAAATTGATCATGAGTAGTGTTGTAATATTGATATATATATGTGTAGGTATGTATGGCACAATATATTGTATTACATTACCATATTGACCAGGAATTCAGTTGAACTGTCCAAGCCAGCTGAATTCTAACATATCAAAGGTACAGAAGACCCTTAGGCCGCGTACACACGGTCGAACATGTCCACTGAAACTGGTCCGCGGACCGGTTTCCGCGGACATGTCCGACCGTGTGTACGGCCTAGCGAACAGGTTTCCAGCGGACATGTCTCCTCGTGTGTACGGGGCCTTAGATGTGTTAATCTTATGCAAGACTACCTAGGTGTGTGTGTGAGGTATGGCCTGTTAACCTCAAAGGGTACATTGTTTACATACGTAAGGAAGTATTTATTGATGGTAATTAGACTTGAGGGGGTATTCATTCATGGGAAACATTTGGTTGGGGTCATTATCTGTCACTCTGAAAGACAGGATGTAGATCAAAGACGGCCAATCAAATTGCTCAGCTATTCAGTGGATAGGGAATATAATCCTGGAGGTGAGTCTTGTCACTCAGAATATTCTCTGTATATTCTCTGAATATGAAGGCACAGGTCTAGGAAAAGATGGGATTGTGAATTACATACTCTGTGGATATGACTTCACTACATTGGTGCCGTTCAAGCGACCAGAAGAGCATTTTCAGGACTTTTTCAGTAACAGAAGTCGGTGATGACAACAATCCTGTGAGGTGGACAGAAGTCTGATGGAGACTCAAGAGCTGTGCTATGACTCTAATGTCTGGTTGTGACATAAGAGAGTCTGATATACAAGATTAAACAAGTTTTGAACCCCAGAATTCTTCTCTGGAGACTGGAAACTGAAGAAAGAAAAGGCTGTTGTGTACCAGAAGACCGGAACTGGCAAGGTGGAGCCTCAAATGCGGTGAATAAAATATTTCCTCTTTTTTTTCATTATTAATAATATAGTCAAAAAGCTTACTCAGTGTGAAGCAAGTGTCAGTTCTGGGTATTAAAACGTATTAAGCGCCATGGCGGTCCTTATGAAATTCCAGAAAAATGTAAGAAGATGTGGACTATGATGAAGGAATTTTTAGAAAAAAATGTTTTTGATAGCAAAAGTTCAGAAAGTAAAAGAAAAGGTTGTATTGTGCAGGGCTTGATGACTTGCTGTTTAAAAATGGAAAGTTCTTTGAATGAAAAAATTGAGGAAATTGCGCAGTTACAGAGTGCAGTTGATAATGGCCATAAGGTTTGTCAGAGGTTACAAAACCAATCAGAAACTGAGACAGTAAATTTAAAATTGCATGCAGTTACCATTGGGGGAGCTTTGCTTGAGAAATCTAAACGTTGTGATGAATTATCAGAGGAAAATTAGAGATTAAAACTAAGAATTATGGAATTAGAGAAGAGATCTCAGGAATGCAGATATGCATTAAATCTTGGATTCAGCAATCTGCAGTAAAATACAAACACAAACTTTCTATCAAATGAAACAGAACCTCATATTAAATCTGATAATTCATTGCCAGCCGCACCCACTGTGACCAGCAAAGTTTACAACAACAATAAAAATACAGGTGAAGTTCAGCTTGTAATGAAGCGTTTGAAACCAAAAGAACTAGATGCAATTCTTAAAGAAATAGGAATGGTTCCCTGCCATGATTTAAACAGATTTTTGAAATGGTTTTGTGACTTGCAGAATGTCAGAGATATGTGCAATCTCAACCCATCTGACTTAGAAAGAGGTTTGCAACATTCTATAGAAAATAGTATTTGGATGAGAATTAAACAGATCTGTATTCAGCCTCTGAGGACAAGGGACATATTACTGGCATTATTACGTGTTTTGTATGGAGTACGTTCTGATGTTACTATTCATGGGAAGATCCAACAAATGCAAAGTGAATCTCCCTATGAATTGTCACACAGGATATCTACTATTATGGAATTATTGGTTGGTAATAATCTTGCATTTGAACGTGGAGGCTCGATACATATCAGTATGTTTCTAGATGCTTTGCATGAAGATATCAAACAAAATATTTTATTAGTTACCCCGAATCCTCATGATTTAAAAGACATATTATTGAGAGCAGATCATTTATGGAGAAGGTCAAATGAGCAAGCTGTCAAAATTGATTTAGCCACATTGTTTAGGACAAACACTGAACAGAAAGATCAGAAGATAATATCTAATGATCACATCAAAAGAGGAAACTCTGGGTCAAACATAGGTGATATTAATATGAAAAACAGAGCTGACCAAAATAATAATAAGAAAAAGACCAATAGGTAGATTCAGTAAGAGTTAGGCCGACTTATCAGTAGATAAGTCGACCTAACTCAGAATCTACGCCGACCTATGTTTAAGCGTATGCTCAAACAGAGATACGCTTAAACATATCTAAGATATACATATTTCAGATGCCGCTAGGTGGCGCTTCTATTGCGGTCGCCGTAGAATATGTAAATGAGGAGATACGCCGATTCACGAACGTACGCCCGGCCGACGCAGTACTTTTACACCGTTTACGTAAGAGCTAGGCCACGTAAAGTTAGAGCTGGGTCCTAGTTGGAATAGTAATGTCAAGTATGGCCGCCGTTCCTGCTGCGAAATTCGAAATTTTTACGTCGTTTGCGTAAGTCGTCCGCGAATCGGGATTTACGTTGTTTACGTCCACGTCGAAATCAATAGGCCCGTGCGGCGTACTTAGCCACAATGCACACTGGGAAATGTAGGCGCCCGGCGCATGCGCAGTAACGAAAAAACATCAAAAACGTAAGGTCAAGCCTCATTACCATTAAACACGCCCCCTAACACACATTTGAATTCGGCGCCCTTACGCCCGCCCGCTTTAGGCTACACCGCTGTATATTAGCAGGCAAGTACATTGAGAATCATTACTTGCCTAGCTAACTTACGGCGGCGTAGCCTAAACACGCTAAGCTACGCCGCCGTAACTTTAGTCCATTGTACCTGAATCTAGCTACTGGAGACCATTTTCTCAATTAAAACAGAAATATGACTACCTGAAGATTGAGTATGAAAAGATCAGAATAGAACGTGACACATTATTGGAACAGTTCTACAGGGTGTCATAAATGCAAATGTACATTCTCCAGGTCTGTTTTTGAATGCAAATGATGCTTCTCTAGCAGTGGGGGTGATTTAGCTTTAAACTGTAAACTGCAAACAGTACCTTGTTTAAGGACCTTGCTAATGAGTTTTTGTTGGAGAGTTTCTTTGTCTTTCAGGTATATTGCTGGAGATACTCGTTTGCATGTGAATAGCAGGAGAAATTGCTGGCTAGTGGGGGGAGAAACGCTGAATGGACAATATATCACTTGTAAGGGATTAGCTCGCTAGCGGGGTGTGTGACCCCCTGGATGGGTTCACTACACACTGATTTATACAGAGAAACAGCTGAAGTCGGTTGAAAGCAAAGATTTTGGTTTATTCTTCCATCTTGCTGGAAACAAGTGCAAGCATCCAAACAGAATAAATAAAATCAAAAATAAAATAAACCCTGGCCACTTGGGGCGTCTACCTTCACCACACAGGAACCTATCTATGGAGTCTGGCACAGCCTAGTGCTGTGCAGACACTGCTGGTCCTACAGCAGAAAACAATAGTCTCTTTTTGATTTTTATCACACAGAAAAATCAACAGCACTTCACCTCTTCAGAAGTATTTCTGCACACTGCTCTCCTTCACTCAGAAAGCCTCAGGATGCAGCAATCAGTAGTAATCCTCTGGATTACTTAAAAAGGCCTTAATTGCCTCATTCTGAACAGCTGAAGTTTTCCAACGCCCTTAAATCTTTCTGGCTGATAATAATTGGTATATTGTCTAAACAAGGCAGACATGTATCTCCCGTCTGTGACAACAACCACAGATTTACCTGACTTCCTGTCACACACTATACAAGAAATTATAAAGAATTCATGGACACTCTCTCAATATTCATCAAGCAATGGACTTTTTTTTTGAACATTCAAATTTCCTTTTTTTTTTCTTTTCTTTTTTTCATGGACTTCCCCAACGCCCTATTTTTTTTTTTTCATTTTCTCCCTTTCCCTGATATATTTTGCTTTTTTTATATTTTTAATATGTTTTATTTCTTGAACTTCATCTTAAATCTAATCCTGTAGCCCTCATGATATGAAGGATGGAGTCTATACAAAAATCTTAAATATAATGGTCACAAATTCTAGAGACTGTCCTACAATTTTATCGTGGCCAGAACATGGACTTTACCTTGAGCAAACTCAAACTTTAGTGTATAGCGATGTTTCATATGTATCAGTACCATTATTGTTGAATTTTACATCATTTAACATTCCAGAGAGTTGCCCAAAATCAATGGGATTATGGTTTGAAACGGTCTTTCAAACACATTTAAACTTATTTTGGGATGCTACACAAGGGCTTAATTTTAAGAAAGTTTCAAAGAGGGATCTGGGTACTGATATCATATCAGGCCTCAGTTTGGGCAGTTCAATTTGGAATAGGGTTGATATAGAGAGCCTAAATATGAGAGAACTAAATTTTTGTGGGTGGATTACAGCAGATACTGCTTAACCACTTAAGACCCGGACCAAAATGCAGGTAAAGGACTTGGCCAGTTTTTGCGATTCGGCACTGCGTCGCTTTAACTGACAATTGCGCGGTCGTGCGACGTGGCTCCCAAACAAAATTGACGTCTTTTTTTTCCCACAAATAGAGCTCTCTTTTGGTGGTATTTGATCACCTCTGCGTTTTTTATTTTTTGCGCTATAAACAAAAATAAAGCGACAATTTTGAAAAAAATTCAATATTTTTTCCTTTTTGCTATAATAAATATCCCCCAAAAATATATAAAAAAAATCACAATAAGCGTTTATCGATTGGTTTGCGCAAAATTTATATAGACGGATTCAGGTAGAGTAGCGTATCTTTGTGCGGGCGTAGCGCAAATGCGCTACGCCGACGTAACATAGAGAGGCAAGACCAGTATTCACAAAGCACTTGCTCCGTAAGTTGCGGCGGCGTAGCGTAAATTGACCGGCGTAAGTCTGCCTAATTCAAAGTAGCAAGAAAATGAGCGTGATGTATTAAAATGAAGCGTGACCCCATGTAAATGAAGGCCGAACGAACGGCGCATGCGCGCACATGCTCAGAATCACGTTGCATATACTCCCTAAGATACAACGGCTCAATGCCTACGACGTGAACGTAACCTACGCCCAGCCCCATTCACGAACGACTTACGTAAACAATGTAAAATACGACGGCTGTTCCGACGTCCATACCCTAACATGACTTACACCTGCTATTGTGTGGAATAACTTTACGCCGGATGTACGCCTTACATAAACGGCGTAGATTACTGTGACGGGCGTAAGTACGTTCGTGAATCGGCGTATCTTGCTAATTTACATATTCAACGCGTAAATCAATGGAAGCGCCCCTTGCGGCCAGCGTAAATATGCACCCAAGATACAACGGCGTAGGAAACTTACGTCGGTCGGATGGAGCCACATTTCGGGCGTATCTTCTACTAAGAATCAGGCGCATAGATACGACGGCGCATCTGTTCACTTACGCTGCGTATCTCAAGATACGTCAGCGTAAGTGTCTGTGAATCCAGGCGAGTGTTTACAAAATAGGGGATAGTTTTATTGCATTTTTATTAATAATTTTTTTTACTACTAATGGCGGCGATCAGCGATTTTTTTTTTTTCATGACCGCGACATTATGGCAGACACATCTGACAATTTTGACACATTTTTGGGACAATTGTCATTTTCACAGCAAATAATGCTATAAAAATGCATTGTTTACTGTGAAAATGACAATTGCAGTTTAGGCGTTAACCACTAGGGGGCACTGAAGGGGTTAAGTGCGACCTCATATGTGTTTCTAACTGTAGGGGGGGCGGGACGTGTAACATCATTGATTGTGTTTCCCTATAAAACGGAACACACGATCAATGACAGCGCCACAGTGAAGAAAGGGGAAGCTGTGTTTACACACAGCTCTCCTCGTTCTTCAGCTCCGGGGACCAATCGTGGGACTCCAGCGGCGATCGGGCCCGTGGGTGCGGTCACAGAGCTTCGGACCAGATGGGCACTTAAAGAGAACATACAGGTACGTGCTTGTGCCCAGCCGTGCCATTCTGCCGACGTATATGTGCAGAAGAAGGGGGGAAGAGTGGATTTAAACGCTCTAGCTGAAATGAAAATAGATATTCAGAACATTTAAACCATTGCTGCAGATTTGCAGAACATTCAAATGTCGTGAGTGCACTGAATAAAACACTTCAAACCAATAATGTATCAAAGTCTATAGTTTGTGGTATCATAGGAAACTTGCTGAGTGAACACCTGAGCCTAGGGCTTCAAAAAAATCAAACAAGGAGAATGGCCAAGGATAATGAACTCAACTTTATTATTCAATCTTATCAAAGACAGTGGTGTTACTTGTCGGAACTTTGCCCTTGCTAAAGTAAGGAGCCTGGATACTCTTTGCAATACAGATTGCATTGGAAAGCAGGAAATACCTCTGACCGTTGACATCCCTACATGGTCAACACCCTTACCCATATACAAGATGATCGTTCTTGGTGAGGTGGAGGTGAGAAATGGCACTAATATACTGAAACAACTGCTACCGCAATGCAGACTTGTCGTCAAGGACAACCAAGTGTGGAAAACCATGGATCCCAACTGCTGTACCAGACGTGCCCAGGCCTGGCTTTGTTCCTGTTCTTTTGAGCGGCTGGAGTACATAGATGGCTGTGCTGCTACACACTCTGGAAACTGCCTGGTTCAATTGCAAAAATTTGAACCGGCCTGGAAGAGAATAATTCATGGAGAAGACTCGAGGGTCTGTGCATTAGGGGTTCCCTCATTCACTTGGCAGAAACAAGTTCAGTGCCGGACACCTATCACAGGCTGGTGTGTGAACCTCACAGATGGACTGTTAACAATTGGAGAGGAAGACATTCGAGCTAATATCCAGATGAATCAAATATCTACAGTAGGTGAACCCGATTTTGTGTCAATCTCGCTCTCTTTCTCGGCGAGATTGAGCACCTACGAGCCCCATCGCGGGAGCCAGCGCCGAGCTGGCTTGCCGCGATGGAGACAGAGCCGTCATAGAAGCGACGGGAGATCCGACTTGGATTCCCGCCAATTCTACACGTGTGCGGCGTTTGTTATGAATCCTGAGGGGGAAGTCCCCGCCGGATTTTAAATAAAAATCCGGCATGGGTCCCCCCTCAGGAGCATACCGGGCCCTTAGGTCTGTTATGGGTTGTAAGGAGAGCCCCCCTACGCCGAAAAAACGGCGTAGGGGGTCCCCCTACAATCCATACCAGACCTGTATCCAAAGCACGCTACCCGGCCAGCCAGGAAGGGAGTGGGGACGAGCGAGCGCCCCCCCCCCCTCCTGAGCCGTACCAGGCTGCATGCCCTCAACATGGGGGGTTGGGTGCTCTGGGGCAGGGGGGCGCACTGCGGCCCCCCCACCTCAGAGCACCCTGTCCCCATGTTGATGAGGACAGGGCCCCTTCCCGACAACCCTGGCCGTTGGTTGTCGGGGTATGCGGGCGGGAGGCTTATCGGAATCTAGGAGCCCCCTTTAATAAGGGGGCCCCCAGATACCGGCCCCCCACCCTAAGTGAATGAGTATGGGGTACATCGTACCCCTACCCATTCACCTGCAAGAAAAGTGGTAAAAACACAAATAAACCTACCCACGTGGGTAGGTATCACATGGGTAGGTACAGAGCATGATGGGACTGTGAGGCCTATATAGGTCCGATGCAAGGCGCGCATCCGTCATTTCAGCGAGGAGGACCGGCGAGTCAACATCGGGAGAAGAAGAGAAGTGAAGAACATGACGTCATAGCGCGGAAGAAGAACTCACAGCACGGAAGAAGACGTACAGCACGGAAGAAGGGACCGGACTGCGAGACGAAGAACCGGGGTGCGACGAGTCAACAGCGGAGAGCGGCGAGACCCCCCGGATAGCGGAGAAGACCCGTCGGGATAGCGGAAGAAGAAGAGCCCCGCCGAAGACGCCGGAGGAAACCCGCCGGGGGGGTGGGGGCTTTTTTAAAAGCCACCCCCCCCGGCGGTGGAAGAGAACCAGACGGCGGCCCCCACCCACCCGAAGACGTCAAAGAAGAAGCCCCCCCTGGTAAAAGAGCTAATAAAGAAGACAGGGGGCGGCCTCCGGAGCAGAAAAATAAAATATTTTAATACACTGTGTGGTTTATTTGTGTTTTTACCACTTTTCTTGCAGGTGAATGGGTAGGGGTACGATGTACCCCATACTCATTCACTTAGGGTGGGGGGCCGGTATCTGGGGGCCCCCTTATTAAAGGGGGCTCCCAGATTCCGATAAGCCTCCCGCCCGCATACCCCGACAACCAACGGCCAGGGTTGTCGGGAAGGGGCCCTGTCCTCATCAACATGGGGACAGGGTGCTCTGAGGTGGGGGGGCCGCAGTGCGCCCCCCTGCCCCAGAGCACCCAACCCCCCCATGTTGAGGGCATGCAGCCTGGTACGGCTCAGGAGGGGGGGGGGGGCGCTCGCTCGTCCCCACTCCCTTCCTGGCTGGCCGGGTAGCGTGCTTTGGATACGGGTCTGGTATGGATCGTAGGGGGACCCCCTACGCCGTTTTTTCGGCGTAGGGGGGGCTCTCCTTACAACCCATAACAGACCTAAGGGCCCGGTATGCTCCTGAGGGGGGACCCATGCCGGATTTTTATTTAAAATCCGGCGGGGACTTCCCCTTCAGGATTCATAACAAACGCCGCACACGTGTAGAATTGGCGGGAATCCAAGTCGGATCTCCCGTCGCTTCTATGACGCGCTTGCTGGGATGTGCTGTCACTATTCCAGTGAGTGCAAGATGTCGGCGAGATCTCGGCACCATGTCGCCGAGTATCAGCGCGACGCTGTCGTGCTAAAAGCACAATATCACAAACACCTACTGTATGGACATTGAGCAAACTGATCTTGGCAAATGGGACTCTATGATTTCTCCTTTATTTAAGAAAATACAACCACTTACAGTTGAATTGGATACATTATTTAAGAGGGATAGTAGGAAAATTATAGAATTACAAGAGCTGGTGAAGGAAAACCTCATCAGTTCTAATAAAATTGCTAAGGAATTTCAGGAGCCTTGGTGGAGCATACCCAATAACACTTTTACTCACCCGCTATTGAGAACTCTTTCCATAATTTTTGTGTTTATTCAATTTGTATTAATATGTTTTTTGTTTGGTTTATATTGTTGTGGTAGAAGACAATTAAGAACAATTCCGAAAAATAAGGAATACCTAGAGATGGCTTCAATCCTAAGAGCCAGGGATGTCTGAGCAGTTTGGCTGTGAATCGATTCTGATTAGAACCGATCCAAGTGTAATATGACCTTTCAGACGTATATTATGTCTCCTTCCACGATTATCTAGGTCTTCTAAATGGCGGTTTACCTCACGTAATTGTCTCAATTGTGTGTCTAGGGTTAAGTGGGTTTTGCCAATAGATGTCGAATGTTGGGCTGTAGTATTCTCTACCACTTGAACCCTGCTCGTAAGCGCTTTTATATCAATTCTCAATTCAGCAATGGCCGCCGTCAAAGTATCTGTCATGGATATGCAGTAATGTTTGTGTGGCAGCTTACCTCCTCCATGTGTTCACCTTAGAGGCCAGTCACTCTCACCTGGCTGCTTAAATAATCTCTCCTCTAGCAAGGCTCCACCCCAGGCCCTATCAGGAACTCTATATTAACCAGTGCACTGCAGGTCCGCCTTGCTGATCAACGTTGTTTGTTAAGCATTGTGTGTTTGGGTTCCTGTTTGCCGTGTGCTACATTTATCTCTGTGTACCGATCTTGGCTTGTCCCAGACTATTCCTGTCTGCTTGTGGCCCTTGACCTTTGGCTTGTTCACCGTTTATCTTTGTATGCTTGTCGCCCCGACCTTTAGCTTATCCTCCTATAGCCTAGCGTGAGCTGGGAGACCCCAGGGGCCGTGATCTGGAGTCAGCTGCAGCGAAGTCCATCCCCACCACTAGAGGCTCTGGTGAACACCAGCTGGCTCTTAGACTTGGCACCCTGGGGAATCTCACGTTCTAGCTCCCTGTGGGATCCATGTCGGCGCCCCAGTGCACCTGCCTTTCTGCACCACCCAGGGTTCCAACCGCAGCAGTCAGCCGTAGGGTTCACTATCATAGCGGTGCACTCCTGACCCAACGGTGTGCATCTTTCACCTGACCACAGGTGACCTGACAGTATCTTTAATATTTGCCTCAACCGAACAGTGGTCACTGAGGCTAGGTTGTTGGTGTGGTGTGAGAATTATATCTCCGTTGGCTGTACCAGCCTGAACATTTCCTATAGAAACAGCAGATGCTCTTTGAGTATTTTGTGAGGTATTTTGTGAGATAAAAACAGGCGTCATATTACCCGACTGGGTCCGGGACGTCTCTGGTATATTGTGACCCTGTTGTTCCGTTAAATTTCTTGGTGAGCGAGAACGTGATGCCAAAGAGCTTCTGGAAGAAGTTCCCATAGTTTCCGAAGTAAAAATGGTTGATTTAACCTCAATTAAAGACAGATGATATATTTATTATTTTTTTTTATTTTATTTTTTTACTAGTAATGCCGGTGGACAAATCTGATCCCAAATTACACTTTTTGTGGACCAGTGACATTATTACATTGATCAGTGATATAAAAATCCACTGATCAATGTAAAAATGACACTGGCAGGGAAGGGGTTAACACTAGAGAGCGATCAAGGAGTTAAGTGTGTTCCCTAGGTGTGTTCCAACTGTAGGGGGGATGGACTGGGAAATGACAGACATCATTTTTTTTTCCGATCACTGGGAACAGTAGATCTCTGACATGTCTCCTGTCAGAATAGGGACCCGTCTGGTTTACACTGGCAGATTCCCGCTCTGCCTCTCTACTAGGCTATTGCAGGTCGCCGGCGACATCGAGTCCGCCTGACCCATTGGCACGCTCCCTGTACAGGTACAGCGATTCATGCAGGAGAGTCGACCTGCCACAGTTTATTTGCATGAGCTGGTCGGCTGGCGGTTAAATACTAAAATGTTATACTGTACTAAACTATACTGTATTAAACTGTACTAAACTTTTTATCTAGCTTCTAGATTACAGCATTTATTGTTTTGAAAAGGTAAAGTATTGGCTAAACCACGCAAGTGATTTCTTGACCTCCAATTTTACACATATTACATCTTTGTTGCAGAGCTTTATCTTGGCCTAGGCCTAGGGCGGCACTTGCGATTCGCCGCAACCCCCTGGAACGAAAAAGCCCCCACCCGTCCTCCCGACTCAGACGCAGCTTATCACGGCCGCCTCCCGCTCAGATTGCTTCACGCGGCATCATTGCATCTGCTCTCCAGCTCTGGGCGGGGATGGGTCTCTGTAAACAAAGGAGGAGGAGCGAGAGAGAGGAGGAGGATGGTGGAGGAAACCTTCAGGCAGCACTGCAGCAGGTACAATTTAATGAGAGGCTGAGCGAGGGATATAGTGGGGGCTAAAAATATGGCAGCCCCGTTTTTGCTGGGACTTGTAGTGCACTGTGTGGGGGCTGAAATATGGCAGCCCCGTTTTTGCTGGGACTTGTAGTGCACTGTGTGGGGGCTGAGAAATGTCAGCCCCGTTTTGCTGGGACTTGTAGTGCACTGTGTGGGGGCTGAAATATGGCAGCCCCGTTTCTGTTGGGACTTGTAGTGCACTGTGTGGGGGCTGAGATATGGCAGCCTTCTATGCTGGGACTTGTAGTGCCCTCTGGGGGCTGAGATATAGCAGCCTCCTATGCTGGGACTTGTAAGGCCTTAGACTGTTGAGGGAATGAGGAATCTTCATTCTGCTACTGAGGGCACTACAAGTCCCAGCAGAGTGGGCTGCCATTCTTCCATGCCCTGTAGTCTAGGGCACTACAAGTCCCAGCATAGGAGGCTGCCACATCTCAGCCCCCCAGAGGGCACTACAAGTCCCAGCATAGGAGGCTGCCATATCTCAGCCCCCCAGAGGGCACTTCAAGTCCCAGCATAGGAGGCTGCCATATCTCAGCCCCCCAGAGGGCACTTCAAGTATCAGCATAGGAGGCTGCCATATCTTAGCCCCCCAGAGGGCACTACAAGTCCCAGCAGAGCAGGCTGCTCTTACAGAACAGGAGAAAGAGGGGGGGTTGTACTGGGAGGGGAGAGAAGGAGGCACAGGTTTGAGATGAGGGGGGATTTTTTTCGGAACGTGAGGATTTATGCTGGAAGGGGGAGATGGGGAGGATTTGTGCTGGGAGGGGGAGATGGGGGAGGATTTGTGCCAAGAGATGTAATTTGTGCTGGGAAGGGGAGATGGGGGAGGATTTGTGATGGGAGGGGGGATTTGTGCTGGGAAAGGGGAGGTTAGGGAAGGGTTTGTGCTGAGAAGGTGAGATTTTCACTGAAAGGGGTTATATGAGGGTGAGGATTTGTGCTGAAAGGGGGTATTTTTTTTCCCAGTGTTTCATCACTATACTATCGGGTTTGTTTCTGCATTTATGTTTGTGCATATATCTTTTATCCAAAATGCCACTTTTTGCCAGACTTTTTTTTTTATATAGAAGTGTATATTAAAATATTTAGAACTACATTTATAAAAATAATACATTAGAGATAAAATAAATCCCTACAAGAAACCATCTTTCTTTACCTAAGCAGATATGTCAAAGCTTTTGTTGTATAAATCTTCTTCTCTTTCAAAACTATACCCAGTTGGTGGTATAATTAAATATTTTCAGGCACTTAGGTTTGGAAACCCACAGCTAAAATAACAGAGAATCTGATGACATTTAAACATGTTAAAGCTTCTGCAATTTGAACATTTTACATACTTAGAATATAAAAGTATATAAGCCATCTCAAACAACAATGTGTGTTCTACACTCTGAGATTTTTTTTCTGCGCTTTGCTAGATAATCATACAAGTGTTCTCTTTTACACTTTTTTTTTGTAAACACATTAAGTAAAGCTGTACTAAGTACAGTTTACTCTAAGTGCTATAATGTCAAATGTGTCAACCTAGTACAGAGGTTTAGATTGTGCTAAGCAAACATGCAACATGTGAAAAGTGGATGTAAAGAAAAACGAAAGCTGCAAAGCTGCAAGAGCCATCAGATCACTGCACATACCCTTTAATGCCTTCTCAAGAATCCTGGGGTCCATAAAGATCTATATGCTGCATTTGGTTGTATTAACAACTGTGCCTTAACATGTATTGCATTAAGGAAACCCATTTAGTTAAATAGGCTAGCATTGCACAACAAAACAGTAAAAATCATACATGCACCATTTTGTCCCTAGCAGTACACCACAATACATCAGTATACTGTATGTACACTTTAGACATGAATTGTGATGGAGACACATGACATGAGCCTGTGACCGACTCTCAATGTAACCCGTTAACACAGTTCTGGGGCAACCGCTGAGCACACTGAAAAAGGGTCCTGTTCGTCTTTTGCCTGAATTCACACATGAAACAGAGCCAAAGTTTCGGACCTGATTTGCACCTGAAACGGTACACAGACACACACCAGACCCCTGCAGCTAGTGTGAACCCAGCCTGAAACTCTGTATTGAGCCATCTACATTTCATATCGAATCCTTCATTTCTCAGCTTACTTCAGTCAAAAAATTGAGCTTGAGTTTTTGTGGTCTGTAATGATTAAGCATTTTTTCTCAGCTTTGTCAGTCCGGAAAATATCTCTATGCAGTATTTTGTAGATACCTGACTATGAAAAAAACTTAGCAAATGTTATGTTTTAGTTTTCATTATACTGTAAATAAATAAAATATACGCACACCACAACACAATGACTAATTAGCCCCCTTATGCATCTCTAGTAAATCAGGGAACAATCAGTGTATGGATGTCAGGAGAGAGTGGCAAGTATTGCCTTTTGACTCTCTGTGATTGTAGTCAGCAGGGCTAAGAGGACACGTACGTCAGAAACAGAATATAATTTCTTTATAGATTTGGTAGTTATATTTTTTCATAGCATTTCATAAGGTGCACTAGTCTAATGTTGTTATCACTGGTTATGTACTGTATTAGGGCCCTTTTACATAGGCCGACCAATCAGATCCACCTGTCAGTTTTTTAGGCAGACCTGATTGGACCTCTACGGAGCGACAGATTTAAACGGACATGTGTCCGTTTACTCCCACTGATGTCCAATGCGATCCTATCTGCTAAAAATAGACATTCCCCTTATGTCTGGTGTATCAGATGACAGTTGGATGTACATGGACGGTTTATTTCTATCTGACCGCCCATAGAGGAAAGCAGGTTGTGTCCATGTCTGCTCTGCATAAGCGGAGCAGACACAGACCTGTCATCCGCTTACTCAGTGGGGATCAGGGGATAAGTGGACAGATTCTCTGCTGGCAGAGTCTGCCCATGTGAAAGAGCCCTTATAGTTTGGTAGTTTGGTATTGTTTTACTCTGTGCACCCCATATTTTATATGTTACAAAAATAGCTATTATACTGTATTTATATATTATATACAGAAAATTGCAACAGTATTTTGTTTCTACAGGTACTCTGCTTTCAGAAAATATACAATGTTCTGGGAGTTTTAAAGTGATTGTAAAGGCAGAAGTTTTTATTTTTATTTTAATGCATTCAAAGTGCGATTGTCATTCCTGTGCTGCATACACACGATTGGAATTTCCGACAACAAATGTTCGATGGGAACTTGTTGTCGGAAATTGCGACCGTATGTAGGCTCCATCGGACATTTTCGGTCGGAATTTATCACAACAAAAAGAGTGCTGGTTCTCAAATTTCCCAACAACAAGTTTTGTTGTCGGAAATTCAAATCATGTGTACACAATTCTGATGCACAAAATTCCACGCATGCTTGGAATCAAGCAGAAGAGCCGCACTACCTATTGAACTTCATTTTTCTCGGCTCATTGTATGTCTTTTACTTCACTCCATTCTTCACTTTCAGAATTTCCATCACCATTTGTGTGACCGTGTGTATGCAACACAAGTTTGAGCCAGCATTCCATCAGAAAAAATCCACAGTTTTCTTGATGGAATTTCCGAATGTGTGTATGTGGCATTAGCCTTTAGTTTGAGCTCAGGAGCCAGGTAGTCAACCTCTCAAGTTGCCTACCTGGGACACACCTCCAGGAATAGCTCCAGGGGTAGAAATCACACTCACAAGTTTAGGCGCTGTTGTCTGAAGCAGTCTGCCTGCCACTGGAATGCTCATGTCTGAAAAGGCTGGACCCTGACGATTTGCCAAGGATACCAATCTATCTTTTGCTACAGTAAAACTCAGACAATGCCATGAAATACGAACATTTTCAGGTGGATTCAGCTTGAATCCAGAATGTATACCCTTCCACTAAGGCAGTGTTTCTCAATTCCAGTCCTCAGGCCCCCCCAACAGGTCAGGTTTTCAGGATTTCCATTATTTTGCACAGGTGATTTGATCAGTTTCACTGCCTTAGTAATCACCACAGCCTTTTCATCTGAGGGAAATCCTGAAAACCTGACCTGTTGGGGGGGCCTGAGGACTGGAATTGAGAAACACTGCACTAAGGAGATCCAATACTTCAGAGAGAGTCACCCAGCCCAAAACTTCTGAATGTTACTTTGGGAAACAAGATACCAAGAACAACCAAGTCCATTGAAATCAAGGGTGTCCAGGTCTCTTCCCTAGAATTCTCAACTGTCTGTGGTGTCCCAGGGATTCCTCTAACAACAGCAAGTGAAGACTTCTTTGCTCCAGAGACAGACCACATAAGCCTCGGCATTATGGAAGCCCCCTGTCAGGGAAGAATTCTAAGAAGAACTGGGAAATATACCAATATCCAACATGGCCATGCTAATGCGCATTAACAAATGGCATGCAATGGTGAACAGGTGTTTGTGATGGCTAACGGGTGTACACAAAATGTGTTATATAGGCCAGTGATCACTTGCAATTAAGGACACCAGTGGCTCTCATAAATTGCTGAATTATCGTCAGCCTTGTATCCTGTCTTGCTGTGCCTTGTGCTTCTGCTTGATTACCCGTTACCAACCCGTCTTACCCCTGACCTGCTCTGGCTTCTCTGCTGGCTCTGAATCCAGCTTGCTTCACTGACCTGCTCCTGCCTATGTCAGATTGACATCCTGTATGTGTCCCGACTTGATCTTGACTATGCTTCCTACCTCTGCTCCTGTCTGATTTCATGTGTTTAGCCCCTGGCCTGGCTTTTGACCTTGTGCCTGCTTTACCCATCTGTCAAGATCTGCCAGCACCTCCAGAGAATCATTGGCTGTGACCACCTTCTCTGCTCCTGGGTGTCCTCGCATCTGGAATCATCAGGCAGCTTTACCTTCAGGCAACCTGTGCATCTTTGAGCATAGCACCCTCTGTCCCCAGCTTCAGGGGTACTCTGCACTCAGCCACAAGTCTGAAGAAAGAGGCATAGCTTGAAGCTTGTGGACCCTGATGAAAAAGTTGAACTGGGCCCCCCCCACTACCACCCGCAACTTGCATTGCGCACCAAGATACTCCCACAATGGCAAGATACTCCAAGTGGCTAAAGAGTTTTTTTTTAATTAATTGGGGAGGTACGTCAAAACGTGGACATTTTCTCCAAAATCTTTTGAATACTTTGGAGCAGAGGTAGGCAACCTTAGAGAGGTAGAGATCTACCTGAACAAAGATCACCGGAGTAAGGGCAACCTTTAAAAAATAAAAATAATCAACTAGCACGGCATAACTAAATAGCAAGGAAAATATTATCGTCACATTAAGTCAGTGAGCAGTATGTAGTGATAGGACAGTTTATAATTTTACAGTGACATTTGTTTTTATTATATTACAAGCAGTCCTATCACTACATACTGCTCACTGACTTCCATGTCACTACATACTGCTCTATTGACTGACACTTTCTGCTTTTAAAGTAGTGTAAGTGTATAATTTTACAGTGACATTTGTTTTATTATATTACAAACTTATACTACTTTAAAAGTGGAAAGTTTCAGTAGAGCAGTATGTAGTGACATGGAAGTCAGTGAGCAGTATGTAGTGATAGGGTAGTCAGTGGGAAGGCAGCATGTAGTGATAGGGCATTATAAGGTGACTGGGCAGTCAGTGAGCAGTAGGTAGTGATAGGGCAGTCAGTGAGAAGTATGTAGTAACAGAGAAGTCAGTGAGCAGCATGTAAGGACAGTGCAGTCAGTGAGCAATATGTAGTAATAGGGCAGTCAGCAGTATAGTGGCAAGTTGGGGTGGTATAGTGGCAGGTTAGGGTAGTGTAAGGTGGTATAGTGGCAGTTTAGAGTAGTATAATGGCAGGTTGGGGTGGTATAGTGGCAGGTTGGGGTGGTATAGTGGCAGGTTAGGGCGGTATAGTGGCAGGTTAGGATAGTATAGTGGCAACTTAGGGTAAAATAGGGCAGGTTCAGGTAGTATAGTGGCAGGTTGGGGTGGTATAGGGCAGATTGGGGTGGTATAGGGCAGGTTAGGGTGGCACAGGGCAGGTTAGGGTGGTATAATGGCAGGCTAGAGCTATGTGTAGTGACAATGTGCCCAGTAACTTACTGCATGGCTGGTAATAAAGACACCCGTGGCTGCTGTGTTCTCTCCTCTGTCCTCCTCCTGGAGGCAGCCACACCCTTGGCTGTGCCCACCAACTCTGGCTGCCTCAGATTGAAGATCCCAGAGGGACAATCAAAAGTGTATGACAGGGGGGTAGCACCCCCACACACACTGCTGGGCCCCTTGCCGACCCGATGGCTAAGCAGTACATATGCTAAAAGCACGGGGAATATGCAGGGGCCCTGGGTAGTGCCCGCTCATTAAATTGGCCCTGTCCACCACTCTGGGATGCTCAGTGTTTTATCTTCCCATGTGTCAGAGAATCGGCATCTCTAACCACCGAGTTGTGCTACGGCGCATGCCCGTGCGTGCACGGTTCTGCGGGATGGCACATGCACGGGCACGCACACGAGCGCATCCACGTGCACCAATCAGAGCTCGGACCTGCCTATTTAAACCAGCCCCAGTCTCATTACGGGTTGCTGGTTTGTTGTCAGCTCCTGCTTGTTTGAACCTTCCTGTACCTGTGCTTGAACTTATTGTGACCTGGATTTGACTCGACTACTCTGCTCTCTCCTGTGCCCGACCCCCAGCTTGTCTCACTGGATCTGCTGCTGTCTCCAACCCCTAACCTCTGGCTTGTACCTCAGACTTTGTTACTTTCTCCTACCCCTGACCTCTGGCTTGCATCCCAGATCTGCTTATAGTCTTAGCTTGAACTTGCTCTCGGTTGTCTGAACTTTTACAGTACCTGACCCACTGCCTGTTCCTGCTACTCTCTACCTACTGAGCTCGCTGACCAGCGCCACCTCGATCTACAATCAACTCTCAGTCTGCTGCTGGTAACCGGTGTCTCTTTGCGCCCTTCCCCGCTGTCTCACCTCCGGGGGGCGGAGTGCGCAGAGTCACAAAGGTGAGCCTCTTCATCTCGGCCTCGGTGAGTACTTACTCTGACACTGTGTCAGCCTACTACAGGTCAGCTCCACCCCCTCTTACCCTTCCAGGACAACCTCTTCCATTCTTTTGCTGCTGCTGCCCTGTGCTCTTTTGGTCCTGGTCACTGCTGTGTATGCTCAGGCTCCTCCTGCCTCCCTATGTGCCCTGTTGCTCCAGCCTGGGTCTCTCCTGCTGCTGCTCTTTTTAAGTTGGATTGGATTTTGCCTGTTTGCCTTATCTCCATGTATGCTTTGGACTGTGATTCTGATATGGGCTTTATTTGTACTCAAGCACTGAAGATCTGATGGAAAGATATTTTTGTTACTTTTTTAGACTTTTTAATTTATTTACTTTTTGTGGGTCTTTTGTTTTTTAAAGGAGAGCTACCTGTCTTAATGAGTTGGCACATAACAGAGCTGCAGACGCACATCAAGTGAAATCATATATCAAAGACACCGCGAAGGAAGGGTTGTGTAGTGCAGCTAGGAAAATGACTTGCGGACAGCATGTTCCTTAGTCCTCTTCTCAAGGATTCAGAGCCCACAGTTACCTCGAAGTTCAGGTCCATGGCATGGTAGCTCGAAGTCTTCTGATGTGGACACATCTCATTCTTTTGATTTTGGTTTTGCTTTGGTGGAGGCAGTGAAAGAGGCCATGAGTTGGCAAGAAGAGGACTCTCCACACAAAAAAACAGCAAAAGTATTACCCGGATTTAAAGAAATCAATTCCTTCTTTTCTTTTGATTTTCTAAATCCAGGAAATGATTGGAGATGAGTGGGCAAAGCCCAATTAATGATCAAATGTCCATAACAGGGTTTTAAAGCTATACCGGACCATATTGTTATATAACCCGCCGATAAAGGGGGAAACATTGTGGTAATGGATTTGGAACGCTATAAGGAAATGGTAATGGATCTTCTCCTGAACCGTAATTACTATCGTCCCATTCCATTGGCACAGGTAAAATACGCTGAAACAAAATATGGTATTATCATCACTCGGTCCTTTTATGACAATCTTATTGACAAGAGAACCTAAGATTTCCTGACAGTTGAGAGACCTAGACTTCCTACTTTGTATGCCCTACCGAAAATACATAAGAATATGGATTCTCCTCCAGGTCGTCCTATAGTTTCAGGAAATGGCCGCCTCACTGAGCCAGCCAGTAAACTTGTGGACAATTATTTAAGACCCCATGTTAGCTTGTTGAGCTCTTATATACAGGAAGCTGCGGATTTATTGAGGTCCTTGGATGGTGTCTGTGTACCGCAGCAGTCTTGGTTGGTTGCAATCAATGTTGAGGCCCTCTACAACTTAATCTCCCATGACTGGGGGGTCAGAGTTGTGGAGGGCTTCATTTCCTAGAGAGTCCCGGGGCCACTGCATACAATAGATTTATTCTAGATCTATTGTTGTTCATTTTGACCAACAACATTTACATTTGTGACCGCTCCCACTGCCTCCGGGTGCAGGGTGTTGTGATGGGGACCAAATGTGCCCCATCGTACTCCAATCTGTACCTGGGGGGGTGGGTGCTGGACATTTTTTCTTCTGACAAATTTCAGGATTTTTTTGACAAGGTTCTCATATGGCGTTGTTTCATAGACGACATTTTTATTGTCTGGACCGGCTCTAGAGAAGAACTTTCTGCTTTCTTTTTTTTTTAATGATATCTTTGCTTTATTTTAGGAATGTTTTCACATACAATACAAAACACATAGAAAAGACAAATTTCTTACAAAACATCCTATTTACTATCCCCCCCCCTTAATAACTGGTATTTTCGCTATTAAAACTTATTTTGGTCACTTCCGTTGCTATCATTGCTGCTGCGTAGATTTCTGTTTCCTTAAACTTATACCATTTCTTCCAAATTAATCAATGTCTTTCCTCCGTTCCCTGGTCTCTGCTGCAAAGGTACTCCATATCTATATAATCTACCCTCTGTATCCATTCTTTTAAAGATGGCTTCTCAACTTGAAGCCATTTTTTTTGGGATCAGGGCCTTTGCAGCATTGAGCAGGGGAGTGACCAAAGTTGCTTGATATTGTTTCATAGTTTTATAGTTCCCGTGAAATAACACATTCCAGGGATTTTTAGTGATCTTTTCTCCCGGTTATCACTTCAATGTACCCTAAAATACAATACCAGTACTATTTTATTTTTGGGCACTCCCACCAGATATGTATTGTTGTTCCTGTTTGTTTGCAGTCCCTCCAGCACTGGGGAGATCTACTTGGCTGAATTTTATTGATTCTTTCTGGGGTCAGGTGCCATCTTACCAAACACTTATAATTAGCTTCAATAGTAGCAATATCTGTTGCATAGATATAGACTGCTTCTATCATTTGCTTTTCCTCTAACGTTGTTGTTAAATCTTGTTCCCATTTCCTTATATAAGGTAAATCCCCACTTCCTTCTAAATCTGTTAATATTTCATACATTTGGGAAATTCTATGTTTCATAGGCATTTTAACATTGAAAAGTTTTTCAATTGGATTCAGGGTTTTCTCCTCTCTAATTGGTTGAGGGATTGTGCTCACTAAGGGCCAGATTCACAGCCGAGATACGACGGAGTATCTCAGGTATCTCTCAGAGTATCTATGCGACTGATTCATAGAATCAGTTACGCATAGATATCCCTAAGATCCGACAGGTGTAATTGTTTTACACTGTCGGATCTTAGGATGCAGTACCGCGGCCGCCGCTGGGGGGGAGTTTGCGTCATAAACCAGCGTTGGGTATGCAAATTAGGAGTTACGGCGATCCACGACGGTTTTTCGCGTTCGATACGTCGCCGCTAGTCTAGTTTCCTGTCGCAAAGTTAGTCGTCGTTTTGGGTGCCTTAACTTTACACAGCACACGTATGTGCTGTATAAAGTATGGCCGTTGTTCCCGCGTCGAAATTTTAAAATTCACGTAGTTTGCGTAAGCTGTCCGGGAATACGGAATTACGCTACGCGCATCGCCATTCGAAAAAATGACGTTGCTTCGTGCAAAGCACGGCGGGTAATTCAAAAGGGAGCATGCGCAGTAGGTCCGGCACGGGAGCGCTCCTAATTTAAATGGCATACGCCCCTTTGAATTCCGCAGGCTTACGCCGGAGGCCGCCGGCGTAGGTTTTCATTGCAAGTGCTTTGTGAATCAGGCACTTGCGATGAAAACTTGCAGCGGTGTAACGTATCTACAATACGTTACGCCGCCGCACTTCTACCTGAATCTGGCCCCAAGTGCTTAAGTTGCAGGTACTCCCACTCGCTTACCTGCTGCCACCCGTGCATTGTTATTAAATCTAGTCTTGTCCTAATTTGACCTTGTGTCGGTATTTCTTTCAATTGTGCCTTTCCCATATATCTCCCCATCCGTGTCCCATTACCTGGGATGAAAAAACTTGTTCCCGACAATGGGATTAGTGGGGAATCATACTCCCACTTTTCCCATCGATATATAGTCTATCCCATACTTTAAAAACAATTTTAGTTAACTCGTGCATATCATAATTAAGTGTTCTATTTTTGGGTGGTATCCAAATATTTTTCCCTAACTGTGTCATGTGCAACATGTTTTCCATTTTCACCCATCTCTTATTTGTGTTTGTGTTTTCCCATTCCACTAATCTTGCAATTATTACTGCCATATAATATCTTTTAATATCAGGCACTGCCAAGCCTCCTTTCTTTTTTTTTCTAGATAGGAGCCCGCCACTTACTCTGGGTTTTTTATTCTGCCAGATATATTTCAAAATAATTGTTTTCATAGTTTTAAAAAAAACATTGAGGTATCTCTATCGGGAGCATTTGGACTTTGTATAGAAGTTTTGGTAGAATCACCATTTTTAATAGATTTAATTCTTCCCGTCCACGATATAGGTCTCCTCGATAGGTTTTTTATATCTTCTTTTACTTCATTCAATAATAAAACATAATTTGCAAAATATATTTTTCCTATAGTAGGGGTTAATTTAATTCCCAGATATGTTAGTGCTTCTGGCTCCCACGAGAACGGGAATTCCTGTTGTAAAGCTATTTCCTCCTTTCCTTTCTATTCCTAAGTTTAGTATTGTTGTTTTTGTGGGGTTTATCTTAAAGTTTGTGAGCTTGCCGTAATCCTTCAATTCTTTTATTACGTTTGGTAGTGATAACCTTGGCTTGGTTATGTATAGAAGTATGTAGTCCGCAAAAGCAGCAACCTTATGTTCTTCTTTTCCGATTCTAACCCCTCCTACACTTACACACATGTTTCCCTATCCCAGATCTTGGAATATTTTTGGGTGGACCACCTGTGTGTGTAGATCAGCTTCTTAAAGGGCAAGGTGTCATTAACTGCTTTTTTCCAGTGCCAAAGTGTGTGGGGGGGAGTTCTGCATCCATCCCCGAGCTATCACCTTACGTGCCAAGAATAATGTTTCAAAGATAAATATTGTGTGATTGGTAAAAAGTGAGGTACAGCGCAAAACCAATATACATGAAAATTCTGATAATAATCCAAAATTATTAATTAGTGAATAAATAGTGTGTGACAAACACTATAAACCAATTGGTGTGAACATAATTGGCTGTGATGAATATAAATTTATAAATCAGAAAAAATTATACTGACAAATAAAAATATATACAAATAAAAACAAGAGAGTAATGCAGTACTAACTACCGCGTGCCAAGGATGGCTATATAGAATAAATATAAAATGTATCGTGACCATCTAATATTGACTACCCGTGAAAATAAATAAATGAGTGAAAATACAATTAGTACAAAAATATAAAAATTGATGACTTTAAACTCAAATAAAAAACAGTATTAAATGTCCATAGAGAAATCCCAAATATCTGGAAAAACATTCGTGAAAAGTGAACTCCAAAAAGTCCTCCAATAGAGAGTATTCTAATATTGGCACCACCTTCCACCAAGGGTACACCCGAGTGACAGAAGTATAATCTCCTTACCAGACGTGCTGACCACAAACGGCGGTCAGACTAAGCACGGGTTATTTTAAAGTCACCCAAACGACTGTGCATCTGATCCGAGGCAGCTCCAGCACAATCAATCAAAGCGAGTGGATGTAGGTATTCGGGGGAAAACAAGCCCAATAAAGTGCACTATGTGCAGTATAAAAACTGGATCTCGGCGTCCTCTTTGGTTCCTTTTCCTGGGTCAGTTCGTTTAGAAGAGCGTGATGACGTCGGGATGCAGGCCATACGTACGCGTTTCGTCATATGTTGACGTTGTCTGGGATTGGCTGCTGCCTCCCTGTCATCACGCATGCCTATATATATTGTTCCATCGCCATTTTAAGTGAAGGCAAAGTGATGAGGGCTAATTACTGACCGAAAAGGAATCTGTTTGTGGTTATATGGATCGGAGCCATCTTGTGGCGAAAAAGTATATCACATGAAGGGATATGCCAATGATGTCTATGAGACTGAAAAAATGGAACTGAACTAATGGAAAAGGGGAATACAAAAATAACGTCAAGATATATAGGTACATTGCCTGGTATGATGAAAACCCAAATGTATCTCGACTAAAGTACATAGACATTCTATAACATTATTGAGAAAATATAAAATAGAATGAAATAAAAAAATACTAGAATATATAACAATATTAAAATTTGTTAAAATTATATTGAAATGTATATCAATATTAAATATTGATAAAATGTGTAAAAACATTGATACTAGACCCGGAAATTATGCATTATTTAAAAAAACAGTTTATATCCCAGTCTACATTAAGGCAGTGGGGTACATAAGATTGCATATTAAAAATCCATTGGGTTTCAATTTTAGAAATAGCCCAAACTTTGTTGGTGCCCCTCCAATGGGGAATCAATTTTTCAATTGGTACAAATAGTGTTCCCTCAACTTTTTTATTATGGTATTTAGCATAGTGTTTAGAGAGGTTATGTTTGGGAAAACCCTGTCTGATGTTCCCCACATGTTCTTCTAACCGAACATGTGCCACTCTCTTAGTCCTACCAATATATTGCTTTGCGCAAGGACATTGGATAAGATAGATGACATACTCACTAGTGCATGTAATAAAGGAGTCGATGGGATATGATATTTGTGTTTGACTTGATTGAAAGGATTCTATTTTTCGCCCTTGAAATTGATTTATTTTGCAGATATTACATTTCCTGCAGGGGAAAAACCCTTTCATAGTCTGAAAGAATGAAATCGTGTTAGGAGGGTTAACCACATTGGGGGCCAATTTGTGTCTTAGGGATGGTACTCCCCTAAACATGACAACTGGTTTGTCTGGAAGTGCTGGACCCAATATTGTATCATTTTTCAAAATGTTCCAGTACTTATTTAATTTTTTTTAACAGAGAAATATTGGTTGGAGAAACCAGTAATCATGGAACATCCAAATCGATTGTCCGGAGTTTTCTTGGTTCGTCCGGTGTCCCCTAACATCTTGTTTCTCTCCATATCTTCAATCTTTCGAATAGTATCATCTATATTATAGTATATATAGTATCATCTATATCGCTTGCATTATAACCTTTCTCCAAAAATCTGGTTTTAAGGATAGAGGCCTGTTGCTTATATTCTAATATATTTGTGCAATTCCTCCTTAATCTCTGTAATTGCCCCTTCGGTACAGCACTAAGCCAAGTGGGGTGGTGGCAGCTGGTGAGAGGGATGAAACCATTGCGGTCCGTTTCCTTAAAGTGTGTATTGGTCGTTATGATTCCATCTTTAACATCAATATTGAGATCTAAAAAGTGTATGCCAGTACAACTCCCTTTATGTTTAAGGCAAATGCCCCTATTGTTGTTGTTAAGCTGGGAGAAGGAAAGCCTCTAAAGAGGCAAAATCTCCCTCTGAAATGAACAGGACATCGTCTGTGTACATTTTCCATAGGCAAAGCTCTTTGGGGGGGTGTGAATCTATGACCTCTCTCTCCCAATAGGCCATAAATAGATTGGCGAGGCTGGGGGCAAACTTGGCCCCCATAGCCACGCCACACCTTTGGAGGAAGTAGTCACCCTCGAAACAGAAATAGTTGTGGGTTGTAGCGAAAATGATTAAGTTAGCAATTAAATCTTTCTGTAAGATTGATAGAGAAAAATCTTGCTGTAAGTAAAAACATACCGCCTCTAGCCCATGTTGGTGGGAAATTATGGTATAGAGTGAAGTGACATCTGCTGTCACTAAAATGTAACCCTCCTTCCAGTGAAATCCAGCCAAAAGTTTGATGACCTGTGTGGTATCTCTAAGGTATGCTGGAGTATGAATAACCAAGGGCTGAAGAAATTCGTCTATATACTTCCCAATCCTTGCTGTGACGGAATCTATGCCACTTATCATGGGGCGACCCGGTGAATTTTCCAAACTCTTGTGTACTTTTGGTAAATAATATATGACCGGAACCCTTGGGGCAGATGGAATCAAATAGAGCTTTTTTATATTTGACCGTGGGGTTACATGCAAGACGGCTGTAGGTAGTGTCATCAGAGAGAAGTCTGTTTAGTTTAGTGAGGTAGTCATCCTTATTAAGGATGACCACACCACCGCCCTTATCTGCAGGGCGAATCACTATTTCATTCCGTTCACAAATGGATTTGACATTGCTCTAAAAGTCCTTGTTATTTCTGAAACGTGGCACCTTTAGAGATGTGATATCTTTAAGTACTAACTCCTTAAAGGTTTGAATAGATGGAGCAGTAAAACCTGGAGGGTTAAAGGTGGACGCGTTGGAAAGTTTAGTATGCCTGATAGGGGCTATACTAGCTTGATTAGGTGGCGGTATAATAGTAAGTTGTGAGGCCGAGATCCCGTTTTTATACTACACATGGTGCACTTTATTGGGCTTGTTTTCCTCCGAATACCTACATCCACTCGCTTTGATTGATTGCATCTGATCCGAGGCAGCTCCAGCACACAGTCGTTTGGGTGACTTTAAAATAACCCGTGCTTAGTCTGACCGCCGTTTGTGGTCAGCACGTCTGGTGAGGAGATTATACTTCTGTCACTCGAGTGTACCCTTGGTGGAAGGTGGTGCCAATATTAGAATACTCTCTATTGGAAGACTTTTTGGAGTTCACTTTTCACAAATGTTTTTCCAGATATTTGTGATTTCTCTATGGACATTTAATACTGTTTTTTATTTGAGTTTAAAGTCATCAATTTTTATATTTTTGTACTAATTGTATTTTCACTCATTTATTTATTTTCACGGGTAGTCAATATTAGATGGTCACGATACATCTTATATTTATTCTATATAGCCATCCTTGGCACGCGGTAGTTAGTACTGCATTCCTCTCTTGTTTTTATTTGTATATATTTTTATTTGTCAGCATCATTTTTTCTGATTTATAAATTTATATTCATCACAGCCAATTATGTTCACACCAATTGGTTTATAGTGTTTGTCACACACTATTTATTCACTTATTTATAATTTTGGATTATTATCAGATTTTTCATGTATATTGGTTTTGCGCTGTACCTCACTTTTTACCAATATCTTCCAATATATGTATCCATATTTTTTGGTACTAGCAGCATTTCCACGATCTCTGGTTTAGCGCAGTGTTTTTCCAATTTTTTTAATATTGTGTGATATTTATCCAACTCCACATCTGGCAGTAGCCCCAAAATACATAGCTTAGGGTCCAGCACCATAGGGGAACCCATATTGTCATGGAGGAAATGGACAACCTGCGTCCAATACGTCTGAACATGGGGACAGGTCCATATCAGATGGTAGATTGAGCCAGGGTCAGCCCTGCACAAGCAACACGTCGGGTTCGGCGTGTGCTGAAACTTTGCCAATTGCATAGGCGTCAGGTAGGCTCTGTGCACTATATACAGTTGTGTCAGTCTGTCGGACATCTTGGGAGACACTGTCTTGGTTCCCTTCAAGATCTCGTCCCATTCATCGTCAACTATGGGTCCTACGTCCTGTTCCCACCCCGTCTTGGCCTTATGGATAATAACAGCTGCAACCCATCGTCTCAGGCCCCATACACACCATAGAATCTATCCGCAGATAAATCCCATCAAATGGGTTTCTGCGGATAGATCCTATGGTGTGTACACGCCAACGGATATTTATCCGCAGATAAATCTCCCCTGGAATGGATTTCCAGCAGATAAATATTTGTCGACATGCACAGAATATCTATCTGCTGGAATCCATTCCAACGGATGGATCCGCTCGTCTGTACAGACTTACCGGATCCATCCGTCCAAAGGGATTCCCCGCACGCGCCGTAATGAATAGACGCATGCGTGGAATTCCTTATATGACAGCGTCGCGCCCGTCGCCGCGTCATAATAGCGGCGACGGCGCGACACGTCATCGGCAGAGGATTTCAGCGCGGATTTCAATGCGATGGTGTGTACACGCCATCGCATAGAAATCCTCTGAAATCTTAGAGAGGATTTATCCGCGGATACGGTCCGCTGAACCGTATTCGCGGATAAATTCTATCGTGTGTATGGGGCCTTATCGTGTAGTACAGGCGTGATATTTTGGGGGATGACCCCTCCAAACTCATAACATCCAGTACAGGGCGTGGCTCCATCCCTACATCTAGGTTTGCTATCTGGGTTCTAAGCGCGTGCCGGAGCTGCAGGTATTTAAATGTTAGTTGGTGTGGGAGGGAGAACTCCTCCTTAAGGGTCTGGAACTGTTTGAGCCCTGAATCTGTCAAAACCTGATGAAGATATAGTATTACATATCTAGCCCAAACTATCGAGTCTGTAATAGTTTCTAGTTCCGGCATATGGCTATTAAGCCACAACGGGGTGTGAGAATAAAATGTCCCCACATTCTGCCTTTTAAGAGATATTTCCCATATCCTTTGGTAATGTAACAACATGCCCGAGTTGTACCGTGTGGCAGGACCGCGTGTTTTTTCCCCACGAAAGGATCGCCTGAACGGATGACCCGGTTTGTCACAAACCAAGGATCTGTAGCGCTGCATTTCCGACGTGTGGAAATGATACATGTGAAATAGTTGCGAGGCCAGGTAGTAGTCCTGTAGGTCCGGGAGGGACACACCCCCCATATCCGTTGGGTTCTTTAAGATTTGCCACACTATTTTGTGTCTACCATTACCCCAAACAAATGAATTAAGAATGGCTTCCATCTGTTTAAAAGGTTTTAAGGGGGATATATAGGGGGCATGCCACACTAGGTATAGAATCTTGGGTAGTATGATAATTTGTATTAAATTTAAGCATCCCTTAACCCCAAGGGTAGTCTGAACCACGTCTGCGTTTTGCTTTTAAGTAATTCAAACAGGGGAGCTACATTCATGGGTGCATAGTCAACTAGGTCCCTAGTCACCTCCACCACCAAATATTTCATTTTGGATACCCTAGCGAGTGGTAGAGGGGGGCTTGTGAAAGGGGGGGGAAACACATCTATTGGAAGAATTTGTGATTTGTCCCAATTTATACGCAGACCCGAGTATCCCCCTATTTGTTCAATTAATTGTAACGCAGCTTTGAGTGATGGTCACTGGTCCGCTAGATATAAGATGGTATAATCAGCATACATTCCTATTTTATCTACAGTGGGGCCTCGCTGCAGACCCTGAATGTCAGGGTAGGCTCTAATTGCAATGGCCAATGGCTCAGCTGCCAACGCATATAGCAAGGGGGAAAGGGGACACCCTTGTCAGGTATCCCTCTCTAATGGAATCTGTTCCGAGAGCCATCCATTCACAAAAACTCTCACCATGGGTGTCTGATACAGGAGCTGCACCCATTTTATAAAGCGTAACCCAAATCCATAGCTATGCAGACATTCCCACAAAAATGGCCATTCTACAGTATCAAAGGCCTTAGCTGTGTCCAACGCCACCACCACCCTCGTCCCAGAATTATCATGTCGGGCTTGAATATTCATGTACAGACGCCTGATGTCCATAGCTGTGTTTTTCCCCGGCATAAAGCCTGTCCTGTTAGGTCCGAATGAATTAATGTTAAAATAGCAGTGTTTAACCTTGAGGCCATAATTTTAGCTAAGATTTTGATATCTACCTGAAGGAGTGAGATAGGCCGGTAGGATTCAGGGTAGTGTGGGTCTTTACCCGTTTTTTTTTTTTTTTTTCTACTCTTAACCTCCTATTCGAACCATTTCCTGGAATTGGAATCTCCAATTTTTCACAACTGTCTGTGGTTTCTTCTACAAATCGCAATCTAGCCGAAATCCCATTTTTCTTGCCGATCAGGCATGCTGGAAAACCCCAGTTATGCTGTACTCCATATTCCTGCAAAATTCCTAAAATTGGTTTTAATGTTCTTCTCCTTTTTAAGGTTTCCTGAGAGAGGTCTTGAAAGATTTGTATGTGATTTTCTTCAAATTTTATTGGCGACTTTTCTCTTAACTTCCTCCAAATTTGGTTATTTTCCTCCCAACTTTCAAATCGCGCTATAATGTCTCTTGGTTTTTCCTGCGATATTTCTCTTGGCCTTCTTAATCTGTGTAAAAAGAATTTGGAGACAACTGCGCTAAGGTGAATCAAAAATCGGATTAATAAGCGGCAATTAAATTGTGTATAAACAAAATATCTGTTCGTGATATGGACAGGGAATCCCTGTTAAAGGTTCAAATCAAACAAGAAAGGAATTCTTTCTCCTTGCCATTCATAACCACTTTCTCGGTACAACACCAAAACATTAAACGTCTAATTAGAAAACACTGGCATATATTACAAAGTGATCTTGTACTTGCACCTGTGTTACCAGCAAGACCGTCCGTGGTGTTTCGGGGGGCCTCATCTTTGGGAGCCAGTGTGGCCCCAAGTGTACAGGACCCCCCCAGTGAGACCAGGGTGTTCTGGCAAAATCTCACGGGTTATCACAGGTGCAAGAATTGCCAGGTATGTCATCTAAATAAATGCCGAGATCGGAAGATCTCTCATTTCTCCTCCACCAGTACTGGACGAACCCACGAAGTGAAACCGTTTATCACCTGCTCTAGTAAAGGGGTGATTTATTTGCTTCAGTGCCCATGTGGGCTACAATACGTGGGGAGGACCAAAAGGGAACTTAAAATCAGATTGAACGAGCATATAGCCAAGATAAGAAATGGTTTTCCAAACCATTCGGTTTTGAGGCATTATGACCTGGTTCATCACAGAAACCCTGAAGGGACTCTGTTTGTGGGCATTGACAAATACAAGCCGAACTGGAGGGGGAGTTCCCTGACCAGAGAAATCTCAAAAACCGAATGGCATGGATCCACAGATTGAGGACATACCTACCGTATGGCCTCAACGTGGACACTGACATCAATGCCTTCATAAATAATGCCTAGTCTGCACATTTCACTTTAAGATCTCTAGGTATAACTAACTAGAGGATGACTGAGTGATTTGCATTGAAGATTTAATAATCAGTTGTAAGTGTTCTGTTCAGAGACAACTCTCACTGATGTTTGGGCAAGTTTCTTTTAAATTTAAATTTAATCATAATTTTTACTTGATTCCATTGCATTTTATTTTTGTTTTCGTTAATTGATGGCCTCCCACTTTGGGGATTCACCCATTGAGTATGCTTAACTAACACACAGGATTTGACTGGTGTGGTCATCTATATAAAATAGGAATGGATTTTAATATTTTATCTAAAAATGTATGTAATTTTCTGAATTTTGACTATGTTTAGCCACCATAAGTGATGTCCCTGAACCACGGGTTCCCTTTCCGTTTTTGGGACATAACATCATTATGCCAAGCTCTGCATTGCTATGGCTGTCATGCCTTATTCACCGTCCTAATAGGGCGGGGGGTAGTGTCTCTACCCCACCAACGAATCGCGAATCGCTCTGTGTGGAGCGCAGTGACTCGGAGGCGTTTGAAGGGCGCATGCGCGGGCAATTCAGGGCGAGGCTTGGTCACGGTGACATAGTCTTATTCAAAATTTTCCTTTACCTGGTGGGGAATCCGATGCTGTACGTGGACATACGTGGTGTGATCCCGTGCAGCAGGCGGTATTCTACCACGGGGAAAGTTTTAATATATGTCTTTTTAGCCTCGAGCCGTGACATCATAGTCCCGCCTCTTGGTGGTGTTTCTGTCACGCCCCGCTCTGGAGAATACCACACGCGTCACGCAGAAGGTCCGCCCTTTTTGGGCGAGGCCTGCGGGCAACCTATGATCGCTGAGTTCCGGTGAGTTCCAGTGACACGGATGTCAGTCCGCGCACTTCCGGTTTGCGCGTGTGTGGATCCCAGAGCGAGGCTTGGTCAGTGCAACTAATTATTGTTTGATTGTTAATGTGTTCCTTATAAAGAGGGATGGTGCCTCATGCCACTCGTGCCCCGAGACAAAGTGATTCTTTCACGAAACGCGTCGGGTGAAGCGAGTGACGTGTGGATGCCATCCCCCTCATTACTTCATACGAGTGGCTTTGTTCCTGGATACGTCCGGCCGGCGTTACAGGCCAATGCTGTTTTTTATCAACCTAAATGTGAGTTGCATATTTGTTACATTTTGGTTTAAAATAAATCACCCAGATGTTATGCTATGTGGAGCTCTGTTTTGTCTTTTATACCCATCGTTGAGCCTGGCATGGTTCTAGCTCCAGTGGAGGAATTACTGCTGATCTAAAACCTATGGTTGAGAGATATGCTGATAGTGGTCCGGCAGGACCTTGATTTCTGGTAAGCAGCTGCATGATTGGTGATGGATTCACGTCTGGTGCCTAACAACATCATTTCTGCAGTTCACACGGGTGTCCTTCCTGCCATTTGGACTTATCACTTATTTTCACTTATTTTTATTCATTTTTGGACTTCACGGACTTCACTTACCACTTTGGTGGTTCTTTTTCACTAGTATCATTGTGGCCGCGTTTTTTTGTTGCATAGTAAATTGTGGCATTTATCACCAGGGTTCTCACATTCTCACTACTTCAAGCAGAGCGAGGTGGCTTTGGGCCCCCTGACTCTATGCGATTCACACTACTGTTCATACTTTAGAGTGATAATTTATATGTTTAGCACATGCACTTATGCAGATGCCTAAATTGTTTGTTTGATATATTCATATGATTTGGTTTAGCGCAATTATCCTTTTTTTCTTAATCTGTGTACCCTCTCAATTTTGATTAGATTTGTAATTGCTCTGTCCATTACTCGATTGAATATTCTCTTAGTTAATTCTATTAGATCTTCATTATGGGGTGCCTCAGGTATCCCGCGGATACTTAGGTTTTTTCTTCTGTCCCTGTTCTCTTGGTCTTCTATTTTGTATGCCTGTTCCTGATGGTCTCTTTTTATATTTTTTATTTCACCTTCTAATTTTTATATTTTTACTAGATTAAGATCCGCTGATTTTTCCACTTCCTCTACTCGATCCAGCATGGCCGAGATTTCTATGAATTATTGTCATATCCGCGTTTAGCAATTTTTCCAAGGCGCTAACATTACTTGCATCTCCGTTTTACCGTTCTACCTGCCCCTCATCATCTCCTTGATATTTTCCCTATCTCGTGGTGAGTATTATATATTTTTTTGTAATTAAGTGTGTGTGGGGGGTCTTTTCAAGTATGAACCTTCTTTTGCTCTTTCTTTGAATTTTTGGGGCGATTCCAAAGCTAAATCCCGCCCCCCCCTGCTACTTTAGCTGGCTCTGTATCTTTAAAGCTCATTCAAGTTTATCAAAGTTCCGTATACAGCAGCCAGTCCAGATTACTCAGGTTAATAACCACCTAGGTATCCTTATCTCTACGGGACAGCTTATGGGTGTCTCTCTAAGTTTTTATGACTCTTCACTCCCATATAATTATAGCAGAGTAATTTCACACACTATTTTGATATTGTATACAGCAATTATGGCAAAAAGTAGCAGTTTCTTCTGTACTCACCACCTCCAAGTCGCTCAGCTTGTTCGAAAGCTTGTGCCCCAGGAGAGGAAAAAAACAAAAAAACAATCCTTGCAACAGCGAAGGGGAGGCAGGGAATTGCAGGGGGGTCTATCCAGAACCTCAGTTTCATCCTAGCAGATCAAATCTATACGGGGTCCCACACACGGCATGCAGGGCAGGATGCAATACAAGGACAACTCAGCATCTGAGGTATTCAGCAGCTACGTCAGCTGCCGCAGGACTACGGCTGCAGTAGATGGACGGATGGGTCCAACTGGGGATGGCTTCACATTCAACATTCAGCAGCCACGGGACTACGGACTGCGGCGGGTGAATGCAGCTGGATGCGGTAGGTTTATAGCGCTCGGGGGTAAGATCACTACGGCTACTGTGAGCCGCACACAGCGGGCTGCAGACTCCAGTGAGAGGCAGCCCCTTCTCTATCCCGCTCACTCTCACACTTTCCTCCCTCCTCCCCTCTCCTACGGGGGAGGAAAGCTCCATCCCGACTCCTCTGTCCTCTACCGCTGCGGCTGACGCAAGTATCCGGCAGTTCGACCTCCACAATGCTGCCACGGCCAGTGAGAGGTACCCCCCTGATGGACGACAAACACTAAAGATCGGCGTCTCTACAGTCTGGAGGTCCGCGGTACCAGCAGTACCATATAGAAGAGCTGTATCGCTGTAGCTATAGGGAGGTAGGGGGGGTCGAGCCAGTCAGAGAGGCGGAGCAGACATAGTTGTCTCAGTCTCAGTCATCGTGCGGGGATAGGAGTTCAAACTTCCCGCTACACGCTACGGACCTCCACCAGCGCCATTACTAGACTCCTTCCTCTCTGGAAGACTGCTACTTTAGATCTATTGTTGTTAATTTTGACCAACAACATTTTATTTTTTTAACCGCTCCCACTACCTCCAGGTGCAGGATGTTGCAATTGGGACCAAATGTGCCCAATCGTATGCCAATCTGTACCTGGGGGGGTGGGAGCGGGACATTTTTTCTTCTGATGAATTTCAGGATTTTTTTTTACAAGGTTCTCATATGGCGTTGTTTCATAGACAACATTTTTGTTGTCTGGACTGGCTCTAGAGAAGAACTTTCTGCTTTCTTGGACAAATTGCAAAAGAATCGTTATAACTTAAAGTTCACCATGATCTGTGATCAAAAAGTTATTAACTTTTTGGATATTTCGGTATATCTTAATCCTGATGGCACGATTGGTTCCTCCTTATTCTGAAAACCATCAGCGGGCAATATTACATGCCGCTAGCTCCCATCCCAAGTCTTTGGTACAGAGAATATCGTACAGCCAGTATTTAAGAATAAGGAGAAACTGCAGCCGTGACCAGGATTTTTAACTTGAGGCTTCTGCTTTACAATCCCGCCTGTTAAACAGGGGGTATAGTCGCTCTATCCTAAAAAAGGCCTATCAGAGAGCCAAAAAAAGAAATGGAGCAGATTTAATTCATTCCAATAAAATTGTTAAATCTAATCAGCAGGTATGTTTAATTATTAGATTTTCTGGTGAACATAGGAAAGTTCGTCAAATTATCCAAAAATATTGGCCCTTATTATCCACTGATGAGATAATTTCTAAATATGTTCAGCATTTTCCTAAGATAACTTATAGAACTGGTTCATAGTCACCTCAAGCCCAAAAAAGGTGGTCAGGTTCGTAGAGGTACGGCTCCTTGTGGCCGATGTGAGTTCTGCAGATTCATGTTTGGGTTTGTAGACAGTTCCTTTGGGAAGAAGTATTTCGGTAGAATCAATTTTTTCACTATGTGCCAATCCATTGGGGTTGTATATCTTATGAAGTGTGAGTGTAACGCCTTCTATGTAGAAAAAACTAAAAGGCCATTTTGTGTTTGAAAGAGTCCATCAGTTACAAACCTTTCCTCTAGAGGGGTTTTATTAGCCATGCTATGCAGATGTTTAGCTTTGGACCAATATATTTGGTGGTATTATATTTTTAGCTTCTGCTATTGTGTTTATTTTTAATTTATTACCCATATGTAACTGGATTCTGTATGACCGAATATTGCCTAGCTTTATTTCCTGTTACTTTATTTATTTAGGTAACACTAATTCCTTTATTAATGAATCCAGGTTCCTTTTATTGTATCTGAGCATTTTTTCCTGTTGAGGAGCCCTTTAAGAATCAGGTTACCATACGGACACCCAGGGTGTTCATTTCAGGTGCAGTTATTTATAACTCCGCCAAGTGGCGCCACAAGTTTGGAGGGTGTTCTGGTGTCATTTCAATTTGGGAACCATTGGGTTTTTATCATGTTGGTGCTCCAACATGGTAAATCTAGCCCATAAGTCACTATTGGTCATCTAGTTTTCTCATTGCCATATTCGCATCTGTCATTGATCGCGTCACCTGAGTTGCTCCGAGTGGACATTTGTCATCACTTTCGGTGCAGCGTTTGATGTGCCTGCGTCATTTCCGTTTTTCCTAATCACATGACCATCATCACTTCCTGTGCAATGCAGCCATTTTCTAGACGCAACTGAAGCGTCCGCTCCTCCGCATTGTTTGGCGCCGAATTGGCGACCAATGGGGGAGGGGTATAAATTGACACTGGTTGAGCTTGTTTAGAGTAGGACCGCCATGACGGGGTAAGGATCGTTCTGTGAATATCTCTGCCGTAGGTAAATAATGGTTTGCTAAGAGATGATTATCAAGCTGTCTTTTCGAACAATTGATTCATCTATGATACTTTCTAGGATTAGCGAGTCTTCATGGTGGTTTCCTGACTACCATTCATTTTGGAAGCTGTGGATGTTCTTTTCTTCTGATCAGTATCCTTAAGCACATTCACAGGTAGTTTAGCCTTTATATATTTACATCTTTATATATTTAGTTGCCAGTTGGCAATAAGTGCTGTTTATTTGGATATCTGACTTTGCAATGATATTCCTATAGGATTGTCGATTTCCCATGTGCCTCTTGAACGTCAATCATCTCCATCTGTGAAAGTTGTGCATTTTTAATCAATTGATTTATTACTGCTTGAGCATATTTCAGGTATTTTTGTCTTTTTTTATTTATTCATTCCTCTGCGGGATTTATTACCTCTTATTAATCAATACTCACCAAAATCATCCCCTTTCATGTTTAGACGGATCTTTTACTGCTCCCCAGCTTTTTTGAATATGTCTGGCCTACATACCTTATTCTATGGTATACCAAATGGTCCTTTCAGGGCTCGACAAATCCCGATCGCCAGGTCGCAATGGCGACTAGAAATAGCATCCTGGCGACTTGGCTTGGAAGGTGGGCAAAAAAAAATAAAAAATTTGTTCCATAGGACCGAAGCCATGGCCTCGCCTAAAACATCCTGCCCGCAGCTCGCCGCGATCCTGGGAAAAGGCTGCGAGTGGCATCCTGTGCTGTGGGCAGGATGTTTTAGGTGAGGCCACAGCTTCGGCCTAGTCTGCGGAGCGCCTTTTCCCCAGGATCACGGCGGACTAGGCCCCCACCTCCCCCGCCGCTCGATCGCGAGGGGCCCGTGATGTCCGGTAATTGAGGCCGCGGCTTTGCGGCCTTGTGAAGTCCCCAGCTCTTCCTTGTGTGAGCTGGCACCATCTGGTGGTGGACGTTGGTATTACAAGTTAAGCATTACAAGTTAAACAGCAATTCTAATGTAATTTTTCACTATTTTCACTGCCATCTTCTTCCCTCTAATTAGAACCCCCAATCATTATATATATTTTTTATCCTAACACCCTAGAGAATAAAATGGCGATCGTTGCAATACTTTCTGTCACGCTGTATTTGGGCAGCGGTCTTACAAGCGCACCTTTTTGGGAAAAAATTACACTTTTTTTATTTAAAAAATAAGACAACAGTAAAGTTATCCACATTTTTTTTAATATTATGAAAGATATTGTTACGCCGAGTAAATTCATACCCAACATCACGTCACGCTTCAAAATTGCGTCCGCTCGTGGAATGCCGACAAACTTTTACCCTTTAAAATCTTCATAGGCGACGTTTAAAAAATCTACAGGTTGCATGTTTTGAGTTAGAGGAGGTCTAGGGCTAGAATTATTGCTCTCGCTCTACCAATCGCGGCAATACCTCTCATGTGTGGTTTGAACACCGTTTACATATGCGGGCGCTGCTCACGTATGTGTTCGCTTCTGCGCGCAAGCTTGTCGGGACGGGGTGCGTTTTCTGGCTCCTAACTTTTTTAGCTTGCTCCTTGATTCCAAGCAAATTTGTCAAACCCTGGTTCCTTTTCCCTCAGGCTTCCTCTTGATTTATTTAAATCATTCCATCTATATACAGGTAATTGCCAGGTTTCTATTATAAGTCAGTCAATATGTGTTTGTAAATGCAAGTTTATTAATTTGTGCTTTTATTGCATTTATTTTGTATCATGTTTTTCCTTTTTTTTTTTTTTTTAATAGATAGTGCTCAACAAATGTAAATTTCCCTTGAAGAAGCTACTAACAGTGGTGAAACATGTCGAGAATTTTGTCTATGTGCACACTATGAAACTGTATCATTCTTGTAGATGTATGTTATTCTGTCAATTTTAACTTTTTTACATTACAAATATTTTTTTGATATATATATTTGTGTTTTTTGCACCTTCAAAATCCCAATCCTCTTTTCAATATTGTTCTATACCGGTTTTGTCAGAAGGATGCCAAATTGTGGGACAGGATTCTAAAAGTAGATGCTTCTTTACAAAGATTGGTCCACCGCATCCGGCTCCCACTAGAAGATTCAGTGTCTTAGGCCCCGTACACACGACCAAACATGTCTGCTGAAACTGGTCCGCGGACCAGTTTCAGCAGACATGTTTGGCCGTGTGTAGGCCCGAGCGGACCATTTTCGGGCGGATCGGACAGGTTTCCAGCGGACAACTGTTTCCTGGACTTGCTTTAAAACAGTCCGCTGGAAACCTGTCCGCCCGGACACGTACGGTCGTCTGTACAGACCTACCGTACATGTCCGGCCTCCCGCCATCCCTCGCATGCGTCGAATGACTTTGACGCATGCGTGGAAGCATTTAAAAGGCAGGCCCGTCATTGTCGCGGTGACACCGCGTCATCGACGCGGCGACACCGCGGACACGCCCCGCATATTGTTTACGCGCGGACTTCTGTTCGATGGTGTGTACAGCCATCGAACAGAAGTCCCCGGGCAGACATGTCCGATGAAAACGGTCCGCGGACCGGTTTCATCGGACATGTCTGCTCGTGAGTACAAGGCCTTTAAGGGATCAATGGATTGCAAGATTGATATGTATCACAGACTTTAGGCTGCAAGAGAATTCTGTGTTATAATGTGTTCTTAAGTTATCCAGATGGGGCTGGTCACTAATTGCTTTTGACTTCTTATGCATAAGTTAGTCCTATGGGAAAACCGGACTGTCTAAGGTGGTCATTGTTATGATAATTGGATTATCTCTACTGTCTAAGGTGACCATTGACTGAGATAATGGGAGTAGCCCTTGTCTGATGGTTTTCTGTATAAATTCAGTGTGTTTCTCAAATAAAGCAAAGGAACAGGTAGATAGCCGACGCGTTTCGCACTGAGCTAGTGCTTAATCATGGTTAGTGTGCAAACTGGACTGTTTAACCTATATATAGGAAATAGAGGTGAGCATGTGACTCCCATCACCAAATGGCCGGGAGGAATCTGTAATTAGGAGACCCCCCCCCACACCAGATGGGAGTCACAGCTCACCTGTGCATACTAAAACACATATGTGTGAACACACCTTTATCAACACAAATACTCTAATCCCTCACAAAACTTCTTTTGCATATATAGAGTGAAAATAAAAGGTGTATATATATATATATATATATATATATATATACATAACACAATCATCATGTAAAACAGAAACACCCTATACAGTAAAAAGTTGTGCATAGTACATAAACATAAACATTATGAGTGTAGTGATCTAAACATAACATAGTCATGTGTATATATAGAGATATATATGTCAGAAGACACCCATATGTGGGTGTATCCCGCTATATGCCTCTCTATCATAAATATATATGTGAACAGTTTACTCAAGTAAACACAAATGTTCCACTATTAGTGTATATAGACCGAATAAAGATAATGCATGTACTATGCACAACTTTTTACTGTATAGGGTGTTTCTGTTTTACATGATGATTGTGTTATGTATATATATATATATATATACCTTTTATTTTCACTCTATATATGCAAAAGAAGTTTTGTGAGGGATCAGAGTATTTGTGTTGATTAAGGTGTGTTCACACATATGTGTTTTAGTATGCACAGGTGAGCTGTGACTCCCATCTGGTGTGGGGGGGGGGGAGTCTCCTAATTACAGATTCCTCCCGGCCATTTGGTTATGGGAGTCACATGCTCACCTCTATTTCCTATATATAGGTTAAACAGTCCAGTTTGCACACTAGCCATGATTAAGCACTAGCTCAGTGTGAAACACGTCGGCTATCTACCTGTTCCTTTGTTGCACCTTGTGAAGTGATGTACTTGCTGTGTTTTTTTGAATAAAAGACAACCGTTTGGTCATTGGAGTGCGGCTATCCATCCTCTTTCTTCGTATCTTATGAGGGGACAGAATTAGGTGCTGACTGAAAAGCTATAGGATTGTGAATCAGCAGTGACATTGTTGATAGCCATGTCCTCTGTAATCTTTTTTTATCCCCCCATAGTGCAAGCAGGTACAGCCTATGTGACAGTAGGCACCTCTGCTCTGAATTCTGAAACAGTTCGGTATTGTTGCCACCCCATTACATAAAGTAGCATTAGGTTGACTTCACTGGCAAGATTGACAGGTATTTGTGGGGATTTGTAGGGGGACTAAGAGAAATCTGTAAGTGTAAATGCATGTATAAATAAGTGTTGCAACACATAATGTTTTTAAAATGGGAGGCCAAAGTTCTGCTTTAAAATGCACAATCTAACAATGAACTTCTCTGTTCGATAAGTGCAAACAAATACCTGTAGATATTCAGAGCTGTCTTTTGCCTTGTGTTATTATAAGCAGCCTATATGGATAAGTTGATAAATGGTTTTTCATGTTAGTCACTATCTGATGTAAAAATCAGTGGCTCTGGATGCACAGCTTGACAGTAGGAATCGTTTCTGCTTATTCACCTACAGATTTACATAAAGAAAGAACATAATTTTTTTTATATTTTTATAAAAATTACAGAAGGCAATGCTGCACACGTAAACAACATTAATTTAGCAGTTAAAGGGCTTACAGTGAAGTGTTCCACTTCATAAAAAGAATGCAAAGTACCGTTATTATTTGTTATACAATACTTATTCCCCACTCTGAATGGTGCTCACAAATGTAATTTAAACAGTAGCAAGAAATAACACTGGGTCTTGGGTCACTTGCTCATTGCATTTTTTGCTCTTGAGCGCTGCAATGACTGAAATACTACTAGTTCTAATTACCAAGCCACAGCAAGAAAGAGCAAGAGATAGGCAGCACTTTACCCTGGTGTAAACTCTTTTGTTTATAGCAAAAAAAAACATGCCTTAAATATATGAGTTCTCCAAGCTGTAATAAAAAAAAAATGATATCCCCTATCCCTTGGGATGCTTATGCAATAGTATCCCTTTACCCTCAAAGCTGTATCGAATGCCGTGTACACACAGTCGGAATTTCCGACAAGAAAAATTTGAGAGCTGGTTCTCAAATTTTCCGACGGGAAAAGTTCTTGTCGGAAATTCCGATCGTCTGTATGCAATTCTGACGTGCAGAAAAACACGCATGCTCGGAATCAATTTGACACATGCTCAGAATCATTGAACTTAATTTTTCTCTGCTCATGGTAGTGTTATACGTCACCGCGTTCTTAGCGGTTGGAATCTTGTGTGTATGCAACACAAGTTTGAGACAAAATTCCTTTGGGAAAAAAAATCCACAGTTTTCTTGTTGGAATCTCCGATCGCGTGTACGCGGCATTATCCAAAGGGCTGAGGATCATGCATGCATAGCAAAAAATGAATTTCAACACAACTAATTATATAGGTAGAGTCAGATCTCCAAACAGCCCCCTCCATTGACAAGATATGAATAGAAGTTTGTGCTTGGACATGTATGTCAGGCTGCCTAAAACTCAGTGATTAAGAATTTCCTAAGGCAGTAAATTGGTGGTATAGTACTACTTCTGACTAATGAGCTTACACCACCTAGATTACCCTAGGCATGCTTCTTAAGGCACCAGGCATCAGTTAACTCAAACTATTGAAGGAGTTGCATACATTATTTAAGGTAAAAATTAACAAAAAGCTCTAATGCTGACAATACATTTTAGCAGCCCCACAGAGTCATCTTCAAAGTAATATTTGTTAATCTTTTGTTCCATCTCTCATAAAAAGGAAATCGTGCAATGCTTGTGAATTCTCATTCTGAGTCACTTATACATTTTATGTTGCTAATGTATTTTATGCCTGACCTTTTCAATGCAATTACAGTTATTTACAGCTGCAGCAAATCCAGAGAAAGCATGAGTAATGGTGGTATTTGACTTGAGTCTAAGTGCCACATATTTGTCAGTGTATAAAATACAGTCATAATAACAAGAATAATTATATATACTCTTTTTACCTGGAATACGGAAGCAACAATTCAGAAATCAATAGCTGTAGTATGTAAGTTTCATGTATTTTTTTTTTTTTTTGTTTTCTCCATATTTGCATGTTATAGGAAGGGCAACAATACCAATTAAAGCTTAAGATATCCTTTAAAAATACCTGTATCTACTTAGGACCCTCTGTGTAGAATTTACCACGCTCCCAATATTCCCCATGTAACAGACAAAGAATGAATACTTTAAGCGTTCCTGTTATGGCCTTCTGGGGGAACGATACTAGGAAGCCAACTGGGTGCAAAAAAAATGTTGTATCTCTTAACAGGATAAATGATCAATTCTGCCATGATCCTGAAACATCAAAGTAACTTATGTATTTGCAAATTCAACTTTTATAAACATACTGGGCTAGATTCAGGTAGGGAGCGCGTAACCTATTTACGCTACGCCTCCGCAACTTTGACAGAAAAGTGCAGTATTCACAAAGCACTTGCTCCGTAAGTTGCGGCGGCGTAGTGTAAATTGGTTGGCGTAAGCCACCTAATTCAAATGTGTAAGATGTGGGCGTGTTTTATGTAAAATCATCGTGACCCCACGTAAATGACGCTTTTTACGAACGGCGCATGCGCCGTCCGTGAACATATCCCAGTGCGCATGCTCCTAATTACACCGCAAATAGTCAATGCTTTCGACGTGAACGTAACTTATGCAAAGCCCTATTCGTGAACGACTTACGCAAACGACGGAAAATTTGACACTGTCCCGATGTCCATACTTAACATTGGCTACGCCTCATATAGCAGGGGTAACTTTACACCTAAAAAAGCCTTACGTAAACAACGTAAAAAAATCCGCCGCGCGCAACGTACGTTTCTGAATCGGCGTATCTAGCTCATTTGCATATTCTACGCGGAAATCAACGGAAGCGCCACCTAGCGGCCAGCGTAAATATGCACCCTAAGATACGACGGCGTAGGAGACTTACGCCGGTCGTATCTTAGCAACATTTAAGCGTATCTCAGTCTTAGCTGTGCCCATCGATGCCGCTTCACCACTGCCAATCAATGCAGCCTCACAGGGCGGAGGGCTTGGTACATACTTGGCATTTTGGCAGATCAGTCATAAGTGAATATAGATACATATTATACACACATAAGATTTGCAATTTGTATTCCATTGTCAATATATACACATCTCATTATCAGCCCTCAAAAATTCCACTCGCCTGCTCGCAATTTGCGAGTGGAATTTATTGCAGGGCGAGTGAGGAATGGGGGTGGACCAGGCTGACAGTTTCCTGGCTGAAGCGATCAGCCAGGAAACTGTCATCTGGAGGACACAGAGGCGCCACCTTTAGCTGAGGTGAGGCTGTGGCGCTCCCCTCCCACTCTCTCCCCGCTTCGCTTGTCATGTGTATTCACACACACAGCAGGCATGTCCCGCTGTGTTCGCCGCTCAGTGTAACAAGATCCCGCCCCCTGGATCGCTCCCCTCCCTCTCCCCAGCTTTACTTTTCTTTTGTATTCACACGCACACAGCAGGGATGTCCCGCTGTGATCTCCGCTGTGTGGCACGGAGCTGCATGGGTCTGTGTTCAGCGCTCAGTGTAACAAGATCCCGCCCCCCTAGATGGCTTGTGTGATAGTATCAGTGTTACGCCTAAGAAATGGGCCGTCTAGGGGAGTGGGACATTGTTACACCGCGCTGAACACAGACCCATGCAGCTCCGTGCCACAGCGGGACATCCCCGCTGTGTGTGTGTGAATACACAAGACAAGTGAAGCGGGAGAGAGATAGAGGGAGGAGGAGCGATCCATCCAGGTGAGTCTGTATACACAGAAGGGGGCGGAGTCCTGGGTATCCATTAAGACTAGTGCGATCTCTGTGTAGACAAGTAACAACTACTTACCTCACACCTCCTCCATACCCACCTCACACCCCCTCATAAAAAAAAGGTGTCTGCATTGATAAGGCACAGTAAAGCTGGATTAATGGGTCACAGTCAAGCTGCTTTGATGGGGCACAGGGAGGCTGCAGGCACAGTAAGGCTGCGTTCACAGGCATGAAGAGGCTGCATTCACAGGCACAGTAAGGCTGCGTTCACAGGCACGGAGAGGCTGCGTTCACAGGCACAGTAAGACTGTGTTCACAGGCACGGAGAGGCTGTGTTCACAGGCACAGAGAGGCTGCATTCACAGGCACAGAGAGGCTGCGTTCACAGTCACAGGGAGGCTGCGTTCACAGGCACAGTGAGGCTGCATTAACGGGCAGTAAGGCTGTGTTCATGGACACAGTGGGGCAGCAATGATGGGCACAGTGAGAGTGCATTGATGGGCATAGTGAGGCTGCATTCATTGGCACCGTAAAGCTACATTGATGGGCACAGTGAGGTTGCATTCATGGGCACAGTGAGGCTGCATTCATGGGCACAGTGAGGCTGCATTCATGGGCACCGTAAAGCTGCATTTGATGGGCACTGATATGCTTTATGTTGATATTATTAAAGATGTTGTTATTTATTTTTGGAACTTAATTTTGCTTTAAACATTTAATAGTGTAATTTCATGAGATAATTTACAAGGGCGTGTTTAGGGGCAGACTTAAGGGTGGGGCAGGGGAGAGGTTGGGTGGGGCAACTGGTGGCGAGTAACTCTTAAGGCCTGGCTAGTGGCTCCGGACTTGAAATTTTGAGCCCTGTCATTATTATCTAAGACAACAACAGTTTTTACTCATCACACACCAGGTGATGGTCTTGGGCTCAGAAAACTTGTATCCGACGTGAGTGACCCTGGCCTGTGCTTGCTTTCTGTCTGTTCCTCGCTCACATCAATCTAAAATTCTGCTGTCTATGCCCGTACCTGCCTCTGTCCGTGCCTCTTCCAGGCTCCACCCACCTGTCCCCAAGCCCGGAGAGCCGCTGTCAGCTACAAGACTGTTCCAGGATTTACTGCACTCCACTCCAGTGTGACACGGCCAGCCCAGGAGAGCGTCCTCGGAGGGCAGGGTGCTGGACACACACATGTCAGAGCGGAGAGTGTCGGGAGGGGCTAGGTGGGGTACTGGAGCGTTTTCCGAGCAGAGAGCCGACTGGGGGATGTGAATCTGCTGGAAACATGTCAGAGGCAGAGAGCGGCTGGGAGGTGTTCTGCACAGTGTGGACGTACATGATGTCAGAGCGGAGAGCAGAGACCGGGAGTGGGGGGCGGGGGTGCTGCCCTGCTTCACACATGTCAGAGGTTCAGCTGCAAGCTCTGTGGACAGTGGCCGGGTGCCCTAGGCGGCAGTGTGCCCTAGGCGGCTGCCTAGTCCGCCTAGTGGTAGCGCCGGCCCTGCTTTTTTCCCTCCCTCTCCCATGGTCCCCCTGATTACTGGATGTTTATTCCTCTATGAATGTGGCACCTGTTAACTTGTGGCATTATGTTCTAACTTTTATGTTCCTCACATGTCTGTTATTGCAATTGTAGCGCCCCCTTACTTTCAGTATGGGCACTACACTAAAGTTAGTGGGGAATGGGAGAGTTACTTTGCTCCCATTTTGTATTTGTTAAAATTGGGACTTCTGTCACTCCAGAAACGTCCACTGGTTCAGTCTGTGCCCCAGGGATGCAATACCATCCCTGGCTGGCAGTTGGCGCCAGAGGGGTTCTGGCAGAGCAACTTTCCCCAGCAACCAATCAGAGAAGTTTCTCCCTCGCAAGGCATGCTGTTGAGGGGTATATCTGTGACAGGTGTCATGTGCTAACCAAGTTTCGCGGGGTCCCGGTTCCAGGTGCGGCATCCACCTTCAGGGTGTGCGCATCCATGAACCCCGCCAGCGAGGCCCACCAGGCCAAAATTGCAGTCTACTTAAACCCTCATCCTGAGATAAAAAAGGGACTCCAGTGACTTGCTGGATTCCCGGTTCTATTGAAAGGATCCCAGGCTGGGTGCCGTTCGATTGGGGAGTCGGCTTGAGGGCAACCCGAAGGGAGGTTGTCCAACAGGGCTTGAGCGAGCCAATCGGGGATCTGGTGACCGGAATGGTGACAGGTATGTGCTGCTGTCATCCGGTGACCTATGCTAAAAACCCACTGGGAGGATTCGCTCAATCTATCCATCTAGCTCACCTAAAAGTAATTGGCCTGTGGCAGAGGCCCTAGAGCCAGGTCTGTGAGAGAGATCTGTTCCTCCCAGAAAATCCTAAGTGATGCTTCGGCTGCCAGGCTTGTGAGAGTGGCGACAAATTACAGTTTCTTACTATATTAAGCAAGTACTGCTCAATTAATATCCGGGCCTGACACTGCAAGGTTCTTCTTTCTTCTTCATCAACCTGCTCTTCCCACTAAATGTTGATGTTGGCCATGTTTGGCCTGGAATAAAGCATTGGAAAAATCTTTGTTCACTGTCTGGACATTCGCTCACTGCTTTGTTATCCACCTGCACCCATACGCCACATTAGGGTAACTCAATATGCCGATCCCAAAAACAAACCAGCAGCTTCTTCGGGGGTAGCGCTACACAATCTATGCAACTGCTATATATATTCAATTGAGTTATCTGTACAATACCATGTTTTTTTTTTTAATAAAGACCAACATTGTTGTTAGGAGTTATTGTTCTTCATTTCCAGGCCTGGTAACACCCAATAACACCCTAATGCCGCGTACACACCATCACTTTATGTGATGAAAAAAAAATACGTTTTTAAAAACGTCACTTTAAATGACCGTGTGTGGGGGAAAACAATGTTTTATGTCTTGTGAAAAACGACAAAAAAAAAATTGAAGCATGCTTCAATTTTATGTGTCGTTTTTCAAAACGTTGTTTTTTTACTTCACAGAAATTGACCGTGTGTAGCAAAAAACGACGTTTAAAATGACGTTTTTACACCCGCACATGCCCAGAAGCTAGTTATAAAGCGAGCTTCAATGGAAAAAAGTGGTGAACGTAACCTCGCTTTGCTAGAGCATTGTGAAAAAACGATGGTGTGTAGGCAACTTCGTCTTTGAAAATTGAAGTTTCAAAAACGTTGTTTTATACTTCACAGAAAATGTCGTTTTTTTTCATCACATAAAGTGATGGTGTGTATGCGGCATTACACAGAGGGCATAACCAGGATAGAAAGTGAGGGACAAACCTCCTTAGGAGTGACACAGACATTAATTAAAATCTGACAGAAATAAAAAACACCTTTTTAGGTAGAGTGCAAAATGGTTGCAATCTCTATTTGTATTTCCTCTTGATTCATGTCCCCAGTTTGGTTGGAGTTTCCCATTAAATATTACTATAATAATACTAAATTGCTGCAGCACCTTTGTGCGCTTTCTATTTTTGCCTTTGTCCTTGTAAAACAGTGTAGGGTCTCATTATTAGGAACATGGTACAAGTTTAAATATGAGTGATGGGGCGTGTGTTTTAATCTTCTGTATTCACTGAGCTCTGTAGGTTGCTGTTATTTAAAGAATGAGGTATTTTAGCAGGCTCTGCTTCAGTGCTCTATTTTACTGTTCAGATAAAGGCTTCATACAGGACTTAGTCAAGCAAAAAGGTTTGGCACTGATCAGCAGTATAACAAAAGCATACTAAAAAAGGGGATATTGTTAGGATGTGTGTTTATAATATTTGAACTTTTGGAAAAAGACAGTGCAGCGCTAGACAAAATATAACATCAAGTGTGAAAAGTGTGTCAATAGAATATTTAAATAAATAAATAAACCATGAATAAAAAATTATATAAGTGAAATATAAAAATAACTCAATCTAATATGGCAATTATCCTCTGAAGTAAACAGGACTGTTGCAAAAAATAAACATGATAACTAAACCTGTGAAGGTAAGTGATGCCTAAAACAAATGTATTTCTGCAGTGAAGCCAGAGAACCTGTCTCAGTGTTCCAACAAATCAGTGTAAATTATGCCACATAAATAATCACAGTGATAATGATACACGGTGTTTCAATATAAGTCCATGTTGCATGGAAAGTATAAATAAAGTTGAATAAGGTGAGTAAAATTAAATAGAGTCCACAAAGGAAAAAAAGTGAAGGAGGGGTTTTGTAGTCCCCTCAGGTGAAGATGAGTAAAATTAAATAGAGTCCACAAAAGAAAAAACCGCGCGGGAGGGGTTTTGTAGTCCCCTCAGGTGAAGATGGTAAAAAAGCAGAAGATCCACCAAAAGACCGCAGATGGAAATAGGAGGAAGCAATCCACAGACAATCCAATGTAAAGAGAAATGGAGGCTTACCGGAAAGCCTGTGACCCGACCTTCTCAGGAAGGATCTAAACAGGCGTGTTGGGATACAAACGTCCCTCAGGCAGTGGAGATGGATCGATATCCTTCACGAATCAAACGTCAGGGTCCACAGCGTCGTAGCTCCTCATATGGGTCAGGGATGACAGCACTCACAGAGATATGTAGCAACGGTGGTCAGCAGATGTCATATGAAAAAAGGAAAAATTTCCATGGTATAGCCTGCTTGATATTGGTTTATTTAAAAATTCAATTAAAAATCCATTAAAAAGATTTCCCATACATAGGGAACAAATATATAGAGTCCTTGCAAGGAAAAGAAAAAGCTCCAAAATATAAACAGACCGCCTTGGGCCGTTAGCGCATGCACAGTGCGTGTGTTGCAGCCCGACGATCGTTTCGTCGTAATGACATCATCAGGGGCACGCACACCTCACTGTGCATGCGTGATTTATACAGCCCAAAGCTTAAGCGAAATGAGCTCATTGGCCAAGGCGGAGTTAAGACAGAAATCACAATAGGCTGTACTTCTCATTGAGTTACAAAAGGAAAAAGAACCATGCCATCTTGTGGATAAAAAAGCGTATTACCGCTCAAAAATATCTATACTTCAAAAATAATTAAAAATGACATGGAACCCGAAGATAGGGCATAAAGAACATACACTAACAATAATTATAATGGTGTGTATGAACAAAAAATGATTGCCCAACGGAAATATATATATAAAGGTTATATGTTAAAAAAATGTACACCCATAATGTCATAGGGATTTTTTCCTTTGGCAATATTGTCTGATTGATTAAGACTTAGTAACTAACTAACTTAGTAACTAAGTCTTAATCAATCAGACATTATTGCCAAAGGAAAAAATCCCTATGACATTATGGGTGTACATTTTTTTAACATATAACCTTTATATATATATTTCCGTTGGGCAATCATTTTTTGTTCATACACACCATTATAATTATTGTTAGTGTATGTTCTTTATGCCCTATCTTCGGGTTCCATGTCATTTTTAATTATTTTTGAAGTATAGATATTTTTGAGCGGTAATACGCTTTTTTATCCACAAGATGGCATGGTTCTTTTTCCTTTTGTAACTCAATGAGAAGTACAGCCTATTGTGATTTCTGTCTTAACTCCGCCTTGGCCAATGAGCTCATTTCGCTTAAGCTTTGGGCTGTATAAATCACGCATGCACAGTGAGGTGTGCGTGCCCCTGATGATGTCATTACGACGAAACGATCGTCGGGCTGCAACACACGCACTGTGCATGCGCTAACGGCCCAAGGCGGTCTGTTTATATTTTGGAGCTTTTTCTTTTCCTTGCAAGGACTCTATATATTTGTTCCCTATGTATGGGAAATCTTTTTAATGGATTTTTAATTGAATTTTTAAATAAACCAATATCAAGCAGGCTATACCATGGAAATTTTTCCTTTTTTCATATGACATCTGCTGACCACCGTTGCTACATATCTCTGTGAGTGCTGTCATCCCTGACCCATATGAGGAGCTACGACGCTGTGGACCCTGACGTTTGATTCGTGAAGGATATCGATCCATCTCCACTGCCTGAGGGACGTTTGTATCCCAACACGCCTGTTTAGATCCTTCCTGAGAAGGTCGGGTCACAGGCTTTCCGGTAAGCCTCCATTTCTCTTTACATTGGATTGTCTGTGGATTGCTTCCTCCTATTTCCATCTGCGGTCTTTTGGTGGATCTTCTGCTTTTTTACCATCTTCACCGGAGGGGACTACAAAACCCCTCCCGCGCGGTTTTTTCTTTTGTGGACTCTATTTAATTTTACTCATCTTCACCTGAGGGGACTACAAAACCCCTCCTTCACTTTTTTTTCCTTTGTGGACTCTATTTAATTTTACTCACCTTATTCAACTTTATTTATACTTTCCATGCAACATGGACTTATATTGAAACACCGTGTATCATTATCACTGTGATTATTTATGTGGCATAATTTACACTGATTTGTTGGAACACTGAGACAGGTTCTCTGGCTTCACTGCAGAAATACATTTGTTTTAGGCATCACTTACCTTCACAGGTTTAGTTATCATGTTTATTTTTTGCAACAGTCCTGTTTACTTCAGAGGATAATTGCCATATTAGATTGAGTTATTTTTATATTTCACTTATATAATTTTTTATTCATGGTTTATTTATTTATTTAAATATTCTATTGACACACTTTTCACACTTGATGTTATATTTTGTCTAGCGCTGCACTGTCTTTTTCCATACGTTTTTTTTGTTTTTGTATCTAAACATTTGTGTTCAGCTGCAGGACGTCCCTCCCGGGACCCACCCTTAATTGCTTTATTATTGCTTTCACCTAGCGCAGATTCCCCTATCCCATTTCCCTTCCTTATACCAATATTTGAACTTTGTTTCAAGACACAACTAAGTACACTGTATGTATGAGTACATACATTTCTCACTTTCTGTCAGGAAAGGTTTTACCTCTTGGTGGCGCTGTAGGTTCTGTGGGTCGCAGTTCTGTCAGGTGTCTCCTGACAGTCTGGAATTGTCAAAGGTTTCACCTGCTGGTTATGCCTCGTACACACTATCGCGACTTCCATCAAGAAAGCCATGTTTTTTTTCAGCAGGAAACGGCTGAAATTTGTCTTGCATGCACACGGTCACACTAATCTTGGCTGAAATTCCGACCGTCAAGAACGCAGTGACGTACAAAATGTACAACAGCACAATAAAGGGGAAGTTCCATTCCAACGGCGCCACCCTTTGGGCTTCTTTTGCTAATCTCATGTTAGTAAAAGTTTGGTGACAGGCGATTCGCGCTTTTCAGTCTTCGTGCCTTTCAGATCGTTTTCTGCTGTTCAGTTTGTTCTTGTGGGTTCGTATCTATTTTTCAGTGCGTGTAGTGAGTTTGTATCTGATTTCCAGTGCGTTCTTGCCCGCTCGTTTCGGATTTTCAGGTCGTTCTTCATAGGTCTTGCTGTTCTTCAGTGCATTCTGTTAGTTCGTTTTGACTAGCCGGCCATTTTCTAGCCATGTTGTGGGTACGTTCTCATCATAGTAGAGTTTGTGCTGTGCATGGGCTTGGTGTTGAGCTTATTGCTTTGACCCAAGCTCAGTCCATTAACAGGGTGAGGAGTAGGGATGAGCTTTATGTTCGAAATTCGAAAAGCCGCGGAACACTCTTTAAAAGTCTATGGGAGAAATCAAAAGTGTATATTTTAAAGGTTAATATGCAAGTTATTTTCCTAAAAAATGTTTGGGGACCCGGGTCCTGCCCCAGGGGACATGTATCAATGCAAAAAAAAGTTTTGAAAACTTCAGTTTTTTTCGTGAGCAGTGATTTTATTAATGCTTAAGGTGAAACAATAAAAGTGAGATATTCCTTTAAATTTCGTACCAGGAGGGTGTCTAAAGTATGCCTGTAAAGTAATTTAAAACTACTCGCGGCTATTCATGAATTGTCGGGTCCCGGCAATACAGAGAAAAGTAATTGAAAAAAACACCATTATTTTCAATGACTTTTATCTGTATTGCCGGGACCCGACAATTAATTATTAGCGCAAGTAATTTTAAATTACTTTTTTTCCTTCAAAAATTTCATTTTGTGCAGGGAACCAAAATTGGAAAAAAAATGCGTGGGGATCCCCCCAAATTCCATATCAGGCCTTTCAGGAAACCCAGTGACATGCCAGAGGGGACGGGGTCACCCGTGACACCATGGGGAAGCCGCCGGAAACCCCCATTACGTCAGAACGGGACGGAGTCACTCGTCCACATCATGGGTAGCCCCACCCTTGGCTATAAAAGAAATGCCACACGGCTCATGCGTCATTCGCCCGGGAGCCTTTTATGGAGGAGGCTGTATCGTTCTTAGCGGTGGGTAGCGTGGGTCCAGGTCATGGAAGGATGTACATCGCTGGAATAAATACATTTTTTTTATTAAAGGACTTGTCCCAAGCTGTCTGTGTGTTTTGTTTACCTTTTTTGACACTTTTTTTGTGAAATGGTAGAGATACATTGTACCCTGTTACCAATTCACATGGGGGGACCGGAATCTGGGGGTCCCCTTTGTTAAAGGGGGCTTCCAGATTATGATAAGCCCCCCGCCCGCAGACCTCCACAACCAACGGGCATGGCTTGTGGGGATGAGGCCCTTGTCCCCATCAACATGGGACAAGGTGCTTTGGGGGGGTCATAGACCACCAAAGCATCCTCCCCACCATGTTGAGGGCATGTGGCCTGGTACGGTTTAGGAGGGTGGGGCACTCTCTCTTCCCCCCCTCTTTTCCTGCGGCCTGCCAGGTTGCGTGCTCGGATAAGGGTCTGGTATGGATTTTTGGGAGAACCCCACTCCATTTTTTATTTTATTTTTGGCGTGGAGTTCCCCTTAAAATCCATACCAGACCTGAAGGGTCTGGTATGGATTATTTGGGGGAACCCCATGACATTTTTTTTAATTATGTGGGGTTCCCCTTAATATCCATACCAGACCTGAAGGGCCACATATGAAATTTGGGGGGACCCCCAAGCATTTTTTTTTTAATTTTGGTTCCCTGCACAAAATGTCATTTTTGAAGGAAAAAAGTAATTTAAAAACTACTCGCGCTATTAATGAATTCTCGGGTCCCGGCAATACAGAGAAAAGTCATTGAAAAAAATGTCATTTTATTCAATGACTTTTCTCTGTATTGCCGGGACCGACAATTCATGAATAGCCGCGAGTAGTTTTAAATTACTTTTTTTCCTTTAGAAATTACATTTTGTGCAGGGACAGTTCTAAACACGGAAACATGCGCTACTTTACAGGCATGCTTTAGACACCCCCAGGTACAAGATTTAAAGGAACATTTCACTTTTATTGTTTCACTTTAAGCATTATTAAAATCACTGCTCCCGAAAAAAATTGTTTTTAAAACTTTTTTTTGCATTGATACATGTCTCCTGGGGCAGGACCCGGGTCCCCAAACACTTTTTAGGACAATAACTTGCATATTAGCCTTTAAAATTCGCACTTTTGATTTCTCACGTTCGAGTCCCATAGACTTTAACAGTGTTCAAATGTTTGCGTGAACTTTTGGTGAGTTTGCATGTTCTGGGGAATTGGTTGTTCCAGCGTGACCAATTCTGTAACATGCCTTTGCTGCGGGAGATCCAGGAGAATAACCCTGATGACTTCTAGAATTTTCTCCGGTTGACGGACCCCGTTTTTCACCGTCTGCTGGCTTTGCTGTCCCCCTGTATTACCTAGCAGGATACCTGCATGCGACAAGCCATCACTGCCGAGCAAAGACTATTTACCACATTGCGGTACTTGACGACTGAGAGAAGTCTGCAGAACCTCAAGTTCATAACAGGCATCTCCTCCCAGGCTCTGGGGATCATTATCCCAGAGACCTGTTCTGCCATCATCCTGCATAAGGACTATATTAAGGTAAGTTTTCTCCTTTAACATCACATTCTATGTATTTAATGTATGCTAATGTATGGAATTTCTTTCATCATTCCCTAATTACCATGATTGTAATATGCTGTGAATGTCCCCTTTGGCCTCATGCATGCTGTAAGCTTTTAATGATCTTTTTTGGCCTTCATGAAAATTTCCCTTCATGCTATCCTTGGCCCATACACACCTAGCCTAATCACTTTAAATCGGGAGTTCACCCAAAAAATTTTTTTAACATTAGATTCATGCTCATTTTGTCAAGGGGAATCGGGTATTTTTTTTAAAAACGAAGCTGTACTTACCGTTTTAGAGAGCGATCTTCTCCGCCGCTTCCGGGTATGGTCTTCGGGACTGGGCGTTCCTATTTGATTTACAGTCTTCCGACAGGCTTCCGACAGTCGCATACATCACGTCACGAGTAGCCGAAAGAAGCCAAACGTCGATGCGGCTCTATACAGCGCCTGCGCACCGACGTTCGGCTACTTTGGGAAAATCGTGACACGATAGATGCGACCGTCGGAAGCCTGTCGGAAGACTGTCAATCAAATAGGAACGCCCAGTCCCGCAGCCCATACCCGGAAGCGGCGGAGAAGATCGCTCTCTAAAACGGTAAGTACTGCTTCGTTTTTAAAAAAACTACCCGATTCCCCTTGACAAAATGAGCATGAATCTAATGTTAAAAATTAAGATTTCCGGGTGAACCTCCACTTTAACAATGTATTTTGTCAGCTCCATTTTAGTGCTTTACCCTAACTCACCCCCTAAAATGTGTACAAATTTTTTTGTTCTCCTTAAATTCAGGCAGAGTGGCAGAGGCTTTTTTTTTGGGGTCCCAAAACTCAGCTAGAACCCCCCTCCCCCTAAAATTTGTACAAATGTTATTGTTCTCATTAAATTCAGGCAGAGTGGCAGTGGCTTTTTTTGAAGGCCCAAACTCAGCTAGAACCCTCCCCCCTAAAATTTTTTACAATGGCGTCAGAGGGGGTGAGGAATCTGATAAGTGGGCCTTATATTTTTGTCTTTAAATATTCCTTCAAATAAATGTTATACTGATGTTGGCAGATAATGTTTTTGTATAGTCTTCTTGCAATGTTATGTGCAAAAGTACTTATATCTTTTTTTATTGTTTGACTTCCATGCCACAGGGATGGCAGACAGTGGCATCCCAGTTTGCCATGCAGTGGGGGGGCAATAGATGGGAAGCATGTCCGCATCTTCCCACCTCCCCATTCTGGGTCATACTATTTCAACTACAAGGGGTTTCATAGTATTGTGATAATGGCGGTGGTGTCGGCGGTGGACGTGGGGAAAAATGACCAGATGTCGGATGGTGGAGTGTTTGAAGACGTTGGGAGAAATCGGTCTTGGAAGACTGGTGGATTGGGATTGCCACAAAGACAACGTGGAAGGACTCCCGTTTGTGTTCATCGCTGATGAAGCGTTTGGGCTTGGAAATCATCTAAGGACCCTCACCCCTGAGAAGAGGGTGTTTAATTACCGGCTGGCCAGAGCCAGAAGAGTGGTCGAGAATGCGTTTGGCATAATGGCCAGCCGGTTCCGCCTATTTCATACATCCATCTATATGGCGAAAATAAACACAAAATCAACCACATTGTCATGGAGTGCTCTGTTCTGCACAATTTTCTACATAAACATGCAAATTATATAGCCTCAGTTGGGCCTGAGGCCGCAATTCAGGACCTCAATCCTATCCCGGCCCTGGAAGCTGTTTTTTTTTGTTTGCTTTAACAGGCATGCTTCAAAACATAACATACACAACTCTGGAACTTACAGAGTACAACGTACAAGATGTGAAGGCAATTTCAGATATTATAGTATGTCAACAATGTGTTGCTGTTGCCTACATGAGATGGGGGGTGATGTCACCCCTGTAAAAGCCAAATTTTGACGATGCACACAAATACAGATTCCAAATGGGTATTTCGCTCCTGATCCCATGCCTAATATCTGCCATCATGTGGGATCAATGGACATGTTTTGGGGGTGCAACCCCTTCGTCTTACCTACTTGAGTTGCGAGGAAGGGGTTGCACCCACAAAACATAGACATTGATATCCCCTGATGGCAGATAGCACATGTTAACACACTGTGCATCTTCAAAATTTGGTTTTTAAAATGTATACAAAATGTTTTAATGGCAAACAACCCCAAAATGCCACAATTTTGTTTTTTTATTCATATTCTTCCTAATACATCAATCATGTTCTTCAGTTTTTGTTCAATATCCTTGCTTTTTTGTTTAATGATTTCTAAATCCAGACTACACACCATGATGTCCTGGATTAATAATTGTGCACTAGCACTTGTGAAATAAGGAGATTGTTGGTCCACAAGCAGCACATCACTTGAAAAAAAAAACATCTATCATAAATATGCAGGCCTACATCTATTTCCTGAAGCTGTGGTGACAGACACTGACCTGTTGTGGTGACAATTTCGCCCACGTCTTTCACCACATCCACGGGTTGGGGTTCTCTCTGTTCTTTATGAGGTTTGGGAGTCTTGGTGTCCTCTGAGTGGTGTCCTTTGAACCTTTGCTCCCCCCTATGTGAATGAAACAAAAGGTATACTTAGCACACAGATATTTGAGGCCAGAAATTGGAATATGAAACATTGCTTGGAAGTGAAGTACAATTGTCTGTTTTGGCAGCATTCCAAGATGAAGACATGATTTTTTCCCTTACCAAAGCTGGAATAATTTAATTTTTTGGACAAGTTTCACACATGTAGACATCCCAATTATCAACTGGAGCACCTGTATGGGACACCCTAAAAAGGTTGTTCTGGTGTCCCACACTAGTGCTCCCGAGTCCAGATGTGAAAACAGCTGCTGAGTGTGCTCTCCTTTATACACTGAATCAAGTTTGTATTAAAATAATTGTATTACATTGTTGTCTAAGGCCCCATACACACCATAGAATCTATCCGCAGATAAATCCCATCAAATGGGTTTCTGCGGATAGATTCTATGGTGTGCACACTCCGTCGGATATTTATCCGCGGATAAATCTCCCCTGGGATGGATTTCCAGCAGATGGATATTTGCTGACATGCTCAACAAATCCATCTGCTGGAATCCATTCCAACGGATGGATCCGCTCGTCTGTACAGACTTACCAGATCCATCCGTCCAAAGGGATTCCCCGCACGCGTCGTAATGATTTGACGCATGCGTGGAATTCCTTATATGACAGCGTCGCGCCCGTCGCCGCGTCATAATAGCGGCGACGGCGCGACACGTCATCGGCAGAGGATTTCAGCGCGGATTTCAATGCAATGGTGTGTACACGCCATCGCATAGAAATCTTCTGAAATCCTTGAGAGGATTTATCTGCGGATACGGTCCGCTGGACCGTATCTGCGGATAAATCCTCTTGTGTGTATGGGGCCTAATTGTAAAGGCTAAAAGAATGGACAGTCGCACTTCCAAAAAACCCTTGGGTTGTCTTTATTTAAAAAAAATGACAAATGCACTACAAAGTACAGCAGGACAGTGGAGATAGCAGCCTACGTGTTTCACACTGCGGTCAGTGCTTAATCATGGCTGGTGTGTTTGTAACTAGAATGAAATGCAAATAGGCATGACCAAATGTAGTTAACCATGTATCTGACAAAAACATTGTATTATTAGTCGGCGAACTAACAATGTTAAGTACGATCGTTTACTGTGTCCACGAGCCTGCAAGTTGCCATTTTAAACTGTACAGCAGTAAAGAAAAGCGCATGGAGCAACATGCAAGTTATAATAATAATAGGAACACAGGACAAATACTTACTTTTTGAAGAATTCTCTTGATCCTCTTGTACTGGTCATGCTACCTCAGTTTCAGGTCTGACCAGGGTTTCCTCAGCTGCTCCTTGGATCGGCGTATCCCGAAATTCCTGTGCAGACTTCTCACAACTTTAGTCGTGATCTTGGCCTTTCTCAAATTTGGGTTCTTGTACAGCCCATGCTTCCCATAATAGTCGGTCCTCCTCAAGATGTCCACCATCTCCGCCATCTCTACAAAGGACATATTTGAGGCCGTATATCTCCTCCTGGATTGGGACATTTCTGGCTCCGGGCTTTCCTCGTCATTAGTGGAATTATCAGCCACCTGTTGTGTCTCCACCATGTTGTCTCCCACTGTGTAACGAAAGAGAAGGGGCGGGGAATATACTAGAATAAACGTCAGGGACGGACGATGCGTGCAGAGTTTCACGCATGCGCAGTGTATATAAAGTGCAACGCACCTGCGTAGTACTATCTGTGAGCGGAGGAAGTGCCATTTGAGAGAGCAAAGGTCATTTTTTTACTTGGTGCATCTGTGGCCTATACTGCTTCGAAATTGAGGCCTATATTGGGATTAGATTATTGAGAGTTTAGACTGACATTAGTATTTCTCTTGTGTTTTGCCTTGCAGAGAAAATTAATATTTTTAAGGACCCTGAGTTCCTGGGAGAATTCCTGGATAGATACAGGGATCTGCCCTGTTTGTGGGAAATAAAAAAACCCTCCATAAAAACAAAGTAGCTAGGAAGGCAGTGATGATAAAACTCCTGGAGTTTGTAAAGCTGCATATCCCTGAGACAGACATCCTATTTTTGAAAAGTAAAATTGGTGGCTTGAGGGGCACATACAAGAATGAGTGGATTAAAGTCATGGATTTCCAGGAGGTCAGGAGCAGCAGCAGCGGATGTTTATGTACCCAGTCTGTGGGATGAGTTTTCTGGACGACCAGACTGAAGTGAGGCCATCACTTTCTACTCTTCCTTCCACCCTTGCTTCCACCCCAGCTGAAACTTCCCAGAACCAACCTAGGCCTTCCAACATGGCAGAAGAGGAGGATCCTAGCTGGAGCCAGGTATAGTATTTTTACATTTTTTTTATTGTCCTACTATTAATTATGTAAAGTAGATTTAATTATTGATAACAAATTAATGATTAACCAAAAATTGATTTACATATCAATAGACAGTAGTGGCCAAAAATGATTGGGACAAGAATGAAAACTGCTGGGGTCAGAATGATAGTCTTTTCTACTTATTAACATTCAATTTGCAACAGTCATGAGCTGAAAATTGTGTGTGAATGATGAACCAAAAACTAAAACTATGTACCTTTTTTATACACAGGAAGACATAAGCCTGGATGAAGATGTGGAAGGTGGCAGCCAGGAGGAGGCGGGGCAAGTGCCAGCCAGGACGTGACCGGGCCCAGTCGCCACACCCAATCCCAGGTGCCTCCCCTCCGCCTTCAACAAAAAAGGCTCAGGAGGGGGAGGAACGTAGATATGGCAGCACTCGGCCTCATTAAGGAGGCTAGTGAGGCCCTGAGAGCCAGCCCCAATGCTCATGAGTCCTATGCCTGCCTGGTGGAAGCAAAATTGAAGGACATTGAGCAGGACCAACGCCTCATCAGTGAGGATATCATTGTCCAAACCCTAAATAAGGGGCTAATAGGCCTACTGACTACAGATACCCACCATTGTGAGCTCCGTCATCCTCCTCCTCCACCTCCTCCTTCACCTCCTGCCACAATGACACAGCATGGAAGCAAGCGTGGAAGGAAGTAAAGAAAGAGATGGCCTGGGTTCAGTCTGGTCTGACATTAGGTGCAGGCTGTTGTAGTACCACAGACTGAGGACATATATGTCATCTAAATTATATGTGTAGTTGCACTAAAATCAACCTACTTATTATAAAATTGATCATAAAAAATGCCATGGTTCACAAAGCATTACTGAAATAGGAATCCATATGAATAGTACCTGCATGTCTGTGAAATAGGAGCGCACACTAACAGCAGGGACTCACTTGCAGTGATTGCATAATAATCAGGCAAGCCCATCCACACCATATGGACATTTTTATATATCTTCTTTGATTTTATCTGCCTATACATTTTGTACAGGCATACCCCACATTTTAGTACACAATGGGGTTTATTTACTAAAGCTGGAAAGTGCAAAATCAGGCTCACTTCTGCATAGAAACCAATGAGCTTCCAGGTTTTATTACCAGGCTTAATTGAACAAGCTGTGGTTAGAAGCTCATTGGTTTCTATGCAGAAGTGAGCCTGATTTCGCAATTTTCAGCTTTAGTAAATAAACCCCATTGTGTACTTAAAAGTGGGGTATGCCTGTATTGTGATTTTTTTTTTTTTTTTTGATCACTGGATTCTATCACTGGTATTTCATTTCACTGTTGGCATTTTTTATGATCAATTTTATAAATAGTAGGTTGATTTTAGTGCAACTACACATATCATTTATTCACTTTATCACAGTGTCAGAGCACATATTTTTTAGGTGCAGCTTTTATCATTTGTTTATCTTCTATTTATTGGTGTTTTTTTTAAATATTCACATCAGCGCTTGAGTCACTTTTATATATATGAGAAAATTAGTCACTTTTATATATATATATATATATATATATATATATATATATATATATATATATATATATATATATATATATATATATATATGTCATCTTCTGCTGTTCCTGATCTCTGGGAGTCCATTACAAGATTCTGCTTACTATTGTATGGGCTCCTCAGGCTACCAATTTGCTTTTCAAAAAATGTGATGTCTGCCCTGGGGTCCAAAGGCTTCACAAATTCCAGCAGTTTATCCATCATTGCCTTCCCTCTTTATTTTATTTATGAGCCAGAATAAATGGTTATTTTTATTTCAGTAAATACTTGCCTATGTGTTTTGATTAAAAAAGGATAGTTTGTAGTTTTGAAATGTACCTGCCTACTCACAAACAATGTACAATTAACAAGGGACACCAACCAAACTCCTTGAGGTTAAAAAATACAAGATAATAATGTGGTTGTGGTAACTTGACCCCCCCCCCCCCCCAAAAGAAAAGGGATTATGGAGATTACTAGAAAATAATAAATAAAAAATCCCAAAAAATGGAGATCAGGATTAAAAAAAAGAAATAGATGACTACACAAATTTATTCCAAACATTATTATGGAGATCTGGCTTTAAAAATAAAAATGATTATTCATGAGATCACAAGAAATAATAAAGAAATAAGTGTGTCAGAGCTCTGTGTGAATATCAGCAGCAAAACAACTTAATTATTGTAGCATTATAAGGAAGAAAATTATGCGCTGCATTAAAAGATCCAATAATTTGCAGCATGACGAACGTGATATCTCCATTACGAACGCTAGTTTTACCAGACCGAGCGATTCCGTCTCGTACTTGATTCTAAGCACATGTGGGTTTTTGTGCATCGCAATTGCATACAGATGAACGCGATTCGCAATAGGATTTTTACCTGTCACGAAATTGAGATCCCGCTCTCCATCTTTTCTTGGCAGGAAAACTGACAGAAAAAGTGCAATGGAGCATACACACGGTCGGTTTTCCTGGCAAAAAACTCACATCACACTTTTCCTGTCATGAAAACCGATCGAGTGCATGAGGCATTAGATCTTTGGGCCACAGAACCGATGTCCACCAGCGGGTGTCTCCTGCGATCAGGCATCACCTGAGGCTGATTGCAGGTGTGTGTATTAATACCCGGCAAGTATTCACACACTATCTTCCTTGTGCCCTGACCTGTACCTGCAATCCTGTGAATCTGATCCTGTTATCCTGTTTATCCTGTGTACCCGTGAACCTGTGAACCTGATCCCATCCCTCCTGTTGCCCTCTTATGCTGCATTCCTGCCCTGCAGCCTGATTCCGTCCACCTTCTCCCTGTTCTGTTTCTTGCCCACATCTGCTGATCTCCTGTGTATGACCCTGGCCTGGCTACGTTTATGATTCCGGTACTCCCCATCTATTGTATGTAGTTATTTGTGGGTTACCGTTTAGTATTGGAGGTGTTTAAATAAGTGATATAAATACAAAACTATTCACTTTATATACGTTTGGTTTCCTCTGTCGCAGTTCACACGGTTCTGTTCACTAGTGTTGAGCAGAATACGCCATATTCGATTTCGCGATATATCACGAATATATAGCCGAATATTCGAGAAATATTCGCTAAATTCGAATATTCGTGATATTTTATCGAAATGAAATGTTTGCGAAATTTCGCTATTGCGAATGCGAAAATAATTGTGAAATTTCGACAACTGCGGTAGGAGCACTCTGATTGGCTCAGAATATTCGTGATATTTTATCGAAATTTCGCAAAATGCGAATGCGATATTTATTTGCGGAATTTCGACAACTGCGGTAGGAGCCCTCTGATTGGCTCAGAATATTCGTGATATTTTATCGAAATTTCGCAAAATGCGAATGCGATATTTATTGCGGAATTTCGAAAAGGGGGGCGGAGAAAATAATCGCGCAATATTCCTACTGCCGAATATTCGCATTGCGAATATTCGGCAATATAAAATAATCGCTTCAGCTACTCGGCCCAGGGTCTCTAATCATACCAGCAATGCTTTTAGACGTCGATGGAGATCACTAGGATGTGATCTGTTCTAAAAATAAAATTGAAAAAATCCGAATATTCGGAATAGCGAATATTGACCGCGAAATTCGAGATATTCGCGAATACTCGAATATGCCATATTCGAGCAGAATATTCGCAATACGAATATTTGTGAGCAACACTACTGTTCACACCTGTTCATGACACTTGCTGTGTGACGGCTTAATGTGCATATTTTAAAGTTGTAAAACTATAAGCAACACAGAAAAGCAAATACCTAGATGTACAGTATCTACCAATGTGTTTAGTTTTTCTTGCAAAACACTATACTAAACCTGAAACCTGTGGTGCTCTGTTAAATTGTATGAATAACCAAAATGTCTTCCTTAGAGTTGGAAGGCATTGAGAACGGTTATTTTATGCTGTCTGTGTCTCGTTATTCAGATTTCCCTTTACTTCTTGTTCTGGAGATGCAACAGAAAGTGAGAGGAAATCTCTTCAAAAGTGAGGGGACCTCCACTCCTAAGGTTCATGTACACAGCAATATAAAGGACAATATACTGCCCAGATCAGCATATTTCTGTGGCCAGGTTTTTCCAATCAGCCATGGACAGGAAACCTGACAAAAAATGGCATTATGATGCAGTCCGCCATTTTGTCCCTAACTGCAGTTACAATGTGAATCCCCTGGATGCAGGAGTTTGCATTCAGGGGCAAACATCTGTCACTCAACCCAGGTGATTGGAAACACCTGGCGATAGCTGCCACAGAAATATACTGATCTGGGCTGTGTACAGCTTTAATTGGCTGTGTGCATGAGCACTTGAACAGTTGTCAACTACACATAGGTCACCATTCAAAGATTAGCCCTAAACTTTTGTTTTGGGGACTACGGTAAAAAGTTAAATTTTCCATTATTTTCTCTCTGTGATCATGTTTTCCAGGACAAGTAGAAAAGATGAATCTCCCCAGCAGGGGAGTAGAGCTGTTCTATAGGGGAGGACTTCTTCAGGAGCAAAAACATGCATGTGACACATTCATAGGCCTTCTCATTGAAGTCGGAAAAAATATGCTTATGTACTTTTTTCAGCATTGGGTGCAACTGAGTGAATTTATGTGAACAGGCACAAAAGTAAGGAATAGTCAGCCGTAAGGAAATTAGTAGAAAAACACCCAAGTGTTAATGTGGGCTGAAAAAAAGTGGTCTTGAAGTCATGCTCCAATCTGTGGTTTTCTGGCTCCACTTTGATTTATAATTGTGATGGGGGAGTTCATTGACACACACTAATGCCCCGTTCACATCTGGATGAAACAGAAACATGCAAAAAATTTGCAAAAACGGCCACTGCAAAACGTGTATGGCTCAATGCCAACATTTGGTACATGAGCTTCTTCAGCACATTTTTGGAGTGGAGAGATGCCCATTGAAATAAATGGTGCTGCTCCAAAACCCCTCTAAAAACACAATGTAATAGCATCACCCGGGGTGGCTGGGTCCTAAGACAAGGTAGGTAGGGAGTGTCAGGAATGATAATTACTTTTATTTTCCACATAACACCCTGCCTTGGCTTTTGGGCCACTCTGCAAATTCTGAATGCATCTTAATGCCAATTTAACACCTTTAACCTCCACAAGGTGTCTCCACACTTCCAACCCAAGCTTGCTTCCTACACCTTTTTGTAGTTGTTTAAATAATCTGCTTGTCTAAAGCTGTTGAAATGAGAGGTCCTTTCTAATAGGTATAATGTTTAGTGTTATCTTTGAATAATTGTGTCTCCTTGGACAATAAACCTGGTTGCAGAATAATGCTGTTTTAAAAAAATATATTGTGATGGTGGGACTATGTGAAAGATTGCTGGTTTATGCCAGATTGTGGAGAGAAAGACACTTTGGCCCAGATTCACGAAGCAGATACGACGGTGTATCTCAGATACACCATCGTATCTCAGCTTTTTTCAGGTCCTATCTATGCGCCTGATTCATAGAACCAGTTACGCATAGATAGGGCTGAGATCCGACAGTGTCACACTGTGTTACACTGTCGGATCTTTTTTTTGAATTAAAAATGGCGCCGGGGGCGTTCCCGCTGATTTACACTGAATAATATGTAAATCAGCGAGATACGCGAAATTCACGACCGTACGCGGACCCGACGCGGTGTTCTTACGTCGTTTCCGTAGCGCGGTACCCGTCGTATACTTACCCCTGCTAAAAGCAGGGGTAAGTATTGTTAAGTATGGCCGTCGTTCCCGCGTCGATTTTGAAATTTCCTACGTCGTTTGCGTACGCCGATTCACGAACACGCGCGTCGCAAGTCTAGATCACGTCGCAACCACTGACGTCCTATTGACGTCAGTGGGAGCAATGCACGCCGGGAAATTCCCCGGACGACGCATGCGTATTTAAATCGGCGCGGGAGCGCGCCTGATTTAAATATGACACTCCCCTAGCCGCGGAATTTGAATTCCGCTGGGGGATTTAGGATCCGCCGTCGCAAGTTTGGAGGTAAGTGGTTTGTGAATTAGCCACTTGCCTCCTAAACTTGCGGGAGCGGATCTTAATTCACGTAGATCGAGCGGATCTATAGATCCGCTGATCTACGTGAATCTGGGCCATTAATTGCACAGCTGTGTCTTGGGCTTTTTAGTTCTGACCTGACATGGCTCAGAGCCCCACCCCACAGACAGGAAGTCTATTCCTGGGAATCAGGTGGATTCCCAGTCCCTCTGGAAGGAGTCAGAGACACTGCATAGGGTGCAGCTAAAGCATGCATATCTGCAAGAAGCAGATGTCGTTGGATGATTGAGCAGCAAGACGCTTATCAGGAGAAAGCTAGATTTGAGCGTATCTCTAGGAAACTGTTTGTTCTGAGAAACAGAACTTAGGCCTAGGCTAAAGGCCTGAAACAGCCGGATGGCAAAAGTGGAAGCCAGGAGGCTAAACTTCTGGTTATGCAAGATGCAGAAATACTGTTGTGTTTGACTTTTTGTGCTTTTAAATAAAAGTGAGCTACCAGGCCCTTAAAAATCTTTTTTGGTAACTCATTTTTCTTGTATGCGCTGCCCACTTTCAGGATATTAAATGATAAAATTAATAGGTGACCTCTGTGTATTAAGCTAGGACTCATATCTCTGGAGAGGTTATTGTATTTTAGTGCCTAAGTGCTCAGTCTATGTTACGTGTCAATCGGTATGCAGTTGCCCTGTGTGTTGGCAGATTGCATGCAGATTGTAAGCTAACAGATCTGCCAGACGGAGATCTATGTGTGTGGTGGCTCAGCAGACCAGTCTGTGGACAAACTGTTGGGTGGTGGCAGGCTATCGTTTAGTGTGTGTCTGGTTTGTGGGTGTGGGGACAGTGGGAAGAGTGATTAACACTGGGATTCAAGCTTACAGGATAGCTGGAGAAACCCTATGAAGTGTGTAGTAATTGTTAGACTGTTTCCCAACCCGTAGAGTGCACCAGATTGTATGTAAGATTTGTATCTGCCTGTGTGTGGTCAGCTAGCTGGATTGGAGAGGAGTCTCCCTCTGGTGGTGGCCAAAGGTAGTGCAGGCTGTGAAAGTATCACAGCCAGTCTTACATGCTCATTAGAAATTCCCCCTTATTCCCTTAGGCCCAGATTCTCGTAGATCGGTGCATCTTTATGCCGGCGTAGCGCATCTCGGATGCGTCACGCCGACGTAACTTAGAGAGGCAAGCTCCGTATTCTCAAATCGTGACCCCATGCAAATGAGGGGCCGAACGGACGGCGCATGCGCCGTCACGTGATCGTATGTCCCGCGCCCCTCTGCGCATGCGCACAACTACGCCTGGTGTTATTCCTGAGTTACACCGGCCCACTGTTTACACCCAGGGCATAAATACGCCCAGACATGTCCCCGTCGAGTGCAAAAGTACACCTGTTTGGTTTGGTGGTTTGGTGGCATTACTTTTGCACAGATTGGAGACATGTCTGCTGAGCGTTCTAGGAGCTGCAGAAATATTTTCTCTCCTGATGAGAAATCCATAATTCTTGCTGGCATGGAGAGGCACTATGATCGCTCCCATGGGTCCCGCAGCAAGAATACTAGCAAGGGGAGAAGGGACGAGATCCTTCAGAGGATCACATATTAGGTAAATGCTGTGGGCAATGAGGCAAGGAGGCCAAAAGATATTGGCAAGAAGATTAATGATCTTCGCCGGAGGGTTAAGGAGAAGATGTCTCTCATGGCGACCCATGCCAGGGGCACTGGTGGTGGACCTGCCTCCAGGGTCCATCTGACTGCTGAGGAGGAGGTTGTTGCCCGCTGCCTTACCAGGGTGCAAGTGGAGGGAATGCCGGGCTATGATTCAGTTCAGCCGCCCTTGAGGACAGGTAAGTGTGTTTTTATTCTACCATCTGGTGTGTAGCATGTGAGGGGGGGAAGGGAACATGTGACAAGTGTGTGGATCCTCCAGCATGTGAATGTTTTGTGTCATCCGCAGATGTCCTGGAGGGAGTGGGCCCATCTGGTGCCCCTGCCCCGTCCCACACCATCCCCTGATGATGATGCCCCTGCCCGTCCCACACCCTCTTCGTCTGATGAAGATGCTCCTGACCCCCAGGGAAGGCAAGCGGCATTGGTGGAGGAGAGTGGTGGCCAGACCTCCAGTGAGGAGGTCATTCAGGATGCGGAGCATTTGAGGAAGGAGGGGTCACTGTCACTCTACCAAGAGGATTCGTCTACCTCGGCTGGTCCATCCTGGACGTCAAGCCCACGATCCTCAAGTCCCTCTGTCTCCATCCCCAACCCACCCACTCCCTCAAGTCCCTCCCCCTATGCCACGCCTGAAGCCTCTCTTAGGCCCAGGAAGGCAACGAGGAAAACCAGAGGGGTACCCGAATTCCTGCCTGTGACCCTGACCACTGCACAGGACACACAGACCCGCCTTATGGGTGAGATGGCCCAGGACCTAAGTAGAGTGGCTGACAGCCTTGGCGACAGGGGACACATTACCGATGGTCTGCAGGATGTTGCAGCCAATACCACTGCAACAATCTCCTGTTTAGGTGATCTACAGATCACCACGGCTATCCTTGTGGCAGAGGTGCGGACCCTAAATGAGTCCGTCCAGGGCCACACAGCTGCCATTGTGGGAGTCCAGATGGAGACCAACAACCTCCTGAGATGGATAGCGGTGGCATTAGAAGGCAGGCCTCCAGCCCCGGTGGATGCTCCTCCGCCTGATGCCCCCCCCCCACCGTCAACCAGGCAGTTGCGGAGCTGTGGCCGTGGGCATGGCAGCAGTCAAGGCAAATATTTTATTTTAATTTTTTTATATTATGGCTCTGGTGAATAGTATTTATTTTGTTATATATTATGGCTCTGGTGAAGAGTATTTTTTTTAATTTATATTATGGCTCTGGTGAAGAGTGTTTATTTATTTTTAATCATAATGCACACGGTGAGGCGTGCAGATTATAGTGTGACTGGTGTGTGAATGGGGGGGGGGGGGGGTGACACTCCTGCCAGCAAAGGGGTGTCACCCTCATCCGTGTGAAAGGTGTATGGAAGTACAGCAACATAATTGGAGCCTTGGAGTGGCATTGTTGCTCCCAAGTTCCGTGCGGTGTACTTGGGCTAATCCAATTTGATGAGGATGTGGGGTGTGTGCTAGGGACCACAGTGGTGTGCATGCGTGCATTCTCCTTGTGTCATGATGAATGTGTGTGTTTAACGTGTAAAGATACGTTCCACGAGGCATCTCCTGATTGCTGATCCCTCAGCAGACGGGGTATCCTCGGGCAGGGGGGGATTGTCTGGTTCGGGGGTCAGGTCATCACGTAGGTCAATCTCCAGGCCCTTTCTCACGGCAAAGTTGTGCAGAATGCAACATGCCCCGATGATCTGGCACACGAAGTTTGGGGAATACAACAGGGTGCCCCCAGACTTATCCAGGCATCGGAAACAGGACTTCAGGAGGCCAAAGGTGCGTTCCACCACTCCACGGGTACGTATGTGTGCAGCATTGTATCTTTCCTCTCCTGGGGTTTGAGGATTCCGGAATGGAGTCATGAGATGGGGTCCAAGTGCATATGCAGAGTCACCTGGAAGGGAAAAGACAGGAGGATGTTAGTCATTCATGTGCCCCTCGTGATGTCTGCATCATAGGGGCGGACAGTCATGCCTGACTCCCATGTCACTCACCAACCAGCCAGCTGTCCCGGTACACATTCTGTTCAAATTCTGTTGGGATGCTGCTTTGATGGTATATGTAGCTGTCGTGGCTGGACCCGGAGTGCTTGGCACGGACGTGCCATATGAGGCCTTGGGCATCGACTCTCACCTGTATGTTGATGGAATGCCAATGCTTCCGATTGCGGCATATGTGCTCTGTGTCACGGGGGGGCTGTAGTGCCACATGGGTGCAATCAATGGCCCCCACGGTGCGTGGGAATCCTGCAATTCTGACAAAATCTGCCCTGCAGGTGCTCCTGGGTGGGTCTGACAATGTGGTGGGACATGCGTCTGAGGATTGCGGGGATAACCTGGTGCACACATCTGCTCATGCTGGTTTGTGACATCCCAGCCACCACTCCACTTGTACGCTGAAAAGATCCACTGGCAAGGAAATGCAGTGTTGCCAGGACCTTGACCAGTGGCTGCACTGCATGTGAGCGGTGTGTCTGGCTGGTGATGTCATCATGCAGGGTTGTGGCTATTTCTTGGATGGCATCAGTGTTGAATCTGAAGATGCGATACACCTCCGAATCACCCATGCCAGAGATGTTTATGCGCGTTCGGTATATCCTCTCCCGTGCCCTCCTCCTTCTAAGCGCCTGGGCACACACTAGTAGTGCTATGACCATGCCTGCCCCTGGAATGTTGGCATACAGAAGTCTTGTCCTGCAAGTGTGGTTGCTCAGCTCGTCCGTAACGGTGCTGCTGAAGCTGCTCTCCAGCTGACCTGCACACGTCTGGTACAAAGTTGCCCCTATTTATGAGGGGAAAGTTTAGGCCGGACGTACAGCTTACGCACACCGCGCGTAGCCTGCGTCGGGCGGTCGTACGTTCGGGAATCGGCGCATCTCCCTTATTTGCATATTTGAATAGGAAATCAATGGGAGCGCAGGATGCTCCCGGCGTACAAAAGTTACGCCGATCGGAAGAAGCCTATTTTCAGGCGTATCTGGTTCTGTGGGTACGGCGCATAGATACGACGGCACAAATTTACACTTCGGCGTAACTTCTTTGAGAATATGGGCCCTAGTTACTCATATACCCCCAGTCACGGTACGCTCGTCGCGGTTAGTTAGTCGCCGTGAGCGAGCGCAATCGTGATACCCTCATGTTCATATGAAAAATTACAATATATATATATAAAGGTTTGTATATTGTATAAGTTTGGAGATTATAGCTCCGGGGGACTAAGTGCATAAACCGTTTGTAAATAAAAGCCTTTTTCTTTAAACAAATCAAAAATAAGGCTTCACTCAGCACACAGGGAATACTATAAAACAAAGTCCGCTTAGCTTCAGCATAAAATAAAGTCCGCTTGTCTTCAGCACAAAAATAAGTTAAAGAAAAAGCACATACAGTTTGTTTGTAGATGGGTCTTCGCCCCAGAACTTCAAAAGTCCTTGCTGTGTCCTTAACAGCTCCCAGCAGATGCACAGGTGCAATCCCCATACTCCTCCTCATCACACCTCCAGCACCACTTCCTATTTTATGAGCTGTTCTCTGGAGGTGTTAACCCCCTGTGTGCTGACTCCCAGTAGTCAGGGGCGGAGGCTCTTTTCCCCCCGAATAGCACTTTAGAGCCTCTGAAATTCCGGGCCCCAAATGACTCTATCAAGACAGAGAGGAATGCAAGTCAGTTCTCTCTTTATTAACCCTTTTCCCCAGGAATCCCTCACCCATTTTGGGTGACCCCCTGAACACTCTCACAGCTCTCTTTAAAGGGACCACAACCCAAATACTGGTGCTGTATAGCACCCATCCAGGACCCAACCTTGTGTCCTGTACATATCCCCCCCTCTTTCTCAACGCGGAGGTGTTGGAGGCACCACTTGACATCATACAATGGACTCGGGAGAGGGCATCAGCATTCTGATGTTGTCTCCCAGGTCTGTGCTCTACCACAAAATTGAACTCCTGGAGAGAAAGGAGCCACCTTGTTACTCTGGCATTGGTGTGCTTGTTCTGTCTCATCCAGGTAAGGGGAGCGTGGTCTGACACCAAGCGAAACTTCCTACCTAGGAGGAAATACCGTAGGGAGTCCAAAGCCCACTTAATGGCCAAACACTCCCGCGCCACCACTGCATAGTTTTTATCAGCTGCCGTCAGCTTCCTACTAAGAAAAACCATGGGGTGTTCCTCCCCGTTGATTTCCTGAGACAGGACCACTCCCAACCATTCACTTGAAGCATCTGTCTGCACTAAGAAATCCTTCGCAAAATCCAGAGCTACAAGCACCAGATCCTGGCACAATGCCGTCTTAAGCTTTTGAAAAGCTTTCTCGGCCTCGACATTCCACTTTATCATCACCGGCTTTCTGTCTTTGGTCAAGTCAGTCAGCGGTGCAGCGATGGTGGCAAAGTTGGGGACAAACCTCCTATAATAGCCAACTATGCTCTGACCTGCTTCTTGGTTAGGGGACGGGGCCAGTCCTGTATGGCTTCCACCTTACTCATTTGGGGCTTCTCCAGCTCTCTACCCACAATATACCCTAGGTATTTGGCTTCCTCCACCCCAATGGCACACTTCTCCGGGATTGATGGTGAACCCTGCTCTTCTCAAGGAGTCTACGACTGCCTGAACCCAAGGAAGATGGGATTCACAATCAGTGCTGAAGATGACGATGTGGATGCAAATTTTTGTCCATGGCCCTTTGGAACGTGGTGGGGCAGAGTGTAGACCAAATGGCATCCTTTTATATTGGAAGTGGCCTGCTGGGGTAGAGAAGGCTGTTTTCTCCCTGGCTTCCTTGGTCAGGGGAATCTGTCAGTATCCTTTTGTGAGGTGCAGCATGGTGATATACCTGGCAGGGCTCAACCTTTCAATTAACTCATCTACCCATGGCATGGGATATGCATCAAACTTGGAGACTTCATTATGTTTTCTGAAGTCGTTGCAGAAGCGGAGGGTGCCGTTGGGTTTGGGTACCAACACGATTGGACTCGACCACTCACTCTGCGACTCTTTAATAACTTCAAGCTTAAGCATTCTTTTAACCTCTTCAGATACTGCCACCCTATGGGCTTCTGGGATACGGTAAGGCTTTAACCAGATTTTTACATTGGGCTTGGTTACAATGTCATGCTCGATGACATTGGTGAGACCAGGCAACCCTGTTTGCTCGCTGGGTTTGGGGCCTAGTCAGGGTAGCAGCAACCTGCACCAGGTCGATTCCCTGCATGGTCCCCTGACTGTACCCCTACCACCGCGGATACCTGTTCTTTGTTTTCAACAAATTTACGTGATAGATCTGGTATGGTTTTCTTTTCCCTGACTGGTGTACCTTGTAATTCACCTCACCCACTTCTCTACTACCTCAAAGGGACCTTGCCACTTGGACAAGAATTTGCTCTCCACCGTGGGTATTAGAACAGCCACCCGGTCTCCTATTTGAAACTGTATAACCGGTCGGCTAAAATTAGACACTCTTCTTTGGGCATCCCGAGCCTTCTGCATGTGCTCCCTCACCAGCGGCATCACCTTTGCCACCCTCTCTCGCATTTGAGAGATATGCTCTACCACAGTTTTATGCGGTGAGGACTCATTTCCCACGTTTCCTTTACCAGATCGAGCAACCCCAGGGGCCTTCGTCCATACACTGGCTTAAACGGTGAGAAGCCTGTGGATGCTTGTGGAACCTCCCAGATGGCAAACAGGACAGGGAGTTACATATCCCAATCCTTCCCATCTTTCTGATACACTCTTTTCAACATGGATTTTAGAGTTTTATTAAATCTCTCAACTAGGCCATCGGTCTGCAGGTGATAGACGGACGTCCGCAACTGCTTAATCTGAAACAGTTTGCACAAGTCCACCATCACCTTTGACATAAAAGGGGTGCTCTAGTCCGTCAGTATTTCTTTGGAGAACCCAGTTCGTGAGAACATTTGAAATAATTCCCTGGCAATGGCCTTAGAGGAAGTTTTCCTCAAAGGGACCGCTTCTTGATACCTGGTTGCGTAATCTAGGATGACAAATATGTATTGGTGCCCCCTTGCCGACTTTACTTGGGGTCCAACAAGATCCATAGCGATCCGCTCAAATGGGACCTCAATAATTGGCAAGTGTACTAGAGGGTTTCTATAGTGGGGCACTGGGGCAGTTTACTGGCAAATGGGACAAGATGCACAATATCTTTTAACCTCGGCCTTCACCCCTGGCCAGTAAATCCGGTCGGTTGTCCTGGCCTCTGTTTTCTCTGCACCCAGGTGTCCTCCCAGTGCGTAGTTGTGGGCCAGATTAAGGAGCATCCGTCTATATGGTTGGGGAACCAGCAACTGTTCTACAGTTTCCCCTCGGCTCTCAGCCACTCGATATACCAAGTCCCCTTTCAACGCAAAATGAGGAAGCCTCTGATCTGCACCTGGTATGAGTGAGACCCCATCAATAACAGAAACCTGCTCTCGAGCATTGACCAAGGTAGGATCCTATAATTGGGCGGTGCCAAATGCACCCCTGGATACATCCAGGTCTGGATGCACTGGCCTTGAGGATGTTTTCCCTTCATCCTCCTCAATCGGGGAGAGCTCCTCATCATCCTACCCCAGCATAACTTGTAATGGTAAGACTTCCCCCCCTCAGAGATCTACTTAGTTTTGCGACCAGGAACAGCGGCATTATCATCCAAATTAGAATTCTCTGCAATTTCATTATTAGTGACGGGTATCTCCATATCAGAGGGGTGTGTTGTGGAGATTTCAGGTCCGGACCCCTCAGACCCTGTCTCTTCCAGGCCCAGTGTCCCCAGTTCTCCTGGCAGCCCCATCTGTATCTGGTTCCATAGTTTTATTCACTATACTGAATAAATTTGCTTCTATCTCGGGACTTACAGTGAATATGACTAAATCCGCAGCTCTTCCCATTAATCTACCCTCTGCCCAGTGTGAAGCTCTCCGAGGATCTTTCCCATTCCAATGGTCAAATGACAAAATTCCATATCTTGGCATTTTTATCACTCCACAATACTCATCCATCTTTGCTGCTAACTACCCAACATGTGTGTCCCAACTACTATGTGCCTACTTAAGACTTGAACCTCGTACCGCATATCATTCTTGGGCAGAGTGATGGTGGTTAAAATTACCCTTTTGCCAAAGCTTTTGTCTTTATTCCGTTCCCTCCCTGTCAATATCCCAAAAGCATTTATTGACAAGCTCCAAGAGGATGTTAACAGATTTATTTGGCAGAATAAACGTCCCAGATTTTCAAAAAACATTCTTTATAAATCACAACCCACCGGAGGTCTGGGTCTTCCCAACCTTTGGTTCTACTTCCTAGCTGCACGCTTTTCCCAGATAGCGCAATGGAATATCCCAGAATCAAAAGTACCATGGGTTAAGTTTGGAGGCCATAGGGAAAGATAGAGTCAGATTCAGTCTATATTATGGTCACCCTCCAACGTTGTGCATAAGCTTACACACCTCAATTCGATGGTATCCCATTCTTTCATCCTCTGGCACCGCTACAAAAGCAAACTCAGGCTAATATCACCCTCTCCTTCAGGCTTGTCCTTCCTTGGAGATCCATTGTTTCCCTCAGCATTTCATCACCCTGAGAGTGATTTGATTTGCTTGGTGGAAATCCAACTCCTTGACTACTTTAGGAGATCTCCAGCTTGGAGATTCGTTTGCCTTGCTTGAGCTCCTACGCACACAAAAACAGATTCCACTTCGGGAATACCTCCATTTCATGCAAATCAGACACTTTTATATCTCCCACTATGGTCTAACTCCTTCCTCTGCCTCCACCTCCTACAAACTGATCTGCCAAGAACCCCCCAGAGGTAAGGGCCTCATCTCGACTCTCTATAAAACTGCATTGGCTTCAGGTTTTTTAGGTGAACCTCCTTGTAGGCTAAAATGGGAAACTGACTGTAATGAAAAATTCGCTCCGGAGGATTGGGATGCCATGCTGACAAACCTTGACAAAGGCCACTAAATCACTGGAAGTTAGAAAAACAGCCTATAACATAATGACCAGATGGTATTACACTCCTTCCAGACTCCAAGTAATGTTCCCAGGAGCGTCTGGATTGTGCTTTAGGTGCTGCCAGCTGCAGGGCACATTTAAGCATATCTTTTGGGATTGTGAGCTCCTTGCCCCTATATGGAAAAAGGTGACTGCTGTTGCCTCTGCAATATCTGGAACTTCTTTGGAGCTCATGATCCCAATGTGTTTACTTGCAGCAACGATCCCAGGGATCCTTCGCAAGGAAGAATGTCTTATACATACTGGCCCGGATCCACAAAGCACTTACGCCAGCATATCTCGAGATGTGCGGCATAAGTGTATATATGCGCTGGCGTAACTATGCGCCGTATCCACAGAACTAGATACGCCTGAAAATAGGCTTCTTCCGACCGACGTAACTTTCCTACGCTGGCGCAGCGTGGGCACATATATACGCTGGATGCATCTGGCGCTCCCATTGATTTCCTATTCAAATATGCAAATCAGGGAGATACGGCGATCCACAAACGTACGTGTGCCCGACGCCGGCTACGCGCGCCGCGCGTAAGCTGTACGTCCGGCCTAAAGTTACCTCTCATAAAGCAGGGGTAAGTCAGCAGCAGACATGCACAGGTCAGCCGGAGAGCAGCTGCAGCAGCACCGTTATGGACGAGCTGAGCATCCACACTTGCAGGACAACAATCTGTATGCCAACATGCCAGGGGCATACATGGTCATAGCTATACTACTGGCTTCACAGGCGCGTAGGAGGAGGGCACGGCAGAGGATATACCGACCGCGCATAAACGTCTTTGGCATGGGTGATTTGGAGGTGTATCGCATCTTCAGATTCAGCCCTGCTGCCATCCTGGAAATAGCCACAACCCTGCATGATGACATCACCAGCCAGAAAGATCGCTCACAAGCAGTGGAGCCACTGGTCAAGGTACTGGCAACACTCCATTTCCTTGCCAGTGGCTCGTTCCAGCATACAAGTGGAGTTGTGGCTGGGATGGCACAATCCTCCATTAGCAGATGTGTGCACCAGGTTGTCCCTGCAATCCTCAGACGCATGTCCCACCACATTATCAGACCCACCCAGGAGCATCTGCGGCAGAAGGCAATGCGTGATTTCTACAGTATTGCAAGATTCCCACGCACCGTGGGGGCCATTGATTGCACACATGTGGCACTACGGCACCCCCGTGCCACAGAGCACATATACCGCAATCGTAAGCATTGGCATTCCATCAATGTACAGGTGATAGCCGATGCCCAATGCCTCATATGGCACGTCCGTGCCAAACACCCAGGATCCAGCCACGACAGCTACATATACCGTCAAAGCAACATCCCAACAGAATTTGAACAGAACGTGTACGGGAACAGCTGGCTGGTTGGTGAGTGACATGGGTGTCAGGCATGACTGTCCGACCCCATGGTGCAGACATCACAAGGGGCACATGCATGACTAACATCCTCCTGTCTTTTCCCTTCCAGGTGACTCTGCATATGCACTTGGGCCCCATCTCATGACTCCATTCCGGGATTCCCAAACCATAGGAGAGATAAACTACAATGCTGCACACATACGCACCCGTGCAGTGGTGGAACGCACCTTTGGCCTCCTAAAGTCCCGTTTCCGATGCCTGGATAAGTCTGGGGGGATCCTGTTGTATTCCCTGAACTTTGTGTGCCAGATCATTGGTGCATGTTGCATGCTGCACAACTTCACCGTGAGAAAGGGCCTGGAGATTGACATACATGATGACCTGATCCCCGAACCAGACATTCCCTCCCTGACCGAGGCTACCCCGTCTGCTGAGGGAAGAGCAGTCAGGAGATGCCTCACAGTAGGCATCTTTGCACGTTAAACACACACATTCATCATGGCACAAGGAGAATGCACGCATGCATACCACTGTGGTCCCTAGCTCACACACCCCACATCCACATCACATTGGATTAGCCCAAGTCCACCATGCAGGACTTGGAAGCAGCAACGTTACGCCAAGGCTCCAATTATGTCGCTGTCCATTCATACCACATTCACACGGGTTGTGGGGATCACTTCTCCCCAACGACCGAGGGTGACACCCCTTTCCTGGTAGGAATGTCACCCCCACATTCACACATCAGTCACACTGTAGCCTGCACTACTGACTGTGTGCTGGGTCTACAAAAAAAAAAAACTCATAACCTGAGTATTCCAAAAAACACGCAATCATCTGCGCTGTCGTGACCCACGCCTGGTGCCACGGCCACGGCCCCGGCTCCTCATGGGAGCCTCATGGGGGGGGAAGGAGGAGGAGGAGCCTCCCCTGGTATCTCCATGGCTGGCTGCCTGCCCTCCAACGCCAGGGCGATGCGGGTGAGGACCGCATTGGTCTCGGCCTGCAGCAGCCTTGAGTGCCTCCCCTCCGCCTGGATGGCAGCAGTATTTTCACGCACGGCCTCTGCCAGGGTGTGGACCTCTTCCACAAGGCCTGCTGTGGTGGCCTGCAGATCCCCTAGGCAGGTGACCACAACAGCACCATTGCCACTGACGTCCTGGACACTGTCAATGATCTGTGCAGAGTAGGCCATGCTGTCTGCCACTCGCAACCTCGCCTAGATGGCGGGTCTTGCGGGCCTGTTCCTCTTGAGGTGTTCCGGGAGGAACTCAGACACCCCCTAGTCTTCCTGGTCGCCTTCCTGGGGCCAGGAGAGGCTTGGGGCCGTCTAGAATGGGAGCCCCTTGAGGGGGGTGATCTGTTGGGGGAGGACCCTGAGGGGCTTCCCCTGATGGAGGTGGAGGTCTGAGAGGACCCAGCCAAAGGGGGAGACTCCTCCAAGTAGAGGCAAACCTCATTACCACTGGTCACTGTCTCCTCAACCGCCTCCTGAGTAGAGGTGTGGCCACTCCCCTCCACCGATGACTCACGGCTTCCCAGGGGGTCAGACTCAGACTGATGTTCGGGGGATGGTGTAGAATGGCCACCGTCATCAGATGGCCCCCGCTCCCTCCTGCACATCTGAGGATGACACAAAACATTCACATGTTGGTGGATCCACACACTTGTCACATGTTCCCTTCCACCCCCACACATGCTACACACCAGATAGGAGATAAAACACACTTACCTGTCCTCAAGGCATCCTCAATTGAGTCAAAGCCCTCCACTCCCTCCACTTGATGCCTGTGGAGACACTGGGCAACCACCTGCTCATCAGGAGTGAGCGTGAGAGTAGTTGCTGATCCCCCTCCAGTGCCCCTGGCATGAGTCCTGATCTTGGCCAGCTTACCTCAGACCAGGCGACGCAGGTTGTTTATTTTTTTTTGGATGTCATTGGAGGTCCTGACCTCGTATCCCAGGGCATTGACATCTGCCGAAATCTGCGTCAGGATCTCTGTCTTCCTGGCCTTAGTGGTGTTGCCACTCTCTGCACCATGGAGGTACACATCATACCTCGACATGGCCCTGATTATCACATCCTTCTCCTGGTCAGAAAAATTTAGCTTCCTCCTCTTCTCAGAAGCTGGAGCAGACATGGCTCAAAAAACCAACCAGCAAAAAGTACCTTGCTTCAGGGGGGGAAACAAGCGAAGGTACTTTTGCGCTCGACGGGCGCATGTCTGGGCGTATTTAAGCCCTGGGCGTATCTCAGGGGCTACGCCGGGCCGAGTTGTGAGCATGCGCAGAGGGGAGCGGGACAGACGTCCTCGTCACGTCGCATGCGCCGTTCGTTTGGCCCTTCATTTGCATGGGGTCACGGTCCATTTAAATGGAACATGCCCACTTCCTTCCTACTTTGAATTACGCCGGCTTACGCTTGCGCCGGCGCAAGGTTGGAAGCAAATGCTCTGAGGATACGGTGCTTGCCTCTCTGAGTTGAGCCGGCGTATGGGGGAAATGAGATGCGCTACACCGGCCTATATATGCGCCGATGTACGTGGATCCTGCCCACTATCTGTATATCTCTGGGTCACTGCTCTCCACTGGAGGTCTCCTGTTGTACCCCTAACCCCCATTCATTACAGAATTGATATGGTGATGATTATGGAAAGGATATTGTATACTCTACAAGATAGAATGCACCTATTTGATAGTAGATGGGAACCTTGGAAAACAGATAAGCACATTTTGTTAGCACAAAGCTAAAGTCTGCGTGAGGTTGTTATGCCATAACAAAACAAGACCTTTATGTATTCTTTTTTCATATCTTTTTCTGTATGCTTTGGAATTTGTTCTTTGACATCCAAAGCACAATATGAAACAATTAAAACAATTTTATGATGTACACTGTTACATGACTTTATGATTTCTTTCTGTATAATTTTTATGTTATTTTACCTCTTTAAAACAATAAAAAACTTTGAAAAAAAAAACATATATTTTTTGTGCATTTAAAGGCAAGTTCCATTTTTGGTATCTCTTTTAATAGATCTACCATTTTAAGAGGAAGAGGTAAGCACATTATCTATCTATCTATCTTACACTAGAAATGAAACAGATGTAATAAAACATGTATAAATAAATAAGTAGAACTGGTCTGTTGAAACTGCTTTTTCCTTTGTGCTAATTTAAATTTTATGTTCAAGTTTTTTTCCCTATTAGTATATTTATGACTGTACACACACTACATTTTATTTTTAGGAAAATAATGCTTATTTCAATATACATTTGCTAATCAAATAATGAGATATTGTAACCACACAGGTCATGTTGAGAATAGACTAAATTAGTCAAAAAGCTCTCCAACTGAATGAATAGATAGCACAGTAAACTCCTCTTGAAGGACAGGTATTTACATGTTTCAGTCAAGCTCATATAAATAAATAAATATATAATATTTTTGGGATATATTTTTTATCAGGACAGTGGACAAAACCCTGTAACCATAATGGCCCTTTCACATGTACGGATCCCGTGAGGATCCATACCTTTATCATCCGCTTGGTCAGCGGGGATCGCTCCGTTGATCCCCGCTGAGCCGGCACATGACAGGGCAGTCCCTGCACACTGTGCAGGGACCGCCTTGTTAGATCTACGCTCTCCTCTATGGGGGGATCAGATGAACACAGACCATCTGTCCGTGTTCATCCGATCTGATCCGCAGATGGATGGAAAAATAGGATTTTCCTCCGTCTGCAGAAACGGACCATAGCGGAGACCGATGAGATCGGATGTCAGCGTATGTTCATCCGCTGACATCCGCAATCCCATAGGGATACATGTATGTCCGTATTTCATTCGAAAATGGATGGATGAATTACGGACATACGGTCTGCTGGTGTGAAAGATATACCATACCTCCCAACTTTCTGAAATGGGAATGAGGGACACCTATCAGCAAAAGTATGCAGGCATAGGACACAACTTTTGCCACACCCCCTTAAAGGAGAATTGTACAAAAAATACGATTGGTTAAACCCACAAGTGATTATTTTACCACTACTATTCCTTTATATTGGCTTTTGGAATTTACAGCCATTTAGAAATCAGATGAAATTTTATATATGCATTTTATATACATCTATTTAGATCAGACCAAAATGAGGGACAAATGAGGAGGAATGAGAGACAGAGGGACATTGCTCCAAAGCAGGGACAGTCCCTCGAAAATATGTTCTACTGTCTTATTGGTTCCCATGTCTATATACATTATGGGTTACCCATTTCTATGGATAAAGAGTTGTATCATTATTTCAAACACTTTCCCTTTTTAGGCATTCTGTGTATACTATGTGGGAAGAAGTACAAAATGTACTGGTCGAATTAAAAATAACATATACGATGCAGTCTGTTTTGCTGAGTCCATTCTATTTTACTACCTTTTAGCCTTACCAGTAGAGCTGTTATTTTATTCCCGTAGGTTATAGATTGAAAACACTTAATTCTGCAGTGAAATCACACAGAATTGTTGTGGACAGTTACGTTTAAGCAAGTCAGGTTTAGGGCTATTGTGAGCATTTCTGTCAGTATTATATGATTTGATTCAACCCTTGTGACTAAAACTTTTTCTATAACATTTAGCTGTAAAAGGAATTTCTGTATTAATGCTATTAGCAGACTGCATCATCGTTTTTTTTTTTTTTTTAACCTATAGGTTTACTTTATAGTATAGCTATTTCCTTTAAAGAATAATTTCTCATATTTTGACCATGCCCTGCATTATTTAAAGTGATTGTAAAGGTTCAAGTTTTTTTTTTTTAGAATAGCAAACATGTTATACTTACCTGCTCTGTGCAATTGTTTTTGACAGCGTAGCCCCGATCCTCCTCTTCTGGGGTCCCCCACCATTAGTCTTGGCTCCTCCTCTTCCTTTTGTGCCCCCATAGCAAGCAGCTAGCTATGGCGGCACATATGCAGGATCCATCCCAAGCCAGGCTGCATGCGTTTATTGACATACACAGTGTGGCCCGACTCCTCGCTCCTTCCTCACAACATTTCCAATGGCTCCTGCTGTTGCCCCTGAATCCTATGAGGGAAAAGCAGTGCTACCTAACTATGCAACAACTTGAGAACTCAAGGGAACCCTGGAAGGTGGCCTCTCTCCCTAGCGACAGCCCAGAGAACCTTAAACTCCCAGCTGAAGAACTGGCAACTGGACAGAGGGTCCAAGACCTCTGCACCACACTGGCAGCAGTTCCGGGGACCAGGGTGAGAAGGTTTCAGTTCTTTTTTCCCAGCGGCGGTCAGAGATGATGGATGGGTAGGAAGCCATTCTCCCCAGAGGCAGATCCACAGTTTGGCAGAGGAGGTGATCATCCTTCCTCCCCAGCATCAGATCCACAGTCTGGATAACTGTTGGGGAGGGACGCCAGCTTCCTCCACACCCAGAGCAGATGTGGGGTCCCCAGCAGAAGTGCTGACTTCAGGGCAGAGTGTGACCAACTTCTGCCCAGCACCGGCAACAACACCAGAGCTCCAGGGACCCTGGACAGATGCCCCCTCTCCCCAGTGACAGGCTGATGTAGTGAAGCTCCTACTCCCAGCTGAAGCACTGGCAACAGGGCAGAGCACCGCTGGCCTCTGCCGAGGACCTACAGTGCATTTCCTCCTGATAGCCAAGGAAGGGTTGGGATTTTCGGTGGAGTTGCAGTAAATGATATAGGAGTTGTATATGGCCAAATTAAAAAAAAAAATTGCTACTTTTTTATACCAATGGTATGTTCCTCTTGTGGCAAGGTAGAATTCAAGCATTTGGTCATTGAAGTCGACTCCCCCCATGAACAAATTGTATTTGTGGACAATAGAATAATATGTTGCGCTGATAAAGTGAAAAATTTGAAAAAATTTATATTGAAGTTCAATGTGAATAAGTCCAAAAAATACAGGTCCACCCAAGTCCTCAAAATTGTAGGATAAATAACGTGTAAATAATTATAAATGCAAATGAAGCCAAACGTGATCCACACCGAGAGGATATATAAGATGTATGCTTACCAGAAGGCAAGCAATAGAAAGCTTGTGGCTGAACCCCAGCCAGGGTCTTTAACCGGAGCTGTAGTCCAAATTAGAGGTTGGAATCCTTCCCAAAGGAGGGGTAGCATGGAATTTCCAAAAAATAAAGAACTCACATAGTGATGTACCAAACAAATTGTCATGGATTATATGATAGCACACTAGAGGGGAGAACCACCACCGACAGGGATCACCGTTAAAATATGCGCTTACCAGACTGATATTAAAAGTTGGCTTGCATAAAAATGACTATATTACCCAAAATGTTATATCTCTTTAGAGTTTTACCCATTCCTATTCCAGCCTACTTCCTCAGAAACCTACAACGAAAAACACAATCATTTATATGGAGCACTTTAAAATCTCGAATCTCTCCACACACCCTATACCTCCCTAAACTTAAAGGAGGTTTAGGTTTCCCAAACTTTGCCACTTATTTTCATGCTGCGCAAATAGCAAACATTCCCAAATACCATGTAAGCCACGAAATTCCACTATGGGTAGTAATTGAAACCATTGATAGCGACCCAATCTCTATACCAAATCTCATATGGTCCACCTCCTCTAACCACAAAATAATCGACAATAAGATTACAAAACATACAATCACTATTTGGGAAAGATTTAAAATGACCCAGGGTTTACAATCCCCACATGTACCCCTCATATCTTTTATGAGAAACTCAAAGTTTTACCCAGCCCTCACATTTCCTAGAACCTTCACAAGATGGATTTCAGCGGGTCTAACACAATGTTGTGACTTTTTAAAACCTGCCTCATTTAAAACATTTCCAGAAATACGTGAAAGTCATAAACTTCAGGCATCAGAAATTTTTCGCTATTTACAAATTAAAAATTTCTTTGCACCATATTTACAAGGTATAAATAAATTGAGTGACATGACGCAGTTTGAACGAATATGTAAACGAGATCCTCATTCAAGAGGACTCATTTCAATACTATATAGCCAACTAAGTACTAAGCTTACCGCAAAATTACCTTCATATGCTGAAAAATGGATGAACGACCTTGGTTTCAATATAGATATATCTACCTGGAATAAAGTATGGTCAAATACTAAAACGTCCTCCCAAAATATACTTGCTATTGAAACAAATTATAAAGTTCTCATGTACTGGTATTTGGTTCCTGTTAGAATAGCAAAATTTGCTCCCCATTATTCCCCGCTTTGTTTTCGCGGCTGTGGTGATCCGGGAACACATTTACATATTTTCTGGGAGTGCCCTGTTACAAAAAATTACTGGAAAGAAATATTCCTCATGATTTCAGCAGTTTTCAAGAAATCCATTACTCCTGATCCGACTACCGCACTCCTAAATTTAAAACCGGATTGTATTTCCTATGCTCAATTTAAACTGTTCCTACAAATCACCACAGCCGCAAAGCAAACCATCTCCAAAGCTTGGAAAACAGCTACGCTTCTAGTTTCTGAAACCAGAAATAGAGTACATCAAGCCATGCTCCACTCAAAATCAGAAGCCATAACCAATGATTCCATAGACATATATGAAACAATATGGAACCCATGGGTGACCTATACTATCTCATCTAACCCAGATGATTCTCTATTGAGACCTTGGTAGGATATTGTAAGCCAGTAACATTCTGGATACAGTCCCTCTATATTATTACTATCTCTATTATGTAACGATCCCGGAGCCTTTCCTCTATCCTGTACTGCCTTTCCTATCCTATTGTTTTCATCACTTTCCACTTTTTATACTCCACATTCTGTCCTTTTTCTTTCTTTTATCTCTCACTTCTTCAAATATATAGCTCAAGCTATCTCATTATATAAAATGGTAAATGTGAATATGTAAATACGATATCTAATTTTGCTCCTATTGTTTTAATACTTAACATGAATAAGATCCTTCTCCCCCCTATTTCGGCCAGTTTTTGAACCGATTCATTGCTAAAATTACAATTGCTCCATAGCTATAGTTCATATCATAATTATATCCGGTTCCATTTATATCACAATATTCTATAATATTTTATATGAGTTCAAATGCAATAGAATAACATGATTGGTTTGACTATAACCTGCTTTAATGATTCCTTTAATATTCCTCATAGGATCTACAAATATTTATTGGATTTTTCTATGTTTCAAATACTCTCTTATTACATGATACCATTTTTATTTTTCTGTAATCTTTTATTGTCAATTGTATCTACTGTTTTCTCTTTACTTTAAACCCAATAAACTAATTTGACAAAAAAAAAAAAAAAGCAGCTGCACCCCAGCCAGGGCCTTTAAGGGACTATCCCCAATGTGGATGGTAGAGGGCTCCCCCAGTTTCCACGGCACAATGAACTACCGAAAAAATGAATAGATCCGACAATAGTGAAGTACCGTAGGATGTGGGTTTAATAAAATATAAAAATATACACTTACAAAGGGATGAACGATAAAAAGATAGAGGTAAGGCGGCCGGCTTGTACAATCACCCGTCCTCGTGAACTGGAACGCTATGCGTCAGAGCGTCTCCTACCCGACGTACGTTTCGTCAGATGTGACGTCGTTTTTAGCGCAGTATTTTTCTCTGTTCTCACTGTATTTGTGGACACATGTTGGCTTTTGGATGGGGCCATTCCTTCTGGGGATTTTCACGTAGGTGTTATAGTGGATCGACATCCCTTCTGTCACTCCACTTCACTGCCAGAATTTCCTTGTTTCGCAGAATCGCCACCTGCCCTCTTCTTAAAACAGAGTTCCATCCAAAAACTGAACTTCCGCTGATGGTGACCCCCTGACATGCCACATTTTTTTGGGGGGAGCAGATACCCAGTTTTTATGGACACCCAGTTCCCACTTCCACCCCAGGCTCTGTGGCGCCAAAAAGGAAGTTCACCTCTCCCCCCTCCGTCCCTGCAATCTTTTGGGACACATCACAGGTCCCAGAAAACTGCCCAACCATTCGCTCACACATGCACAGTGCGCGCCCGGCTGTGAAGCCACAGCTGGGCGCCCACAGTTTGAATGTTGGTGTCTCGGAGAGGAGGGGGAGAGGAGCAATTTTTGTTTATTGCAGCTTACCAGTCCTCAAATTAAATGCTTGTATTTATTTTCTTTTTTAGTCTTTTTTGCTTTTCTTTTCACTTGATAATCCAGCAAATAACACATTTCTTGTCCCTGGATGGCTACATTCACTGCTTTACTGTATTTATGGAAGGGAGCCATGTTTATCACCTATGCTGAGCTTAAAATATGACTGCCTTTGTTTACCTCCAGTACATGATTGTGATTAGCACTTTACAAAACTGCATCAGATTAAAATAAGGTCCCCTTTTCTGTTAGACAGAGCTGTGCTGTTGGGCAGAATTGTGTAAATTTCAGACGTGAATAGACTGAAATACAAACATTTTGGTATATAAAACAACACCCTTTTATGAAATACTACATATGAGCCAGCAAGCAGAGCTACAAATTCCTTTTCACATGTTTTCTTTTAATCTTTTTACTACATGCAATGAACAGTGTTTTGTTTATAGACATCCATCAAAATCTAATGCGGCGTACACACAATCGGTTCGTCTGATGAAAACGGTCTGATGGACCGTTTTCATCAGACGAACCGATCGTGTGTGGGCCCCATCGTTTTTTTTCCCCATCAGTGAAAAAACTTAGAACCTGTTTTAAAATGATCTGATGGTTAAAAAAACAATAGAAAAAAATTATCGTCTGGGGGGAAATCCATTGGTTAAAAATCAACGCATGCTCAGAATCAAGTCGACGCATGCTCGGAAGCATTGAACTTCATTTTTCTCAGCACGTCGTTGTGTTTTACGTCACCACGTTCTGACACAATCGTTTTTTTAACTGATGGTGTGTAAGCAAGACTGATGAAAGTCAGCTTCATCGGATATCTGATGAAAAAATCCATCAGACCGTTTTGATCGGATGAACTGATCGTGTGTACAGGGCATATGGCTAAAAATGACATTCATTCACTTAAAGCATGTCATTTTTAGCCTTAGGTTTTAAAGGGTGTCTATAAACAAGACATTCATTCACTTAAAGCATGTCATTTTTAGCCTTAGGTTTTGATGGATGTCTATAAACAAAAAAATTGCTCATTAGTGGGGTGCTTCATCTGACAATACATTCAGTTAGACAATTCCTTCAAGCTGAATGCTTTTTACTGTGCTATTTCTTTGGGTGTGCTCCAGGGATCCTTTGCTATGTATTTAATGATTATATATAAAATAAGACAGCATTCATATAATAAAAAGGCAAACATAAAACATCAGTTTAAAAACCTATAACCTATAAAAATTAAGCTAATCCAAAACCCATTATGGGTTGCCTGTAACCACCTGCATCAATTTCTGCTGGTTTAGGCAGCTGTGAAGCCCAAGAAAGCCTCCTCCAGAAATTGATTGGCAGTGATTCCGAAAACAGTTATGAACAGAGACATCAGTAGAAACTCTATGGTGTATGCACTTTGTTTTCATGGTCCTAAGGATGATGGGCGATACAGTCCTACGTAGGTGCAAATGTGACTTACAGTCCTACGTAGGTGCATATGTGACTTACAGTATAAGTAGAGTCTACAGTGTATGCTATCCTTCCTGAAGTTTGGGGAAGTGTCACTGTGAGAGAAAACGAGTAGGCAATAATTTTGAAAGCAATTTATAAGTAATTTGGGACATATTTTGTAAACACACACACACAAAAAAAAAAAAAAACGTACGTTTGCAATGTTTAAAACCACTTAAGGACCAGGCCTATTTTTCAAACGTGTTGTTTTCTAGTGAAAAAAAACTGGTTTTAACTTGTATATATTATGTTTGGGGGGTTCTAAGTAATTTACATTTTTTCAGACACCCTCGAGAATAAAATGGCGGTCGTTGCAATACTTTATGTCACATCGTATTTGCGCAGCGGTCTTACAAACACCATTTTTTGGGAAAACAAAAGAACCCAAAACAGTAAAGTTATGCCAATTTATTTTATATTGTGAATGATAATGTTACACCGAGTAAATTGATACCCAACATGTCATGCTTCAAAATTGCACCCGCTTGTGGAATAAGGACAGACTTTGACCCTCAAAAATCTTCATAGGCAACGTTTAAAAATGTCTACAGGTTACCAGTTTTGAGTTAAAGAGGTGGGTCTTTTACTAGAATTATTGCTCTCACTCTAATGATCACGGCGAGACCTCACATGTGTGGTCTGAGCACTGTTTACATATGCGGGCACGACTTACGTATGCGTTCACTTCTGCACACAAGCACCGAGGCACGGAGCGCTTTAAAAAAAATCTTATGTATTTTAATGTTTATTTTATGTTTTTACACTGTAAAAATAAAATAAAAAATAAATAAAAAATTGGATCACTTTTTTTCCTATTACAAAGAGTGTAAAAATCCCTTTTAATAGAAAAAAAGCATGACAGGACCTCTATAATGTGAGATCTGGTGTCAAAAAGACCTCAGATCTCACATTTACACCTGATGTCCCTTTAAGGTCGTTGGGCAGAAGTGACGTTTGACGACGCTTCCGTCATCCAACGTCATTGAGTCGAGTGGGGGGCCATCATTTCCTCACTCGACACATTGCCTCAGAGGGGAAAGGATTGGATCCTCTCCAGTGCTACCAACGGCTCCGTTAAGTGAATCCACCATATAGTCTACTTTTATCTGAAAGCGGACCACCCAGTGTTTCAGAAATACCAGGTTATGGAAGCTATCTGCTGCCATAACAACGTTATTTAATATGGGTATTGGTGGGGGGGTAAAAAAAAAGGGGGTTAATCTGTGTTTTTACCCCTGCAGTTATGACTGGAAGGGGGTAGTACATATTGCGACAGCTTTGATGTTTTGTAGCATGGCAACATTTATAGCACATATTTCATTCAGGTGGCAACACTTCTGCCAAATACAACCTAGTGCTGCGCCACAACTATAAGCCATAAAATTTACTTTAGGTTGCAGCACAGTATTTTAAGAAAAAATACAGAATTGCCTCCTCCTGAATGCTTGCCAGTCATTGATCTACTGCCCTTTTGAAAAGCAATCCACCATAAAGGAACAGTATGGAGTGCCACCAGTGTGAATGAGGCTCAAAAGTGTATACTTACCTTATCATTGGCACAAGTTTTAGTACTAAATCCTCACAGTTCAACTCAGACATTTTTCAGTCCTGAGATCTGGGCCAAAAATTACTGACCTGTAAAGACATATGTTTATTTTTTTATTATTTTACCTTTGAAAAAGGAACGACATTCAGCAATATGTAAAGAACTAATATACCATCTAGTCTTAAGGAAGTAAAATGGATGATGCTTTTAAAATACCAGTAAACTTTAAACCTTTTCAGAATATTGTCCCAGTTCTCTAATTGCCATTGCATTAGGTTAATGCATTCTGCAGTATAAAAGCAGATACTTCTATAGGTGAATCATAATACACTGAAGGTTATCCATTAAATGAAAGGCTTTTATTAAAAAAACTATACATCATGTACTTCTTATTTAATGGGAACATTGAAAGGTGGCTTCTAACTGGGTAATTTGAGTCTGGAGTGGTCCCTAATTTAGGCAGTTTGTAAATTCCTACGTCATACACTGATAGGAGGAGGACAACAACAAAAACAATAATCTCAGTGTCATTTCAGGGCAAACATCAAAAAGAAAAAGGGCTATAATCTTACTTAACCACTTCCATACCAGGCACTTACGCAGCTTCCTGCCCAGGCCAATTTTCAGCTTTCAGCACTGTCGCATTTTGAATGGCAATTGCGCGGTCATGCTACACTGTACCTAAACAAAATTGGCGTCTTTTTTCCCCACAAATAGAGCTTTCTTTTGGTGGTATTTGATCACCTCTGCGATTTTTTTTTTCCGCAACAACTAAAAAAAGACTGAAAATTTTGAAAAAAAATATGTTTTTATTTTTTTCTGTTAATTTTTGGTAAATAAGTAAGTTTTCTCTTTCAATTACGGGCACTGATATGGCGGCACTGATGGGTACCGATGAGATGGCACTGATGGACATCGATGAGGTAGTACTGATGGGCACAGATGAGGTGGCACTGATTGGCGGCGCTGGTATGCGGCACTGATGGGCACTCATAGGCGGCACTGATGGGCACACATAGGCAGCACTGATGGGCACACATAGGCAGCACTGATGGGCACTCATAGGCGGCACTGATGGGCACTCATAGACGGCACTGATGGGCACTCATAGGCGGCACTGATGGGCACTCATGGGCGGCACTGGGCACTCATAGGCAGCACAGATAGGCACTCATGGGTGGCACTTATGGGTGGCACTGATGGATACTTATGGGTGGCACAGATGGGCACTGATAGGTGGGCACTGGGCATGGATGGGCACTGTGGGGTGGCACTGATGGACACTGTGGGCTGGCACTGATGGACACTGTGGGACAGCACTGATTTATCCATGTTGCCAGTCAGTGCCCATTTGTGGGCACTGATTGGCATCTTTTTAATTTTTTACTGCTTTTTTTTTTCCACTGACTTTTTTTTTGTTGTTGCCCTCTTTTTTTTTTGCCCTTCCCTGGTGGTCCAGTGGGGGCTTCCCTGGTGGTCCAGTGTGGCGATCCGAGGGGGGGGGGGCTGCGCTGATAAACAATCAGCGCGAACCCCCCCTGTCAGGAGAGCCGCCGATCGGCTCTCCTCTATTCGCGTCTGTCAGACGCGAGTGAGGAAGAGCCATCAACGGCTCTTCCTGTTTACATTGTGATCAGCCGTGATTGGACACGGCTGATCACGTGGTAAAGAGCCTCCGCCGGAGGCTCTTTACCGAGATCGGAGATGCAGGGTGTCAGACTGACACCCCGCATCACCGATCGCATCGCTGCACGCCCCCACGGGCAAGCGCGGCATGAAATCCTGCAGGATGTCCATGGACGTCCAGTCAGGATTGTGTAACCACTTCCTGGACGTAAATCCCCTATGGACCGGGCGGGAAGTGGTTAAAATGACATATTAGTTATTATAAGGACTCATTTACAAAGGCACTGAGGACTGTAGACCACGAACGGACCATTTGATTATGCAGTTTGAGCCATCAGGTGCTACATCGATGGATCGACTTACAACCAGCCTGCCCATAGACAGATCGGAATCCAGCTGGTTCCTGCTGAATGGGCTGAATTTTGATCCATCTGTGGCTGCCATAAATGTATAAGGAAGTAGAGGTCCCTAATAGTGGGCATTCATATACATTAAAGTGGTTGTAAAAGCAGAAGGTTGAAACCTTCTGTGTGCAGCAGCCCCCCTCAGCCACCCTAATATATACCTGAGCCCCATCTCGACCCAGCAATGTTGATTGAAAGACTGGGCTGCCTGGGACTCTCCCTCCTCATTGGCTGAGATAGCACTGCCTTTAGCTGCCACTGCTGTCAAAGTCAGTGAGCCAATGGGGAGAGAGAGGAAGTGGGTCTGAATGGATACAGAGAGCAGCTGCTCAGCTCAGGTGCCCCCATAGCAAACTGCTTGCTGTAGAGTCAGAAAGGAGGGGACAGGAGCACCAGCGAGAGACCCGAGAAGAGAAGGATCTGGACTGCTCTGTGCAAAACCACTGATCCTTTTGGATGGATTTTCCCTCTTAGCGGAGAGATCCCCCACTGAGCAGGCTGTAATGAATTGTCGGATCCCGACAATATAGATAAAAATCATTGAAAAAAACACCAAAATTTAAAAAAAGGCGTGGGGGTCCCCCCAAAATCCATACCAGGCAATGCAGGTCTGGTATGGACATTAAGGGGAACCCTGTGCCAAATGTTTAAAAAAATGGTGTAGGGGTCCCCCAAAATCCATACCAGGTCCTTCAGGTTTGGTATGGATTTTAAGGGAAACCCTGCGCCAAAATTAAAAAAAAAAATGTTGTAGTGGGGTCCACCCCAATATTCATACCAGACCCTTATCCAAGAACGCAACCTGGCAGGCCACAGGAAAAGGAGGGAATGAGAGAGCGCACCCAACCCCCTCCTGAACCATGCCAGGCCACATACGCTCAACATAAGGAGGATGCTTTGGGATCCCCCCAAAGCACCTTGTCCCCATGTTGATGGGGACAAGCTCCTCATCCCCACAACCCTTGCCCGGTGGTTGTGGGGGTCTGTGGACGGGGGGCTTATCAGAATCTGAAAGCCCCCTTTAACAAGGGGACCCCAGATCCCGCCCCCCCTATGTGAATGGGTTTTGGTAAAAATTACAGTAGACAATTTGGGACAAGTCCTGTTTTTTTATCTTTTTTAATAAACTGTCCCACGATGTCCATTTATCTTCGATCACAGCGTCCAACGACCTGAGAAAAAAAACTCTGCAACAATTCCACCTCCATGGGAGGCTCCCGCCGACTGAATCCTCTTTGCGATGACAGCTGTTATATAGCTGAGGGCGGGGCCACCTGGTGACGTAAATGGATGACCCCCGTCCCCTCTGATGTTACGTCACATGATGTCAGAAGGGGGTTCAGTCGGCGGGAGACTCCCATGGAGACGAAGTTGTTGCATTTTTTTTCTCGAGTCGTTGGACGCTGTGATCTAAGATGAATGGACATTGCGGGACAGTTTTACATTTTTTTTACACTTTTTTTGTGAATGTGTAGGAGTATACCCATTCACATGGGGGGCGGGATTTGGGGGCCCCCCTTGTTAAAGGGGGCTTTCAGATTCCAATAAGCCTCCACCTGCAGACCCCCACAACCACCAGGCAAGGGTTGTGGGGATGAGGCCCTTCTCTCCATCAACATGGGGAGAAGCACCTTCCTCATGTTGAGGGCATGTGGCCTGGTACACTCCCCCCTTTTCCTGCAGCCTGCCAGGTTTCATGCTTTGATAACCCCTATGCCATTTGAAAAAATGGAGCAGGGTTCCCCCTAATATTCATACCGGGCCTGGTATGGATTTGGGGGGGGGGGCACCAATGCATTTAAAAAAAAAAATTCAATGGTATTTATCTATATTGCCAGGATCCGACAATTCATTACAGCAAAAGTGATAATTTTTGTGTCCCATTGACTTTAACAGACTTTAACAGTGTTCCACTGCTTTCGAATTTGTTGCGAACACTGCGTAATGTTTGCTGTTCAGCGAATACCCGATGTTCGAACATCGGACTCATCCCTAATCTTTACATTGTGAATGTAGGGAAGTTTAGTCAGTGTGAGTGTAGTGACCGTTTAACACAATATATTTTATTGCGTTACTGCAAGTTTAACGCTGTATATTTTAGTGCAATATCTTCCGTTTAACGCAGTACAGTTCGGTGTTTTATCTAGAGCCCTACTGACACCTTCCACTGCCCTACTGACACCCTCCACTGCACACTTTTAATGTAGGATATGTTTGCAAGTAGTTATACTTTTACAGTGGCATTTGTTTTTTAAACTAAGCATATTTCTGGCCCCTTTAAAGCCCTCCCACTGTTAACCACTTCAGCCCTGGAGGATTTGGCTGCCAAATGACCGGGCCACTTTTTTTGCAATTCGGCACTGCATCGCTTTAACTGACAATTGCACGGTCGTGCGACGTGGCTCTGTGACAGGAAGTCAGGTAAATCTGGGGGTGTTGTCACAGATGGGAGATACATTTCTGCCTTGTTTAGAAAATTCACCAATTACTATCGGGTGTCGGCTGCAGAAGTAGCCAGAAAGGTTTAAGGACGTTGGATAGCTTCAGCTGTTCAGAATGAGGAAATTAACGCCTCTATAAATTGTCCAGAGGATTACTACTCAATGCTGCATCCTGAGGCTTGTTGAGTTAAGGAGAGCAGTGAGCTGAGGAAGACTTCTGAAGGTGAAGTGGTAGTTGATATCTTTGCTGTGTGACAAGAAAATCAAAAAGACTATTGTTTTCTGCTGGAAGACCAGCAGTGTCTGCCCAGCAGTAGGCTGTCCCAGACTCCATAGGTAGGCTCCTGTGTTGTGAAGGTAGATGGCCCAAGTGGCCAGGGTTTATTTTATGTTTTATTTTGTTTATGCTGTTTCGATGCTTGCACTTGTTTCCAGCAATATGGAAGAATAAACCATAACCCTTGTTTTTCAACCACCCACGGCTGCCTCTCTGTATAATTCAGTGTGTAGTGAACCCACTCAGGAGGTCACACACCCCGCTACCGAACTAACCCCTTACACTCCCAAACAAAATTTACGTCCTTTTTTCCCCACAAATAGAGCTTTCTTTTGGTGGTTTTGGGGGGTGGGGGGGGGGTTAATTAATTAATAATGGAGGGCATAGTTTTACTTCAAATTACACATTACAAATGGGATTAAAGGTGGAATAGAATAGGTTTAAATAGATTAGGGGAGGACAATTTTTTTTTTTTTGTGAGAGTATCTCGGGGTACCGTAACTCTCTCTTAAACAAGTCGGTTTATAGTGGGGAATTTAAGGGGATAGGGGGAGGGAGGGGCATTATAGTGGAGAATTTACACTGGTAGGAATTATACACATAAGGGGAGTGAAGGGGAGAGAAGTGTAGTAGGGGGTAATAATTTGGTAATAATTTGGATTAACACAAAAAAGTATTTGCCAGCGATAATATGTTTTTTTTTCTTTTTTATATAATCAGGTGGAATCCACTCGGAACGCTCAGCCTGGAGCAGCTATTCTCAACCCAGGCCCCCCGATAGGTTAACACTCAAGGGATCAGTGGATCTAGAACTGAGTGAATTAACCTCTTTCCCACCGGGCTTGTTTTTCAGATTCAGTGTTTACGCGTATGCGTTCGCTTCTGTGCGCGAGCTCGTCGGGACGGGGTGCTTTAAAAAAAAAATTGTTTTGTTTTCTTATTTATTTTTATTTAGTTAATAATTTTTTACACTGAAATTAAAAAAAAAATTATCACTTTTATTCCTATTACAATGAATGTAATCATCCCTTGTAATAGAAAAAAGCATGACAGGTCCTCTTAAATATGAGATCTGGGGTCAAAAAGACCTCAGATCTTATATTTAGACTAAAATGCAAAAAAAGAAAAAAAAAATTAAACTGTCATTTTTTCAAATGACAATAAAAAAAATTTCTTTAAGACGCTGGGCGGGACTGACGTTTTGACGTCACTTCCGCCCAGCAGAGCTATGGGAAGGGGTGAAGGAAATTTTTCCTTCACTCGCAACCCCAGTCAGCAGCCGAGCGCACCCGATCGCTACCGACGGCTCCGGTAAGCGGCGGAGGGCGCGGGAGCACGGTGGGAGGGGGGGCATCTCTCCCGCCACCGATAACGGCGATCTCGCGGCAAATCCGCAAAGAGGTTAAAAAAGCAGGAATTGCTTTAAGAGCCCCCTGGAGGACATACTCAATTGTCACCCGCGGAGCACATAGTTAGGGAGGGAAGGGGTGGGTAGGACTTAAAGGGAGGTTTTTTTTTTAAAATCCTTCTCTCTCTCCTCCTCTCGGGTCTCTTTTTCCTATTTGCTCCTCCTTATTTTTTATTTTTATGCTCCTCTCTGTCCAAGGGGGTGGGAGTGAGAGATAATGGAATCTCTTTTAATCATGTCATTTAATGTAAAGGGATTAAATACCCCTGAAAAACATTGGATGCTATTACAAGATCTCAGGAGACAGCATATTGATATTGCGTGTATCCAAGAAACCCATTTTAGAGAAGATAATCCCTCTGTGTTAAGAAATAGAGACTACCCAGTGGTATATCATGCAATTAATCCAAACGATAAAACTAAAGGTGTATCAATATTGATATCTAGTGGGGTGGCTTTGGTTCATGAAGGCTCTTTTATAGCTGTGGAAGGAAGATTTTTGTTTATTAAAGGAACAATTGGAGGGATAAGATTGACGATCGCGTCATATTATGCCCCTAATATACAGCAAGATGTATTTGTAAAGAAAATGTTGGGGAAATTGATGGAGTTTACAGAAGGGCAGTTAATTTTGGGGGAGATTTAAACATACCGTTAATTCCCAGTCAGGATACTTCCTCAGGGACATCATTGGTATCACCCAAAATAAGGAAGGAGATTATGAAGGCACTGATAGAAGCAAAAGTTGTGGACATATGGACACTAGTACATCCAAAGGAAAGAGATATTTCTTTCTTTTCTAACCCACATAGAGTGTATTCACGAATAGATGTTTTTTGTTATCCCTCACAAACAACTATATTCAGTCAAGGAAACTACCATTGGCATGATAACCTGGTCAGATCACGCCCCGATCTTTCTGAAGTATAGTTTGACAGAGAGAAACCATTCAACCTCAATGAGGTGGAAACTCAATGAAAGTCTTTTCCAAGACCCTTTGGTGATGGAGGATATTCAGAAAGAGATGAAATGGTTCTTTGAGGCAAAAGATAATTCAGAAAGTACACTGTGTGTAATCTGGGAAACACACAAAGCTGTAATATGGGGAGTAATGATCAAACATGTTGCAAGGATTAAGAAAGAGAGAGAAGCAAAGTTAATAGGGCTATTAAGAAAAATTCAAAACTTAGAGGCACGTCATAAACATTCCCAGACTACAGATGTAGAACTAGAATTATTAAAAACACGTAGACAAGTAATGGAGTTATTACAATATAGAGCAAAAATGGCGTTACAGATAGGGCGTAAATGTAGCTATGAATCAGGTATTAAATGTGGTAGGCAACTGGCAAGAGCCTTAAGGGACATACAAACTATGACATACATACCTTCAGGTTAAAAAAAGAGATGGGACAGAAGTGCAATTACCGGAACAAATTTTGCAAGAGTTTACTACTCCTCACTGTACAATTTGAATTTGGGGGAACCAAATCAAGCAGAGTTGGAGGAATACCTATTATCAAGCAGAATGCCGAGTCTGACGACTGCAGTAAGTGAGGAGTTGGACTTGCCAATAACTTTAGAAGAAGTCCAGAATGCAATAAAATTAGCAAAAACCAGAAAAGCACCAGGACCAGATGGATTTACAGCTCAATACTATTAGTCATTTATTCATGAGCTGGGACCTTTTTTGGTTAAAATGTTTAATGAAATAGGGGCTACAGCCTCCTTTCACTTAGAAACAGTAAAAGCTATGATATCGGTAATACCAAAAGAGGGTAAGGATCCTAAGCAGTGTAGTAGCTATAGGCCAATATCTTTATTAAATGCTGATCTGAAAATATTCAGCAAAATAATAGCCCTTAGATTACAACAGCAACTTACCTTTTTGGTACACCAAGACCAAGTGGGATTTATACCTACAAGGAAAGCTAGGGATAATACGATCAAAGCTGTGAACCTGATGCATATAGCGCACATAACACAGACCCCCTGTGTTTTTTTAGGAACAGACGCGGAAAAGGCTTTCGATCGGGTGGGATGGGAGTTTATGTTCGCAGTTTTGCGACATATAAAAGTAGGAGAAAAAATTATTAAATGGATTGCGAGCATGTATAAAGACCCCATAGCCCAAGTGAAAGTGAATGGAGTAGTTTCCTCATCTTTTAAGATAACAAATGGTCAATGCAAGGATGCCCACTATCACCTTTGATATTTGCGTTAATTTTAGAGCCTCTTCTGTGCAGAATAGGGTTTTAATAAGGATATCAAGGGAATTGAAATAGGGAAAATACAGCATAGTCGAAGCATATGATATGCTTTTTTCCATGACAAACCCAATAGTTTCGCTCCCGAATTTATTTAAGGAGATTGATTTATATGGCAGACTCTCATACTTTAAAATAAACCGCACCAAATCGGAAGCCTTGATGGTTAGGGATGCACCGATATATGGGTGGCCGATACATATCGGCCGAAAACAGCTGTTTTGGGGACATGCCGAAACAGCTTAAAAATTGCCGATAATGACTGTTTGCACGATCACCGCTGACTGTCCCGTGTCCTCCTCCAGCCCCCCCCTCCGTTTTGCTGCAGTCTCTCTCCCTCCATGTCCCCCTCCGTGTTTCCTTCTCCTCCGTGCTCCGTGTATCCCGCCGTGTATCCCTCCGTGTATCCCTCCGTGTATCCCTCTGTGTATCCCTCCGTGTATCCCGCCATGTATCCCTCTGTGTATCCCGCCGTGTATCGCGCCGTGTTTCTCTCTCCTTCCGTGCTCCTCCTCCACCCCCTGGAACTGTCAGGATGGAGAGGGGGGTAGGAGTCGGTAAATCCGGCTCCTTAATGTTCCAAATGGACAGAGTCAGTGATGACTGACTGTCCATTCACATAACTGAAACATCGTAAACTGTGTTTACAATGTTTCAGTTTATGAATGAAGAGAAGCCAGTGGCTTCTGTCCATTCATTTTCAGCCCAGCTGAAGCTGCAGAGAAAGGGATTGGGGAATGTGTGTCCCTAGTCCCTTTCCCTGTCTCACCAAAGCCCCCCCAACAGGGATAAAAAAAAAAGAAAAAAAAATTGCAATAAATAATTTAAAAAATAAAATGTAAATAATAATACAAAATAAATTGTGAATAATAATAAAAAAGAAAAAAACACACTGACAATCCACTACCCTCCCCCTCAAAAAAAAATATCACTGTAAAAAAAATAGCAAAAAATAAAAAATAAATCACCATAAAAAATTTTTTTAATTATTATAAAAGAAAAGTCATTTTCGGTTTCGGTTTCGGCCTCACATTTTTTTTTATTTCGATTTTGTTTCAGTTCTGAAATTTCCATTTCGGTGCACCACTACTGATGGTAGCAATCCCGAGGAAAATGATGGAGTCAAAAAAATTAAGTTATACATTTAAATGGTCAGACCAAGGGTTGAAGTACCTAGGGACCAATATTGCAGCAAATTCGTCTAAAATGTATGAATTCAATTTCCTGCCAATATTAAGTAAAGTACGTGGATTACTGGAGAAGTGGCATAAGGGAATGTTTTCCTGGTTTGGAAGAATTAATATAATTAAAATTAATATTTTATCTAAGATACTTTGGGCCAGATTCACAAAGGAGATACGACGGAGTATCTCAGATACTCCGTCGTATCTCTCAGAGTATCTATGCAACTGATTCATAGAATCAGTTACGCATAGATAGCCCTAAGATCCGACAGGTGTGTTTGTTTCACACTGTCGGATCTTAGGATGCAGTACCGCGGCCTCCGCTGGGGGGAGTTTGCGTCGTAAACCAGCGTCGGGTATGCAAATTAAGAGTTACGGCGATCCACGACGGTTTTTCGCGTTCGCTACGTCGCTGCTAATCTAGTTTCCCGTCGCAAATTTAGTCGTCGTTTTGGGTGCCCTAACTTTACACAGCACACGTATGTGCTGTATAAAGTATGGCCGTCGTTCCCACGTCGAAATTAAAAAATTCACGTCGTTTGCGTAAGACGTCCGAGAATATGGAAGTACGCTACGCACATCGCCGTTCGAAAAAATGATGTCACTTCGCGCAAGGCACGGCGGGAATTTCTAAACGGAGCATGCGCAGTAGGTCCGGCGCGGGAGCGCGCCTAATTTAAATGGCACACGCCCATTTAAATTACGCGGGCTTACGCCGGAGGCCGCCAGCGTAGGTTTTCATTGCAAGTGCTTTGTGAATCAGGCACTTGCGATGAAAACTTGCGGCGGTGTAACGTATCTACGATACGTTACGCGGCCGCACTTCTACGTGAATCTGGCCCTTTATCTCCTACAGGCACTCCCAATTGAAATACCAATAACCTTTTTCAGAAATCTTCAAATATTATTTATGAAATTTATTTGGGCAGGTAAAAAATCAAGGATTAAGAGGTCATTATTATTTTTACCAAAACAATACGGTGGGTTGGTAGTCCCTGAGGTATATAAGTATTATCAAGCGATTCACTTTGGTCAGGTTTTAGATTGGTGCCGACATAAAAATACGAAAGTCTGGACGAATTTAGAACAAGCACAATGTAGGGAATTGTTAACTAGAGCCCCTTGGTGTTATAGGAATATCTCAGATAATACTAAGAAACATCCAACAATAGGGCCTACATTGCGAGTATGTTACAATCTTTTCCGTAGGGATAAAATATCTACATACAATTCCCCACTGATGCCTATATTAGGTAACCCTCAATTTTTACCGGGTATACAAAAAGCACCTTTTGCGGCATTACTGGAACAAGGTTTGTTTCAAGCCTCGCATTTTAGGACTCTTGGAAACTGGCCAACAATACAGGAGCTAATAAATAGGAACGGCACTTCCAATTAATTGTGCAGCCTGCAAAAAAAACTAATGCCGTGTACACACGGTCGTTTTTTGGCATGAAAAAATTTTGTTTTTCAGCATGTCCAAAAAACGAAGTTTTTCCAACTTCATCATTAAAAACTATGTTGCCCACACACCATCGTTTTTGAAAAATGATGAACAAAGCGCGGAGACGTACAACACGTACAACAGCATTCTGAAGGGAAAGTTCTATTCGCCTTTGAGCTGCTTTTAGCTGATTCCTTGTTAGGAAAAGACGATTCGCGCTTTTTTGTCTGTTACAGCGTGATGAATGTACTTACTCCATTATGAATGGTAGTTTTACCAGAACGAGCACTCCCATCTCATAACTCGCTTCTGGGCATGCGCGGGTTTAAAACGTCGTTTTAGCCCACACACGATAATTTTTTTCCTTTTCAAATGATTTTATTGTATTTTTCAAAGATAAACAATAAAGCACACATAAAATCTTAATAATACAACAGTTTCTTAGTCATACATTGTGTTCATCAGTGTGCCTGGGTAGGCCACAAATTATGAATTTACTTAACAGTGATAACATAGGACCTTAGTCCAGATGGATAATGGACAAGTGCTTAAACAAGTAACTAGCAATCCCTGTTTACCCCAACGGGATCATACTGTAAACAAGGGATTATGGCTCATAAGATAATATTATAAAATCAAAATCAACTTAAAAGGGTATCAAGGGGAGGAGGGGAAGGGAAGGTGAGAAGGAAGTTATCTTTTATATCCGGTCTATTTTAAGGGGCGTAGTCGATCAGGAGCACAATTAATAATTATTCGAATTCTTCAGGAAATTCGAGGCCCTAGGATGTGTAATCCATTCATTCCAATTTTTAATGAATTTATTTATGTTTCCTTTCTTATGTGCTAACATTAGCTCATAGTGAGCCTGAGTATTGAGTCGCTGGATAACATCAGACAAGTTAGGTGATAAGGTGGATTTCCATAGTTTTGTTATGGTTTGTCTCGCTGCTGTAAGGAAGTTGGCGACTATGGGCCAGATCCACAACCAGCGGGCGCAACTTAAATGTTCCGATTTAAGTTAAACCGCCGCAAAATTTCTACCTAAGTGTCCGATCCACAAAGCACTTACCTAGAAATTTGCAGCGGTGTAACTTAAGTCTGTCCGGCGCAAGGCGTGTCCAATCTAATGGGGCGAGTCCCATTTAAATTAGGCGTGCTCCCGCGCCGGACGTACTGCGCATGCTCAGCGACGCGGGAAAGAAGGGTATACTTTTACATGGTGTACTAAGTTTACACTTTGTAAAAGCAGCCCTAATTTTGCGACGGCAAACTAACACTTACGGAGAAATAACGAAGGGAAAAAGCTTTGTAGATCTCCGTAAGTGCTAATTTGCATACCCGACGCTGGATTTCGACGAGAAATGCCCCAGCGGCGGCCGAGGTACTGCATCCTAAGATCCGACAGTGTAAGTCCATTACACATGTCGGATCTTAGGGATATCTATGCGTAACTGATTCTATGAATCAGCAGCATAGATAGAAACAGGGATACGACGGCGTATCAGCAGATATGCCTGCGTATCCCTTTTGTGGATCTGGCCCTATAGTTCTAAAATGAGGGGGATAAACATCTAGATTTAAACCCAGTAGGGCCACTTCAGGTGTGAGTATTTTTAGATTACCAGTGAAGGATGCGATAAAGGATAAACCTTATTCCAAAAGCTAGATAGGGTTTTACATTCCCAAAGAGTATGTAATAAATTGCCTGTATGGGAGTCACACCTCCAGCATATGGAGGAAGAGCTATGAAATATTTTGGATAGTCTGTAAGGGGTCAAATACCAGCGGTTCAGTATTTTCTGGGCATTTTCCCAATGTTCTACGCATGAAGAAGAGGAACTGTTAATATGGATAGCTTTCTGCCACTCTTCCCATGTAAAGGTTTGGGATAGATCCTTCTCCCACTTAATCATATTTGAAGTTTTGGTTTGGGTTGGAAAAGATGAAAGTAGTTTATATATATATGTGAAATGCCTCTCTTCCCGCTTACTTTATAGGAAGTGAAAAATTCCCACAGCGCCCTAGGGAGTTCCACCCCTCTCTCTGGGCTAAAATTGTTATTGTACGGTTTGGCTTCAAGTTTATTCGTTATTTTACGTATGTTATCAGGTGATAATTGATCAAAAAAATTGATTCCCTGTTTGGACCAGGGTGAGGTGATAATTCTTATTTTACAGTACTCGATTACTCCTAGCGGTATTGGCATAAGGACTGGGTTAAATGTTGGCTGTAATTTTGTTAGAGCAAACTTCCAGGCTGTCAGGGTGGCTTTAATTGTTAGGAAGTTGGGTGTATTAATTTTGGGTAGGGCATGGCAGGCTATGGAGAGGGAAAATAGATCCTTCCCTTTAGATACTTCTCGTTCAATGTTCAACCATAATTTGTCGTTTGAATCTAAACCAGTACTTAATTTGATCAAGTAGCGAGGCGTAGTAATATAGACGTAAGTCCGGGAGGTTTAGGCCTCCTTTAGCTTTACTCAGTGACATAGTAAACAAAGCAATTCTAGTTTTTTTTCCAATCAGATCAAGTTGTTCAATTTCGAGTTGATTTGTGTGAAAAATTTAGTTGGGATTGGGAGGGAGCGGAAGTAATATAGGGCCAAATCCACAGCCAGCGGCGCAAATTTTTTAAACTTATGTCATTTAAGTTACGGCGCCCTAAGTTGGTGTCGTAAGTGCCGTATCCACAGCGCATTTGCGCACAAAATTGCGCCAGCCGTAACCTAAATTCGGAGGCGTAAGGCGGGGTTATGGCAAGTGGGAAGGAAGTGGGCGTGCTTCATTGTAATGAGCCATGACCCCATGCAAATGAAGGTCCGGCCGTACTGCGCATGCGCGCACAAATCTGCTGCTCACTGCGCATGTGTAGAACTTTGCTGGGCGCAATCAGTGAGATAGGTAAAAGGCCAAGTGTACTTAGTTTGAGGATCGCCCTGTGCTTAACTAGCCCCAGTCAAACACACTTCACTTGCAAAAGTATTTCCCTGTGTTCCCTTCCATGAGCAATTTGCTTCTGCTCTTAGTTTGTCAGTGTTTGTTGGTAAGTTGTGTGTGATAGAGAAGTGTTGGAGGAGTAGTAGATAGTAGTTGTTGTTTGTTTCTGATAAGTGTATTTTTTGTTTGATTAATTCTGCTAAGTTTATATTTTATTTTTTCCTTTTTGGATTTTGTGTTTGGTTTTTGTGTGTTTGTTTTTGACTTTGTAGTAGCTGTCTGCTTGTGTGTGTATTTTTGTGTATTTGTTTGGTGTGTATTTTTGTGTGTTTGTCCTGTTTGTTTTCTTGTTGCTGTGTGGTGTTTGTGATGGCTCCCAAACGCAGGAAGCTGAATTTTTCGCATGTTGAAAAGCAAATCCTTGCCAGGTATATCATCCAATATGGAAGATATTTACATGGGCCTGATAGCCGGAACACCTCCCCGTCCCAAAGGAAGAGGATCTATGCCAAAATTACAGATCACATAAATGCGGCGGGGTGAGGGGAGACGAGGACCCCCGCTGGCATTAAGAAAAAGATCAATGATCTGAGGAGCGTTGTCCGCAATAAGGTGGCCAAGCTCACTGCGCATAGGAGGGGCACTGGAGGAGGGGGACCATGCCCCATCCGGCTGACTGAGGAGGAATGGGCAGTGGCCCGGTGTTTCGAGCCTGAGCAGGTGGTGGGCCTGCCTGGTTATCAGTCTGATGTTCCTGTGAGGCCAGGTAAGGTTTTTGTTTTTCTATTTGGTGATTAGCATGTGTGGGTGGGGGAAGGGAACATGTGCCAAGTGTGTGGATCCTCAAACCTGTGATTGTTTGGTGTCTTCCACAGATGACCAGGAGATTGCTGGGCCATCAGGCCAGGCTGCTGCACCACCCCAAAGACAGGAGGCTGCTGAGGAGTCCCCAGGGGAGGGGAGTGGCCAAACCTCCCCTCATGAGGAGGCTGAGGGGGAGGAGGATGAGGGGGAGGCGGATGAGGGGGAGGAGGAAGAAGATCTCCAGATTGGCCGGGAAATCATTATTGCCACTGATCTCATGACATTTGACGATACCCTTGAGGCTCCCCTTGAGGCTCCCCTTGAGGCTCCCCCAGAGGCTACCCCAGAGGCTACCCCAGAGGCTGGCACCAGTCAGGCCACCATCAGGGTAGCCCTCCCACTCCTCCTCCAACATGCCGCAACCCACAAGGGTCACTCTATCCCCTCCTCCCTGGCCACAAGCCTCAGGGGCAGGCAGGATGGCGACCCAGGAGACCAGGGGGGGGTCTGAGCATATGCCGGCCAGTCTGCTGAGGGACAATGCCCAGCAGACCCGCAGTCTGGGTGACATCAAAAAAACTATGGCCAAGATGGAGCACAGCCTGGATGTAATGAGGGAGTCACTCAGTGATGTGGCCACCAATTCATTGGGTGTCATCACCTGTTTGTGGTCCCTGCATACCGCCAAAACAGGCGTGGCCCAGAAGGTGACTGCCCTCACCCGGGCTGTGCAGGACAACACCCGGGCTGTGCAGGACAACACCCGGGCTGGCCAGGCCAATACGGCTGCCATCACTGTCTGCCTGAACAGGATAGCAGTGGCCTTGGAGGGCAGGCCAGCCGGAGGTCAGACACCAGGGGAGGCTCCTCCCTCCCCTGCTCCCCCCCCATGAAGATACTCCCTCCCCTGCTCCCCCCATGAAGATACTCCCTCCCCTGCTCCCCCCCGTGAAGATCGTCCAGGTGCCCGTGGCCGTGCCCGTGGCCGTGCCCCTGCCCGTGGGCAGCCCAGACGGAGCACTCGCCGCCGGACTTAAATTGCAGGGGTACTTTTTTAGTTTATTTTTTTGGTTTTATAATTTTGTTTATTATACTGTACTTATGATTTGGTTTATGTGTGTGAATGATGTGTGAATGTGGGGGGGCGGCATTCCTGACAAAATAAGGGTGTCACCCTCAGTTTTGGTGGAGAAGGAATCCCCAGGACCAGGGAGAAGTGATCCTAGGTTCCTGAATGGTGTATGAATGCACAGTGACATAATTGGAGCCGTGGCGTGGCGTTACTGCTCCCAAGTACCAAAGGGGGGGTACTTGGATCTAATCCAATTCGATGTGCATGTGATGTGTCTGTGCTAGGGACCACAGTGGTGTGCATTCATGCATTCTCATTGTGACATAATTCATGTGCGTTTCCAGAGACAAAAACATTCTCAATGTGTCATTATTCATGTGCGTTTACTGTGCAAAGCAACATTCTCATTGTGACATAATTCATGTGCGTTTCCAGTGAAAACAAATATTATCATTGTGACATTATTCATGTGCGTTTACTGTGAAAAGATGCCTTCTGCGAGGCATCTCCTGGCTACTGTGCCCTCAGTAGACCGGGTAGAGTGGGCTAGGGGGGGATTGCCTGGGTGGGGGGTCAGGTCAGCACGTAAGTTAATCTCCAGTCCCCTTCTCATGGCAAAGTTGTGAAGAATACAACAAGCCCCGATTATTTGGCACACAAAGTCTGGGGAATACAACAGTGTACCCCCAGACTTATCCAGGCATCTGAAGCGGGACTTCAGCAGCCCAAATGTGCGTTCCACCACTGCCCGGGTGCGAATATGAGCCTCGTTGTAGCGTTGCTCTCCTGGGGTTTGGGGGTTCCTGAAGGGGGTCATCATGTGAGGTCTCAGGGCATATCCAGAGTCACCTGGAAGGGAAAAGACAGGAGGATATTAGTCATGCATGTGCCCCTTGTGATGTCTGCATCATGGGGGGGGACAGTCATACCTGACACCCATGTCACTCACCAACCAGCCAGCTGTCTCCATACAGGTTCAGCTCTAAATCACGAGATATGTTGGTCTGCCGGAATATATAGCTGTCATGGCACGAACCCGGAAATTTGGCACAGACATGCCAGATGAGGCCATGGGCATCTACGATTACCTGGACATTTATGGAATGCCAGTTTTTGCGATTCCTGAACAGGTGCTCTGTATCATGGGGGGGCTGTAGTGCCACATGGGTACAGTCAATGGCCCCGATGGTCCGTGGGAATCGGGCAATTTGATAAAAGTCCGCCATGATCTTCATTCGCTGGTCCTCCTGGGTGGGCTTTTCAAATTGACTGCCCATGCGTCTCAGTATTGCAGGGACAACCTGGTGCACACACCTGCTCATCGAGGACTGTACCATCCCAGCCAGACCTCCACATGTTCTTTGGAAAGACCCAGTGGCAAGAAAATGCAGGGTTGCCATTACTTTGATGTGAGGTGGCAGGGCATGGGATCGTTGGGTTGGGGTGTTAAGATCATCCTGCAGGATCCTGGTTAATTCCAGGATGGCTTTCTGGTTAAATCGGAAGTTGCCAAAGACCTGAGAAGCAGTCATGCCAAAGAGATCTTGGCGTGGGCGGTATACCCTCTCCTGTGCCCTCCTCCTCCTCCTCTGTGCCCTCCTCCTTCTCTGCGCCTGTAAAGTTGCGAGTGCCGTTATAATCATGGATGGGCCGGGCATTTTGGCAGTCAGATTGAAGTCCAACAAAGATGTGTTGTCAGCTCTTCCTCAATGGTGTTGCTTCAGCAGACCTTTACAGGGCCGGTGTAAAATTAGGGCTGCTTTTATAAAGTCTAATTTTGCTCCAGGAAACTAACAGGTGCGCACAGGGCGTAATCTACGGCGCACAGGGCGTAATCTACGGCGCACACACTTAATTTTGAGGATCGCCCTATCTCCCTCATTTGCATCTTTGCCTATCAAATAAAGCGGCGTGACTAGCGTAATTTGCGTCAGAGGATGCGCCGGAGTAATTATTTTAGGTAGGACGGAAAAACCGGATTTTTCGTTTTGAGGATCGGGCGCAAAGATACGAGCGGAGTAAAATTAGAAATCTCGAGTTAAGTCGGCGCATCTGCTTTGTGGATTTGGCCCATAGTATTTTTGGCAACGTCTTCATTTTAAAGGCTGCTATTCTTCCAATCCAAGATAGTTGTGTTTTCTTAATAGACTGTGTATCCTGAGTAATGTATGTCAATAAGGAAGGATAATTTGCATCATACAGTCTATTAGGTGGGTAAGTAAGTTGAATCCCGAGATAGGTAATGGAGGGGTTGTCAAATCAGGCACTTGCGATGAAAACTTGCGGCGGTGTAACGTATCTACGATACGTTACGCGGCCGCACTTCTACGTGAATCTGGCCCTTTATCTCCTACAGGCACTCCCAATTGAAATACCAATAACCTTTTTCAGAAATCTTCAAATATTATTTATGAAATTTATTTGGGCAGGTAAAAAATCAAGGATTAAGAGGTCATTATTATTTTTACCAAAACAATACGGTGGGTTGGTAGTCCCTGAGGTATATAAGTATTATCAAGCGATTCACTTTGGTCAGGTTTTAGATTGGTGCCGACATAAAAATACGAAAGTCTGGACGAATTTAGAACAAGCACAATGTAGGGAATTGTTAACTAGAGCCCCTTGGTGTTATAGGAATATCTCAGATAATACTAAGAAACATCCAACAATAGGGCCTACATTGCGAGTATGTTACAATCTTTTCCGTAGGGATAAAATATCTACATACAATTCCCCACTGATGCCTATATTAGGTAACCCTCAATTTTTACCGGGTATACAAAAAGCACCTTTTGCGGCATTACTGGAACAAGGTTTGTTTCAAGCCTCGCATTTTAGGACTCTTGGAAACTGGCCAACAATACAGGAGCTAATAAATAGGAACGGCACTTCCAATTAATTGTGCAGCCTGCAAAAAAAACTAATGCCGCGTACACACGGTCGTTTTTTGGCATGAAAAAATTTTGTTTTTCAGCATGTCCAAAAAACGAAGTTTTTCCAACTTCATCATTAAAAACTATGTTGCCCACACACCATCGTTTTTGAAAAATGATGAACAAAGCGCGGAGACGTACAACACGTACAACAGCATTCTGAAGGGAAAGTTCTATTCGCCTTTGAGCTGCTTTTAGCTGATTCCTTGTTAGGAAAAGACGATTCGCGCTTTTTTGTCTGTTACAGCGTGATGAATGTACTTACTCCATTATGAATGGTAGTTTTACCAGAACGAGCGCTCCCATCTCATAACTCGCTTCTGGGCATGCGCGGGTTTAAAACGTCGTTTTAGCCCACACACGATAATTTTTTTCCTTTTCAAATGATTTTATTGTATTTTTCAAAGATAAACAATAAAGCACACATAAAATCTTAATAATACAACAGTTTCTTAGTCATACATTGTGTTCATCAGTGTGCCTGGGTAGGCCACAAATTATGAATTTACTAAACAGTGATAACATAGGACCTTAGTCCAGATGGATAATGGACAAGTGCTTAAACAAGTAACTAGCAATCCCTGTTTACCCCAACGGGATCATACTGTAAACAAGGGATTATGGCTCATAAGATCATATTATAAAATCAAAATCAACTTAAAAGGGTATCAAGGGGAGGAGGGGAAGGGAAGGTGAGAAGGAAGTTATCTTTTATATCCGGTCTATTTTAAGGGGCGTAGTCGATCAGGAGCACAATTAATAATTATTCGAATTCTTCAGGAAATTCGAGGCCCTAGGATGTGTAATCCATTCATTCCAATTTTTAATGAATTTATTTATGTTTCCTTTCTTATGTGCTAACATTAGCTCATAGTGAGCCTGAGTATTGAGTCGCTGGATAACATCAGACAAGTTAGGTGATAAGGTGGATTTCCATAGTTTTGTTATGGTTTGTCTCGCTGCTGTAAGGAAGTTGGCGACTATGGGCCAGATCCACAACCAGCGGGCGCAACTTAAATGTTCCGATTTAAGTTAAACCGCCGCAAAATTTCTACCTAAGTGTCCGATCCACAAAGCACTTACCTAGAAATTTGCAGCGGTGTAACTTAAGTCTGTCCGGCGCAAGGCGTGTCCAATCTAATGGGGCGAGTCCCATTTAAATTAGGCGTGCTCCCGCGCCGGACGTACTGCGCATGCTCCCGACGCTATTTTCCCGACGTGCTTTGCGTTACGTTACGTTGCGCCAAGTTTTGTGAATTACGGGTAAAAAAGAGATGCGGCGGGAAAAAAAAAATGTAAAAAAAAATTTGACAGCGACGCGGGAAAGAAGGGTATACTTTTACATGGTGTACTAAGTTTACACTTTGTAAAAGCAGCCCTAATTTTGCGACGGCAAACTAACACTTACGGAGAAATAACGAAGGGAAAAAGCTTTGTGGATCTCCGTAAGTGCTAATTTGCATACCCGACGCTGGATTTCGACGAGAAATGCCCCAGCGGCGGCCGAGGTACTGCATCCTAAGATCCGACAGTGTAAGTCCATTACACATGTCGGATCTTAGGGATATCTATGCGTAACTGATTCTATGAATCAGCAGCATAGATAGAAACAGGGATACGACGGCGTATCAGCAGATATGCCTGCGTATCCCTTTTGTGGATCTGGCCCTATAGTTCTAAAATGAGGGGGATAAACATCTAGATTTAAACCAGTAGGGCCACTTCAGGTGTGAGTATTTTTAGATTACCAGTGAAGGATGCGATAAAGGATAAACCTTATTCCAAAAGCTAGATAGGGTTTTACATTCCCAAAGAGTATGTAATAAATTGCCTGTATGGGAGTCACACCTCCAGCATATGGAGGAAGAGCTATGAAATATTTTGGATAGTCTGTAAGGGGTCAAATACCAGCGGTTCAGTATTTTCTGGACATTTTCCCAATGTTCTACGCATGAAGAAGAGGAACTGTTAATATGGATAGCTTTCTGCCACTCTTCCCATGTAAAGGTTTGGGATAGATCCTTCTCCCACTTAATCATATTTGAAGTTTTGGTTTGGGTTGGAAAAGATGAAAGTAGTTTATATATATATATGTGAAATGCCTCTCTTCCCGCTTACTTTATAGGAAGTGAAAAATTCCCACAGCGCCCTAGGGAGTTCCACCCCTCTCTCTGGGCTAAAATTGTTATTGTACGGTTTGGCTTCAAGTTTATTCGTTATTTTACGTATGTTATCAGGTGATAATTGATCAAAAAAATTGATTCCCTGTTTGGACCAGGGTGAGGTGATAATTCTTATTTTACAGTACTCGATTACTCCTAGCGGTATTGGCATAAGGACTGGGTTAAATGTTGGCTGTAATTTTGTTAGAGCAAATTTCCAGGCTGTCAGGGTGGCTTTAATTGTTAGGAAGTTGGGTGTATTAATTTTGGGTAGGGCATGGCAGGCTATGGAGAGGGAAAATAGATCCTTCCCTTTAGATACTTCTCGTTCAATGTTCAACCATAATTTGTCGTTTGAATCTAAACCAGTACTTAATTTGATCAAGTAGCGAGGCGTAGTAATATAGACGTAAGTCCGGGAGGTTTAGGCCTCCTTTAGCTTTACTCAGTGACATAGTAAACAAAGCAATTCTAGTTTTTTTTCCAATCAGATCAAGTTGTTCAATTTCGAGTTGATTTGTGTGAAAAATTTAGTTGGGATTGGGAGGGAGCGGAAGTAATATAGGGCCAAATCCACAGCCAGCGGCGCAAATTTTTTAAACTTATGTCATTTAAGTTACGGCGCCCTAAGTTGGTGTCGTAAGTGCCGTATCCACAGCGCATTTGCGCACAAAATTGCGCCAGCCGTAACCTAAATTCGGAGGCGTAAGGCGGGGTTATGGCAAGTGGGAAGGAAGTGGGCGTGCTTCATTGTAATGAGCCGTGACCCCATGCAAATGAAGGTCCGGCCATACTGCGCATGCGCGCACAAATCTGCTGCTCACTGCGCATGTGTAGAACTTTGCTGGGCGCAATCAGTGAGATAGGTAAAAGGCCAAGTGTACTTAGTTTGAGGATCGCCCTGTGCTTAACTAGCCCCAGTCAAACACACTTCACTTGCAAAAGTATTTCCCTGTGTTCCCTTCCATGAGCAATTTGCTTCTGCTCTTAGTTTGTCAGTGTTTGTTGGTAAGTTGTGTGTGATAGAGAAGTGTTGGAGGAGTAGTAGATAGTAGTTGTTGTTTGTTTCTGATAAGTGTATTTTTTGTTTGATTAATTCTGCTAAGTTTATATTTTATTTTTTCCTTTTTGGATTTTGTGTTTGGTTTTTGTGTGTTTGTTTTTGACTTTGTAGTAGCTGTCTGCTTGTGTGTGTATTTTTGTGTATTTGTTTGGTGTGTATTTTTGTGTGTTTGTCCTGTTTGTTTTCTTGTTGCTGTGTGGTGTTTGTGATGGCTCCCAAACGCAGGAAGCTGAATTTTTCGCATGTTGAAAAGCAAATCCTTGCCAGGTATATCATCCAATATGGAAGATATTTACATGGGCCTGATAGCCGGAACACCTCCCCGTCCCAAAGGAAGAGGATCTATGCCAAAATTACAGATCACATAAATGCGGCGGGGTGAGGGGAGACGAGGACCCCCGCTGGCATTAAGAAAAAGATCAATGATCTGAGGAGCGTTGTCCGCAATAAGGTGGCCAAGCTCACTGCGCATAGGAGGGGCACTGGAGGAGGGGGACCATGCCCCATCCGGCTGACTGAGGAGGAATGGGCAGTGGCCCGGTGTTTCGAGCCTGAGCAGGTGGTGGGCCTGCCTGGTTATCAGTCTGATGTTCCTGTGAGGCCAGGTAAGGTTTTTGTTTTTCTATTTGGTGATTAGCATGTGTGGGTGGGGGAAGGGAACATGTGCCAAGTGTGTGGATCCTCAAACCTGTGATTGTTTGGTGTCTTCCACAGATGACCAGGAGATTGCTGGGCCATCAGGCCAGGCTGCTGCACCACCCCAAAGACAGGAGGCTGCTGAGGAGTCCCCAGGGGAGGGGAGTGGCCAAACCTCCCCTCATGAGGAGGCTGAGGGGGAGGAGGATGAGGGGGAGGCGGATGAGGGGGAGGAGGAAGAAGATCTCCAGATTGGCCGGGAAATCATTATTGCCACTGATCTCATGACATTTGACGATACCCTTGAGGCTCCCCTTGAGGCTCCCCCAGAGGCTACCCCAGAGGCTACCCCAGAGGCTACCCCAGAGGCTGGCACCAGTCAGGCCACCATCAGGGTAGCCCTCCCACTCCTCCCCCAACATGCCGCAACCCACAAGGGTCACTCTATCCCCTCCTCCCTGGCCACAAGCCTCAGGGGCAGGCAGAATGGCGACCCAGGAGACCAGGGGGGGGGTCTGAGCATATGCCGGCCAGTCTGCTGAGGGACAATGCCCAGCAGACCCGCAGTCTGGGTGACATCAAAAAAACTATGGCCAAGATGGAGCACAGCCTGGATGTAATGAGGGAGTCACTCAGTGATGTGGCCACCAATTCATTGGGTGTCATCACCTGTTTGTGGTCCCTGCATACCGCCAAAACAGGCGTGGCCCAGAAGGTGACTGCCCTCACCCGGGCTGTGCAGGACAACACCCGGGCTGTGCAGGACAACACCCGGGCTGGCCAGGCCAATACGGCTGCCATCACTGTCTGCCTGAACAGGATAGCAGTGGCCTTGGAGGGCAGGCCAGCCGGAGGTCAGACACCAGGGGAGGCTCCTCCCTCCCCTGCTCCCCCCCCCATGAAGATACTCCCTCCCCTGCTCCCCCCATGAAGATACTCCCTCCCCTGCTCCCCCCCGTGAAGATCGTCCAGGTGCCCGTGGCCGTGCCCGTGGCCGTGCCCCTGCCCGTGGGCAGCCCAGACGGAGCACTCGCCGCCGGACTTAAATTGCAGGGGTACTTTTTTAGTTTATTTTTTTGGTTTTATAATTTTGTTTATTATACTGTACTTATGATTTGGTTTATGTGTGTGAATGATGTGTGAATGTGGGGGGGCGGCATTCCTGACAAAATAAGGGTGTCACCCTCAGTTTTGGTGGAGAAGGAATCCCCAGGACCAGGGAGAAGTGATCCTAGGTTCCTGAATGGTGTATGAATGCACAGTGACATAATTGGAGCCGTGGCGTGGCGTTACTGCTCCCAAGTACCAAAGGGGGGGTACTTGGATCTAATCCAATTCGATGTGCATGTGATGTGTCTGTGCTAGGGACCACAGTGGTGTGCATTCATGCATTCTCATTGTGACATAATTCATGTGCGTTTCCAGAGACAAAAACATTCTCAATGTGTCATTATTCATGTGCGTTTACTGTGCAAAGCAACATTCTCATTGTGACATAATTCATGTGCGTTTCCAGTGAAAACAAATATTATCATTGTGACATTATTCATGTGCGTTTACTGTGAAAAGATGCCTTCTGCGAGGCATCTCCTGGCTACTGTGCCCTCAGTAGACCGGGTAGAGTGGGCTAGGGGGGGATTGCCTGGGTGGGGGGTCAGGTCAGCACGTAAGTTAATCTCCAGTCCCCTTCTCATGGCAAAGTTGTGAAGAATACAACAAGCCCCGATTATTTGGCACACAAAGTCTGGGGAATACAACAGTGTACCCCCAGACTTATCCAGGCATCTGAAGCGGGACTTCAGCAGCCCAAATGTGCGTTCCACCACTGCCCGGGTGCGAATATGAGCCTCGTTGTAGCGTTGCTCTCCTGGGGTTTGGGGGTTCCTGAAGGGGGTCATCATGTGAGGTCTCAGGGCATATCCAGAGTCACCTGGAAGGGAAAAGACAGGAGGATATTAGTCATGCATGTGCCCCTTGTGATGTCTGCATCATGGGGGGGGACAGTCATACCTGACACCCATGTCACTCACCAACCAGCCAGCTGTCTCCATACAGGTTCAGCTCTAAATCACGAGATATGTTGGTCTGCCGGAATATATAGCTGTCATGGCACGAACCCGGAAATTTGGCACAGACATGCCAGATGAGGCCATGGGCATCTACGATTACCTGGACATTTATGGAATGCCAGTTTTTGCGATTCCTGAACAGGTGCTCTGTATCATGGGGGGGCTGTAGTGCCACATGGGTACAGTCAATGGCCCCGATGGTCCGTGGGAATCGGGCAATTTGATAAAAGTCCGCCATGATCTTCATTCGCTGGTCCTCCTGGGTGGGCTTTTCAAATTGACTGCCCATGCGTCTCAGTATTGCAGGGACAACCTGGTGCACACACCTGCTCATCGAGGACTGTACCATCCCAGCCAGACCTCCACATGTTCTTTGGAAAGACCCAGTGGCAAGAAAATGCAGGGTTGCCATTACTTTGATGTGAGGTGGCAGGGCATGGGATCGTTGGGTTGGGGTGTTAAGATCATCCTGCAGGATCCTGGTTAATTCCAGGATGGCTTCCTGGTTAAATCGGAAGTTGCCAAAGACCTGAGAAGCAGTCATGCCAAAGAGATCTTGGCGTGGGCGGTATACCCTCTCCTGTGCCCTCCTCCTCCTCCTCTGTGCCCTCCTCCTTCTCTGCGCCTGTAAAGTTGCGAGTGCCGTTATAATCATGGATGGGCCGGGCATTTTGGCAGTCAGATTGAAGTCCAACAAAGATGTGTTGTCAGCTCTTCCTCAATGGTGTTGCTTCAGCAGACCTTTACAGGGCCGGTGTAAAATTAGGGCTGCTTTTATAAAGTCTAATTTTGCTCCAGGAAACTAACAGGTGCGCACAGGGCGTAATCTACGGCGCACAGGGCGTAATCTACGGCGCACACACTTAATTTTGAGGATCGCCCTATCTCCCTCATTTGCATCTTTGCCTATCAAATAAAGCGGCGTGACTAGCGTAATTTGCGTCAGAGGATGCGCCGGAGTAATTATTTTAGGTAGGACGGAAAAACCGGATTTTTCGTTTTGAGGATCGGGCGCAAAGATACGAGCGGAGTAAAATTAGAAATCTCGAGTTAAGTCGGCGCATCTGCTTTGTGGATTTGGCCCATAGTATTTTTGGCAACGTCTTCATTTTAAAGGCTGCTATTCTTCCAATCCAAGATAGTTGTGTTTTCTTAATAGACTGTGTATCCTGAGTAATGTATGTCAATAAGGAAGGATAATTTGCATCATACAGTCTATTAGGTGGGTAAGTAAGTTGAATCCCGAGATAGGTAATGGAGGGGTTGTCCCAATTATAGTTAGATTGTTGTTTTAGTTTAACAACTAGATCTGGAGGGATATTCATAGGTAATACAAAACATTTACTGTGATTAATCTTATAATAAGAGACTGATCCAAATGTATCTAGTACAGTGGTTACATCTTTTAGTAGTGTGTCAGTAGCGGATAGAGTTAAAAGAACGTCGTCCGCGAATAATCCCAATTTATGTTCTATTTGACCGGCCTTGATTCCTATAATGTTGGGGTTATTTCTTAGAGATATTGCGAGTGGTTTGATTGCTAATGAGAGTATAATAGGTGATAAGGGGCATCCCTGTCTAGTACCGTTTGAAAGGTTAAATTGTTTAGATATACTTCCTGATGTAAATACCCTGGCAGATGGTGTTGTATAAAGTGACATTATGGCTTCAAAAATAAATCCTGAGAAACCAAATCTCTTAAGGGTCTCCGCTACATATCCCCAGTGCACTCCGTCGAATGCCTTCTCCACATCTAAACCGAGAAGCAGAGAAGGCACTCGATCGCGCTCTACAAGGTTAAGCAGATCAATCATCCATCTGGTGCTATCTGGGCCTTGTCATCCCTTCACGAATCCAACCTGATCTGGTTAAATTAGATAAGGTGTAATTTCTAATAATCGGTTAGCTAGAACCTTAGCAAAATGTTTTAAATCAGAATTAAGTAGCGAGATAGGTCTATAATTAGTTGGAGACGTCAAGTTTTTCCCTTGCTTTGGTATTGTGATAATAATTGCTTCAAGCATTTCTTTAGGGAATGAGCGGGTGTTGACAGCTTAATTAAACATTCTGGTCAAGTATGGAGAAAGTATATATTTTTAAATGCCTTAAAGTATTCACTGGATAAGCCATCTGCGCCGGGTGCTTTATTTAGTGGTAACATTGAAATTACTTTTTTGATTTCATTAGCTGTTATAGGATCATTTAATTTTTCTAATGTAGCGGGATCTACAGTAGGGATGTTAAGCTTGTCAAGAAATTGGGCTATATCTTTTGGAGTTGGTTGGGTGACAGTTTGATCGTCTTTTAGATTATATAGGCCCTCATAGTATTCTGCAAACGTATCAGCTACTTTCCCTGACTTGTGGTGGACAATTTCATGGATTTTCTGCTTGCTCCGTCTAATACGTAGTTGCATAGCAAGCAACTTACCTGCTTTGTTTCCCTGGGAGTAGTGATTTCATTTTAGTTTTTTAAGGTATTTTTCATGATCAGAGATCAGGGTCGCTCTAAGCTCGTTTCTGGCATGGTTAAGTTGTTGGAGGAGAGTGGTGTGTTTGGGGGATAGCTTGTGTTCCTTCTCTAATTTGTCTATTTTCATTAAAAGATTATTTACTTCCTGTGACCGCCTTTTTTTTCCCCCTAGATGTCAGTTGTATCAGCATTCCTCTGGAGAAAGCTTTGTGGGCACACCAAATACTAGAGATGGAGACTTCATCTTTGTCATTTAACTTTCCTAGTTCTAGTTCCTATTCTCCTAGTCTTTCTCTCATCTCCGCCAGAGCTCCCCTACGTGACAAAATATACGTATTGTTCCTCCAAAGAACATGTTTGGAATTTTGTTGGGCTAGATCAAAAATTAACAAGATTGGAGCATGGTCAGACCATGTTATGTTATGTATACGGGCATCTGTGGTTTTCTGGATGAGAGCTCTGTCGGTGATGAAGAAGTCGATCCTAGAATAGGAATTATGGACATTTGAATAGAACGTAAAGTCCTTTTCCGCTGCGTGGAGACATCTCCAAGGATCATGGAGGTCTTCTTGTGACCTCCATGATCCTTGGAGATGTCTCCGTTTGGATAGGATCCCTTTAGTGATGTCCAGAGTTGGGTCCATTGTTGCATTAAAGTCCCCACAAAGGACAATATTGCCTTTTCGTATTTTCTTTGTTATTGTGATTACTTTTTGAAGGAATTGTTGTTGGTTCCTATTTGGTGCGTAGACATTGACTAGTGTTAGTATTGTATTTTTAATCTTTGCCACCAGTATTACGTATCTTCTTTGTCGGTCAATTTTAGAGTCCAAAAGTTGAAAAGAGATTGAATCCTTGATGATCGTCAGGACTCATTTTTTCTTCTTACTGTTATGAGACGCGAAGATGTGTGGGAATTTAGGATGTGAAAATTGAGGAGGATTGTCTCTTGCAAAGTGTGATTTTTGAATGCAAAGTATGTCACATTCGAATTTCAAAGCATCATTCCATAGGGCTTTTCTTTTGAAGGGGCTGTTGAGGCCCTTCACATTTAATGACATTAGTTTCAAGTAAGGCATACCGAATATTTTTCATACAGATGAATTGTATGCTTATCAAGTGTAGAAAAGGTAGAGCGTGTCTGTCGACTACATAACTTCCATAAGCAAGGGAGATTGTTTAATACCGCTTATGAGGGGGGAAGGGAAGGAAATTAGGATCAGGGTCAGGAACAAAAACAAAAACAAAAACAAAGGCAAAAAATAACATGTAAGAACAGGCGAGTTGTCGAGCAACTCTTGCGTGCATAAACATTTGCACTCTCGTTGTGGGGACTTTGTTAGACAAAGATCAGGGGTTCAGGATAGAGTCTCCCTGTAAGTCATGCGCCTGAGGAACTTAGGCCATGATAAATTGGAGAGATAAAAAAAAAGAAAAAAAAAGATGTACATTTTTACCGGTGAATGTATCAGCCATGGCCATGGCTGATGTTCCAGGGAGAGGTCAGTTTTTCTTTAGAGGATCTATCGATCGGGGTATCTACATAATTTGGGAGGAGACCCCATTTTTTCAAAATCTTGAGGCCATCTTCTAGCGTATGTATTGTATGTGATATAGCAGGAAAAAGTGAAGGGATGGTGGCGCTGCTTTTGCTTATTAGTGAGTTCCACAAGATGTCCTATATAATGTGAAATATTTGTAGGGGAGCTTCAATTGTTAGGAGGGACCAATAGAGATGGGTCTCCTAAACCTACACACTGTTGCATCCAAGTGTGCAGGTGCTGCCCTCTATTATTGCTTGTGATAAACACTGGTGACCCAATGGTGTATTGGTTCTTCCGGTGAAAGAATATATATATCCAAAAAATAAGAGCTAATGGGTTAAATTTCTGATCTAATGATATCCTGTGTAAACCTTTCCTATTCAAATGATGGCATCAGAGAGTGTTGTGTAAATAGCTATTATACAATTGTAGTTTATAACCACTAGGTAGTGCTGTGTGCAATTAATGCATAAATTCTAGAAAATCCAAGCCTATTCCCCAGTAATGGACATGTTTGAGAGGAAAATGTGTATTTAGAATATATAAATACTAGGGGGTGTTGGAGTGTCTTCCAGGACACAGTGCAAGCGGGTAGTGATTCAGAGCCTATTGCCCTATAAACTTATGTTTTCAAAGGAAAAAAGTGCTAACGAAAAATATAAATAAATACAAAATAATAATGTGTGCTCCAAGGCACTGTGCAGGCTAATAGTGTGCTGTGTCCTCCGGGCCACTGAGCAGGTCAGCCCTAGCCAAAAACGTGCTAATCAATAAAAAACACTACAGTGATTTCAAACGACAAAAAAACCTGGGTAGGTTGTGATCCAAAATATGTGCAAAACAACAATATTAAAATTATAAATAATATATGGATGCCGTCCCTTAGTGTAACTCAAAGGGGGTAAAAATAACAATAAATGGAGACCTCAATTAGGGTAAAAAAACCATGAATGTATCAAGATTCAAAGATTGAATGGAATTAATTGGAGCGTCCAGACCAGAACAAGTGATGTCAAAAATGTATACTGGAAACCCTCACAGGTTGTAACCAAATATCTGTTACAAGTTCTCTCAGATATGCCAAGGTCTCCAAAGGAAAACCAATCAAAGGTTCAGTATGGAAACAATGTAACACTGGTGGGAAGTGCATACAAGAGGAAAAAACAATGTGGTGACTTCAAGTGCTGTTTCTTTCCTGATGGATTTTATCGTGACGTTTGTGCTCCCCCTTCTGGGTCCCCACTCACCAGATGTTGGCACCCCTAGGGGCAAAGGGCAATGGGTGGTGGTACCTCGGTTGATGTTGCTGTGCTGGCTTGTATCCAAATCAGCAGAGAGTATCTTTCTCACCTCTCCAGGGGGGGGGGAAGAAAATCCAATCAGCTCCCAGGTGTCCAGTAGGTAGCAATCAATATAAAAAGAAAAAAGGAATCCACATAGTGTGACACTGTGTTTATAGGAAAAAGACCGATCGTCTTTATTAAAAAAAATATATGTTTAAAAATTGTGAGACAATCCCACTGCTAATCCCAGATGCAAATGGGAAACATTTATATATTTACAGGGAATTGTACTAAGTACTTAAAATAAATTTCCAGAAAACGATTTTGCAAAAGACCGTTTAAGGAATAAAAAAGAGAAAAGTTGTGCCACAAAGGCGCAGGTAGCCCTACTAGCCGTCTGTGCTCACGAGCTTTATAACGATGCCTGTGCCTCACGGTACCGCCGTGCAGTCAACAATGGGCGTCCGTGGCTCTCCGTCCAGGCAGATCGCGGCTCGGATGGACAGCGCTAGAGTCAGCTGAGAGGGCGTGCGTGCGTACGTGCGTGCTTGCGTCTGGGTCACCTGACGCGTTTCGTCGTATGACGTTCTCAAAGGTGATTCAAGCATCAGACGTACGCTGCTATTTTTATACACGGCATCGAATGTGTCCCGCCTGCAATCAGGTGTGAGGTAATCTGTTATTGGCTGTACTATTAGTTCTGACCTAGAAGCCTCCCTCCTATTAACCCTTGGTTAAGTCCAATTGTGAAGAGGAGATTGACACAGCCGGCGCCAGGGATAAAAATTGCTCTCTGTATTTTGTGAATATTACAAAGGCAAACAATAAAATTGATACTGAAACAAGGTGTATATCCTTTTGTCCCACTTAAATGGCAAAGAAACAGTTAGAAACGAACATATATATATATATATAGGATCAAGAGCTGGTTTATGTAAAAAAAAGGGAAGTTTAAAGATAAATAAATATAAATTCTACAGTTTCCCCGGACATATAGGGGTTTCAAGATTGGTAGGGGAGTAAATGCCAAACTGTGAAAACCCATAAATAGTGATTTTAGTCAAATTGTGTCCAATGACTCAGCGTCAAGCTTCTGACCCTGATTCTATGGAGACCCAGTATTATAAATAATTGTCTGTGAAGGGGGCCATATTGTGTTATAATGCATTCCCCTATGTATATGGAGATCCTGCTCCATGGGCGGAATGCCATTATTCCACAGGAGAGAGGTGCCCCTGTACGGTTATACGTTGCCTGGTCTAGGCAGTCCACCATATAAAAGTCATGTATAAATTTTCCTATCTGAATTGTTTATAGGGTAGGGGGTCCCCAGGTAAAAGAGTAAGCCTGGATGCAAATGTTTAAGTGACCTTCCCTGAATCCTGTTATCTTATATCCCTGATATAGATGTGGGATTGATTCATGTGGTGCACAGCTTGTTGGTTTTCATACATTTAGGGGAGACAGGTAATAAAATATGTAATAAGTGTAAAAAATGAAAAATACATGTGTAGTATCAAATGAACATGAGAAATATATATGTACTTGGCTTTACTTCCTGTTCCCATCACATAAGTATATTGCATTCTGTAGGTAAATCCTACCACTTCTCCCTAATCATTGTTATTAACTTTGTAAGTTGTTTGTTAATAGGCTGCCTGACAGCTGTTATACAACCCAGTTGGATCTTATTCTGGGATTCAGTTACCCTGTATCTAGAAGTGTGATGTAAAATGTTCTAGGGTCCAATTTCCCTCTATCTGAGGGTATGTAATGTGGGAACATTCAGTTGTGATTTTAATCATATACTTGTTTTTTATGTGTGGCAGCCTTGTATGTTCCTTGAGGACCTAATTTGCAAAAAGAAGATGGTGTACTTGAGTTTAAATTCTCCAGTTGACTCTGCATATTTCAATCAGAGAATGATCATGCTAGAAAATTATTACGAATGGTGGTCATAGGTGATGCGTTCTTTCTAGGGTGTTAGCTGGAAGGTCCAGATCTATTTGGGGCATCCAGTTATGTGTCTGTTAGTAGTTGGAGATGAAGCAATTGAGATCTATGTCCAGATTAAGGCCTCGGGGAGCTAGGGATCCCATCTTATGTATCCATCTGGTTTCGTTCTGCGACACCTGTACATGTTAATTGCCACCTCGCCAGTGGTCCTTGATGATGTCAATCCCAAAGAATGTCATACAAGTCGGGTCTTTGTGATGTTTCTCTGCGAAGTGTCTCGAGAGGCTATGTTTAGGGAAGCCTTTTCTTATATTTCTGATATGTTCTCGTATTCTTATACTCAAGGCCCTTGTGGTGCGGCCTATGTACTGCAGATGGCATGGACATTCAATGACGTAGGTCACGTGTGTACTGTTACAGGTGATTAAGTCTTTTATCTGATATTGCTGGTTATATACAGTGGATTTGAAAGTAGTTTTCCTCCGGGGTTGCGGTCTATTGGTTCTGCATGGAAGGCAGCGTTGGCACCTATAAAAACCTTTGAGGTCTGGGCATATATTGATATTTTGTGGGGGATCTAGTACATTATGTACAAGATGTGTCCTTAGGGTTGGTGCTCTGCGATAGATGAACTTGGGACGGGGTGGGAGAATGTTAGCTAGTGTTCTATCCTCTCTCAGGATAGGCCAGTACTTTCTGAAAATCTTCTCCACCTGCTGATATTGATTATTAAATCCAGTGATAAAGGATAGATCCATATTGGGTGCTATTGTTTGTTTCTTTTTCTTCAGCAGTGTTTCTCTATCCATGAGTCTAATGCTGTTCTTTAACTTGGTTAACAGATCTTCTTTATAACCTTTTTCAAGGAATCTCTTAATGAGTACTTCTGCTTGTATGTCAAAATCTTCCAATCGTTGACAGTTTCTCCTAACCCTCAACAGTTGTCCTTTGGGGATATTACCTATCCACTGAGGATGGTGACAGCTGGAGGTAGGTATATATCCATTTCTGTCGGTTTTTTTGAAGAATGTTTTTGTGCAAAGTTCCCCGTTATCCTTGAAGATCTGCAAATCCAAATAATCAACACATTGGTTGTGCCATTTTCCTTTAAAGGTTATACCAAATCTGTTATTGTTGAGTTCCCGTATGAAAGTTTTCAGGCTATCTTCTGTCCCGTCCCAAAGGATGATAAGATCATCAATATATCTTCTATAGTGCCGTAACTGAGGTATATTCTGCCCGTAGATGTGTTCTGCCTCCCACATATCCATGAATAAATTAGCGACACTCGGGGCGTAGCGAGCCCCCATCGCTACGCCCTTTTTCTGCACATAGAACTGTTTCTTGTACCAAAAATGGTTATTGGCCATAGCCATCTTCAGGCCCTCTAGTATAAATGTTACTTGTTCTTGCTTCATTTCAGTAAGTTCGTGCAATGCCTGAGAAAACCTTAAATAAATTCGATACATACATAGACCTACAAAAGTATATGAGGAAGCTAAATTTAAAGAAACATTTTGCCTTAAATAAAGATGAACGCCTACCAGAACCCAAGTTGTATGCACACACCAATTTGAAAAATAAATCGTTATACAACCCTAAAACACCTGGCAATCAATGCCTTAATGCCTTTAGAAAAATGGTAGAGAAAGACATTGAAACCCTGGAAAACAAACAACTGAGAGGAAACAAAAACATTTGGAAAATAATAAAGCAAATTGGAGAGAAGAAGGAAGTGGTTATTAGACCGGCAGATAAGGGGGGGGGGGACTAGTTATACTCAATAAAACTGATTATGAAGCTGAAATGGAGAATCTGCTAAACGTACCTGACACATATGTAAAACTAAAGAAGAACCCTGGACCTATGTATAAAAAACAACTATCCAGATATGTCCAGAAGGGAGTGAGACTGGGGATTTTAAATGCCAAGGAGGCCAAATACCTAATATCTGAGTCTACAAAAACACCTGTTATATATCAGGTGCCCAAAATACACAAACGACTACAGAATCCGCCAGGAAGACCGATCGTTAGCGGTATAAATTCTATTTTCTCGCGATTAGGAGAATATTTGGACCAATTTCTTAAACCGTTGGTAACCAAAGGCAGATCACATTTAAAGGATGGGACCCTGCTAATGGTGGAACTAGGGAATCTTAAGGATACTGATAACCTACTGCTGGCAACAATAGACGTAGACTCGCTATATACAAGCATCAGACAACAAGATGGATTGAAAGGTGTCGAAAAGGCATTGCACGAACTTACCGAAATGAAGCAAGAACAAGTAACATTTATACTAGAGGGCCAGAAGATGGGTATGGCCAATAACCATTTTTGGTACAAGAAACAGTTCTATGTGCAGAAAAAGGGCGTAGCGATGGGGGCTCGCTACGCCTCGAGTGTCGCTAATTTATTCATGGATATGTGGGAGGCAGAACACATCTACGGGCAGAATATACCTCAGTTACGGCACTATAGAAGATATATTGATGATCTTATCATCCTTTGGGACGGGACAGAAGATAGCCTGAAAACTTTCATATGGGAACTCAACAATAACAGATTTGGTATAACCTTTACAGGAAAATGGCACAACCAATGTGTTGATTATTTGGATTTGCAGATCTTCAAGGATAACGGGGAACTTTGCACAAAAACATTCTTCAAAAAAACCGACAGAAATGGATATATACCTACCTCCAGCTGTCACCATCCTCAGTGGATAGGTAATATCCCCAAAGGACAACTGTTGAGAATTAGGAGAAACTGTCGACGATTGGAAGATTTTGACATACAAGCAGAAGTACTCATTAAGAGATTCCTTGAAAAAGGTTATAAAGAAGATCTGTTAACCAAGTTAAAGAACAGCATTAGACTCATGGATAGAGAAACACTGCTGAAGAAAAAGAAACAAACAATAGCACCCAATATGGATCTATCCTTTATCACTGGATTTAATAATCAATATCAGCAGGTGGAGAAGATTTTCAGAAAGTACTGGCCTATCCTGAGAGAGGATAGAACACTAGCTAACATTCTCCCACCCCGTCCCAAGTTCATCTATCGCAGAGCACCAACCCTAAGGACACATCTTGTACATAATGTACTAGATCCCCCACAAAATATCAATATATGCCCAGACCTCAAAGGTTTTTATAGGTGCCAACGCTGCCTTCCATGCAGAACCAATAGACCGCAACCCCGGAGAAAAACTACTTTCAAATCCACTGTATATAACCAGCAATATCAGATAAAAGACTTAATCACCTGTAACAGTACACACGTGACCTACGTCATTGAATGTCCATGCCATCTGCAGTACATAGGCCACACCACAAGGGCCTTGCGTATAAGAATACGAGAACATATCAGAAATATAAGAAAAGGCTTCCCTAAACATAGCCTCTCGAGACACTTCGCAGAGAAACATCACAAAGACCCGACTTGTATGACATTCTTTGGGATTGACATCATCAAGGACCACTGGCGAGGTGGCAATAAACAAGTACAGGTGTCGCAGAACGAAACCAGATGGATACATAAGATGGGATCCCTAGCTCCCCGAGGCCTTAATCTGGACATAGATCTCAATTGCTTCATCTCCAACTACTAACAGACACATAACTGGATGCCCCAAATAGATCTGGACCTTCCAGCTAACACCCTAGAAAGAACGCATCACCTATGACCACCATTCGTAATAATTTTCTAGCATGATCATTCTCTGATTGAAATATGCAGAGTCAACTGGAGAATTTAAACTCAAGTACACCATCTTCTTTTTGCAAATTAGGTCCTCAAGGAACATACAAGGCTGCCACACATAAAGAACAAGTATATGATTAAAATCACAACTGAATGTTCCCACATTACATACCCTCAGATAGAGGGAAATTGGACCCTAGAACATTTTACATCACACTTCTAGATACAGGGTAACTGAATCCCAGAATAAGATCCAACTGGGTTGTATAACAGCTGTCAGGCAGCCTATTAACAAACAACTTACAAAGTTAATAACAATGATTAGGGAGAAGTGGTAGGATTTACCTACAGAATGCAATATACTTATGTGATTGGAACAGGAAGTAAAGCCAAGTACATATATATTTCTCATGTTCATTTGATACTACACATGTATTTTTCATTTTTTACACTTATTACATATTTTATTACCTGTCTCCCCTAAATGTATGAGAACCAACAAGCTGTGCACCACATGAATCAATCCCACATCTATATCAGGGATATAAGATAACAGGATTCAGGGAAGGTCACTTAAACATTTGCATCCAGGCTTACTCTTTTACCTGGGGACCCCCTACCCTATAAACAATTCAGATAGGAAAATTTATACATGACTTTTATATGGTGGACTGCCTAGACCAGGCAACGTATAACCGTACAGGGGCACCTCTCTCCTGTGGAATAATGGCATTCCGCCCATGGAGCAGGATCTCCATATACATAGGGGAATGCATTATAACACAATATGGCCCCCTTCACAGACAATTATTTATAATACTGGGTCTCCATAGAATCAGGGTCAGAAGCTTGACGCTGAGTCATTGGACACAATTTGACTAAAATCACTATTTATGGGTTTTCACAGTTTGGCATTTACTCCCCTACCAATCTTGAAACCCCTATATGTCCGGGGAAACTGTAGAATTTATATTTATTTATCTTTAAACTTCCCTTTTTTTTACATAAACCAGCTCTTGATCCTATATATATATATATATATATATATGTTCGTTTCTAACTGTTTCTTTGCCATTTAAGTGGGACAAAAGGATATACACCTTGTTTCAGTATCAATTTTATTGTTTGCCTTTGTAATATTCACAAAATACACAGAGAGCAATTTTTATCCCTGGCGCCGGCTGTGTCAATCCCCTCTTCACAATTGGACTTAACCAAGGGTTAATAGGAGGGAGGCTTCTAGGTCGGAACTAATAGTACAGCCAATAACAGATTACCTCACACCTGATTGCAGGCGGGACACATTCGATGCCGTATATAAAAATAGCAGCGTACGTCTGATGCTTGAATCACCTTTGAGAACGTCATACGACGAAACGCGTCAGGTGACCCAGACGCAAGCACGCACGTACGCACGCACGCCCTCTCAGCTGACTCTAGCGCTGTCCATCCGAGCCGCGATCTGCCTGGACGGAGAGCCAAGGACGCCCATTGCTGACTGCACGGCGGTACCGTGAGGCACAGGCATCGTTATACAGCTCGTGAGCACAGACGGCTAGTAGGGCTACCTGCGCCTTTGTGGCACAACTTTTCTCTTTTTTATTCCTTAAACGGTCTTTTGCAAAATCGTTTTCTGGAAATTTATTTTAAGTACTTAGTACAATTCCCTGTAAATATATAAATTTTTCCCATTTGCATCTGGGATTAGCAGTGGGATTGTCTCACAATTTTCAAACATATATTTTTTTTAATAAAGACGATCGGTCTTTTTCCTATAAACACAGTGTCACACTATGTGGATTCCTTTTTTCTTTTTATATTGATTGCTACCTACTGGACACCTGGGAGCTGATTGGATTTTCTTCCCCCCCCCCTGGAGAGGTGAGAAAGATACTCTCTGCTGATTTGGATACAAGCCAGCACAGCAACATCAACCGAGGTACCACCACCCATTGCCCTTTGCCCCTAGGGGTGCCAACATCTGGTGAGTGGGGACCCAGAAGGGGGAGCACAAAAGTCACGATAAAATCCATCAGGAAAGAAACAGCACTTGAAGTCACCACATTGTTTTTTCCTCTTGTATGCACTTCCCACCAGTGTTACATTGTTTCCATACTGAACCTTTGATTGGTTTTCCTTTGGAGACCTTGGCATATCTGAGAGAACTTGTAACAGATATTTGGTTACAACCTGTGAGGGTTTCCAGTATACATTTTTGACATCACTTGTTCTGGTCTGGACGCTCCAATTAATTCCATTCAATCTTTGAATCTTGATACATTCATGGTTTTTTTACCCTAATTGAGGTCTCCATTTATTGTTATTTTTACCCCCTTTGAGTTACACTAAGGGACGGCATCCATATATTATTTATAATTTTAATATTGTTGTTTTGCACATATTTTGGATCACAACCTACCCAGGTTTTTTTGTCGTTTGAAATCACTTTAGTGTTTTTTATTGATTAGCACGTTTTTGGCTAGGGCTGACCTGCTCAGTGGCCCGGAGGACACAGCACACTATTAGCCTGCACAGTGCCTTGTAGCACACATTATTATTTTGTATTTATTTATATTTTTCGTTAGCACTTTTTTCCTTTGAAAACATAAGTTTATAGGGCAATAGGCTCTGAATCACTACCCAAGCGGGTAGTGATTCAGAGCCTATTGCCCTATAAACTTATGTTTTCAAAGGAAAAAAGTGCTAACGAAAAATATAAATAAATACAAAATAATCATGTGTGCTCTAAGGCACTGTGCAGGCTAATAGTGTGCTGTGTCCTCCGGGCCACTGAGCAGGCGCACAGTGACCTGGAAGACACTCCAACACCCCCTAGTATTTATATATTCTAAATACACATTTTCCTCTCAAACATGTCCATTACTGGGGAATAGGCTTGGATTTTCTAGAATTTATGCATTAATTGCACACAGCACTACCTAGTGGTTATAAACTACAATTGTATAATAGCTATTTACACAACACTCTCTGATGCCATCATTTGAATAGGAAAGGTTTACACAGGATATCATTAGATCAGAAATTTAACCCATTAGCTGTCTTCTCATTTTTTGGATATATATATTCTTTCACCGGAAGAACCAATACACCATTGGGTCACCAGTGTTTATCACAAGCAATAATAGAGGGCAGCACCTGCACACTTGGACGCAACAGTGTGTAGGTTTAGGAGACCCATCTCTATTGGTCCCTCCTAACAATTGAAGGTCCCCTACAAATATTTCACATTATATAGGACATCTTGTGGAACTCACTAATAAGCAAAAGCAGCGCCACCATCCCTTCACTTTTTCCTGCTATTTCCAGGTCTCTTTGAGGCCCGTCAGGGAGGCAGCAGCTTACCATCACTTACTCCTAAGCGCGGATCCCCCCCTCTTTATTGTATGTGATATGTTCTCTTCATCCACAGTCAGTTTGGTTGGAAATCCCCATTTGTAGATTAGTTTGTGATTGCGGAGTATTTTGGTGATCGGATTCAGGTTTTTCCGCGCCAAGATAGTAGCTTGGGAAAGATCGGAATACAGGATAATTCCCGCGTAGGGGTCTGGCAGTGGCATATGTTGTCTTGCAAAATGCATCAGCATGTATTTTGTCTGGAAAAAATGGATCTTGGCGATCACATCTCTCGGGAGTTTTGCTGGGATGTGCGATGGCTTAGGTAATCCGTGAGCTCTGTCAATTACTAGATCTTGTTTTTGCAATGAGGGGATAAGGTCTATGAACATCTTTTGCAAAAAAAATTTAAGGTCATAATTTTTTTTTTTTTAAAGGTAAATTTTTATTTTGAAATTTTTGTACATACAAAACAGACAGTACAACAAACACACATCCTAGGCGAACATCGCCCGGTACATAATTTTACAAAATTTTGGTAGCTGGTACACATTGAGCATTTTCATAAAAACACACAGAGAACGGTGGGAGAAAAACAACAGAATCGTTAATTTACTCACTTAGGTCTATTCAACGGGAAGAGGTATCAGTCATCAGTCAAAGTTCAAGGAGCAGGAGGTATGGTGCTCTCAGAATCAACCCAAGAGCCCCAGACCTTCAAGAATTTTTTTGGACACCCTCTGGCCTCATATGTCATCTTATACAGCGGTATAGCATGATTGATGGTGGTGAGCCAGAAGACAATGGTAGGTAAGGATGGAGACTTCCAGTGGAAGGTTATAGACTTCTTAGCATAGAACAGTACTATCCGCAGGAAGGTTTGCATATTCTTAGATATAGTGTTACGTACCTGGTTTCCAGAGTCTGATGCAGGGTAGCCTCTCTTACGACTCTGGTTCGCGAGCCACTGGATATGGGACAGCGGGCTCGGAGCACAGAGGGGTAGGAGTGCCGGGTGGTGATGTGTAGAAGCAGGTGGACGAATACCTCTGGCAAGTAGATGCTGAACGTACAGCGGAGGATGGGTCAGCGACCCGCACAGAAGCTGCGACTACAGCGGCACAAGTTAGTAACAGTTCAGGTAGGATGGGTCAGCGACCCACACAGAAGCTGCGACTACAGCGGCACAAGTTAGTAACAGTTCAGGTAGGATGGGTCAGCGACCCGCACAGAAGCTGCGACTACAGCGGCACAAGTTAGTAGTAGTTCAGGTATACCGGGAAAGCAGGGTCAAACAAGCCGGGTCATAACAGGTGATCGTGCAGAAAGATGACTGAAGAATGGTCGGTAAACAAGCAGGTGGATCTGGCAGCAGTGAAGTCAAGCAGGCGGATGGTCAAACGGAGCCGGGTCAGGATAGGAGAAATGAGAGGAGTCAGACAAGCCAGGTTCGGTGTTCAAATCAGGTTTCAGGTAGAGTAGTCAAAACAAGCCAAGTTCAGTGTTCAAATCAGGTTTCAGATAGCAAACAGGTCTCAGATAGGATCCACGTCAGAACTGCAGATCAGGCAGCAAAGACACTGTGCTGCTGAGGTGTTTAAATAGGGCAGCCTGCTGTTAATCACTGAAATCAGTCTGCACCATTAACCCTTAAGTGGCAGATCCATGACATTGCCCCCCCCCCAAGGGGCAGCCTCCGGATGCCCAGTCGGGCTTCTTTGTCAGGATGAGCAAGGAAAAAAGCACGTAACAACCTCTTGGCATGTATATTACCTTCTGGCTCCCAAGAATTATCCTCTGGGCCGTACCCCTTCCATTTGACTAGGAATTGATTCTGGCCTTGTCGCTTCCTACAGTCCAAGATAGCTTCCACCACATATTCTTCCCAACCGTCAACCTGGATGGGTTCGGGAGGTCTGGATCCTCTGTTGGGAAAAGGATCGGCCACTGCAGGCTTTTTGGATGGGCAAGGTAATTTGAGATTACTTGTAGACAGCCATACCTGATCGTCTGGTTTCAGGTCCAAGTCACCCCTTCTTTTCTTGTCAAAAAATCTCTTGCTATCGGCCTGGGCTTTAGTTACTGCGTCGTGCAATAACTGATTGTTGCGTTGGAGAAAGTCCATAGTACTCTGCACAGCTGGAACTGCTGACTCTGAAAAGAAATCTGGTAAAATTTTTAAATTAAAGCCATAATTAGAGAAAAAAGGGGATTGCCCAGTAGCTGAGTGATTGGTGTTATTATATGCAAATTCTGCCAAAGGCAGCAGAGAGACCCAGTCGTCTTGAGAGAAGGCTGTGAAACACCTAATATATTGTTCCAGGGTTTGATTCGTCCTCTCTGTTTGCCCATTAGACTGGGGGTGGTAGGCTGAGGACAAGGAAAGTTGAATCTGTAGTGTTTCACAGAGGGCTCTCCAGAAACGAGAAGTAAATTGGACTCCCCTGTCCGAAACGATGTTGGAAGGTACCCCATGTAGTCTAATGATTTCCTTGATAAACACGCGGGCCGTTTCTGCAGTAGAAGGTGTGTTTTTTAAAGGCAGGAAATGAGCCATTTTAGTAAAACGGTCCACGACAACAAAAATTGCGGTACATCCCTTGGAACGAGGAAGTTCAACAATAAAATCCATTGCGATCATCTCCCATGGTCGGTTAGGTACTGGTAAGGGTTTTAGTAAACCCCAGGCTAGTTTTCGGGGTGTTTTATTTCGGTTGCATATCGGACAAGAACTGATGTAAGACTTCCTCCAAATTGGGCCACCAGAAGGTGCGTCGTACCAATTCAAGAGTCTTATTAACTCCAAAGTGACCTGCAAGTGGGTGATCATGAAGAAGTTTCAAGACTTCCACTCTAATGTTTTCTGGGACAAAAACCTGACTTCCTCTCCAAAACAGCCCGTTTCTGGAAGTTAGTGAGACATTAGAGGGTTTGGACGAATCGGAAGATGCTCCTCGGATCATGGAGATTAGGTCAGTGTGTAGGAGCAGGAAGTTGCCATCCGACAGGATGGTATCGGGAATAGAAGTATCCTTTGGGTTATCGTACATTCGGGATAATGCATCCGGTTTAATGTTTTTGGATCCTGGTCGGAAGGTAATATGGAAACAAAAACGAGAAAAGAAAAGAGCCCAACGGGCTTGTCGAGGTTTAAGATGTCTGGCAGATTTCAAATACTCCAAATTCTTATGATCTGTGTAGATCAGTACAGGATGAATGGCGCCCTCCAATAGATATCTCCATTCCTCTAGAGCTGTCTTAATGGCCAGTAGTTCTCGATCTCCTACATCATAGTTCTTTTCTGTGGGGGAAAGCTTTCGAGAGAAGAATCCCACTGGGTGTATTAAATCTTTGTCCCCCAAGCGCTGAGAGAGAACGGCTCCTACCGCAACTTCGGAGGCATCGACCTCAAGAAGGAAAGGTAACGTTGGATTGGGATGTCTAAGGATCGGAGCTGAAGTAAAGAGTCTTTTTAAAATGTCAAAGGCCTTCTGCGCTTCAGGGTTCCAACAGAAACGAAGATTTTGTTTCGTGAGTTTTGTGATAGGGGCCACAATAGCCGAAAACCCTCTAATAAATTTTCTATAGAAGTTTGCGAATCCAATGAAACGCTGCACCCATTTTTTATCCAAGGGTGTTGGCCAGTCTAAGATTGCAGATACCTTCTTTTGATCCATCTCAATTCCTGTAGGGGAAATTACCAGGCCTAAGAATTGGATGGTTTGCTGTTCAAACTCGCATTTTTCAGCTTTTGCATATAAACTGTGCTGACGGAGGCGATCTAGAACCTTACAGACATGTCCTCGGTGCTCCTCCAAGGAACGGGAGAAAATCAGTATGTCATCTAGATACACGATAACAAAAATGTCCAAAAAATCTCGGAATACGTCGTTGAAGAAGTGCTGAAAAGTAGCGGGCGCGTTACATAGCCCAAAGGGCATGACCAAATATTCGTAATGGCCATAGCGGGTATGGAATGCTGTTTTCCACTCATGTCCATCCTTGATACGTATTAAATTATACGCTCCCCTTAGGTCTAATTTTGTAAAGATAACGGCAAATCTTAATTTTTGGAAAAGTTCAGGTATTAAAGGTAGAGGGTAACGATTTTTCACGGTGACTTTGTTGAGTTCCCGGTAGTCAATACAGGGACGGAGAGCTTGGTCCTTCTTTGTGACGAAAAATATTCCGGCACCTGCTGGTGAAGTGGACGGGCGGATAAATCCCATTTCCAAATTCTCGTCAAGGTAGATTTTTAACGCGTCTTGTTCTTTTTCAGAAAGTGGGAAAATTCATCCGAAAGGGATCTCGGCCCCTGGAAGAAGATCAATCGGACAATCGTACGGCCGATGAGGTGGAAGGAAATCTGCCCCTTTCTTATTGAAGACATCCAGAAATCCATGGTAGGGTTTGGGGATGGATTGAATCAAACTTGGGTCAGTGTTTAAGCACAGCAGGGCAGAAGATGGTTTAGGACGTTAGGGAAAACAGTGTTCCTGACAGTAATGAGATGGGAACGAAAGATTTTTAGATGTCCAGTCAATTTGAGGATTGTGTACCTGAAGCCAGGGTATACCCAGGATTACTGGAAACAAAGGAGATGAAATGACGTCCAAAATTAAAAGTTCCTTATGATTGGATAAAGTAATAGCAGGTAAAGGAAGGGTCTCATGGGTCACTTGCCCAGACTTGATGTGTGAGCCATCAGCCAAAAAAACGGAAAGTCTAAAGTCCTTTGTGCGGACGGGAATGTTATGCAGATCGGCAAATGAGGAATCGATGAAACAACTGCATGCCCCTGAATCAACGATAACGTTGACCGACACCGTCTTTCCCGGAAGCTGTAAAGAAAGGAAGAGAGCAAGATGGTTGGGGTTGGTAGTAATAGCAGAGATGTTACCAGGAACTGAAGAACGGAACTTACGTATTTTGATGGGACAATTGTGTACGTAGTGACCGGCCTCACCGCAATATAGACACAGGTTTAGCTGACGGCGGCATGTGCGTTCTTCAGGTGGCAAGGTGGGTCGCATCACGCCTATTTGCATAGGTTCTGAAGTATCCATGGGTGGACCAGCAGAATTGGAAGAAACAGGTGGTGGAAAACGAGAAGGAGGCAAGGGAGCCCGGGTGGTGACCCAGACTGGGCGACTCTGTTGAGAGGATCGTTCCGCTCGGCGTTCCCTTAGTCGTCGGTCGATCTGAACGGCTTTGTCAATCAGATCATCCAGGGTGTCAGGTACCCCAATGCGGGCCAATTCATCCTTTAAGGCTTCAGACAGACCCAAGCGAAATTGGTGGCGCAAGGCTGCGCTATTCCACTGGGTGTCCGCACTCCAGCGGCGGAAATCAGTAACATAGTCCTCCACTGCTCTACGCCCCTGTTGGAGAGCGAGTAAAGCAGCTTCAGCAGTAGCAGTCCTTTGCGGGTCGTCGTAGAGCTGTGCCATAGTCTGGAAGAAGTTTAGCAAAGTCTCTGTCTGGACACCGTTCTCCTCTAACAAGCGATGTGCCCAATTTTGGGGTTCCCCTTGGAGTAGGGAAACGACAAATCCCACTTTAGTGGCTTCCAAAGAAAAGGTTCGGGGTTGCAAAGCAAAGTATAACTGACATGCGTTTCGGAAGTCCCGGAACTTGGTTCGATCCCCGGAGAATCGTTCGGGCATGGGAACCCTGGGTTCAGGTGGCAACATCAAAACTGACGGACCCGCAGATGACGATGATCTAGCGGTGGATGCTGAAGTTGCGTCCCCAGAAGCTGATAAGTTCTGAACCTGCCCCTCCAATCTCAGGTAGCCATCTTGTAGGTTTTTAACGGCCTGGGTAAGTGATGCTAAGTGTTTACACACCTCTTCCATAGCCGGAACTACGCCTGCAGACTCTGTCATGGCTGCCTGATACTGTTACGTACCTGGTTTCCAGAGTCTGATGCAGGGTAGCCTCTCTTACGACTCTGGTTCGCGAGCCACTGGATATGGGACAGCGGGCTCGGAGCACAGAGGGGTAGGAGTGCCGGGTGGTGATGTGTAGAAGCAGGTGGACGAATACCTCTGGCAAGTAGATGCTGAACGTACAGCGGAGGATGGGTCAGCGACCCGCACAGAAGCTGCGACTACAGCGGCACAAGTTAGTAACAGTTCAGGTAGGATGGGTCAGCGACCCGCACAGAAGCTGCGACTACAGCGGCACAAGTTAGTAACAGTTCAGGTAGGATGGGTCAGCGACCCGCACAGAAGCTGCGACTACAGCGGCACAAGTTAGTAATAGTTCAGGTATACCGGGAAAGCAGGGTCAAACAAGCCGGGTCATAACAGGTGATCGTGCAGAAAGATGTCTGAAGAATGGTCGGTAAACAAGCAGGTGGATCTGGCAACAGTGAAGTCAAGCAGGCGGATGGTCAAACGGAGCCGGGTCAGGATAGGAGAAATGAGAGGAGTCAGACAAGCCGGGTTCGGTGTTCAAATCAGGTTTCAGGTAGAGTAGTCAAAACAAGCCAAGTTCAGTGTTCAAATCAGGTTTCAGATAGCAAACAGGTCTCAGATAGGATCCACGTCAGAACTGCAGATCAGGCAGCAAAGACACTGTGCTGCTGAGGTGTTTAAATAGGGCAGCCTGCTGTTAATCACTGAAATCAGTCTGCACCATTAACCCTTAAGTGGCAGATCCATGACATTTAGTCTCGTCATCAATGTGGCCCAGTAAACACCTCAGAGGATTACATATATTTGGTATCTGCGTCAGTGAGCTAATGAAGGCCGTGACCTCCGACCAGAACTTTCTAATCGGAGCACACTCCCACATCATATGAAAGAACCTGCCATCGGCCGCGCCGCATCGGGAGCATAGCGCTGAGGGGATTCTGCTCAGTTTGAAAAGTAAGCATGGTGTGAAGTAGGATCTATATAACAGTTTGGTCTGTATTACCTTGTCACGGGACGAAATGACAGAAGGGACCTGGAGGGGCAATACCTCCTGCCAGATCTTCTCCGTCAGCTCAGGAATGTCGGATCACCAGCTAGCAGCCGCTTTGCTCAGCCTTTGAGTCGTAGTGTGCAGGAGAGACCCATAATATGTGGAGACTAAGTTGGTGTGCGAGGGGTCAGTTAGTAGTCGCTCCAGCCGAGAAAGCTGGACGACTATGTTACGAAGGCCAAATTGCGTTGCTGCAGTGTGGCGTATCTGTAGGTAAAGGAAGTAAGCCGTGCATGGCCGATTATAGTCTCTACGAAATTCCTCAAAAGTACGAAACACATTGCCTGAGAACAGATGTAAAATAGTTTTTACCCCCCTTTTCGACTTTTCGACCAGTATCCCCCATCCGATCTACGGAAAAATTCCGGAAGGTTTGGATTCCCCCACAGTGGAGTGTTCGGTGAGTATGTATTACTGCTGGAGGGGACTTGCAATTTAGTGAGTTTAATAATCCGTAGAGTCATAGCTATAATACTCGTTCCCTCCCCAAGGGACATACGATGAATCAAATGTTGCAGGGATTCATAAGAGGTGAGGATGGCTGCCTCCAATGCAGTGGCTGCATTGTTGGCTTTGGGGTAAAACCACCAGTGTACATGGGCCAATTGAGAGGCAATATAAAACGTTTGAAGGCAGGGGAGGGCCAACCCGCCCTCCAGTACTGGTAACTGAAGGGTGTCCTTGGCAATCCTGACCGCCCCCCCCCTCCCCACAAAAAAGGGATTTTTAATACAGCTTACCTGTAAAATCCTTTTCTTGGAGTACATCACGGAACACAGAGCGGCATAATCATTACTATGTGGGTTATATGGAGTACCTTCAGGTGATGGACACTGGCAATCTCAAACAGGAAGTCCCCTCCCTATATAACCCCCTCCCATAGGAGGAGTCCCTCAGTTTTGTAGCAAGCAGTATGCCTCCCAAAATGGTCCCCAAAAGAGGGGTGGGAGCTCTGTGTCCCGTGATGTACTCCAAGAAAAGGATTTTACAGGTAAGCTGTATTAAAAATCCCTTTTTCTTTCTCGTACATCACGGGACACAGAGCGGCATAATCATTACTATGTGGGATGTCCGAAAGCAATGCTTCCATGAGGGGAGGGAGACATCTCAACCAGGAGATCTAATTCAGAAAGTGACCTTTAAATCATAATAAATCCAAATTAAATCCAACAAATAATTAATATGATTAATTTAATTAATTCATTAATTTAACCAAGGGTGCCCCGGATCCCGAGGATCTTAAATTTCAGCCTGCAGCACTACCTGTCCAAAGGCTGCATCGGCCCTTCTTCTCACATCCAATAGGTAAACCTTTGTGAAAGTGTGGACCGATGATCAGATTGCCACCTTGCAAACCTGAGCCATAGAGATCTGGTGGTGTGCTGCCCAGGAGGCGTTCATGGCCCTAGTAGAATGGGCCTCAACTGATAAAAGGAGGGGGCAACCCCTTCAAGCCGTAGGCCTGACTGATTAGCTGCTTAAACCATCTGGTGATGGTAGCTTCAGCTGCCGCTTGACCCTCCTTGGGTTCTTCCGGCAGGATGAACACTGTATCCATCTTCCAAATCTTTTCTGTAGCCCTGAGACAGGCCTTCATGGCCTTGACCAAACCTAAGGCGTGCATCAAGCCTTCTACGTAGGAGTGGGCTTTTGGAAAAAAAGATGGTAGGATCAAATCCTGATTCAAGAGAAAAACTGGACCCCACCTTAGGCGGGAAAGACGGATGCGGACGGAGAACCACCCTGTCTTTATGCAGACTGAGGCATGGTTCTTTACAAGACAAGGCTGCCAGCTCTGATACTGTTCTAGCAGGAATCATAGCAGTCAACCAATACCAACTTCTCAGTCAGTAGTACCAACGGAACCTCTGCCAGAGGCTCAAAGGGCTGCTTATGCAGAGCTGACAACCCAAGATTCAAATCCCACGGATAAACCGGAGACTAGATGGGGAGATTAATGCGTCAGACCCCCTAGAAAAAAAGGTTTTAACCAAAGAGTGCGTGGCCAACGGCCAACACAACCATACCGATAAGGCCGAAATCTGTCCTTTAATAGAACTTCAAGGCCAAAAAACCTTATCTACTCTGTCTGAAGGAAAAAAACGCAATACCCTGACAATGGTGTATTTGCGTGGAAGCCATCTCTGGGAATCACACCAGCCTCCATAGGCCCTTCAGACCCTGTAATAGATTACTCTGGAGACTGACCTCAATCAGAGTAGAAAAAATAACTTGGCTAGATAGGCCCTACCCCTGAGGATCAGGGATTCAGCCGCCAAGCCGTCAAATTTAGATGCCGTAAGGCAGGGTGGAGTATCGGACCTTGAGAGAGTAGGTCTGGGCGAAGTGGAAGGGTCCAAGGCTCCCCCACTGACATTCTCAAGATCAGAGAGTACCATGACCTTCGGGGCCATGCTGGGGCTATCAGAATGACTGGCCTGTTCTCCACCCTGATCCTGCGCAGCAGGCGGGGCAGCATCTGTAATGGGGGGAAGGCGTACAGCAGACTGAACGAATGCCAAGGACAAACCAACGCATCGGTTCCGCAGGCTAGAGGGTCCCTTGATCGGGACACGAACTTGTTTAGCTTCCTGTTGAACCTAGATGCCATGATGTCCACATCCGGAAATCCCCATTTCTGGCAGATCTCCTGAAAGATTTGGGGATGGAGAGACCACTCCCCTGAAATCAGCTGTTGGCGACTTAAGAAGTCCGCCTGTAAATTGTCCACCCCTGGGATAAAGATCGCTGAGATGCATGGAACATGCGCTTCTGCCCACCGGAAAATTAAGCTCACTTCCCTTTGGGCGGCTCGACTCTTCGTGCCCCCTTGATGGTTTATATATGCCACTGCCGTGGCATTGTCGGACTGCACTCTCACTGGAGACCCTTGCAGTTTGGACGTCCAGGCCTTTAAGGCTAAGCGTGCCGCCCTGATCTCCAAGACATTGATTGGCAGCCGTCTTTCTGACTCTGCCCAAATCCCCTGCTGGATCTGCCCATCCAAGACTGCTCCCCAGCCCTTCAGGCTGGCATCTGTGGTTATCAACTTCCAGATGATGGGACTGAAAGATTTTCCCTTTAGGAGGTTCCGAGGCTTTAGCCACCAGCAGAGACTTTGCCGGACCCTTGATGGTAGGGTCAATGGAAGATCCAGGGCTTGTGGTTCTTTGTTCCAGGCTGACAGGATGGTTGTCTGCAGGATTCGCGTGTGCGCCTGAGCATATGGCACTGCCTCGAAGGTGGCCACCATTTTTCCTAGTAAGCTCATGCACAAACGGATAGTGGGCTCTCTTTTACTTAGCACCAACTGGATCAATTCCTTGATCCCCCTGAACTTCTCTAAGGGGAGAAACACCCTTTGCTGCTTCGTGTCCAGCAGCATGCCGAGGTATTCCAATCGCTTTGTAGGTAGCAAAGCCGATTTTTCTAGGTTTAGAACCCACCCAAATACCTCGAGGAACTGAACCGTCCGGGTTACTGCTCGAGACAGGTCTGAAGCAGAGTGATCTATGATCAGGAGGTCGTCCAATTAGGCTAGGATCAGGACTCCCTGGGTCCTTAGACTGGCCAAGATGGGGGCCAGGACCTTCGTAAACACACGAGGGGCCGTAGCCAACCCGAAAGGGAGGGCCACAAATTGATAGTGACACCCTGCGACTGCAAAGCGTAGGAACCTTTGATGCCCCTGGAAAATTGGAACATGAAGATATGCGTCCTTTATGTCTATCGAGGCCAAAAAATCGTTCTGCTGCAAAGCTGCGGCAGCAGAGCGTATGGACTCCATCCGAAAGGACCGAATCCTCAGGTAAGAGTTTAGAATCTTTAGATCCAGAATGGGCCTTACATCGCCGTTGGGTTTTGGAACGATAAACAGATTGGAGTAGAAGCCAAGCTTGCGCTCCTGAACTGGTACCTCTACGATTACCCCTTGATCTAGAAGACGATCCAAAGCTGTAAGCAAGGCAGCCCTCTTTCCCGGATCGCTTGGAATCCTTGATTCCTGAAAATGTGGAGGGGGAAACTCCCGAAATTCTATCTTGTAGCCAGCCGTCACTAAGGAAAGAACCCACCTGTCGGGGATCTTGGCTTCCCAAACCTTTGCAAAGAATCGAAGCCTTCCCCCCACCCGATTGAGTGGGGGCGCCCCTTCATAAGGCTGACTTGGGAGCTGGTTTAGCTGGTTTGCGGAACCATGGTTTTTTACCCCCAGCGGCCTGCCCCTGCGACTTATTAGCAAAGTTTTGTCGTGCGGGAGGCCGTCGATACTGCCTGGGGCCCGAGAGCCCTGGGGCTGGGGATTGCTGCCGCTTGAACGTAGGACCCCGAAATCTCCTTTTGACTGGTAAAAGAGTACTCTTGCCACTTGATATTGTCTGTATGTATTTATCAAGATCTTCCCCAAAAAGCCTACCTCCGTGAAAAGGAAAGCCTGCTAAAAGCTTTTTACACGGAGTCTCTGCTGACCAATTCTTTAGCCACAAGAGCCGTCGCATATGTACCAGAAACAGCGACAGACGGGACGCTTGTTGGATGGAATCCTTTATGGCATCCACCGCAAAACAGAGAGCTCTAGGGAGGTCGGCCAGATCCTGCGCCTGTTGAGCCGGGAGCTCCCTTAATATCTCTTTTGTCTGGTTCTTCAAAGCCTGACAGACGCCTATAGCAGCAACCGCCGGTTGCACGACTGCTCCTGCTGTAGAAAAAAGATGCCTTCAAAAGGGTCTCTAACCGCTTATCAACCGGATCCTTGAACATTTGTATGTTCTCTACTGGACAAGTTAAAGACTTGTTTACGCAGGAGACTGCTGCATCCACAGCGGGAAGCACCCATTTCTTCGAAAAATTTTCCTCCATGGGGTACAGTACAGAAAACCTCTTAGGAGGCACGAAAATCTTATCGGGCCGGGCCCAATCCTGAAAGATCAGGTCTTCCAGCAAGGGGTGGACCGGAAATGCTACGTTACTCAATGGCGCTTTTAAGGAGCCCAGAGAAGATACGGCAGGAATCTGAAGTTCTGGCGAGGGCAGATTAAAAGCCGAGCGGACCATGTCCGTTAAAGACTGTACCCACAGATTCTCTGCCTGAGAAACCAAAAAAGGTTCCTCAATAGTGGATTCCTCAATGTCAGAACCTTCTAGGAACTGCTCCGTTTGGTCCTCCTGAGATTCTAACTCCTCTGGGGAGAGAACCTCAGCATCAGCGGAGACCAACTTAGGGGACGGAGACCTGGTCCGTTTTTTGCCTGCAAGAGAACTAGAAAAAAGGGTTAATAGTAGCTGTTCTAACCCCTGCAGGGAGACAGCTAACATATCCTGCGTGACAAACACTGGGTCAGGCAGAATGGGGCCAGCCACAGCACCCACCACACCTAATGGCTCCTCAAAGGCGGCAACATCTAGATTTTCGGGAGAGGACGGAACCGGCATAGTCTGATTAAGATCCTCAGAACTAGAGGGGGAACCCTTCTGCTTCTTTGTACTTTTAGCATTCTTAGTCCCCGAACCTTTAGGGCCCATGATACAAAATTGAGGCACTCCGCTAACAACACCTGACTGTTGTAGCAAGGAGAAAAAAATATATGTAGCTTAAGGTAGAAAAAACCTTATAAGCCAATGAAAAGGTAGTGCACACCCTTTTCCCTGAGGAAATAATCTTTAAATTATAATCCTCCCTTCTTTTTTTTTTTTTTTTTTTCGTTTGTTTTTCCCCTTTTTTTTTTATATTATATATATTTTTTTTTTTGCACCTTTAAACAGACTGTGTGAGTGCCAACTGCTGCCAAAAACCTTAGGCTCAAAATAGAGAAAATCAGGGGAAAAATCTCCTATTTCTCCAAAAAAAGTCAGTGAGGAGCTTAGCTCCAGACCTAAAAAGGTCTTATACCGCCACTAGGTGTCACCCTGCCGCTCTGTGTCCTGCTCTGCATCGCTCTTGCGTCCCTCCGGTCAGCAGACGAATCCTACACTGACCGGAGGAACAAGCTGCTGCGGCTATACAGCGAGGGGGAACGCCCCCTACGTCCCGCCGACGTCACTACGCTCCCCGCCCCCTCCATATCATGCGTGCGCACAGGAGGAACACGAGGAGGGGAGCAGCACGCCGGCGGCGCCAGGACACCCGGAGACCTCCGCTACAGAGCCGCAGGGGGAGCACCCAATACAGGTAGGCCCTGGCCTTATTAAGCCGGGAAATAACGGGGGGTGGGCTTGCCCTGCTAGTCCTAGAACCAGGCCACTAGCTCCTACCCCCCAAAACCCATGCGGGGCAGCCACATAGCAACACAGTCAAAGGGGGATCCACTAGAATAAAACAAGGGGAGGTAACCATCCTGTCTGGCAGACATAGTGGAAACAATTGCCTATGCAGAGCATCCCAGGCTAACCCAACTAGGCTTCCCCCCGAGGGACCTGCTGACAAACCAAGTTCCGCAGGCCCCTCTCTTACCTGCTCCACGCTGAAGGGTATTTCAAACGCAAGAGGCCCAATCTTCCCCCATCTCCGTGGGTTCTGTACCAGACCTTCAGGGACCCGGGTCCTGTGCAGGAACCACACTGCCCTGGACCTATACAGCACCCTGGCAACAGCACCTTTTGGACTTTAGAAAGTTCAAAGTTCTGGGCCCAGGGTCCAGCCCTCCGAAGAGAGGCATTATAGGCTAAACCCCACGACTTGGGGCCCGGGTACTGTCCACTTTGGCTCTGAGGCACCTTGGACAGATCCGGTATAGTCTACCTAGTCCCAAGGACATGGAGGCAAACTAATTCGTGACCAACACCTAAGACACTGGCGAAAAAACTGAGGGACTCCTCTTATGGGAGGGGGTTATATAGGGAGGGGACTTCCTGTTTGAGATTGCCAGTGTCCATCACCTGAAGGTACTCCATATAACCCACATAGTAATGATTATGCCGCTCTGTGTCCCGTGATGTACGAGAAAGAAAAGGAGGTGAGGATGGAATCTATCTCTTTGAATTTATTTTTAGTGACATACACTGGCGAATTACCCAAATCATACCGAAATCGTGGCAAGAAAATCATCTTAAAAATATTAATCCTACCCAGTAATGTTAATGGAAGATTAGCCCAGGTTTTGAAAGTAGTTTTCATGCGCCCTATGAGGGGGTCTAAATTAGTCTTGACATATGAGGCCATGGGATGTTGTATTATGACTCCTAAGTACTGGAAGGAGCTGACTATCTGTAGTGGACAAGATGGTGGTAGCCGGACCGACGTCACCTGGTCCATCATAAACAGAATGGACTTGTCCCAATTAACCCGGAATCCCGAAAAGTGGCCAAACCTCCCAATGAGATCCAGCAGGGCCGGGGGGGGGGGGGGGCGACTGGGGGTCCGACAATTATATAAACATGTCATCAGCGTAGAGAGGTATCTTCTCCTCTAGACCCCCAATCGTCAGCCCCGCAACTGCCCCGCAGGACCTCACCAACGCCTGCCAGCGCAAAGAGCAGCGGCGACAGAGGGCACCCCTGTCTGGTGCCTCTCTTTATTGGAAAGGGATCAGATATGGCTGCGTTCACTCTTAGTCTAGCAGTGGGCTTTGAGTACAGCAGTTGCACCCACCTGATAAAGGTATTGCCGAATCCAAACTTCGCCAGGATCTCCAGCAGGTAAGGCCATTCGACCGAGTCAAATGCCTTATGTGCATCTAAGGACAGAATGGCCCTAGAGCCCATCTCTTCATGGGTGGCCTGCAGATTGGTGAATAATCTACGTAGGTTGATTGTGGTCGATCGCCCCGGGATGAACCCGGTTTGGTCTGCACCAATAATGGTAGTAATGACCGTGTTCAGTCGCCGGGCAAGTACCTTTGCTAGAATTTTTACGTCCGAATTAATGAGTGAGATTGGCCTGTAAGATTCACAGAGGAGGTGATCCTTGTGTGGCTTAGGAATGAGGACAATCAGTGCCTCTGACATAGAAGTCGGCAGCTGCCCCATCCTGATAGCAAAATCATACACCCTGCCCAGATGAGGCACAAGCAGATCCCTGTACTGCATATACCACTCGATGGGGAAACCATCCAATCCCGGTGTTTTGTTTCTGGCAAAGGATTGGATAGCCTCCCCAATTTCCCTGCCATCAGAGGAACGTCAAGGAGTGTCGCCTATTGGGCCTGAAGCCTGGGCAGTGAGATTTCAGAAAGATAGTCATCCAATTCCACAATTCTGTAATGTGCTCTAGTAGCATAAAGGGAAGAATAAAATGTGACAAAGGCCTCCATGATCTCCTTATTCTGTTCTACTACAATTCCCCCGGAATCCTTAATCCTAGGTATACTACAAGGCTGGTAATCCGGTCTGGAGAGATACGCCAGGAGGCGACTGTTTTTATCCCCAAACGCAAAGATCCGCTGATTCTGATACAGCAGATTCTTCTGAGTACGCTCCAAAAGCACCAGGTCCAGTTCCCTGGCCCCATGCTTCCAAGCGGTGTGTGTCTCAGGAGAGGGGGTCGCAGAATAAGCGGCCTCTGCCTCTCTGAGAGACCTCTCTGCATCTGTCAGTCTCGATAGCGAGGCCTTGCGTGTCTGACCAATGGCCGCAGCAAAAGAGCCACGTGTGGTGGCCTTAAAGGCGTCCCACACCATCGGAACTGAGGCGCTCTGCCTGTTAGTCACCCAATAAGAACCCATCTCTGTCATACACTGGTTCACCACAACCTCACCCGCCAACCATAGCGGGCTCAGCCACCACACTCGATAGGAGGAGGGAGAGGTGCCCAGGGCAAGGTCAACCAACAAAGGGGAATGATCAGACACTGCCCTAGGGAGGTACTTGACCTCAGTCACCGAATTCAACAGATCTGACGAGACCAAACATAAATCAATACGGGATAGAGTACCGTGAGACTCAGAATGACAAGAATACTCCCTCCCATCCGCATGCTTCCACCTCCAGACCTCCACCAAGTCAAATTGAGTTAAAAAGGATCCCAAGGGGGTGGGAGGTAGTGTAGAGCAATGCAACCTATCTATAGAATTATCCAATACTGTATTATAGTCACCCGCTATCAATAAGGGACCCTCCGCTATCGCCAATATGGAGTTCATTACCCGCTCAAAGAATACTTTAGTGAATGGGGGCGGAGCATATAAGCTAGATACCGTATATGGTTTACCCATGAATTATATCACGACAATCACAAAGCAACCACTAGGATCAAGCTTAACATGTTTAATGCTAACTGGTGCAGACTTGGCGATAAGGATGGAAGTGCCCCTGGTAGAGTATGTGGAGTGGAGAGCATAAGCGATTTTCACCCGCTTAAGGGCCATTACTCTAGAGCCCTGGAGGTGGGTTTCCTGGAGTAGGATCACATGCGGATTATGACGTGCCAAATATTCAAACATTAACGATCTTTTCACGTTTGAATTAAGCCCCCGTACATTCCATGACACGAAACGTAATTTAGACATGAAAAAGCATGTAGTGTTTGGCTGGAGGAACCCATTCCTCGCCGCACGCCGGGAGTGCCCAGAAACTGGCGCCCGACGCACCACGAGGGATGCGTACACTAAGGAGTAAGTCAGAAACATATAACAATGCTCCAGCAATACATAGTATCAGGTGCATAGTAGCAAGGCCAGCTAGTCCGGCCCATAGATAGACATGCAACAACAAGTACCAGCATTTCAGAAAAAGTGCAAAAAACACAAAAACAGTCCCGAACAAAAGTCCCTGAACAGCCCAACCCTCCCGGCTCCCAAACCCAAACATATGAGAGCTTTGTTCCCAAAACCAAAATTGCAAGGCGGGGTGGCCATGACTCAAACCCCCCAACAACAATCCCTGAGAAGTGGTAGAGGTCCTTAGACGTTGGCCGGCGTCCGCAACCGCACAGAACAAACATATCAGGTGATCCCGAATCAGGATGGAGGATTCAAAAAACAGCAGGTAAGGTGTTCAAAAAATGGGGGGTAGAAAAGGCAAATAAAATAATAGTAAATGCATCAGCAGGAACAGGATGACCACAGCCCTCCAGGCTGGACAAATAGTGATATGGAGAGGGCGCTAGTGAGATAAATCGCCTAATGTGAATGCTTCCATTTGGCACATTTCTATTCAATTGCACAGTATATAATCATATATATTTTGTTTTCAGAGGAGCTGCTTGGTATTATAAGTAATTTTGTTATACACAATAATTTTGCTTATCACAGTTGGCGCGGAAATACACCCCACTTTCATTCTGGACAAATAGTGTGCAAACAATGGCACAGGGGAGTACCCCACCACCCCAAAATATTTGAGAAAAGGGTTGTCAAGGAAAGTATACTCAGCATGTTCACTTTCAGTGTGGGGGTGACCTTCGGTCCTGGTTCCTGCGTTCCGGACGTCGCAGGGTGTCCACCCAGTGGGATGCCTCCTTAGGATCAGTAAAGAAGTAGGCCTTGCCCTGGTAGATGATTCTTAGACGAGCAGGATACAGCATGCCGTAGGGAAGCTGAAGCTCACGGAGCCTGCGTTTAATGGCAATGAAGGTGGCCCGTTGCTTTTGTGTGGCTACTGAGAAATCGGGAAAAATGGTTATTTCGCTTTCATTAAAGGACACTCTTTCCTTCTCCCTGGCAGCTCTGAGAATAGCCTCCCTGTCCTTGAAATGAAGCAGCTTGATAATCATGGCCCGTGGTGGGGCCCCAGGAGGAAGGGGGCGCATGGAGACTCTGTGTGCCCTTTCAATGGCGAATAGTGGCGAGAAGGTGGGAGCGCCAAACGTGGAGATCAGCCATCTTTCCATAAACATTTCTGGGGTCCTACCCTCAAACCCGATTCTGGGAACCCCAGGAAGCGAAGGTTACTCCTCCATAAACGGTCTTCCATTTCAGTGAGTCTATCTGTAGTGTATTCCTGGGCCTGGTGCAGCTCCCTGACAGAGCCCTGCAATGGATGGGTCTCATCCTCTAGTGTACTGATGCGGTGTTCAGCATTAGACACTCTATGGCTGAGGTTGTGCACATCCTGCTTCAAAAAGGATAAGTCAGTTTTAATAGAATCCATTTGAGTGGTCAGGGATGCATGGCTATGCTGGATGGCAGCCATAATCTGAGACAGGGATGGCTCTGTGGGGCCTACATCAGCAGCAATAATGTCAGTATTCTCATGGTCAGAGTCCATGGCTGGTGATATGAGGAAGGGGTCTTCTGGGCTCAGGATAGGGGGTGAACAGTGTGACTCACCCTTCCCTGTTGGTTTTTACCTCTGTGTAGCCATGGAGGAGGATGGCTGGCTGCATGAGCCTGCAGCATGGTGGTGACCAGCACCATCTTTCCCAGTTTCACATGGTGGGGGCTGCGGGACGAATCCTGAGGCTTCCTCCATCGGTGGGCTGTATTTGACGATCTCCCGACGGGCACAAGGCTTCCTGGAAGCTGCAGGGATCGGTGGAATCCTTGGATGGCAATCGGTTCAGCAGGATTGAGGTAGGATTGTGTGCAGCATGGACAGAGCTCAGGCAAAGCACTTCCTCACATCATGGTTGTTCAAGGTCATTATTTTTAACGTTTTCAGGGATGCCGCAGAATTTTATATTATTTCTCCTAGACCTAACCTCGAGGTCCGAGACTTTAAGTTTTAGCTGCCTGACTTCTTCTTCAAGTGCAAAATGGTCATCTACTAATTCATTAGGGGCATCAGTAAAATCAGTCATTTTGTTTTCAATATAGTCCACTCTTTCGCCCAAATCTTCTATTTCCACTTTAGATTTTTGCATAAAAGATCGCATGTCATGCTGGATTGCTCCATGCAATGATTTTAGCATCTCCTTCATATCAGTATCAAGCATTGCTTTGCCAGAGGTGGGGAAGGAATCTAGCTTTTCCTCATAGGGGTTAATGCCAGCATCAGAATCACAATCTATTTCAATGTCACTTACTTTGTCTCCAGAAGATACTTTCCTCCTTTGTTTTACAGGGCTGGTGAAGTCAGATTCAAAGACTTCTTGTTGTTCTTTCTCAGGCTGCTGCAGCGTCAGAGCCTGTGTCTCCCTCCTCACAGCGTTGGCTGCCAGCTTGTCTGTGTGTGTGAATGAGGAGGGACCAGCGCCATTTTCTTTTCCAGGAGATTCGGCCGGGCTGATGAATAACCCTAATTTGAGGGGTTTCTTGCAGGATTTACAGCTCTCCATACCGGGGGAGAGGTTCTCTGTACCCTCCGGTTTATAACTGTATCCTCGGGTGCGCTTTTTGTTGCTTCTAGCCGCTTCAGGGAGGGTAAGCAAGGACGAAGCTCTAACAGTGAGCGTCCATGCAGATTCGCCGCCGGCCACGCCCCCCACACACGATCATTTTTTACAACACGAAAAACGACATTTAAAAAAAAACGACGTTAAAAAATGCAGCATGTTCGAATTTTTATTTTTATTATTTTGTCATTTTTCAGAAGCCGAAAAATGATGTGAAGCCCACACACGATGATTTTAACCACTTCCCGACTGCCGTACGACTATATACGGCCGCGGGGTGGTTCTACTTCTCTGGGCGCCGTCATTTGACGTCCGCCCCTTTACGCGTTCCCCGCGCGCGCTCCAGAGCGCGCAGCGGGGAACTGCTGTGCTGGCCATGTCCCTTGGACACAGCCAATCACAGATCGCCGTGAACGGCCAATCAGCGTGGCCGTTTGCTAGGCGATCTGTGCGGCCAATGAGAGATGATCTCATATGTTTACATATGAGATCATTTCTCATTGCCGGCTCTCACAGACAGCGGTGCTGTCAGGGAGAGAGGAGACCGATCTGTGTCTCTTGTACATAGAGACACAGATCGGTCACCTCCCCCAGTCACCCCCCACAATTAGAACACTATATAGGGAATACATTTAACCCCTTCCTCACCCCCTAGTGTTAACCCCTTCCCTGCCAGTCACATTTATACAGTAATTAGTGCATATTTATAGCACTGATTGCAGTATAAATGTGAATGGTGCCAAAAATGTGTCAAAAGTGTCCGATGTGTCCGCCATAATGTCGCAGTCACAATAAAAATCGCAGATCGCCGCCATTACTAGCAAAAAAAAAATAATAAAAAATAATAATTCTGTCCCTTATTTTGTAGGCGCTGTAACTTTTGCGCAAACCAGTCGCTTATTAGGATTTTTTTTTTTTTACTAAAAATATGTAGAATACGTATCGGCCTAGACTGAGGAAATTTTTTTTTTTTAAAAAAACATTTAGCTATTTATTATAGCAACAAGTAAAAAAACTTTTTTTTTTTTCAAAATTGTCCCTATATTTTTGTTTATAGCGCAAAAAATAAAAACCGCAGAGGTGATCAAATACCACCAAAAAAAAGCTCTATTTGTGGGGAAAAAAAGGACGTCGATTTTGTTTGGGAGCCACGTCGCACAACCGCGCAATTGTCAGTTAACGCGACGCAGTGCCGAATCGCATAAAGTCCTCTGGGCAGGAAGGGGGTTTAAGTGCCCAGTAAGGAAGTGGTTAAATTACATTTTTTTCATGCCGAAAAACGACCGTGTGTACGTGGCATAAGACATTATTTAAATACTATTGTAGCACCACGCCTCCTGGATAGTAGCCTAACACCATTTGAGAAATTATGTATAGAAAAAGAGCTGATTAAGCATACAGTATCCAAAATGTATATGTTACTGATTAAACCACCTGAGAACTATCAGCTACCTTTCTTTCGGAAGTGGAAAACTGACCTGGGGAGGGTTTTCCAGGAATCTCAAAAAAATAAAACGATACAATCTATTTTTAAGACAGCTACATGTACAAAAATACATGAAATTAATTATAAAATAATCTCTCAGTGGTACAGAACTCCGGAGATATGCTGGAGATGCCAGACAGAACAGGGTACCTTGATACATATTTTTTGGTCCTGCCCCAGGGTTAAGGGTTTTTGGAAGGAAGTTTGTGAAATTATTCAAAAACTTAGCGAGGTAGAGATACCGGAAGGGCCAGAGTTCTTTCGTCTACATTTATCAGAGATTCCATGGGATATATATAGGAACTCAATTCTGTGCCATTTAGTGAATGCTGCTAAAGCATGCATACCATTAAATTGGAAACAAAACAACCGTGAATATGTGGATTCAAAAAGTGGAAGAAGTGAATAGAATGGAGTACTTAATATGGACAAATAGGAAACAGAGAGAGACTTATTTAAGGATTTGGTCACCGTGGAGAAGTTTTATAGCTTCGGAGGGAAGGGAGGGGATAAGTGGATAGAGAGTAGAGGGGGAGGGAGGGGAGGAGGTTTTTTTTTTGGTTTTTTTTGTAAGCAGGGGGTGGGGGGGGGGAGTACAGGGAGTGGAGATGGAATAATTTAAAAGGAGGGGAGGGATCATTTCGGGACGACAGTCTTTAAGAAGGGCTAAGGCATAGCATCGTCTCTAGCCCAGATATGGAGGGAAGATATAAGGGGGGAGACAAGAGGGGTGGGATATCTTATTTTCAGTTATTCTGTTTAACTGTTTTTTGTAGGCCCCCCTCAGCCTTTATCCCATGGATGAAAATGTTCGGATGAGGTGTCACACTTGATCCCTCCCACCCCGAGTGGATAATACTATGGAAAGAGGGAGTTAGTAGGCTGAGTGCAAAATCTACTAGTTACTAAGGTACTAGGTACTAATCTATATTAAATGATAGAATACGAGGAAATTTTAATTATAAATTGTGGATTTACTCTCTCGGACCACTATAGGAGGTTGTTATTTGGCTCCCTGTATAAATGTATTAATGTATAGATGAAAAAGTGAAAAATAAAGAAATTTAAAGAAGCAGATTAGCTACCATGCACAACTGCACAAGATTTTGCACTCTCCATGTTTCATGTTAACGTTATTCTCTGTATGGACCTGGGATTTAGGGAAGAATCTGCAGGAGCCTGTGCTTTGACCCATGATCCACCGTTCATGTTGCAATTATGTGCAGGCTTCAATGAAAATATGTAATAAATGCATGTTATTTTATTAATAAAGGTGCATTTATTTTTTATTTTTTTCAAAAGTGGGAATTTGCCTTTAATTCAACCAGAGGGAAAATAATAAAAATGATAGAAAAAAAATATTTATATATAGATATGTTTTATCGGTCCCATCAAGCAACACTTTCAAATACAATTGATCATTTTGATGGAATATAAAAGGAATGCTTATGTGACTAGATTAAGCAATATAACAGGAACAATTTGTACCTAATAACAGCCTATTGGTGTCATGTACCCTACTGACCATTTAAATCTGCTTCACCAGTTTGGTCCATACTTTTGCAGTGGAAATACTGAAGAACAGATTTTAAAGACCTCTTCAATGTTCAATCTGGCATGAAATTGCAGTTTATCTCCGAAACAACAGTGTTCTGCCAAATCATTTTAGAATAATTATAATTCAATGTCTCTGGCTTGTTAATCCTTATCTATTTACTTGTGATTTTCATTAAATAGCTGGTTAGTGGCCACATCTCCAATATTTTTTTTAAGTCAATTAGCTCTGTTTGTAAAAGCTGCTGTTACACTTGGAACCTTGAGTAACCATTATCACTTACGTGACAGCATGACACATATAGGGTTATGCCAGTGCATCTGTGTGACTGATTTGTCAGAGCTCAGTGATTATGGGTTTAAATCAGGCAAATACTCAGTCTGTAGCCTACTTTTATTATTGCCATTGGTTAAGACGTGAATATATTGTATATTTAAAGCTGAACTCTCAGTTAAAAGGTAAATATGCAACTCAAGTAAATATGTTTGAACTGTCATAGCTGCTAAAAGATTTATAATTTTTGTTTTGTTTATTGATCCAGACACCCTTGGCACATATTGCTGTCCTATTCTTGACATCACTTGTTTTCTGCTGCAGTGGAACAGTACAGCTTGGGCAAGAATAGGTCAGAATGTTTATACTGAAATATTAAAAATAATATTATATTTATGAAATTATGCAAAATATATGATTTTAGGGAGATATTCACATGTTTCCACAAATACAACCAAGTAATTTAAGTTTGTTTATCCGTACTATTTTGAAGACAAGTGACACAATGATATGCTAAAAATATATATTTTATTAATTAAAAATTCAGTGTAAATTAATATCAGGTATATTTCACGATAATACAAAAAAATGGATATACCTTTAAATATCAAATATATATGGGAATACAAATGATAATCACATTTCTACTCAAGCTCTTATCATTCAAGTATTGAAATATGATATTTTGTAATAACTTGGTAAATTTAAACTTGGTAACTTAGTAATTACTGTATTTATCGGCGTTTAACACGCACTTTTCCCCCCTGAAAATAGGGGGGAAATCACAGGTGCATGTTATGCGCCGATAATGTACCTACAGACTCCGAGAGGAAGTAGGGGGACGAGCGGCGCACAGAGCCGCCGGAATTCACAGAGCCATCACCTGCTGTTTACTCGGCTCTAGGCATGTGCAAAAGGGAAAATTTCGTTTCGTTTTAATTCGTTATTTAATTAATTTCGTTAAGTTAGGTTCGTTACATGTGTTAAATTCGTTTTCGGAACTCGTTCGTTTTCGACCGAATTTCGAAAAATCCCGTCGAATTCGAAAATTCTCTCTTCGAATATAATTTCGAAATTCGATCGGAATTCGAAAAAAAAAAAATATTCGAATTCCAAATCGAAAACCCGCGGACGAAATTCGATCGGAATTTTTTTTTTCGAATTCCAAATCGAAAACCCGCGGACGAAATTCGATCGGAATTCAAAAAAAAAAAAAAATTTCGAATTCCAAATCGAAAACCCGCGGACGAAATTCGATCGGAAAAAAAAAATTTCGATCTAATTTCGTCTGCGGGTTTTCGATTCGGAATCGAAAACGTTTGTTCGGATTCGGTAAATTCATTAATATTGCAATTCGGGAATTCGTATGCATCCGAATGTCCGAATAATGAAAAATTCATCCGAATTTCGATTCGGAACGAAACGAAATGCACATGCCTACTCGGCTCTCACTCAGTTCTGACATCACAAAAACACAGTCCCGCCTCTGCTATCAGCATTGGACCAGTGTTCTGTCAAACACAGGAGCTGGTCCAATGCCGATGGCGGAAGCGGGACTGTGTCTGTGACTGCCGACTGAGAGCCGAGTAAACAGGAGATGGCGGCTCGGTGATTCCCTCACTGCATGACAGATGGCGAGGCTGCAAATGGGCATCAGGCTACATTGATGGGAGATGGGCTGCAGATGGGCATAGATCCAGGCTGCATTGAGGCTGCAGGTGGGCACTAATCAGACTGCAGATGGGCACAGATCAGGTTGCATTGGGGCTGCAGATGGGCACTAACCATGATTTTGCTTCAAAGTGGTTTATTTAAAAGAAAAACATACATCTGTGCGTGTTATACGCCGATAAATATGGTAGATTTCTGTAGCTCTACAGATTTATAAAAAAAAAAAAACAACTAGGTGGTGACTTTATTTTGAGAAGGAATCACGGTGTTAAACAGATATTAAAGCTAAAACCATTTTTTCAGTATATGGACCATTTGGTTAACCATATACAAACTTGGTCATTTTAACCAAGATTCACTTTTAAATTGGTTCAATTGGTTTAAAATGGTTCAATGCATACTATAACTAATCCAATTCTAAAGCCTCATACACACAATCGGACTTCCATCAGACAAATCTGATTTTTGTCCGAAGGGCATTGTCCGTGAACTTGGTACGCATACACACGGCAAAACATTTTCAGCCAACAAACATGAATGAGACGTGCTACTGTACGTGGTTTTTCAGCTCTTTAGCGCAACCCTTTGGAAAACTTCTGCTAATGTTGTCTTATGGTTAGCATTGCTTCTGAGCATGAGTGTTTTGTACTTTGGATTTTAGTCTGACGGATTTGTGTACACACGATCGGAAGATCCAACGTAACACATTTGTTGTCGGACAATTTGAGAGCATGCACAGCCAACATTTGTTGTCGGAAATTCCATGTGAAGATATATTTCTCGTTAGGGATTTCACTTGCTATTCACAAGCCCCAATTGAGTGGAGGCACTGTGCTTGTTAATAATCTGTGTGATCAGGACAGGATCTTTAAGACTATGTCCAACATCCAGTTGCCTAAACTAGCCCCCGCAGAATCATTCTACTTGAATGTGGAAATCAAAGCGGAAGAATTGAGGTTGTGAAAAATGTTTTGCTTCATAAATCTCCTGACCTTACTTTTTTAAAAAACATTTTCTACCTATTTTATGCCCACATTTGCTTAAATTGCACAGTTTCTCGAGTGTGAGAATCCCAAATTTCCTATTCCTACTTGTTTAGTCTTTGAGAAAAATAGGTAGAAAATGTTTATTAGCTAACATTATGGTGAAGATCTTGTAGCCTGAATTAGGTAAGGCCAATTATTCTGTGTTTTGCCCAGGATTAAGAATAACGGCAATTGCTAAGTGAAAGAGTGGGTTTGATAATAAAGGTGGGTGTGCTGAAAAAGAATAAAGCAGTAAGAGACTGGAGAATGACTGAATTACATATTATTGATGCTTGTGGATCTCCTCATGACCCTCCCCAGTTTACATACTCTATTAGATGAGTTTAAGCAGCCTGTCTGGATACAAGATCAATCCTACTAAAAAAAAGCCTTACTTCTACATATCCCTGCAACACTGTATTCCATTATACAGGCTAATTGACCTTAAATATGGTGTGAAAATTCAATAAAATAATTAGGCACCTCCATCACCGCTGCTCATCACACCTTATATAAAACGAATTTCCCCCTTGTCATTTGGGAAATGCATAAACTACTAACACAATAAACCACTTACAACATATCTTTGAATGCATTTTTATGATTAAAATGCCCATCGTACCTACTCTTGTCCTGTTGAAACCCACACCTATATTACCGCCAGAGAGACAATTTATTTGGAATTATCTAAGACACATAGGACTTCTAGCACTGAGAAAAAAGTAAGGACTGGAGTTCTTGACCTGCTCAAATATTATTATGCACACATCTTCACCATGGTGCTACCTAGTCCACTCTGACTGTCCACAATACTTGGACAAAGATTAGGGAAGGAGGATTTACCCATCAAATGCATTTCCCCTGGTGTGGCTCTGTAGAGATAATTTACCTGGGGGACTGAGAGCTTCTCTTAGCTCCATGCAATTTACCTGAACTATATGGAATCAACGTAGCTGGAAATTCTCCCTCACCTTCTCTAGCTAATATATTAAACAAACTTGCCATGACACAGCCTCCCTGTCCCCACATGATTCGATAGGTAGGGAGACCGCCGCTCCAGGTGAGCACAGGCAGGTAATCAATGTCCACTCAGGAATCACACGGGTGCTGGCAATGCATAGAATTAAGCAGGTGGGAGAATGGATGGACAGCCGCACTCCAAAAAGTCTTGTTGAAAAAAGACGTGCTCTTTATTGTAAAAAGGAAAAAATGCACAGCACACAACAGCATACAGTGGGATAGACAGCTGACGTGTTTCGCATTAACAACTAATGCTTAGTCATAGCTACAAATGAAATACAAAATTCTCAATATATACATATGATGGCGTAAACTTTCCAGGTCCCACCCAGCCTCCGATTAGCTCCAGTAATTAGCTGGATGCAAACCACATGCAGGGGGGGAGGGAAAGAAAAGAAAAACCCAATATCCAAAACATATGTGCAAGATGTAAAGCTCATAAACAAACAAGATACAATATATGTAAAATATATAAAAAATTATTATATATATATAGATGAAGGGCATAAAAGTGAATATGAACACACAAAACCACAAGAAGGCCGACAACCTATTAATAAACCCTACAAGTGAGGTTGCATATTAGATAAAAAGTCAAAATATGGTACACCTGTATAGAAATAAAGTAAAGTAAAATAAACAGAAGTAAAGGTGATGAACAGTGATGTGTGTAAACCATAAAGACCATGGGAAGTGTCAAAATATATGCAATGATGCAGTGAATGTGAAAAGTATAGCTGTATTCAATGCGTGTCAAAAAATGACAGTGGTGATAGTAATCGTGGTCATAAAGACCACCAAGTAAATGAGCATTGGGGTACATCGTGAAAAAAAGAAGTAAAAAAGACTGAACTACTGTGACGGCAGTGGGCATAAGAAATAGTAATAAAACTTCTGTGTATATATATATAACCAATGAAAAGTTCCAAGAAGAGAGAACAATATCAAAGCAATGATATGTGCGGGAGGATTCCCAGCACAGAACGTGTGGCTAATTACCGGTAAATAAAATATATATACATGTGGTGAATGAAGTGTGTCCTGTGATATGTTTTATGGTCGGAAAACAAAGAACAAGTTAGTTCGAAGTGACCGACAGTATCGTTTGAAAGAACTAATAAGTGAGATGCCTACAATATGTAGGCATAATGAAAATGGAGTAAAGAATGCACCGTGATGATGAACATAAGAAGTATGAGTCCAACCAATGGTGGTATACATATGTGATATTGTGTATGATACACGATATCACATATGTATACCACCATTGGTTGGACTCATAGGGGCATATCCACAAAAAGCCGGCGCAACTTAAAAAATCCCATTTAAGTTACACTGCCTTAAAATTTCTACCTAAGTGCCCGATCCACAAAGCACTTACCTAGAAATTTCAGGCTGTGTAACTTAAATCCGGCCGGCGCAAGGCGTTCCTATTCAAATGGGGCGAGTCCCATTTAAATGAGGCGCGCTCCCACGCCGGCCGTACTGCGCATGCGCGAAGTTACGTTACGCCGAGTTTTGTGGATCGCGCCGGGTAAAAAAATAAAAAAAAAAACGACAGCGTCGCTCGGCATGCATTCCTGAGAGGGAGAACTCCATGCCAATTTTCAAAGAAAAAACCGGCATGGGTTCCCCCCCCAGGAGCATACCAGGCCCTTAGGTCTGGTATGGGTTGTAAGGAGACCCCCCCCACGTGGGTACCTACCGGAGCATGATGGGACGGTGAGGCCTATATAAATGGGATGCAAGGCGCGCTTCCATCATTGCAGCGAGAAGAGGCGTTGGGTCAACATCGGAAGAAGGGAGAAGAAGAGAAGAGAAGAAGATGATGTCACAGAAGACCGCGCTGGCTGCCTGCTAGTAATTGAGCTAACACACGAAGATAGCAGGCAGCCAGCGCTGAAGAAGAAGGCACCGGACAGCTGGAGAAGAACCGGGGTGCGCCGAGTCAACAGCGGAGAGCGGCGAAGATAGAAGAAGACCCCCGGAGAGCGGAGAAGACCCCCCCCCGGAGAGCGGAAGAAGAAGACCCCCCCGGAGAGCGGAGAAGACCCCCCCGGAGAGCGGAAGAAGAAGCCCCCCTGGTATTAGAGCTAAAGAAGACAGGGGGGGCCTCCGGAGCAGACTAATAAATGATTTTAAAAACCCTTGTGTTGTGTGTTTAATAACTATCACTTTGCCTCCAGGTGAATGGGTAGGGGTACCATGTACCCCATATCCATTCACTTAGGGTGGGGGGCCGGTATCTGGGGGCCCCCTTATTTGAGGGGACTCCCAGATTCCGATAAGCCCCCCGCCCGCAGACCCCGACAACCAACGGCCAGGGTTGTCGGGAAGAGGTCCTGTCCTCATCAACATGGGGACAGGGTGCTCTGGGGTGGGGGGGCCCGCAGTGCGCCCCCCTGCCCCAGAGCACCCAACCCCCCCATGTTGAGGGCATGCGGCCTGGTACGGCTCAGGAGGGGGGGGGGCGCTCGCACGTCCCCACTCCCATTCCTGGCCGGCCGGGTAGCGTGCTTTGGATACGGGTCTGGTATGGATTGTAGGGGGACCCCCTACGTCGATTTTTCGGCGTAGGGGGGGTCTCCTTACAACCCATACCAGACCTAAGGGCCTGGTATGCTCCTGGGGGGGAACCCATGCCGGTTTTGATTTTACAAAATTCAAAAAAATGCAGCGCTGAAAATGAATAGTAGGAAGACCGTGATGTCTAAGTTCGACATTCACAGGTATCAATGTAAATAAGTGAATAACATTAAAAGTGATATCAATTGGTATAGTGAAAGCACTATGGACCTTATTAACAAGGCAATATCTGTATATGCATAAGTCCACAAGAATATACGTAAAAATAAAAGTCCATATATATAGACGTGGAAAAAATGTGGAAATTATTTTTGTTGAAATCATCAATGAGAGATCATAGTGACAAGACACCCACGGTGATTCTATTGGAATGTGATGATAGTGATAACGCCCACCACCAAAGGGGAGGCTTACCGGATGCGATGGACCCAAATGAGCTTATACCCAAAGGGTCAAATAGGCTTGTAGGCAGTACAGATGAGATGGTACAGGAACACGCCAGCGCAAACGGACAACAAACAGCGATAAGATCTTCGCTTGGTATCAGGTGGAGGGGGTACCTCAGCTAGGAGATGGCTCATACAGTTGGAAGAGCTTGCCCAAATTATGTGGAGGAAAACGAAAGGCACATAGCGTGATACCGTAAAAACAGCAACGTTTATTATCGGTTAAAAACACTTACAGTTTAGTGGATAAAAAAGGACATCAATGTTTGTAAAGTGCATGGCAGCAGTAGAGTCCCGACATGTTTCGCTACAACTAGCATCGTCTGGGGTGAAACCCTACTGATGCCGCCATGCTTAAATTTAAAATCTGACCTCCTTGGAAACACACCCCTAGGGGATCGTCCAATGGAAATGCACTTCCGGGTCGCCTCAGTAATAATAAATTGTTTAAATATATAATAAATAAAACATATAGATTCTGTGTTCCAATGAATATTATTATCATTTGAGGCTAATTTATTATTTAGAATGCACTAACCTGATCCGTTTGTGAAATGAGACAAACAGTCCATAGTGATCTGGTGTGATAAAATCACATTATATAATCCCATATGACTCCAGGATGGAACTCGGGGCCAATGAGATCAATCAAGGTCCCTATGTGAGGGACGTGGATAAATAGTTGATTCGATTGCTGTCCCGGGTCCAGCCGGCATTTGGGTCACGTGACCGCGCTGAACGAGGGCGCATAAACAAACCGTCATGAGACGCGCCAGTCTGTTCATTCGCTCAGATGGAGTGACATGTGCGATGGGCGTGTTCTCACTGGTACATAGTGCGTACGTGCGTATATGCGTGCGTTGCGCTCCACGTTTGAATGAATCCAGTGCGCTGCGCTCCACTATGCGTTCCGGGATGCGGAAACGAACTCACTATCCCGGCAGACGCAAATGATATATATTAAATAAAACAGGGGATAAACGTGGAAGTAAAATTAAGCTATCACTAAAACGGTAAAGTGTGGTGAAATAAAATTTACGTCCATACAAAAAGGTAACTCATTGATTCCATAATAGGAGTCACATTAAGGGGACAGTGTGTATATTGCCTATGAATGTCAATAAGCATCCTCATTTATAAAACAGGACTAATGCCCCCTAGAAAGGTAATATAAACCTATAGGGGATGTTTTTTTATATAAAGGGAGAATTTACCCAATCCATTGGGTCTATGTCCAATTACAAGTCTGAGCGTGTGAAACTACAGAGACCAGGAAATGACACTCCTCCGAACGAACCCCTATGCAGGCTATAAATTGAACAACAATATCTATAACCATATTAAAAATTAATACGATACATGTTATTATATGTATACATAAAAATCTAAAACAATAATAAAACAGGTGTGGATGAAAGAAAAGAAATAAATGTTGTTTCATAGAAACATGCCATACCATATAGAAATAATAATATGTCTCAAATGAAACTGATGTGTTAAAAATGTATAGAACAATACATGGTAGATAGGGACATCTATATGTTTCCTAGGATTTGTTAATAAAAGAGTTGATGTCCCACTCTACATTAAGGCCCAATGGTGTATGTGTACCCAATTCATATATCCAGAAGGTTTCGAGTTGAGACACCCCACGGGTTTTTGGGCTACCTCTCCATGGCGACACAAATTGATCTATAATAAGAAATTGTGTGCCAGTGGGGTTCTGGGCATGATGTTTTTTATAATGCCTGGGTACAGTATGATAAATGTCACCGGCTAAAATAAGAGCTATATGCTCGGCAACTCTTACAGAAAATTTCCGGATAGTGCGGCCAACATATTGTTGGCCACACGGACAAGTGATGAGGTATACAACGTACTTAGTTGAACAGGTACAGAACTGTTTAATAGGATAAACTTTCCCGGTTGTTGTGGACCGAAACTCAAGGTTCTTAGTCCTGCCTGAGATGTTATACCTACATACCGTACACTTCTTACAAGGATGGTAACCAACTAACTGGAAAAAGAAAGAAGGGCGTGTGGGGGGGTTGATAATATTCGGGGCTATTTTGCTTTGAAGTGATGGTGCACCCCTGAATATAACTTTGGCTCGTTCGGGTAGAACGGATCCCAAAACTCGGTCATTTCTCAATATATTCCAATGCTTGGAAACAATGGATTTGACTAGTTTATGTTGCATGGAGAAAGACGTGAGCAATGCCCATTTGAAACTCTCATCTTGTACTCTTTTTGGTTTAACCTCTAATAAGGAACTTCTATCTACTTCAAGCGAGGATTTAAGAGCCAGTTCTATGTTGGCAGGATCATATCCTTTCTCAATGAACCTATTTTTGAGGATGTTAGCCTGTGTAGAGAAAGTATCTAAATCTGTACAGTTCCTTCTCAACCTGAGAAACTGACTTCGGGGTATAGAGTTCAGCCATGACGGATGATGGCAGCTATCAGTTGAAATGAAGCTGTTACGGTCAGTTTTTTTAAAAAATGTTTTAAACTGAAACCGGTTGTTTACAATGCTAATCTCCAGATCTAGAAATTGAATAGTATCTGAACTAGCAGTATGGGTAAGAGATATCCCCCTGTCATTGTTGTTCAAATGACTCATAAAAATTTCTAGTGTTTCCAAACTGCCATCCCATAGGAGGAGGATGTCGTCAATATACCTCGCCCAGAACACCAGTGAAGTGGTATTATAGGCATAGACGACATCCTCCTCCCATTTGGCCATGAACAAATTAGCGAGGCTTGGGGCATATTTAGCCCCCATAGCCACGCCTCTCTGTTGTAAATAAAATTGTTCATTAAACCAAAAATAACTATGTTTGGTGGCAAATTTTAACAATTCCATGATGTAATCTGTCTGGAATGGGGCTAATGTCTGATCTTTCTTTAAATAATAATGTACGGCTTCAAAACCTGTATCGTGAGGGATGCACGTATAAAGTGACGCTACATCGGCTGTCACCATAATATAATTACCCTTTATTTCAACACTATCCAATTTATTTATGGTTGCCCTTGTATCTTGAAGATAGGAGGGAGTGCGTTGTACCAAAGGTTGTAAATAATTATCAATGTATCGACCCACCCTGGAAGTAACAGAGTCGATCCCACTTAAAATGGGTCGACCAGGTGGGTGTACAGGGTCTTTGTGGACCTTAGGAAGATAATATATGGTCGGTATCCTAGGAACCGTGGGGACTAAATATTTATTTTCTTTCAAATTTAAAATCTCTCTTTCAAAACCACTATCAACTAGTGTTTGTAGCTCTGCTTTAAACCGGGATGTGGGATTGGCGGCCAATTTGGAATAAGTATTGGGCTCGTCCAATAATCGAAACATCTCGGTTTCATAGTCGGATTTGTCGAGGATGACTATGCCACCCCCTTTGTCCGCGGGACGGATAATGATGTCCTTGTTTTGACATAAGGATTTAAAACCGACACTGGACATCGGATGATTAGTATTACGTCTATCTGGTATCTCTGCTAGATCTTTCAAGACAAGATCTTTGAAAATATTAACTGCGGCTGCGGCTGGAACAGATGGATTAAACAATGAAGGGTTCCTCAACCCTGAATGTACTGTGCCAGAGGTAGCCGCTCTAGGTTCATTTCTAATGGGGTTAGTAATTAGGTATCTTTGTATGTTAATTTTACGGATGTATTTTTGGATATCGATAAACGTTCCAAATTTATCTAAACGTTTCGGAGGGGCAAATTTGAGGCCCTTATCCAAAACGGATAGTTCATCCTGTGTGAAAACTTTAGTACTCAGATTAAAAACCCCTTGTCCTTTTATGTTCGTCTTCGTTTTCCGCTTCTGAACTCTCTTGCCCCCTCGGGTACCTCTCTTAGATCGGAACCCCTTACATTTGTGACTTGGTCCTCGTGAAAATCCCGTTCAACAAAGGTATCACGATGGGTTGGGGTGTAACTACGATTGGACGGTTCGTGATGGTCCCAGCTACGATTATAGTAGCTGTCATTACGCACCTCTCCCAAAGGAGAAAACCTATTGTGAACAGGAATATGTTGGAACCCATAATAGGGGGAGGGGTCTCTGTAGGGACCTTGTCTCTCCCTATGTCTTGCGGGGGAAGGTCCATACAGTCTATCATCATAATTATAATGAGGATAAGATTGATGGGAATTACCTCTAGATTGTCCTCTATTTCCTCTGTTGCCTCTGGATCTACCCCTACCTCGATGGGGCTGACCAGAGACACGAGGGGAGGAGTATTGAACCCTGGGTTGAGAAGAATGTGGTTCAACCGCCCGGGACACCTGCATAGATGGAGCCCTTAAAGTACTTGTACTCTGACCAGTAAAAGGGCCTACATTCGAATTGGGAACAATACTAGAGGAAGATGCTGAGACTGGAGTTGAGTCCATATCTGTGCTAAATGATGTTGAGAAAAGTTTTTGCCAGTTGAAAACTGTGTGATTTCTATAATCACCAGCATCCCTGGCATACTTCTTGTGTTTTTTTTAGTTTTTGGTCTCTGTCTTCTTTTTCCAAAAAAGACTGAAGGCTGGTTGAGAGGGAGATGTACTCTAGAGATTTCTTGTGTGAAACCAGTTTCTCTCTGAGTTCTTTTATCTCTTTATCAAGAGCAACCAGTCTAGTCTTCTTTTTGGAAAGTAAGACCCCTAAAAATGCTATACCAGCATCATTAAAATACTTGAACCAGGAGTCTATTTCTAGATCTCCCTGTTGCGGTTGGACCTCCCACCTGAGACTCCTTGGTACCATTCGGTCAGTAATATACTGGTCCAAAAATACAAGATCCCATTGGAGGTGCAACTCAGATGACATGACGTTTTTAAGTCTGGTGAACAAACCTCCTATCTCTGAGTCATTTCCTGTAACGGTGAACACTCCATCAGTGTCCACGGTACGGGAAGCTCTATATTCAAATATATCCATATGAAGGCGTGTACTCAGAGAAATAGATAGCAGCAAAAATGAAATCACAAAACAAGCAAGAGAAAAATAAAAAATAAATCTGCGCTATCAGGGTGACAAGCAGCTACATACAATCCAGTGAAACCAAGGAAAGAAATACAAACAAAATTCAAAAAAATGCAGCGCTGAAAATGAATAGTAGGAAGACCGTGATGTCTAAGTTCGACATTCACAGGTATCAATGTAAATAAGTGAATAACATTAAAAGTGATATCAATTGGTATAGTGAAAGCACTATGGACCTTATTAACAAGGCAATATCTGTATATGCATAAGTCCACAAGAATATACGTAAAAATAAAAGTCCATATATATAGACGTGGAAAAAATGTGGAAATTATTTTTGTTGAAATCATCAATGAGAGATCATAGTGACAAGACACCCACGGTGATTCTATTGGAATGTGATGATAGTGATAACGCCCACCACCAAAGGGGAGGCTTACCGGATGCGATGGACCCAAATGAGCTTATACCCAAAGGGTCAAATAGGCTTGTAGGCAGTACAGATGAGATGGTACAGGAACACGCCAGCGCAAACGGACAACAAACAGCGATAAGATCTTCGCTTGGTATCAGGTGGAGGGGGTACCTCAGCTAGGAGATGGCTCATACAGTTGGAAGAGCTTGCCCAAATTATGTGGAGGAAAACGAAAGGCACATAGCGTGATACCGTAAAAACAGCAACGTTTATTATCGGTTAAAAACACTTACAGTTTAGTGGATAAAAAAGGACATCAATGTTTGTAAAGTGCATGGCAGCAGTAGAGTCCCGACATGTTTCGCTACAACTAGCATCGTCTGGGGTGAAACCCTACTGATGCCGCCATGCTTAAATTTAAAATCTGACCTCCTTGGAAACACACCCCTAGGGGATCGTCCAATGGAAATGCACTTCCGGGTCGCCTCAGTAATAATAAATTGTTTAAATATATAATAAATAAAACATATAGATTCTGTGTTCCAATGAATATTATTATCATTTGAGGCTAATTTATTATTTAGAATGCACTAACCTGATCCGTTTGTGAAATGAGACAAACAGTCCATAGTGATCTGGTGTGATAAAATCACATTATATAATCCCATATGACTCCAGGATGGAACTCGGGGCCAATGAGATCAATCAAGGTCCCTATGTGAGGGACGTGGATAAATAGTTGATTCGATTGCTGTCCCGGGTCCAGCCGGCATTTGGGTCACGTGACCGCGCTGAACGAGGGCGCATAAACAAACCGTCATGAGACGCGCCAGTCTGTTCATTCGCTCAGATGGAGTGACATGTGCGATGGGCGTGTTCTCACTGGTACATAGTGCGTACGTGCGTATATGCGTGCGTTGCGCTCCACGTTTGAATGAATCCAGTGCGCTGCGCTCCACTATGCGTTCCGGGATGCGGAAACGAACTCACTATCCCGGCAGACGCAAATGATATATATTAAATAAAACAGGGGATAAACGTGGAAGTAAAATTAAGCTATCACTAAAACGGTAAAGTGTGGTGAAATAAAATTTACGTCCATACAAAAAGGTAACTCATTGATTCCATAATAGGAGTCACATTAAGGGGACAGTGTGTATATTGCCTATGAATGTCAATAAGCATCCTCATTTATAAAACAGGACTAATGCCCCCTAGAAAGGTAATATAAACCTATAGGGGATGTTTTTTTATATAAAGGGAGAATTTACCCAATCCATTGGGTCTATGTCCAATTACAAGTCTGAGCGTGTGAAACTACAGAGACCAGGAAATGACACTCCTCCGAACGAACCCCTATGCAGGCTATAAATTGAACAACAATATCTATAACCATATTAAAAATTAATACGATACATGTTATTATATGTATACATAAAAATCTAAAACAATAATAAAACAGGTGTGGATGAAAGAAAAGAAATAAATGTTGTTTCATAGAAACATGCCATACCATATAGAAATAATAATATGTCTCAAATGAAACTGATGTGTTAAAAATGTATAGAACAATACATGGTAGATAGGGACATCTATATGTTTCCTAGGATTTGTTAATAAAAGAGTTGATGTCCCACTCTACATTAAGGCCCAATGGTGTATGTGTACCCAATTCATATATCCAGAAGGTTTCGAGTTGAGACACCCCACGGGTTTTTGGGCTACCTCTCCATGGCGACACAAATTGATCTATAATAAGAAATTGTGTGCCAGTGGGGTTCTGGGCATGATGTTTTTTATAATGCCTGGGTACAGTATGATAAATGTCACCGGCTAAAATAAGAGCTATATGCTCGGCAACTCTTACAGAAAATTTCCGGATAGTGCGGCCAACATATTGTTGGCCACACGGACAAGTGATGAGGTATACAACGTACTTAGTTGAACAGGTACAGAACTGTTTAATAGGATAAACTTTCCCGGTTGTTGTGGACCGAAACTCAAGGTTCTTAGTCCTGCCTGAGATGTTATACCTACATACCGTACACTTCTTACAAGGATGGTAACCAACTAACTGGAAAAAGAAAGAAGGGCGTGTGGGGGGGTTGATAATATTCGGGGCTATTTTGCTTTGAAGTGATGGTGCACCCCTGAATATAACTTTGGCTCGTTCGGGTAGAACGGATCCCAAAACTCGGTCATTTCTCAATATATTCCAATGCTTGGAAACAATGGATTTGACTAGTTTATGTTGCATGGAGAAAGACGTGAGCAATGCCCATTTGAAACTCTCATCTTGTACTCTTTTTGGTTTAACCTCTAATAAGGAACTTCTATCTACTTCAAGCGAGGATTTAAGAGCCAGTTCTATGTTGGCAGGATCATATCCTTTCTCAATGAACCTATTTTTGAGGATGTTAGCCTGTGTAGAGAAAGTATCTAAATCTGTACAGTTCCTTCTCAACCTGAGAAACTGACTTCGGGGTATAGAGTTCAGCCATGACGGATGATGGCAGCTATCAGTTGAAATGAAGCTGTTACGGTCAGTTTTTTTAAAAAATGTTTTAAACTGAAACCGGTTGTTTACAATGCTAATCTCCAGATCTAGAAATTGAATAGTATCTGAACTAGCAGTATGGGTAAGAGATATCCCCCTGTCATTGTTGTTCAAATGACTCATAAAAATTTCTAGTGTTTCCAAACTGCCATCCCATAGGAGGAGGATGTCGTCAATATACCTCGCCCAGAACACCAGTGAAGTGGTATTATAGGCATAGACGACATCCTCCTCCCATTTGGCCATGAACAAATTAGCGAGGCTTGGGGCATATTTAGCCCCCATAGCCACGCCTCTCTGTTGTAAATAAAATTGTTCATTAAACCAAAAATAACTATGTTTGGTGGCAAATTTTAACAATTCCATGATGTAATCTGTCTGGAATGGGGCTAATGTCTGATCTTTCTTTAAATAATAATGTACGGCTTCAAAACCTGTATCGTGAGGGATGCACGTATAAAGTGACGCTACATCGGCTGTCACCATAATATAATTACCCTTTATTTCAACACTATCCAATTTATTTATGGTTGCCCTTGTATCTTGAAGATAGGAGGGAGTGCGTTGTACCAAAGGTTGTAAATAATTATCAATGTATCGACCCACCCTGGAAGTAACAGAGTCGATCCCACTTAAAATGGGTCGACCAGGTGGGTGTACAGGGTCTTTGTGGACCTTAGGAAGATAATATATGGTCGGTATCCTAGGAACCGTGGGGACTAAATATTTATTTTCTTTCAAATTTAAAATCTCTCTTTCAAAACCACTATCAACTAGTGTTTGTAGCTCTGCTTTAAACCGGGATGTGGGATTGGCGGCCAATTTGGAATAAGTATTGGGCTCGTCCAATAATCGAAACATCTCGGTTTCATAGTCGGATTTGTCGAGGATGACTATGCCACCCCCTTTGTCCGCGGGACGGATAATGATGTCCTTGTTTTGACATAAGGATTTAAAACCGACACTGGACATCGGATGATTAGTATTACGTCTATCTGGTATCTCTGCTAGATCTTTCAAGACAAGATCTTTGAAAATATTAACTGCGGCTGCGGCTGGAACAGATGGATTAAACAATGAAGGGTTCCTCAACCCTGAATGTACTGTGCCAGAGGTAGCCGCTCTAGGTTCATTTCTAATGGGGTTAGTAATTAGGTATCTTTGTATGTTAATTTTACGGATGTATTTTTGGATATCGATAAACGTTCCAAATTTATCTAAACGTTTCGGAGGGGCAAATTTGAGGCCCTTATCCAAAACGGATAGTTCATCCTGTGTGAAAACTTTAGTACTCAGATTAAAAACCCCTTGTCCTTTTATGTTCGTCTTCGTTTTCCGCTTCTGAACTCTCTTGCCCCCTCGGGTACCTCTCTTAGATCGGAACCCCTTACATTTGTGACTTGGTCCTCGTGAAAATCCCGTTCAACAAAGGTATCACGATGGGTTGGGGTGTAACTACGATTGGACGGTTCGTGATGGTCCCAGCTACGATTATAGTAGCTGTCATTACGCACCTCTCCCAAAGGAGAAAACCTATTGTGAACAGGAATATGTTGGAACCCATAATAGGGGGAGGGGTCTCTGTAGGGACCTTGTCTCTCCCTATGTCTTGCGGGGGAAGGTCCATACAGTCTATCATCATAATTATAATGAGGATAAGATTGATGGGAATTACCTCTAGATTGTCCTCTATTTCCTCTGTTGCCTCTGGATCTACCCCTACCTCGATGGGGCTGACCAGAGACACGAGGGGAGGAGTATTGAACCCTGGGTTGAGAAGAATGTGGTTCAACCGCCCGGGACACCTGCATAGATGGAGCCCTTAAAGTACTTGTACTCTGACCAGTAAAAGGGCCTACATTCGAATTGGGAACAATACTAGAGGAAGATGCTGAGACTGGAGTTGAGTCCATATCTGTGCTAAATGATGTTGAGAAAAGTTTTTGCCAGTTGAAGTGTACGGTATGTAGGTATAACATCTCAGGCAGGACTAAGAACCTTGAGTTTCGGTCCACAACAACCGGGAAAGTTTATCCTATTAAACAGTTCTGTACCTGTTCAACTAAGTACGTTGTATACCTCATCACTTGTCCGTGTGGCCAACAATATGTTGGCCGCACTATCCGGAAATTTTCTGTAAGAGTTGCCGAGCATATAGCTCTTATTTTAGCCGGTGACATTTATCATACTGTACCCAGGCATTATAAAAAACATCATGCCCAGAACCCCACTGGCACACAATTTCTTATTATAGATCAATTTGTGTCGCCATGGAGAGGTAGCCCAAAAACCCGTGGGGTGTCTCAACTCGAAACCTTCTGGATATATGAATTGGGTACACATACACCATTGGGCCTTAATGTAGAGTGGGACATCAACTCTTTTATTAACAAATCCTAGGAAACATATAGATGTCCCTATCTACCATGTATTGTTCTATACATTTTTAACACATCAGTTTCATTTGAGACATATTATTATTTCTATATGGTATGGCATGTTTCTATGAAACAACATTTATTTCTTTTCTTTCATCCACACCTGTTTTATTATTGTTTTAGATTTTTATGTATACATATAATAACATGTATCGTATTAATTTTTAATATGGTTATAGATATTGTTGTTCAATTTATAGCCTGCATAGGGGTTCGTTCGGAGGAGTGTCATTTCCTGGTCTCTGTAGTTTCACACGCTCAGACTTGTAATTGGACATAGACCCAATGGATTGGGTAAATTCTCCCTTTATATAAAAAAACATCCCCTATAGGTTTATATTACCTTTCTAGGGGGCATTAGTCCTGTTTTATAAATGAGGATGCTTATTGACATTCATAGGCAATATACACACTGTCCCCTTAATGTGACTCCTATTATGGAATCAATGAGTTACCTTTTTGTATGGACGTAAATTTTATTTCACCACACTTTACCGTTTTAGTGATAGCTTAATTTTACTTCCACGTTTATCCCCTGTTTTATTTAATATATATCATTTGCGTCTGCCGGGATAGTGAGTTCGTTTCCGCATCCCGGAACGCATAGTGGAGCGCAGCGCACTGGATTCATTCAAACGTGGAGCGCAACGCACGCATATACGCACGTACGCACTATGTACCAGTGAGAACACGCCCATCGCACATGTCACTCCATCTGAGCGAATGAACAGACTGGCGCGTCTCATGACGGTTTGTTTATGCGCCCTCGTTCAGCGCGGTCACGTGACCCAAATGCCGGCTGGACCCGGGACAGCAATCGAATCAACTATTTATCCACGTCCCTCACATAGGGACCTTGATTGATCTCATTGGCCCCGAGTTCCATCCTGGAGTCATATGGGATTATATAATGTGATTTTATCACACCAGATCACTATGGACTGTTTGTCTCATTTCACAAACGGATCAGGTTAGTGCATTCTAAATAATAAATTAGCCTCAAATGATAATAATATTCATTGGAACACAGAATCTATATGTTTTATTTATTATATATTTAAACAATTTATTATTACTGAGGCGACCCGGAAGTGCATTTCCATTGGACGATCCCCTAGGGGTGTGTTTCCAAGGAGGTCAGATTTTAAATTTAAGCATGGCGGCATCAGTAGGGTTTCACCCCAGACGATGCTAGTTGTAGCGAAACATGTCGGGACTCTACTGCTGCCATGCACTTTACAAACATTGATGTCCTTTTTTATCCACTAAACTGTAAGTGTTTTTAACCGATAATAAACGTTGCTGTTTTTACGGTATCACGCTATGTGCCTTTCGTTTTCCTCCACATAATTTGGGCAAGCTCTTCCAACTGTATGAGCCATCTCCTAGCTGAGGTACCCCCTCCACCTGATACCAAGCGAAGATCTTATCGCTGTTTGTTGTCCGTTTGCGCTGGCGTGTTCCTGTACCATCTCATCTGTACTGCCTACAAGCCTATTTGACCCTTTGGGTATAAGCTCATTTGGGTCCATCGCATCCGGTAAGCCTCCCCTTTGGTGGTGGGCGTTATCACTATCATCACATTCCAATAGAATCACCGTGGGTGTCTTGTCACTATGATCTCTCATTGATGATTTCAACAAAAATAATTTCCACATTTTTTCCACGTCTATATATATGGACTTTTATTTTTACGTATATTCTTGTGGACTTATGCATATACAGATATTGCCTTGTTAATAAGGTCCATAGTGCTTTCACTATACCAATTGATATCACTTTTAATGTTATTCACTTATTTACATTGATACCTGTGAATGTCGAACTTAGACATCACGGTCTTCCTACTATTCATTTTCAGCGCTGCATTTTTTTGAATTTTGTTTGTATTTCTTTCCTTGGTTTCACTGGATTGTATGTAGCTGCTTGTCACCCTGATAGCGCAGATTTATTTTTTATTTTTCTCTTGCTTGTTTTGTGATTTCATTTTTGCTGCTATCTATTTCTCTGAGTACACGCCTTCATATGGATATATTTGAATATAGAGCTTCCCGTACCGTGGACACTGATGGAGTGTTCACCGTTACAGGAAATGACTCAGAGATAGGAGGTTTGTTCACCAGACTTAAAAACGTCATGTCATCTGAGTTGCACCTCCAATGGGATCTTGTATTTTTGGACCAGTATATTACTGACCGAATGGTACCAAGGAGTCTCAGGTGGGAGGTCCAACCGCAACAGGGAGATCTAGAAATAGACTCCTGGTTCAAGTATTTTAATGATGCTGGTATAGCATTTTTAGGGGTCTTACTTTCCAAAAAGAAGACTAGACTGGTTGCTCTTGATAAAGAGATAAAAGAACTCAGAGAGAAACTGGTTTCACACAAGAAATCTCTAGAGTACATCTCCCTCTCAACCAGCCTTCAGTCTTTTTTGGAAAAAGAAGACAGAGACCAAAAACTAAAAAAACACAAGAAGTATGCCAGGGATGCTGGTGATTATAGAAATCACACAGTTTTCAACTGGCAAAAACTTTTCTCAACATCATTTAGCACAGATATGGACTCAACTCCAGTCTCAGCATCTTCCTCTAGTATTGTTCCCAATTCGAATGTAGGCCCTTTTACTGGTCAGAGTACAAGTACTTTAAGGGCTCCATCTATGCAGGTGTCCCGGGCGGTTGAACCACATTCTTCTCAACCCAGGGTTCAATACTCCTCCCCTCGTGTCTCTGGTCAGCCCCATCGAGGTAGGGGTAGATCCAGAGGCAACAGAGGAAATAGAGGACAATCTAGAGGTAATTCCCATCAATCTTATCCTCATTATAATTATGATGATAGACTGTATGGACCTTCCCCCGCAAGACATAGGGAGAGACAAGGTCCCTACAGAGACCCCTCCCCCTATTATGGGTTCCAACATATTCCTGTTCACAATAGGTTTTCTCCTTTGGGAGAGGTGCGTAATGACAGCTACTATAATCGTAGCTGGGACCATCACGAACCGTCCAATCGTAGTTACACCCCAACCCATCGTGATACCTTTGTTGAACGGGATTTTCACGAGGACCAAGTCACAAATGTAAGGGGTTCCGATCTAAGAGAGGTACCCGAGGGGGCAAGAGAGTTCAGAAGCGGAAAACGAAGACGAACATAAAAGGACAAGGGGTTTTTAATCTGAGTACTAAAGTTTTCACACAGGATGAACTATCCGTTTTGGATAAGGGCCTCAAATTTGCCCCTCCGAAACGTTTAGATAAATTTGGAACGTTTATCGATATCCAAAAATACATCCGTAAAATTAACATACAAAGATACCTAATTACTAACCCCATTAGAAATGAACCTAGAGCGGCTACCTCTGGCACAGTACATTCAGGGTTGAGGAACCCTTCATTGTTTAATCCATCTGTTCCAGCCGCAGCCGCAGTTAATATTTTCAAAGATCTTGTCTTGAAAGATCTAGCAGAGATACCAGATAGACGTAATACTAATCATCCGATGTCCAGTGTCGGTTTTAAATCCTTATGTCAAAACAAGGACATCATTATCCGTCCCGCGGACAAAGGGGGTGGCATAGTCATCCTCGACAAATCCGACTATGAAACCGAGATGTTTCGATTATTGGACGAGCCCAATACTTATTCCAAATTGGCCGCCAATCCCACATCCCGGTTTAAAGCAGAGCTACAAACACTAGTTGATAGTGGTTTTGAAAGAGAGATTTTAAATTTGAAAGAAAATAAATATTTAGTCCCCACGGTTCCTAGGATACCGACCATATATTATCTTCCTAAGGTCCACAAAGACCCTGTACACCCACCTGGTCGACCCATTTTAAGTGGGATCGACTCTGTTACTTCCAGGGTGGGTCGATACATTGATAATTATTTACAACCTTTGGTACAACGCACTCCCTCCTATCTTCAAGATACAAGGGCAACCATAAATAAATTGGATAGTGTTGAAATAAAGGGTAATTATATTATGGTGACAGCCGATGTAGCGTCACTTTATACGTGCATCCCTCACGATACAGGTTTTGAAGCCGTACATTATTATTTAAAGAAAGATCAGACATTAGCCCCATTCCAGACAGATTACATCATGGAATTGTTAAAATTTGCCACCAAACATAGTTATTTTTGGTTTAATGAACAATTTTATTTACAACAGAGAGGCGTGGCTATGGGGGCTAAATATGCCCCAAGCCTCGCTAATTTGTTCATGGCCAAATGGGAGGAGGATGTCGTCTATGCCTATAATACCACTTCACTGGTGTTCTGGGCGAGGTATATTGACGACATCCTCCTCCTATGGGATGGCAGTTTGGAAACACTAGAAATTTTTATGAGTCATTTGAACAACAATGACAGGGGGATATCTCTTACCCATACTGCTAGTTCAGATACTATTCAATTTCTAGATCTGGAGATTAGCATTGTAAACAACCGGTTTCAGTTTAAAACATTTTTTAAAAAAACTGACCGTAACAGCTTCATTTCAACTGATAGCTGCCATCATCCGTCATGGCTGAACTCTATACCCCGAAGTCAGTTTCTCAGGTTGAGAAGGAACTGTACAGATTTAGATACTTTCTCTACACAGGCTAACATCCTCAAAAATAGGTTCATTGAGAAAGGATATGATCCTGCCAACATAGAACTGGCTCTTAAATCCTCGCTTGAAGTAGATAGAAGTTCCTTATTAGAGGTTAAACCAAAAAGAGTACAAGATGAGAGTTTCAAATGGGCATTGCTCACGTCTTTCTCCATGCAACATAAACTAGTCAAATCCATTGTTTCCAAGCATTGGAATATATTGAGAAATGACCGAGTTTTGGGATCCGTTCTACCCGAACGAGCCAAAGTTATATTCAGGGGTGCACCATCACTTCAAAGCAAAATAGCCCCGAATATTATCAACCCCCCCACACGCCCTTCTTTCTTTTTCCAGTTAGTTGGTTACCATCCTTGTAAGAAGTGTACGGTATGTAGGTATAACATCTCAGGCAGGACTAAGAACCTTGAGTTTCGGTCCACAACAACCGGGAAAGTTTATCCTATTAAACAGTTCTGTACCTGTTCAACTAAGTACGTTGTATACCTCATCACTTGTCCGTGTGGCCAACAATATGTTGGCCGCACTATCCGGAAATTTTCTGTAAGAGTTGCCGAGCATATAGCTCTTATTTTAGCCGGTGACATTTATCATACTGTACCCAGGCATTATAAAAAACATCATGCCCAGAACCCCACTGGCACACAATTTCTTATTATAGATCAATTTGTGTCGCCATGGAGAGGTAGCCCAAAAACCCGTGGGGTGTCTCAACTCGAAACCTTCTGGATATATGAATTGGGTACACATACACCATTGGGCCTTAATGTAGAGTGGGACATCAACTCTTTTATTAACAAATCCTAGGAAACATATAGATGTCCCTATCTACCATGTATTGTTCTATACATTTTTAACACATCAGTTTCATTTGAGACATATTATTATTTCTATATGGTATGGCATGTTTCTATGAAACAACATTTATTTCTTTTCTTTCATCCACACCTGTTTTATTATTGTTTTAGATTTTTATGTATACATATAATAACATGTATCGTATTAATTTTTAATATGGTTATAGATATTGTTGTTCAATTTATAGCCTGCATAGGGGTTCGTTCGGAGGAGTGTCATTTCCTGGTCTCTGTAGTTTCACACGCTCAGACTTGTAATTGGACATAGACCCAATGGATTGGGTAAATTCTCCCTTTATATAAAAAAACATCCCCTATAGGTTTATATTACCTTTCTAGGGGGCATTAGTCCTGTTTTATAAATGAGGATGCTTATTGACATTCATAGGCAATATACACACTGTCCCCTTAATGTGACTCCTATTATGGAATCAATGAGTTACCTTTTTGTATGGACGTAAATTTTATTTCACCACACTTTACCGTTTTAGTGATAGCTTAATTTTACTTCCACGTTTATCCCCTGTTTTATTTAATATATATCATTTGCGTCTGCCGGGATAGTGAGTTCGTTTCCGCATCCCGGAACGCATAGTGGAGCGCAGCGCACTGGATTCATTCAAACGTGGAGCGCAACGCACGCATATACGCACGTACGCACTATGTACCAGTGAGAACACGCCCATCGCACATGTCACTCCATCTGAGCGAATGAACAGACTGGCGCGTCTCATGACGGTTTGTTTATGCGCCCTCGTTCAGCGCGGTCACGTGACCCAAATGCCGGCTGGACCCGGGACAGCAATCGAATCAACTATTTATCCACGTCCCTCACATAGGGACCTTGATTGATCTCATTGGCCCCGAGTTCCATCCTGGAGTCATATGGGATTATATAATGTGATTTTATCACACCAGATCACTATGGACTGTTTGTCTCATTTCACAAACGGATCAGGTTAGTGCATTCTAAATAATAAATTAGCCTCAAATGATAATAATATTCATTGGAACACAGAATCTATATGTTTTATTTATTATATATTTAAACAATTTATTATTACTGAGGCGACCCGGAAGTGCATTTCCATTGGACGATCCCCTAGGGGTGTGTTTCCAAGGAGGTCAGATTTTAAATTTAAGCATGGCGGCATCAGTAGGGTTTCACCCCAGACGATGCTAGTTGTAGCGAAACATGTCGGGACTCTACTGCTGCCATGCACTTTACAAACATTGATGTCCTTTTTTATCCACTAAACTGTAAGTGTTTTTAACCGATAATAAACGTTGCTGTTTTTACGGTATCACGCTATGTGCCTTTCGTTTTCCTCCACATAATTTGGGCAAGCTCTTCCAACTGTATGAGCCATCTCCTAGCTGAGGTACCCCCTCCACCTGATACCAAGCGAAGATCTTATCGCTGTTTGTTGTCCGTTTGCGCTGGCGTGTTCCTGTACCATCTCATCTGTACTGCCTACAAGCCTATTTGACCCTTTGGGTATAAGCTCATTTGGGTCCATCGCATCCGGTAAGCCTCCCCTTTGGTGGTGGGCGTTATCACTATCATCACATTCCAATAGAATCACCGTGGGTGTCTTGTCACTATGATCTCTCATTGATGATTTCAACAAAAATAATTTCCACATTTTTTCCACGTCTATATATATGGACTTTTATTTTTACGTATATTCTTGTGGACTTATGCATATACAGATATTGCCTTGTTAATAAGGTCCATAGTGCTTTCACTATACCAATTGATATCACTTTTAATGTTATTCACTTATTTACATTGATACCTGTGAATGTCGAACTTAGACATCACGGTCTTCCTACTATTCATTTTCAGCGCTGCATTTTTTTGAATTTTGTTTGTATTTCTTTCCTTGGTTTCACTGGATTGTATGTAGCTGCTTGTCACCCTGATAGCGCAGATTTATTTTTTATTTTTCTCTTGCTTGTTTTGTGATTTCATTTTTGCTGCTATCTATTTCTCTGAGTACACGCCTTCATATGGATATATTTGAATATAGAGCTTCCCGTACCGTGGACACTGATGGAGTGTTCACCGTTACAGGAAATGACTCAGAGATAGGAGGTTTGTTCACCAGACTTAAAAACGTCATGTCATCTGAGTTGCACCTCCAATGGGATCTTGTATTTTTGGACCAGTATATTACTGACCGAATGGTACCAAGGAGTCTCAGGTGGGAGGTCCAACCGCAACAGGGAGATCTAGAAATAGACTCCTGGTTCAAGTATTTTAATGATGCTGGTATAGCATTTTTAGGGGTCTTACTTTCCAAAAAGAAGACTAGACTGGTTGCTCTTGATAAAGAGATAAAAGAACTCAGAGAGAAACTGGTTTCACACAAGAAATCTCTAGAGTACATCTCCCTCTCAACCAGCCTTCAGTCTTTTTTGGAAAAAGAAGACAGAGACCAAAAACTAAAAAAACACAAGAAGTATGCCAGGGATGCTGGTGATTATAGAAATCACACAGTTTTCAACTGGCAAAAACTTTTCTCAACATCATTTAGCACAGATATGGACTCAACTCCAGTCTCAGCATCTTCCTCTAGTATTGTTCCCAATTCGAATGTAGGCCCTTTTACTGGTCAGAGTACAAGTACTTTAAGGGCTCCATCTATGCAGGTGTCCCGGGCGGTTGAACCACATTCTTCTCAACCCAGGGTTCAATACTCCTCCCCTCGTGTCTCTGGTCAGCCCCATCGAGGTAGGGGTAGATCCAGAGGCAACAGAGGAAATAGAGGACAATCTAGAGGTAATTCCCATCAATCTTATCCTCATTATAATTATGATGATAGACTGTATGGACCTTCCCCCGCAAGACATAGGGAGAGACAAGGTCCCTACAGAGACCCCTCCCCCTATTATGGGTTCCAACATATTCCTGTTCACAATAGGTTTTCTCCTTTGGGAGAGGTGCGTAATGACAGCTACTATAATCGTAGCTGGGACCATCACGAACCGTCCAATCGTAGTTACACCCCAACCCATCGTGATACCTTTGTTGAACGGGATTTTCACGAGGACCAAGTCACAAATGTAAGGGGTTCCGATCTAAGAGAGGTACCCGAGGGGGCAAGAGAGTTCAGAAGCGGAAAACGAAGACGAACATAAAAGGACAAGGGGTTTTTAATCTGAGTACTAAAGTTTTCACACAGGATGAACTATCCGTTTTGGATAAGGGCCTCAAATTTGCCCCTCCGAAACGTTTAGATAAATTTGGAACGTTTATCGATATCCAAAAATACATCCGTAAAATTAACATACAAAGATACCTAATTACTAACCCCATTAGAAATGAACCTAGAGCGGCTACCTCTGGCACAGTACATTCAGGGTTGAGGAACCCTTCATTGTTTAATCCATCTGTTCCAGCCGCAGCCGCAGTTAATATTTTCAAAGATCTTGTCTTGAAAGATCTAGCAGAGATACCAGATAGACGTAATACTAATCATCCGATGTCCAGTGTCGGTTTTAAATCCTTATGTCAAAACAAGGACATCATTATCCGTCCCGCGGACAAAGGGGGTGGCATAGTCATCCTCGACAAATCCGACTATGAAACCGAGATGTTTCGATTATTGGACGAGCCCAATACTTATTCCAAATTGGCCGCCAATCCCACATCCCGGTTTAAAGCAGAGCTACAAACACTAGTTGATAGTGGTTTTGAAAGAGAGATTTTAAATTTGAAAGAAAAGAAATATTTAGTCCCCACAGTTCCTAGGATACCGACCATATATTATCTTCCTAAGGTCCACAAAGACCCTGTACACCCACCTGGTCGACCCATTTTAAGTGGGATCGACTCTGTTACTTCCAGGGTGGGTCGATACATTGATAATTATTTACAACCTTTGGTACAACGCACTCCCTCCTATCTTCAAGATACAAGGGCAACCATAAATAAATTGGATAGTGTTGAAATAAAGGGTAATTATATTATGGTGACAGCCGATGTAGCGTCACTTTATACGTGCATCCCTCACGATACAGGTTTTGAAGCCGTACATTATTATTTAAAGAAAGATCAGACATTAGCCCCATTCCAGACAGATTACATCATGGAATTGTTAAAATTTGCCACCAAACATAGTTATTTTTGGTTTAATGAACAATTTTATTTACAACAGAGAGGCGTGGCTATGGGGGCTAAATATGCCCCAAGCCTCGCTAATTTGTTCATGGCCAAATGGGAGGAGGATGTCGTCTATGCCTATAATACCACTTCACTGGTGTTCTGGGCGAGGTATATTGACGACATCCTCCTCCTATGGGATGGCAGTTTGGAAACACTAGAAATTTTTATGAGTCATTTGAACAACAATGACAGGGGGATATCTCTTACCCATACTGCTAGTTCAGATACTATTCAATTTCTAGATCTGGAGATTAGCATTGTAAACAACCGGTTTCAGTTTAAAACATTTTTTAAAAAAACTGACCGTAACAGCTTCATTTCAACTGATAGCTGCCATCATCCGTCATGGCTGAACTCTATACCCCGAAGTCAGTTTCTCAGGTTGAGAAGGAACTGTACAGATTTAGATACTTTCTCTACACAGGCTAACATCCTCAAAAATAGGTTCATTGAGAAAGGATATGATCCTGCCAACATAGAACTGGCTCTTAAATCCTCGCTTGAAGTAGATAGAAGTTCCTTATTAGAGGTTAAACCAAAAAGAGTACAAGATGAGAGTTTCAAATGGGCATTGCTCACGTCTTTCTCCATGCAACATAAACTAGTCAAATCCATTGTTTCCAAGCATTGGAATATATTGAGAAATGACCGAGTTTTGGGATCCGTTCTACCCGAACGAGCCAAAGTTATATTCAGGGGTGCACCATCACTTCAAAGCAAAATAGCCCCGAATATTATCAACCCCCCCACACGCCCTTCTTTCTTTTTCCAGTTAGTTGGTTACCATCCTTGTAAGAAGTGTACGGTATGTAGGTATAACATCTCAGGCAGGACTAAGAACCTTGAGTTTCGGTCCACAACAACCGGGAAAGTTTATCCTATTAAACAGTTCTGTACCTGTTCAACTAAGTACGTTGTATACCTCATCACTTGTCCGTGTGGCCAACAATATGTTGGCCGCACTATCCGGAAATTTTCTGTAAGAGTTGCCGAGCATATAGCTCTTATTTTAGCCGGTGACATTTATCATACTGTACCCAGGCATTATAAAAAACATCATGCCCAGAACCCCACTGGCACACAATTTCTTATTATAGATCAATTTGTGTCGCCATGGAGAGGTAGCCCAAAAACCCGTGGGGTGTCTCAACTCGAAACCTTCTGGATATATGAATTGGGTACACATACACCATTGGGCCTTAATGTAGAGTGGGACATCAACTCTTTTATTAACAAATCCTAGGAAACATATAGATGTCCCTATCTACCATGTATTGTTCTATACATTTTTAACACATCAGTTTCATTTGAGACATATTATTATTTCTATATGGTATGGCATGTTTCTATGAAACAACATTTATTTCTTTTCTTTCATCCACACCTGTTTTATTATTGTTTTAGATTTTTATGTATACATATAATAACATGTATCGTATTAATTTTTAATATGGTTATAGATATTGTTGTTCAATTTATAGCCTGCATAGGGGTTCGTTCGGAGGAGTGTCATTTCCTGGTCTCTGTAGTTTCACACGCTCAGACTTGTAATTGGACATAGACCCAATGGATTGGGTAAATTCTCCCTTTATATAAAAAAACATCCCCTATAGGTTTATATTACCTTTCTAGGGGGCATTAGTCCTGTTTTATAAATGAGGATGCTTATTGACATTCATAGGCAATATACACACTGTCCCCTTAATGTGACTCCTATTATGGAATCAATGAGTTACCTTTTTGTATGGACGTAAATTTTATTTCACCACACTTTACCGTTTTAGTGATAGCTTAATTTTACTTCCACGTTTATCCCCTGTTTTATTTAATATATATCATTTGCGTCTGCCGGGATAGTGAGTTCGTTTCCGCATCCCGGAACGCATAGTGGAGCGCAGCGCACTGGATTCATTCAAACGTGGAGCGCAACGCACGCATATACGCACGTACGCACTATGTACCAGTGAGAACACGCCCATCGCACATGTCACTCCATCTGAGCGAATGAACAGACTGGCGCGTCTCATGACGGTTTGTTTATGCGCCCTCGTTCAGCGCGGTCACGTGACCCAAATGCCGGCTGGACCCGGGACAGCAATCGAATCAACTATTTATCCACGTCCCTCACATAGGGACCTTGATTGATCTCATTGGCCCCGAGTTCCATCCTGGAGTCATATGGGATTATATAATGTGATTTTATCACACCAGATCACTATGGACTGTTTGTCTCATTTCACAAACGGATCAGGTTAGTGCATTCTAAATAATAAATTAGCCTCAAATGATAATAATATTCATTGGAACACAGAATCTATATGTTTTATTTATTATATATTTAAACAATTTATTATTACTGAGGCGACCCGGAAGTGCATTTCCATTGGACGATCCCCTAGGGGTGTGTTTCCAAGGAGGTCAGATTTTAAATTTAAGCATGGCGGCATCAGTAGGGTTTCACCCCAGACGATGCTAGTTGTAGCGAAACATGTCGGGACTCTACTGCTGCCATGCACTTTACAAACATTGATGTCCTTTTTTATCCACTAAACTGTAAGTGTTTTTAACCGATAATAAACGTTGCTGTTTTTACGGTATCACGCTATGTGCCTTTCGTTTTCCTCCACATAATTTGGGCAAGCTCTTCCAACTGTATGAGCCATCTCCTAGCTGAGGTACCCCCTCCACCTGATACCAAGCGAAGATCTTATCGCTGTTTGTTGTCCGTTTGCGCTGGCGTGTTCCTGTACCATCTCATCTGTACTGCCTACAAGCCTATTTGACCCTTTGGGTATAAGCTCATTTGGGTCCATCGCATCCGGTAAGCCTCCCCTTTGGTGGTGGGCGTTATCACTATCATCACATTCCAATAGAATCACCGTGGGTGTCTTGTCACTATGATCTCTCATTGATGATTTCAACAAAAATAATTTCCACATTTTTTCCACGTCTATATATATGGACTTTTATTTTTACGTATATTCTTGTGGACTTATGCATATACAGATATTGCCTTGTTAATAAGGTCCATAGTGCTTTCACTATACCAATTGATATCACTTTTAATGTTATTCACTTATTTACATTGATACCTGTGAATGTCGAACTTAGACATCACGGTCTTCCTACTATTCATTTTCAGCGCTGCATTTTTTTGAATTTTGTTTGTATTTCTTTCCTTGGTTTCACTGGATTGTATGTAGCTGCTTGTCACCCTGATAGCGCAGATTTATTTTTTATTTTTCTCTTGCTTGTTTTGTGATTTCATTTTTGCTGCTATCTATTTCTCTGAGTACACGCCTTCATATGGATATATTTGAATATAGAGCTTCCCGTACCGTGGACACTGATGGAGTGTTCACCGTTACAGGAAATGACTCAGAGATAGGAGGTTTGTTCACCAGACTTAAAAACGTCATGTCATCTGAGTTGCACCTCCAATGGGATCTTGTATTTTTGGACCAGTATATTACTGACCGAATGGTACCAAGGAGTCTCAGGTGGGAGGTCCAACCGCAACAGGGAGATCTAGAAATAGACTCCTGGTTCAAGTATTTTAATGATGCTGGTATAGCATTTTTAGGGGTCTTACTTTCCAAAAAGAAGACTAGACTGGTTGCTCTTGATAAAGAGATAAAAGAACTCAGAGAGAAACTGGTTTCACACAAGAAATCTCTAGAGTACATCTCCCTCTCAACCAGCCTTCAGTCTTTTTTGGAAAAAGAAGACAGAGACCAAAAACTAAAAAAACACAAGAAGTATGCCAGGGATGCTGGTGATTATAGAAATCACACAGTTTTCAACTGGCAAAAACTTTTCTCAACATCATTTAGCACAGATATGGACTCAACTCCAGTCTCAGCATCTTCCTCTAGTATTGTTCCCAATTCGAATGTAGGCCCTTTTACTGGTCAGAGTACAAGTACTTTAAGGGCTCCATCTATGCAGGTGTCCCGGGCGGTTGAACCACATTCTTCTCAACCCAGGGTTCAATACTCCTCCCCTCGTGTCTCTGGTCAGCCCCATCGAGGTAGGGGTAGATCCAGAGGCAACAGAGGAAATAGAGGACAATCTAGAGGTAATTCCCATCAATCTTATCCTCATTATAATTATGATGATAGACTGTATGGACCTTCCCCCGCAAGACATAGGGAGAGACAAGGTCCCTACAGAGACCCCTCCCCCTATTATGGGTTCCAACATATTCCTGTTCACAATAGGTTTTCTCCTTTGGGAGAGGTGCGTAATGACAGCTACTATAATCGTAGCTGGGACCATCACGAACCGTCCAATCGTAGTTACACCCCAACCCATCGTGATACCTTTGTTGAACGGGATTTTCACGAGGACCAAGTCACAAATGTAAGGGGTTCCGATCTAAGAGAGGTACCCGAGGGGGCAAGAGAGTTCAGAAGCGGAAAACGAAGACGAACATAAAAGGACAAGGGGTTTTTAATCTGAGTACTAAAGTTTTCACACAGGATGAACTATCCGTTTTGGATAAGGGCCTCAAATTTGCCCCTCCGAAACGTTTAGATAAATTTGGAACGTTTATCGATATCCAAAAATACATCCGTAAAATTAACATACAAAGATACCTAATTACTAACCCCATTAGAAATGAACCTAGAGCGGCTACCTCTGGCACAGTACATTCAGGGTTGAGGAACCCTTCATTGTTTAATCCATCTGTTCCAGCCGCAGCCGCAGTTAATATTTTCAAAGATCTTGTCTTGAAAGATCTAGCAGAGATACCAGATAGACGTAATACTAATCATCCGATGTCCAGTGTCGGTTTTAAATCCTTATGTCAAAACAAGGACATCATTATCCGTCCCGCGGACAAAGGGGGTGGCATAGTCATCCTCGACAAATCCGACTATGAAACCGAGATGTTTCGATTATTGGACGAGCCCAATACTTATTCCAAATTGGCCGCCAATCCCACATCCCGGTTTAAAGCAGAGCTACAAACACTAGTTGATAGTGGTTTTGAAAGAGAGATTTTAAATTTGAAAGAAAAGAAATATTTAGTCCCCACAGTTCCTAGGATACCGACCATATATTATCTTCCTAAGGTCCACAAAGACCCTGTACACCCACCTGGTCGACCCATTTTAAGTGGGATCGACTCTGTTACTTCCAGGGTGGGTCGATACATTGATAATTATTTACAACCTTTGGTACAACGCACTCCCTCCTATCTTCAAGATACAAGGGCAACCATAAATAAATTGGATAGTGTTGAAATAAAGGGTAATTATATTATGGTGACAGCCGATGTAGCGTCACTTTATACGTGCATCCCTCACGATACAGGTTTTGAAGCCGTACATTATTATTTAAAGAAAGATCAGACATTAGCCCCATTCCAGACAGATTACATCATGGAATTGTTAAAATTTGCCACCAAACATAGTTATTTTTGGTTTAATGAACAATTTTATTTACAACAGAGAGGCGTGGCTATGGGGGCTAAATATGCCCCAAGCCTCGCTAATTTGTTCATGGCCAAATGGGAGGAGGATGTCGTCTATGCCTATAATACCACTTCACTGGTGTTCTGGGCGAGGTATATTGACGACATCCTCCTCCTATGGGATGGCAGTTTGGAAACACTAGAAATTTTTATGAGTCATTTGAACAACAATGACAGGGGGATATCTCTTACCCATACTGCTAGTTCAGATACTATTCAATTTCTAGATCTGGAGATTAGCATTGTAAACAACCGGTTTCAGTTTAAAACATTTTTTAAAAAAACTGACCGTAACAGCTTCATTTCAACTGATAGCTGCCATCATCCGTCATGGCTGAACTCTATACCCCGAAGTCAGTTTCTCAGGTTGAGAAGGAACTGTACAGATTTAGATACTTTCTCTACACAGGCTAACATCCTCAAAAATAGGTTCATTGAGAAAGGATATGATCCTGCCAACATAGAACTGGCTCTTAAATCCTCGCTTGAAGTAGATAGAAGTTCCTTATTAGAGGTTAAACCAAAAAGAGTACAAGATGAGAGTTTCAAATGGGCATTGCTCACGTCTTTCTCCATGCAACATAAACTAGTCAAATCCATTGTTTCCAAGCATTGGAATATATTGAGAAATGACCGAGTTTTGGGATCCGTTCTACCCGAACGAGCCAAAGTTATATTCAGGGGTGCACCATCACTTCAAAGCAAAATAGCCCCGAATATTATCAACCCCCCCACACGCCCTTCTTTCTTTTTCCAGTTAGTTGGTTACCATCCTTGTAAGAAGTGTACGGTATGTAGGTATAACATCTCAGGCAGGACTAAGAACCTTGAGTTTCGGTCCACAACAACCGGGAAAGTTTATCCTATTAAACAGTTCTGTACCTGTTCAACTAAGTACGTTGTATACCTCATCACTTGTCCGTGTGGCCAACAATATGTTGGCCGCACTATCCGGAAATTTTCTGTAAGAGTTGCCGAGCATATAGCTCTTATTTTAGCCGGTGACATTTATCATACTGTACCCAGGCATTATAAAAAACATCATGCCCAGAACCCCACTGGCACACAATTTCTTATTATAGATCAATTTGTGTCGCCATGGAGAGGTAGCCCAAAAACCCGTGGGGTGTCTCAACTCGAAACCTTCTGGATATATGAATTGGGTACACATACACCATTGGGCCTTAATGTAGAGTGGGACATCAACTCTTTTATTAACAAATCCTAGGAAACATATAGATGTCCCTATCTACCATGTATTGTTCTATACATTTTTAACACATCAGTTTCATTTGAGACATATTATTATTTCTATATGGTATGGCATGTTTCTATGAAACAACATTTATTTCTTTTCTTTCATCCACACCTGTTTTATTATTGTTTTAGATTTTTATGTATACATATAATAACATGTATCGTATTAATTTTTAATATGGTTATAGATATTGTTGTTCAATTTATAGCCTGCATAGGGGTTCGTTCGGAGGAGTGTCATTTCCTGGTCTCTGTAGTTTCACACGCTCAGACTTGTAATTGGACATAGACCCAATGGATTGGGTAAATTCTCCCTTTATATAAAAAAACATCCCCTATAGGTTTATATTACCTTTCTAGGGGGCATTAGTCCTGTTTTATAAATGAGGATGCTTATTGACATTCATAGGCAATATACACACTGTCCCCTTAATGTGACTCCTATTATGGAATCAATGAGTTACCTTTTTGTATGGACGTAAATTTTATTTCACCACACTTTACCGTTTTAGTGATAGCTTAATTTTACTTCCACGTTTATCCCCTGTTTTATTTAATATATATCATTTGCGTCTGCCGGGATAGTGAGTTCGTTTCCGCATCCCGGAACGCATAGTGGAGCGCAGCGCACTGGATTCATTCAAACGTGGAGCGCAACGCACGCATATACGCACGTACGCACTATGTACCAGTGAGAACACGCCCATCGCACATGTCACTCCATCTGAGCGAATGAACAGACTGGCGCGTCTCATGACGGTTTGTTTATGCGCCCTCGTTCAGCGCGGTCACGTGACCCAAATGCCGGCTGGACCCGGGACAGCAATCGAATCAACTATTTATCCACGTCCCTCACATAGGGACCTTGATTGATCTCATTGGCCCCGAGTTCCATCCTGGAGTCATATGGGATTATATAATGTGATTTTATCACACCAGATCACTATGGACTGTTTGTCTCATTTCACAAACGGATCAGGTTAGTGCATTCTAAATAATAAATTAGCCTCAAATGATAATAATATTCATTGGAACACAGAATCTATATGTTTTATTTATTATATATTTAAACAATTTATTATTACTGAGGCGACCCGGAAGTGCATTTCCATTGGACGATCCCCTAGGGGTGTGTTTCCAAGGAGGTCAGATTTTAAATTTAAGCATGGCGGCATCAGTAGGGTTTCACCCCAGACGATGCTAGTTGTAGCGAAACATGTCGGGACTCTACTGCTGCCATGCACTTTACAAACATTGATGTCCTTTTTTATCCACTAAACTGTAAGTGTTTTTAACCGATAATAAACGTTGCTGTTTTTACGGTATCACGCTATGTGCCTTTCGTTTTCCTCCACATAATTTGGGCAAGCTCTTCCAACTGTATGAGCCATCTCCTAGCTGAGGTACCCCCTCCACCTGATACCAAGCGAAGATCTTATCGCTGTTTGTTGTCCGTTTGCGCTGGCGTGTTCCTGTACCATCTCATCTGTACTGCCTACAAGCCTATTTGACCCTTTGGGTATAAGCTCATTTGGGTCCATCGCATCCGGTAAGCCTCCCCTTTGGTGGTGGGCGTTATCACTATCATCACATTCCAATAGAATCACCGTGGGTGTCTTGTCACTATGATCTCTCATTGATGATTTCAACAAAAATAATTTCCACATTTTTTCCACGTCTATATATATGGACTTTTATTTTTACGTATATTCTTGTGGACTTATGCATATACAGATATTGCCTTGTTAATAAGGTCCATAGTGCTTTCACTATACCAATTGATATCACTTTTAATGTTATTCACTTATTTACATTGATACCTGTGAATGTCGAACTTAGACATCACGGTCTTCCTACTATTCATTTTCAGCGCTGCATTTTTTTGAATTTTGTTTGTATTTCTTTCCTTGGTTTCACTGGATTGTATGTAGCTGCTTGTCACCCTGATAGCGCAGATTTATTTTTTATTTTTCTCTCGGTTTTGATTTTACAAATTGCCGTGAAGTTCTCCCTCAGGAATGCATACCAAATGCCGTCGCTTGAATGTGCTTTTACATGGTGTTACTAACTTTACACTTTGTAAAAGCAGCCCTAATTTTACACTTGCAAACTAAAACTTACGGCGAAAAAACGAAGCTGAAAAGCTTTGTGGATCGCCCTAAGTGCTAATTTGCATACCAGAAGCAGCATTTCGACTCGAAATGCCCCCAGCGGCGGATGCGGTACTGCATCCTAAGATCCGGCAGTGTAAGTCCCTTACACATGTCGGATCTTCTGCCTAACTTTGGAAAACTGATTCTGTGGATCAGTTCCAAAGTTAGAACCAGGGATACGACGGCTTACGCCGGCGTATGCCTTTTGAGGATCTGGCCCAATCTTCTTATGTTCATTCATCATCACGGTGCATTCTTTACTCCATTTTCATTATTCATTGTAGGCATCTCACTTATTAGTTCTTTCAAACGATACTGTCGGTCACTTCGAACTAACTTGTTCTTTGTTTTCCGACCATAAAACATATCACAGGACACACTTCATTCACCACATGTATATATATTTTATTTACCGGTAATTAGCCACACGCTCTGTGCTGGGAATCCTCCCGCACATATCATTGCTTTGATATTGTTCTCTCTTCTTGGAACTTTTCATTGGTTATATATATATACACAGACGTTTTATTTCTATTTCTCATGCCCACCGCCGTCACAGTAGTTCAGTCTTTTTTACTTCTTTTTTTCACGATGTACCCCAATGCTCATTTACTTGGTGGTCTTTATGACCACGATTACTATCACCACTGTCATTTTTTGACACGCATTGAATACAGCTATACTTTTCACATTCACTGCATCATTGCATATATTTTGACACTTCCCATGGTCTTTATGGTTTACACACATCACTGTTCATCACCTTTACTTCTGTTTATTTTACTTTACTTTATTTCTATACAGGTGTACCATATTTTGACTTTTTATCTAATATGCAACCTCACTTGTAGGGTTTATTAATAGGTTGTCGGCCTTCTTGTGGTTTTGTGTGTTCATATTCACTTTTATGCCCTTCATCTATATATATAATCCTTTTTTATATATTTTACATATATTGTATCTTGTTTGTTTATGAGCTTTACATCTTGCACATATGTTTTGGATATTGGGTTTTTCCCCCCCTGCATGTGGTTTGCATCCAGCTAATTACTGGAGCTAATCGGAGGCTGGGTGGGACCTGGAAAGTTTACACCCTCATATGTATATATTGAGAATTTTGTATTTCATTTGTAGCTATGACTAAGCATTAGTTGTTAATGCGAAACGCGTCAGCTGTCTATCCCACTGTATGCTGTTGTGTGCTGTGCATTTTTTCCTTTTTACAATAAAGAGCACGTCTTTTTTCAACAAGACTTTTTGGAGTGCGGCTGTCCATCAATTCTCCCACCTGCTTAATCCCCACATGATTCCTTGTGTGCAGACTACTTTTTCCATCTCAGGCTAATAAACTACCCAGAAACTCATTGACTGAGGACTTTTGAAGACCTGGACTCCAAGAAAGACTTACCTAAAAGTCAGTTGTATGTTAACAGTAAAACCTTATTGTTTTACTAGATGCCCTTTACTCAAGTCAAAGCATCCCACACCTTTTAAAACAATATGTGCCCAGGGTTCCTCCCAACCTCATATCATCACAGATCTATACAAAGTACTTCATAACTCCTACCCATTAACAGGAGATCAACATGTGTATTGGAAAATGGGTACAGGGCCTTCAACACCTAATCAGTTTTACATGTATGGAACATAATTCTGGATGTTGCATCAAAGTCCTCACTCTGTATTGTATACAAGGAAAACATTTACCATATTTTCCGGCGTAAAAGACGACTCGGCGTATAAGACGACCCCCTATTTTCCCAGGAAAAAATTTGGTTTTGGGATATACTCGCCGTATAAGACTACCCCCTTCCTACTAGTCTTTCTGGAAGCTGAGGGTTAGCCAGAAAAACCGCTGACAGAAACAACCGCTGACAGAAACAGGCTTTTTTCAAGCCTCACTATGCCATTACATGCCTCACTGTGCCATTACATGCCCCCACTGTGCCATTACATGCCCCCACTTTGCCATTACATGCCCCCACTTTGCCATTACATGCCCCCACTTTGCCATTACATGCCCCCACTGTGCCATTACATGCCCCCACTGTGCCATTACTTGCCCCCACAGTGCCATCACATTACATGCCCCCGCAGTGCCATCACATTACATGCCCCCACTGTGCCATCACATTACATGCCCCCACAGTGCCATCACATTACATGCCCCCACAATGCCATCACATTACATGCCCCCACAGTGCCATCACAATACATGCCCCCACAGTGCCATCACATTACTTGCCCCCACAGTGACATCACTTGCCCACACAGTTCCATCACTTGCCCCCACAGTGCCATCACTTTCCCCCACAGTGCCATCACTTGCCCCCACTTTCCCCCCCCCCCCCACTGTGCCATCACTCGCCCCCACTCCCCCCCCCCCACTGTGCCATCACTCGCCCCCACTTTCCCCCCCCCCCCACTGTGCCATCACTCACAACAGAGGCGCTGCTGGGAAAATTTGTGTTCCGCCTATCACAGGACACGCTGAGAAGACGGCACGGCTTTGAAATCATGAACGATCGCAGCTGCACGGAGACCGTACCTGGCGTATAAGACGACCCCCGACTTTGGATGCATTTTTTGCATCCAAAAAGTCGTCTTATACGCCGGAAAATACGGTATACAGTTTGTAATGTTTTGGAAAAAAACCCTGAGGTACTACACTTCTATAAACCCTTTGTATCCAAGAGGTGCTAGAGATGTGAACAGTCAGTGGGCACTCTTTTCTATATATTCTGGCTATGCCTCCTGATACAGTCATTCTGGGAGAAGGTAGCAGATTTACTATGTCACTTTCTGAGCCTCCCTTTCTCAGGTATAACCAGAAATGTAAAAAAAATGTACTATCTCTATTTCAACACCATTTAAGAGTCTCTCATCCCTTTCACTGGAGGATAACTGTTGTCCCCTCCCAGACACACTTACTGGATACTGAAAATTAGGAGGATGGAACAGCTGAAGGCTAAAGTTTGGGATAGACTGGAAACATTCTCACAGATGTGAGCACTGGTGATCAATCACCTTATGTTCTCCATTATTTCCCCAATATACTATTGATATCATACACTAAATGTAGAACCTGGCACAGTTTGCAATATATTCCAGTGTCTTACTTTATGAACAGTTTTTTTTTTAATTTTTGTTCTTTCCTACTTTGACTACCTTCATTCTACTGTAGTGATTTACTGCCCTCTGCTGTCTGTACTTGTAAATGCCTGTGCTGCTGATATGAAAAGCTGCATTCCAGGCTGGTTAGACAACAGCTGAAGGATCTCCTCATCACCTCACATCTTCAGGTCTCTGGCACCAAACCGAATGCTGCATCATGATCATGCTCAGGAGCCCCTGCAACTAGAATTTGCTTCAACATTCAACTGGAGATATCCTTTTAATGACTTTTGTACTGTATATCTGGGCATATTTGTACAATTCCACCAGAACTCTTGTTGTGCCCTTTTCTGATAACACCTGTTTGTACATCCAGTCTCCTACTCATAGAAGCATGATTCCCAGCCATGCATCTGTCACCAATACTGGCACCAAATGGCCTATTTAAACAATGCTTCTGCACTGGCTAATTGCTGTTTGTTCTACAGTGTTTTTGATTCCTGTGCTGACCTCTGATCTTGACCTGGTTTGCTCCTGACCATCGTTGTCTGTTACCTACCCTGACCTCAGCTTGTCCGTGAATTCTGCCTTTGCCTTCTGCTCTTGTCTGATCCATTTACCATTTCTGATATTGGTCTGTGACTTGACCATTCTTCTGTCTGCCTTCTAGGACTGATCTGCCTACCCGTTACCGACCTGGCTTGCCTGACCCTGCATCCAGCTCTTACAGCCTGCTACAGCTCCCTCAGTCCAGCACACAGCTGTGCATTTGCAGCTTGTCTGCTTCCAGTCAGGTACTTTCTTACACATCTGCCTGATGTCAGATGTTCAGTCTCCTGGCATTCCTCCAGTGAAGCTTTAGGTACTACTGGAATAATCATAGCCATGCTTACCTCGCCATGCTCACATGGTTACTGTTCCACTATCAGTAATCCCCAAGTCAGAGCTGTACAAGAGCCTTCCTCCGCACGTTAGGCTCATTAACCACTTCCCGACCTCCTCATGTACATTTACGTCGGCAGAATGGCACGGACAGGCACAATCACGTACCTGTACGTCCTCTGCTAGACGTGGGTGGAGGGTCCGATCGGGACCCCCCCCCGGTACATGCGGAGGTCGGGTCCGCTCGGGGAGCGATCCAGGACGACGGCGCGGCTATTTGTTTATAGCCGCTCCGTCGCGATCGCTCCCAGGAGCTGAAGAACGGGGAGAGCCGTGTGTAAACACGGCTTCCCCGTGCTTCACTGTGTCGGCGCATCGATCGCGTCATTCCCTTTATAGGGAAGACACGATCGATGACGTCATTCCTACAGCCACACCCCCATACACTAGTAAACACACACAAAGTAAACCCTAACTCCTACAGCGCCCCCTGTGGTTAACTCCCAAACTGCAACTGTCATTTTCACAATAAACAATGCAATTTAAATGCATTTTTTGCTGTGAAAATGACAATTGTCCCAAAAATGTGTCAAAATTGTCCGAAGTGTCCGCCATAATGTCGCAGTCACGAAAAAAATCGCTGATCGCCGCCATTAGTAGTAAAAAAAATAAAAATGCAAAAAAACTATCCCCTATTTTGTAAACGCTATAAATTTTGCGCAAACCAACCGATAAACGATTATTGCGATTTGTTTTACCAAAAATAGGTAGAAGAATACGTATCGGCCTAAACTGAGGAAAAATTTTTTTTTATATATGTTTTTGGGGGATATTTATTACAGCAAAAAGTAAAAAATATTGTATTTTTTTCAAAATTGTCGCTCTATTTTTGTTTATAGTGCAAAAAATAAAAACCGCAGAGGTGATAAAATACCACCAAAAGAAAGCTCTATTTGTGGGGAAAAAAGGACGCCAATTTTGTTTGGGAGCCACGTCGCACGACCGCGCAATTGTCTGTTAAAGCGACGCAGTCCCGAACTGTAAAAACCCCTTGGGTCTTTAGGCAGCAATATGGTCCGGGGCTTAAGTGGTTAACCAGGTACGTGACAAAAACCTTAAGACCATAAACAACTACTTAACCTAGAAATATGTCCTTAGGAAGCCAACTAGATTATTATCTGTATCACATAGCTACTTCACAAAACATTCTGTATTGTTTGTGAACTTGGAATTACTTTCTTCTATATTATACATTGTCTTTTGTCTTGCTTACATACTGGAACAGTCTTACTGTATTCTGTTTAAATTTGTAAAACTCAATAACAGTCCATCAATATAAAAAAAAGAAAAAAAAAAGAAAAAAGGGAAAATCTTGGTAAGGAGAATGAAATTTGATGGATTTTCACATTCTGTCTTGCACATATGGAAAACTAATAAGAAGGTCTTTTCGGCTCACCCATTTGTAGACTCAGCAACTTGTTGACCATCGAGTATGGGATGGGGTAAACACAAAAACTCGATAAAAAACAAAAATGTTTTTCTTTAATGCCAAATTCATTATTACTGTAATGCAGCCAGCCAGTAATAAACAGTGAACTGGTATTTATTGGGGGCTTCCTTTTTCGTTTTTTATTTTTTTGCCAGTCCTATTTGCTGCAGCAAGGATTAAAATACCCCATGTTAGCACTACTAGGTCTCCAGCAGTCCAACATCTCTCTCCTCTTTCTGCCCAGTGCTTCTATCAATGGTGTTCAAGCTCCCTGAGCAGTGCTTCCTAATTAGAGCACTGGATAAAGAGCATGTTGGAGTGCTGAAAACCCAGAACACTGCTCTCTGTGTTGAGTATGTTCAGTAGCAGTCCTATCTAGTGTGCTGCTAGCACAATGTATTACAACTCTAAAACCCTTAAAATTCAAAAGAAGCTCTTAATTGTTACTGTAATGCAGCCAGGCTGTATAAACAGTAATACAGTAACTGGCATATGGGAAATAATTATAGACATTGACACACTTATGCCGTGTACACATGATCGTTTTTTCAGATGGAAAAAGTCTGATGGACTTTTTTCATCTGAGAAACTGATCGTGTGTGGGCCCCTTCGGACTTTTTTCCATCGGTGTAAAAAGATAGAACATGTTTTAAATTTTTCCAATGAAAAAAAAAAACGATAGTAAATTCCGATCGTCTGTGTGGAACTCCATCGGAGAAAAATCCATGCATGCTCAGAATCAAGTCTTCATTTTTTTCAGCTCGTCGTAGTGTTTTACCTCACCGTGTTTTGGCATGGTCTGAATTTAGTCTGATGGTGTGTATGCAAGACCGATGAAAGTCAGCTTTATCGGAATTCCGACTAAAAATTCCATCGGATTTTATTCCATCAGAAATCCGATCGTGTATACGCGACATTACACCTACACAGGTTGAACTGGATGGACTATTGTCTTTATTCAACCTTACCTACTATGTAACTGTAGCGGGGTCATCCTGTCAGAACCTTACGACAGGTCATCCGCGCTGGAAATGTATCCACATTTGTAAATATGTAAGATACCTTTAAGGAAGTTATGCATTGTGGGACTGCAAGTAGCAGGAGATATGGACTCCATTGACTCTGAAGAGAAACAGACTACATTTCCCACAATGCCCCGTGTTATTGGAGCATGTGACATCTCCGCACAGACTTTTGGGGGAGATTATTTAAGTAAAGGGTGTGGCTGATCTCGCTCTCTCGGGACCTGCACTTCTCTCCTCTGCGGAGCTGCTGACGGAGTGAAGCCGTGCTTTTAGGCCAGAAGCCTGGGCCTATCCATCGAGAGACCAGCCATCCAGATGGAAGCAAGACTCCAGCATCCGGCCCGTGTTCCTGGGGAATGAGGAGGCAGCCCAGCTGACGACTGAAACAGTGGAGCGACCCCCGTCCGGGATCCTTTGTGCCGTGGAGCAGTGCTTGCCAGCGCCCCCTTTTTCTGAGGAGAACTCAGGCGGATCGGCCTGTCGGGTGGACCGGCCTGCTAGACGTGGGTGGAGGGTCCGATCGGGACCCCCCCCCGGTACATGCGGAGGTCGGGTCCGCTCGGGGAGCGATCCAGGACGACGGCGCGGCTATTTGTTTATAGCCGCTCCGTCGCGATCGCTCCCAGGAGCTGAAGAACGGGGAGAGCCGTGTGTAAACACGGCTTCCCCGTGCTTCACTGTGTCGGCGCATCGATCGCGTCATTCCCTTTATAGGGAAGACACGATCGATGACGTCATTCCTACAGCCACACCCCCATACACTAGTAAACACACACAAAGTAAACCCTAACTCCTACAGCGCCCCCTGTGGTTAACTCCCAAACTGCAACTGTCATTTTCACAATAAACAATGCAATTTAAATGCATTTTTTGCTGTGAAAATGACAATTGTCCCAAAAATGTGTCAAAATTGTCCGAAGTGTCCGCCATAATGTCGCAGTCACGAAAAAAATCGCTGATCGCCGCCATTAGTAGTAAAAAAAATAAAAATGCAAAAAAACTATCCCCTATTTTGTAAACGCTATAAATTTTGCGCAAACCAACCGATAAACGATTATTGCGATTTGTTTTACCAAAAATAGGTAGAAGAATACGTATCGGCCTAAACTGAGGAAAAATTTTTTTTTATATATGTTTTTGGGGGATATTTATTACAGCAAAAAGTAAAAAATATTGTATTTTTTTCAAAATTGTCGCTCTATTTTTGTTTATAGTGCAAAAAATAAAAACCGCAGAGGTGATAAAATACCACCAAAAGAAAGCTCTATTTGTGGGGAAAAAAGGACGCCAATTTTGTTTGGGAGCCACGTCGCACGACCGCGCAATTGTCTGTTAAAGCGACGCAGTCCCGAACTGTAAAAACCCCTTGGGTCTTTAGGCAGCAATATGGTCCGGGGCTTAAGTGGTTAACCAGGTACGTGACAAAAACCTTAAGACCATAAACAACTACTTAACCTAGAAATATGTCCTTAGGAAGCCAACTAGATTATTATCTGTATCACATAGCTACTTCACAAAACATTCTGTATTGTTTGTGAACTTGGAATTACTTTCTTCTATATTATACATTGTCTTTTGTCTTGCTTACATACTGGAACAGTCTTACTGTATTCTGTTTAAATTTGTAAAACTCAATAACAGTCCATCAATATAAAAAAAAGAAAAAAAAAAGAAAAAAGGGAAAATCTTGGTAAGGAGAATGAAATTTGATGGATTTTCACATTCTGTCTTGCACATATGGAAAACTAATAAGAAGGTCTTTTCGGCTCACCCATTTGTAGACTCAGCAACTTGTTGACCATCGAGTATGGGATGGGGTAAACACAAAAACTCGATAAAAAACAAAAATGTTTTTCTTTAATGCCAAATTCATTATTACTGTAATGCAGCCAGCCAGTAATAAACAGTGAACTGGTATTTATTGGGGGCTTCCTTTTTCGTTTTTTATTTTTTTGCCAGTCCTATTTGCTGCAGCAAGGATTAAAATACCCCATGTTAGCACTACTAGGTCTCCAGCAGTCCAACATCTCTCTCCTCTTTCTGCCCAGTGCTTCTATCAATGGTGTTCAAGCTCCCTGAGCAGTGCTTCCTAATTAGAGCACTGGATAAAGAGCATGTTGGAGTGCTGAAAACCCAGAACACTGCTCTCTGTGTTGAGTATGTTCAGTAGCAGTCCTATCTAGTGTGCTGCTAGCACAATGTATTACAACTCTAAAACCCTTAAAATTCAAAAGAAGCTCTTAATTGTTACTGTAATGCAGCCAGGCTGTATAAACAGTAATACAGTAACTGGCATATGGGAAATAATTATAGACATTGACACACTTATGCCGTGTACACATGATCGTTTTTTCAGATGGAAAAAGTCTGATGGACTTTTTTCATCTGAGAAACTGATCGTGTGTGGGCCCCTTCGGACTTTTTTCCATCGGTGTAAAAAGATAGAACATGTTTTAAATTTTTCCAATGAAAAAAAAAACGATAGTAAATTCCGATCGTCTGTGTGGAACTCCATCGGAGAAAAATCCATGCATGCTCAGAATCAAGTCTTCATTTTTTTCAGCTCGTCGTAGTGTTTTACCTCACCGTGTTTTGGCATGGTCTGAATTTAGTCTGATGGTGTGTATGCAAGACCGATGAAAGTCAGCTTTATCGGAATTCCGACTAAAAATTCCATCGGATTTTATTCCATCAGAAATCCGATCGTGTATACGCGACATTACACCTACACAGGTTGAACTGGATGGACTATTGTCTTTATTCAACCTTACCTACTATGTAACTGTAGCGGGGTCATCCTGTCAGAACCTTACGACAGGTCATCCGCGCTGGAAATGTATCCACATTTGTAAATATGTAAGATACCTTTAAGGAAGTTATGCATTGTGGGACTGCAAGTAGCAGGAGATATGGACTCCATTGACTCTGAAGAGAAACAGACTACATTTCCCACAATGCCCCGTGTTATTGGAGCATGTGACATCTCCGCACAGACTTTTGGGGGAGATTATTTAAGTAAAGGGTGTGGCTGATCTCGCTCTCTCGGGACCTGCACTTCTCTCCTCTGCGGAGCTGCTGACGGAGTGAAGCCGTGCTTTTAGGCCAGAAGCCTGGGCCTATCCATCGAGAGACCAGCCATCCAGATGGAAGCAAGACTCCAGCATCCGGCCCGTGTTCCTGGGGAATGAGGAGGCAGCCCAGCTGACGACTGAAACAGTGGAGCGACCCCCGTCCGGGATCCTTTGTGCCGTGGAGCAGTGCTTGCCAGCGCCCCCTTTTTCTGAGGAGAACTCAGGCGGATCGGCCTGTCGGGTGAGAGAGCACATGCTCAACTTCAAACCCTCTGTTTAGCACAGACACCTAGTGCCATCTCACATGCCACAGACATGTATTCGGCCCATAGCCGGAGCTTAGAGGCCCAGTTAATTGTTCCAGTGTTACGCAGAAGTGGTTGACACTGACGAGCGGTCAATCCACCAACTTTCAGTTATCACAGACGCTTTGTTGCATAGTTTCTTTCACTGATTGCCGCCCGTGGATTACAATTTTAACGTGCACCACCCGGCCGCAGTGCGCATATTAAATGTTCTGTAGGACTGCCCGCCAGAGGGCGCTCGCGAGCATAGACTGCCTGTCATTAGCTTAGATGAATGGTACCATTCTTTTGTTTAAAATCTCTTTGTTTACATAAATTGCTGATTCTTGCAAGGGCCCCTGCGAATCAGATTAGGTCATTACTTGCCAGTGATGTTCATAATTCAAATTTATGTTTGCCTTTCTTAAGTTTCTATACAGTAAACTTACCTCTCTTATATTTAAATATATTCACTGTGTGGTGTGTATTTTTCCTCGTCCGGAGAGACCGTCCATAAACGCAGGTAATTTTATTGCTATATTGTCACTGTGTATTGTGTGCCTGCTATTGTGACCCCAGCCCGGCAGAGGTCACAATAACTAATTTACCAGACTTCTGATGTGTCAAGGGAGGGTTCGAGCAAGTTAAACAGGGGTAAGCTGAGCCAATAGAGAGTAGATCCCAAACAAATCAGGGTCTCCTTCGGGGGTAGCGCTACATAACTATGATGAAAATTCAGCCAGGCATTGAGCTACACCTTAAAGTGTATCTTAACTCAAAACTTTATCCTAAACAAATAATAAAAAGTAGGGAATCATTAAAACCCTTTTAGTTTTTTTTTGTCATTCCTGCATCAGTGGGGATTTTCCTTCCTTTACTGTCTTGTATCCTCAACAGGTAATGATAAGAAATATTTTCAAAATTAGGAAAGTCACCCCTTAAACAGATGTCACTGGAACAACAAATGGATAATTTTCCCTCTATTCCGGCTCTGGTAATAACTACAAATTTGGGATTTCATTTTTCATTTAACCACTGTTTTACCACAAAGCAAATGTCCCTTTAAATACAAGTACAAAATAAATAAAAAGGGACCAACCAGTCTGGAAACTGTAGTACATGATGATCACAGAAGAAGAAGATCAGAATCAATCTACACTCTGCCTGAACATCGCTTAGCCCCATTAGCAATATCAAGAATCATTTGGGCCTGTTATCTTTTATTTTTTAGAAGGTTAATAAAGGGCATAAATAAATCTATAGGCAAATTAATGCTCGCTTGGATACTGGAACATGTACCATTAATTATTTCTTCACATTTCTTAGATAATGTAATATGTCCACTTGTTAAACAGTTATATAATTTTAATTATCAAGTACAGTAGGGGGCAATATTGTCTAAATACATTAAAATGAATTAAATACACGTCTTTATATTAAATGTTATAACTATTGAACTGTAATATTAAAAAAATATATGTTTTATGGAGTTTTAATTACATTTGGCTGTCAATTAAATGACCAACAAATTACATTTAACTGTCTTGCGCTAAGTAAAGATAAATTGCTGTCTTGAAAGTCTTGCAGCATCAAGAGAATGGAGATTGTAAAATATCATTTATATTTGGAGTCTGATGTAGTTGCATAGCATAACCTTTTAAAAAGTGATGTTATGTTGTTTTCTACTACCAGTGAAAACATTTTATTGCTGCTCCTTCATCTATTCCATCTCCCTTGAATCTGTCTGTATTAATGATTGGAGGAAAAAACAAATTCATCAGTTTATCAATTGCAATAGCTGTCTGCAGAGCCGATGGCTTTGCTTTGGCAAGTTGTAAGAAATTTAAAATGACTAAATTATCGGATACAGAGTGATCCCTAACGTCAAAAAGCTTTAGCCTGTTAATGTCGGGGATCTGTGAGCTATCAATGAACGTGGATCTTGTGCATTTGCAACGTCTGTGATCTTTCCTTCCCCTTCTTGTTTAGCTGAAATAGAATTCAGCAGCTCACTGGGGGCATATCTTTTCTCTGTAGTCCCCACTCTGTTAAAGTCGCCTACCAAAATCATGATATTCCTTCCTGTTGCAAGAAAATGTACATATGACACATATCATGACAATAGCATGGGGGGGGGGGGTGAAGGAGAGCGGCCAGGCACCTTACATTTACTGTCCTACTGGAAAAGTGCCACCTTTGTGAACCCAAAGAGTTGAAAATCTCCCCTGGTGCATGCCACAAACAGCAGATGCAGCAGTAGTGTAAAGAGATTTAAGTGCTCATTCACACTAGCCCATACAGAGAAATTATCAGTTTTCCTGTATGCATAGAAAATTGTGAAGTGAATTCTAATGTGAACAAGGTGTATAAAAACACCCTAATGAAACCCTGTTGCCAAATCATTCATTTCAACAACAATCTTCCAGTAAGATTACATGTGCATTTAACTCATTCTGTTTGTTTTTTATTTACTAGCAAAAACTTCCCTTGTGTATACATGCAGAAGACCTGCGACTGCTGGTGGGTATGACCATTTTGGATGCAATGGCAGTGTAGCACCCTCTAGTGTGCTAGGGAATTAGTGCAGGTTTTTAATCCTAGAGTAGGTAAATATTCAGGCTTGGCTGACAGCCTGGGTGTGTTTGCTGGAGGGGAGGTGGAGCCACCTGGGGTATTCTGAGGAGCACTGACCAATCCCTAACTTGGATTGGCGGGGGGCAGGCCTCCTTAAATACCCAGGTGCAGCCCAGCTGGGGAGGAGTTGATCAGGTGGAAAAATGGAGATGGAGTGTTAGACTGTTGGGGCCTATGAGGGAGCTCCCCAGTCTGGGGGGTGACCTTAGGCCTGGGCTCATGTGTGGATGGACCTTCTTACAACCAACAGAGTTGTCCTGGACAAGAGGCACAGGAGGAGCAGGAGAGGACAGAGGGAGAACACTTCCAGGCAAGTCTCCAGGAATTCCACAGAGGCATCCAGGAGGACTGGTGGGTGAGCACACCATTATGAGGACTGGGGAGGGACGCCTGAGAGGACTGATGTGGAGCAGTCTAGGATGGGTACAGAGCCAGTCTGGAGGATGGTGGTGTCATGGGCAGTGGAGCGAGACAGTTTCAGCCAGGAGGGCTGGCAGTGCCTGAAGAGGTTGTACTGAGAGCTGTAGCCACAGGGACGGCTAGCACTGGGACATTTCTATTTGCTACATTATAGGGGACCGTGGTTGTTTATACAGGATGTTTATAAAGTCCCAATTGTTGATGTTTGATTCCATGGGATTCCATGGGCATCTCATAAGTCCCCATCCCTATCCAAGCTCAATCTCCCTCAATAAAACATAAAAAAAAAGCATAAGGACTGCTTTCATGTCTTTGGATGAATGACAAGTAAGTGCCTGGCTGGGGCAGGGTGACAGATGGACCACAATACTTAGCAGCTCCAACAGGGGTACCGCTACATCAGTATCATAAGAGCTGTCACTCAAGCTTAAGGTTATGGTCAATAGCTTCGTATTTATGACAACTATTGTATTCTAAGGAAAATTCCTTCTAAATATGGCCTAAGGATCGAGATTAAGAACTGCTGCTCTATAGTATTCCCCTTGTACTTTACCTGGCAGTTATAATAAAGGTTATGTAAGGAATAGTGTTGAGCAGAATATGCCATATTCGATTTCGCGATATATCTCGAATATATATTCGAATATTCGAGATATATTCGCTAAATTCGAATATTCGTGATATTTTATCGAAATTAATTGATTGCGATTTTTCGCTATTGCGAATGCGAAAATAATTGCAATTTTTTAATAACTGCGGTATGAGCGCTCTGATTGGCTTAGAATATTCGTGATATTTTATCGAAATATCGCAACATGCGAATGCGATATTTATTGCGCAATTTCGAGATATGCTGGAGGAGCGCTCTGATTGGCTCAGAATATTCGTGATATTTTATCGAAATATCGCAACATGCGAATGCGATATTTATTGCGCAATTTCGAGATATGCTGGAGGAGCGCTCTGATTGGCTGAGAAAATTCGTGATATTTTATCGAAATATCGCAACATGCGAATGCGATATTTATTGCGCAATTTCGAGATATGCTGGAGGAGCGCTCTGATTGGCTCACTCTGAAATCGAATATTCGAGATATTTTAACGCAATTTCACAAAATGCGAATGCGAAATTGATTGCAGATATTTCGAAAACTGCTGTAGCAGCACTCTGAAATCGAATATGTATGATATTTTAACCCAAAAACATATTGCGATTGCGATTTTTCGATCGCGCATGCGCAATAGCGCGAACAACACGCGACCATTTCCTGGAGCCTTGCCAGTTTCCAACTTATGTTCGCAGCGCAATATTACAGCAACATGGTTGGAAGCAATTTCACTAAGTCTGAGGAAAAGTTGCTGATTTGTGTAAGTATTTTGACCACTGTTATTTCATCATCTTCAACTGCATTTTATTCTAGTTTAAAAGTTAGTATATATGTTCAGATATTAGTATTTCACAAAAAATGTGTCTCCTGCTTTTACAAAACTACAAGTCCCAGCATGCCTGGACAGCTGCAGACACCCTGGTTGGCAAATGTGTATTTAGGCACTTTTCCTTGTTATTTAGCATAATGAATTTAACATTTTTTTGGACATAGGACGTATGCGAACGTCCTGACTTCAGTGTCCTCAAGGCCCAAGGACGTTCGAATACATATTGCCCTTTAGATGTTGCAGAACTACAACTTCCAGCATGCCTGGGAATGCTGGCACTTCTAGTATTGTAAGTTCTGCAGGCCCACATTTTTCAGGCCTTTATGCACGGGTCTCTAAACTGTGGCACCCTAGATGCAGCAAAAGTAAAATTCTTAGCATGCACTGACAGACCGTGGCTGATGGGAGTAGTAGTTTTGCAACAGCTGGAGGTGGACTGGTCTTGAAACCCAGAGTTAGGTAACAAACCCGTAGTGTTTTGCAACCATTCTGCCTCCAGCTGGTTATTTTCTGTTGAAAAGCCTGTGGCGTGCAAAACACAACCCAAAAACTCCACCCGGTGCAAGGAAAAATTTGCACACACCTAAAGAGTGACATCACAAAAAACTGCGACGGTTGCATACGTCAGTGGTCCTCCGAAAAGGTCCCGTCTCTGACCCCCCGGGGCGTTAGGCTCCTGACAGGGAAAAGAGTTACTGTGGTCCATACAGCCGAAGCCATATGGACCCATCTCGGTCCAAGCAGCGCAATCAACACGCGAACAACACGCGACCATTTCCTGGACCCTTGCCAGTTTCCAACTTTATGATCGCAACGCAATCGCAGAGCAAGATGGTTGGAAGTAATTTCACTGTATCTGAGGAAAAGTTGCTGATTTGTGTAAGTATTTTGACCACTGTTATTTCATTATCTTCAACTGCATTTTAGTCTAGTTTAAAAGTTAGTATATATTCATAATTATGCAAATGATAATGGCTGCTATATTTATGTAAAAAAGGTGGCGACCGAAATGGCAGTATATAAAATCTGTCATGTTACCCCTGTCATTGATTAATAAGGCGAGAATGCTTCCAATTGTTGAATAGCATACATTTATGTCATATATCCATAAGGCTGTCAACAAAAGTATTACAATATACTTTGTTCTTCATCTTGCAGAAGTTCCTGGAAACAGGATACGATGAGCTGCGGAGGCAGCAAGAAAAACAGGGAGTTATAAGCTCCCTGATTGAGGAACTAGGCGAAGAACACACTCGCATGGCGATCCTCAAAAAGTGGTCCGACCTGAAGAGGCGCCAGATGAACCGGGTCAGGCGTATCCGGAATAAATATCATCCTGGTAAGTTATTGGTCACAGTTATGTTTTTTTTTTTCCTAAAGTGTATTTTGTGCGTGTACTCGAGAGAGGAGCCGGACTGCAGGAGTTGGGAGTAGGCAGGCCTCCCCCAGAGGTAATCTGCCACCTTTCTCCATGCCCCGGGTGGCAATGGCGGGTGTGAGGGGGTCCTCCCACACAGACCGTCCTACCTGCTCCGCTTCGAAGCCCAACGGGGCAGAGGGACTCCCTATAAGGGAGTGAGAGGATTTGCCCGCTCAACCAGCCCCGTTAGTCCTTCGCCTCTCTTTTTAGAGACCGCATGGTCAGAGTGCGTGCATGTTAACCCAATTGCGAGTGCGTGTGTAAGTGTGGTGGTTTTTGTGGGAGGGAGGTGGGCATACTAAGCGCAGGCTTACCTCGCATAGCACACCCACCGGGGGCCGAGCTGAGACCACCAAACTCAATTCACATGTAGCCGAGAGCGGGATCCGAACCCCTAGCTGCAGAGGTGAATGGCTTGTCAGCGCAGTGGCAATCGCGTTGAGCCAGCCCGGGTCCCTTGGGGACAGTTATGTAAGGTCATATGTAATTAATGTAAGGTCAGATGTTGTTAACCAAGACGCCATGTTGTTGTAACATATATCACCACCAGCCAAGGTATTCATAGTACTGTTGGAAAAAAACATGGGACAGCAGACAGGAACACAGAAGTTATGTGGGAACATACTTTTCCCATTGCTTTGCATGGGACTTTAAACAAAAAGCCCGACCCTCACCAATGGGGTTAGTTAAGGGATAAATTAACGATCCTATACTTTAAGTGGACATATAGATAACATGTGACCAAGTGTTATCGAAATATCTACAGCTGTTATGAAATAACATGTATTTCCCATAGAGTTGAATGGGACTTTAAAGAAAAACCCTGACCAAGGCAAATGGGGGTGGGTATGGGTTAAACCACCAATCCTATATTTGTGGCTGACATATAAGTAACCTGTGTGCCAAGTTTCATGTAAATATCTTTAGCCGTTTGGACGTGATGGTGGAACATACATACATACATGCACACACACGTTGAGTTTTATATATATAGATTCCCACTAAATTCCTGTGTTAGGCGTGGGGTTGTTATAGTAATCCTGTGTACTCCATCAAGTACTTTTTTTTAACATGAGATCGTCTGAACAAAACAAAGGAGACAAAAACAGCTCATTTTACCATGGTGGCAGCCCAGCTCACGCTCAGTCCCCTGTAGTGCCCACAAGACCCTTTAATATAACATTGTCCCATTGGTTAACTGTCTATATAAATTAATTTGTATTCATATACAATACAGTAGAGTACACAGAATTTGCATACGTCATTAGAAAACATTTTTATAATATATGAACATTGTGTTATTATAGGAGCTCCGCTACCAACTGTGCGCCCCAAGCGCACAAGGCGACAGGCCGCAGAGGAGGAGCAGGAGGAGGATGTGGAAGAGGAGGAGAGGGATGAGGAGGAGCAGCCAGGGCCATCCACATCACCACCCCCAGTTCCTGTGGAGGAGCAAGAGGAGGAGCTGCACCCCCCCCCCCGAAACTTCTGGTGGAGTAGTGGGTGACGAGGAAGAGGAGCAGGATGAGACGGTTAATTATACCGTCAATCAGGAGGGTAAATATGTGCACATATATTAATAAAATTTCAACAATAAAATGTAGCTCTAAAAATGGACAGCATTTAAAGCAGGGCTGTGGAGTCGGTAGATAAATTTTTCGACTCCGACTCCTCAGTTTTATGTACTTCAGACTCCGACTCCCCGACTCCCCGACTCCCCGACTCCGACTCCTCTGTATTAATATGCGAATGTATTTTATAGATTCCTTGAGGGAAAGAAACGCAAACTACCACAGGACTACTGGCTGGGAAGCCAACAGTCTACTGTATTGAACAGTTTAAGCAAAAGACAAACACAATGAAAACAATCAAGTGACTGGATAGTAGCAGCAGGCTTAAACATCAGGAACATGATCTTTAACAGTTCAAAAATACAGACCACATTATTTGGCTGTTTTAGAACCAAAACAAAGCTTATCTATAATGAACCAAAAAAAAAATATGAAAAACCTAGAAATGGTTTATATTAATCTTGAAATGTAGTTCTAGGCTTAGCAAATGCAAATAAATGCAATGTAGAGTTCTAAGGAAGAGAATTGCCTCTGCCAGATCCTCTTTCATAGAGTCTCTTAAGTCAGACTTTATTATTTTTATGGCTGAAAATAATCTTTCGTAACGGTCTTTGAAATCCAAATGTTTTTTTCTTATATCCTAACAGTTCTAAAAAAGCTAGAGGTGAAACAAGCTGCCATGAAAAACCTGACGAAGAGAGTAATGGCAAATGAGCAGCAGATACTGTTTTTGATGCGCCAAAATCAACAACTGGTGCAACAACTGGCGAAAAACATGGATGAGGTGACAGAGCTTCAGAAGTTAATGTCCTAATTTTTTTTTTTTTTTTTTTAATAAAAAATGTTATATTTTGCAAAGGTTTCATTTCTTATTGAAATTGTTAGTTTTTTAAACACATCTAACTTCACATCTAACACATCAACATCAACATCAACATCAACACATCTAGCTTAATAATAACCGAAAACATTTTATACTATTACTAGCTGAATACCCGGCGTTGCCCGGTCTTCCTATCTTAACCTTTTGGGGAGGAAAATCATAGTAATATAAATATACCCATCTTTTATATAAGGGTGTTGGTAAGGGTTAATTTAACTGTTATATATTTTTATTTGGCATATAAGTAATATGTATAGCGGGTATTATTGAAATATCTCCAGGCGTACAGAAGTTATGTGGGAACATACATTTTCCATTGATTTGCATGGGACTTTAAAGGAAAACCCTGACCCTCACAAATGGGGGTAGTTAAGGGATAAATTAACTATCAGTGGTATCAGTGAACAGCAGTGGTAATAGGAGTATATATAGAGTGGGAATTAACTTTTTACATAGGTGTCTTGACTGAGCAGCAGCAGCAGTAGTAGTAGTAGTAGTAGATACAGAGTCATATCACTTGGGCAGGAGGTGCCATGATGAACAGCAGTGGTAATAGGAGTATATAGAGTGGGAAATTACTTTTGACATAGTTGTCTTGACTGAGCAGCAGCAGCAGCAGCAGCAGTAGTAGTATTAGCAGTAGTAGTTGATACAGAGTCATATCACTTGGGCAGGAGTTGCCATGATGAACAGCAGTAGGAATAAGAGTATATAGAGTGTGAAACAACTGCTGACATAGGTGTATTGACTGGGCGGCAGCAGCAACAGCAGAAGCAGCAGTAGTAGTATTAACAGTAGTAGTTGATACAGAGTCATATCACATGGGCAGGAGTTGCCATGATGTACAGCAGTCTTAATAAGAGTATATAGAGTGTGAAATAACTGCTGACATAGGTGTATTGACTGGGCGGCAGCAGCAGCAGAAGCAGCAGTAGTAGTATTAACAGTAGTAGTTGATACAGAGTCATATCACATGGGCAGGAGTTGCCATGATGTACAGCAGTCTTAATAAGAGTATATAGAGTGTGAAATAACTGCTGACATAGGTGTATTGACTGGGCGGCAGCAGCAGCAGAAGCAGCAGTAGTAGTATTAACAGTAGTAGTTGATACAGAGTCATATCACATGGGCAGGAGGTGCCATGATGAACAGCAGTAGGAATAGGAGTATAAAGAGTGTTAAACAACTGCTGACATAGGTGTATTGACTGGGCGGCAGCAGCAGCTGAAGCAGCAGTAGTAGTATTAACAGTAGTAGTTGATACAGAGTCATATCACATGGGCAGGAGTTGCCATGATGTACAGCAGTCTTAATAAGAGTATATAGAGTGTGAAATAACTGCTGACATAGGTGTATTGACTGGGCGGCAGCAGCAGCTGAAGCAGCAGGAGTAGTATTAACAGTAGTACTTGATACAGAGTCATATCACATGGGCAGGAGTTGCCATGATGTACAGCAGTCTTAATAAGAGTATATAGAGTGTGAAATAACTGCTGACATAGGTGTATTGACTGGGCGGCAGCAGCAGCAGAAGCAGCAGTAGTAGTATTAACAGTAGTAGTTGATACAGAGTCATATCACATGGGCAGGAGTTGCCATGATGTACAGCAGTCTTAATAAGAGTATATAGAGTGTGAAATAACTGCTGACATAGGTGTATTGACTGGGCGGCAGCAGCAGCAGAAGCAGTAGTAGTAGTATTAACAGTAGTAGTTGATACAGAGTCATATCACATGGGCAGGAGGTGCCATGATGAACAGCAGTAGGAATAAGAGTATATAGAGTGTTAAACAACTGCTGACATAGGTGTATTGACTGGGCGGCAGCAGCAGCTGAAGCAGCAGTAGTAGTATTAACAGTAGTACTTGATACAGAGTCATATCACATGGGCAGGAGGTGCCATGATGAACAGCAGTAGGAATAGGAGTATAAAGAGTGTTAAACAACTGCTGACATAGGTGTATTGACTGGGCGGCAGCAGCAGCTGAAGCAGCAGTAGTAGTATTAACAGTAGTAGTTGATACAGAGTCATATCACATGGGCAGGAGTTGCCATGATGTACAGCAGTCTTAATAAGAGTATATAGAGTGTGAAATAACTGCTGACATAGGTGTATTGACTGGGCGGCAGCAGCAGCTGAAGCAGCAGTAGTAGTATTAACAGTAGTAGTTGATACAGAGTCATATCACATGGGCAGGAGTTGCCATGATGTACAGCAGTCTTAATAAGAGTATATAGAGTGTGAAATAACTGCTGACATAGGTGTATTGACTGGGCGGCAGCAGCAGCAGAAGCAGCAGTAGTAGTATTAACAGTAGTAGTTGATACAGAGTCATATCACATGGGCAGGAGTTGCCATGATGTACAGCAGTCTTAATAAGAGTATATAGAGTGTGAAATAACTGCTGACATAGGTGTATTGACTGGGCGGCAGCAGCAGCTGAAGCAGCAGTAGTAGTATTAACAGTAGTACTTGATACAGAGTCATATCACATGGGCAGGAGGTGCCATGATGAACAGCAGTAGGAATAGGAGTATAAAGAGTGTTAAACAACTGCTGACATAGGTGTATTGACTGGGCGGCAGCAGCAGCTGAAGCAGCAGTAGTAGTATTAACAGTAGTAGTTGATACAGAGTCATATCACATGGGCAGGAGTTGCCATGATGTACAGCAGTCTTAATAAGAGTATATAGAGTGTGAAATAACTGCTGACATAGGTGTATTGACTGGGCGGCAGCAGCAGCTGAAGCAGCAGTAGTAGTATTAACAGTAGTACTTGATACAGAGTCATATCACATGGGCAGGAGTTGCCATGATGTACAGCAGTCTTAATAAGAGTATATAGAGTGTGAAATAACTGCTGACATAGGTGTATTGACTGGGCGGCAGCAGCAGCAGAAGCAGCAGTAGTAGTATTAACAGTAGTAGTTGATACAGAGTCATATCACATGGGCAGGAGTTGCCATGATGTACAGCAGTCTTAATAAGAGTATATAGAGTGTGAAATAACTGCTGACATAGGTGTATTGACTGGGCGGCAGCAGCAGCAGAAGCAGCAGTAGTAGTATTAACAGTAGTAGTTGATACAGAGTCATATCACATGGGCAGGAGTTGCCATGATGTACAGCAGTCTTAATAAGAGTATATAGAGTGTGAAATAACTGCTGACATAGGTGTATTGACTGGGCGGCAGCAGCAGCAGAAGCAGCAGTAGTAGTATTAACAGTAGTAGTTGATACAGAGTCATATCACATGGGCAGGAGTTGCCATGATGTACAGCAGTCTTAATAAGAGTATATAGAGTGTGAAATAACTGCTGACATAGGTGTATTGACTGGGCGGCAGCAGCAGCAGAAGCAGTAGTAGTAGTATTAACAGTAGTAGTTGATACAGAGTCATATCACATGGGCAGGAGGTGCCATGATGAACAGCAGTAGGAATAAGAGTATATAGAGTGTTAAACAACTGCTGACATAGGTGTATTGACTGGGCGGCAGCAGCAGCTGAAGCAGCAGTAGTAGTATTAACAGTAGTACTTGATACAGAGTCATATCACATGGGCAGGAGGTGCCATGATGAACAGCAGTAGGAATAGGAGTATAAAGAGTGTTAAACAACTGCTGACATAGGTGTATTGACTGGGCGGCAGCAGCAGCTGAAGCAGCAGTAGTAGTATTAACAGTAGTACTTGATACAGAGTCATATCACATGGGCAGGAGGTGCCATGATGAACAGCAGTAGGAATAGGAGTATAAAGAGTGTTAAACAACTGCTGACATAGGTGTATTGACTGGGCGGCAGCAGCAGCTGAAGCAGCAGTAGTAGTATTAACAGTAGTAGTTGATACAGAGTCATATCACATGGGCAGGAGTTGCCATGATGTACAGCAGTCTTAATAAGAGTATATAGAGTGTGAAATAACTGCTGACATAGGTGTATTGACTGGGCGGCAGCAGCAGCTGAAGCAGCAGTAGTAGTATTAACAGTAGTACTTGATACAGAGTCATATCACATGGGCAGGAGTTGCCATGATGTACAGCAGTCTTAATAAGAGTATATAGAGTGTGAAATAACTGCTGACATAGGTGTATTGACTGGGCGGCAGCAGCAGCAGAAGCAGTAGTAGTAGTATTAACAGTAGTAGTTGATACAGAGTCATATCACATGGGCAGGAGGTGCCATGATGAACAGCAGTAGGAATAAGAGTATATAGAGTGTTAAACAACTGCTGACATAGGTGTATTGACTGGGCGGCAGCAGCAGCTGAAGCAGCAGTAGTAGTATTAACAGTAGTACTTGATACAGAGTCATATCACATGGGCAGGAGTTGCCATGATGTACAGCAGTCTTAATAAGAGTATATAGAGTGTGAAATAACTGCTGACATAGGTGTATTGACTGGGCGGCAGCAGCAGCAGAAGCAGCAGTAGTAGTATTAACAGTAGTAGTTGATACAGAGTCATATCACATGGGCAGGAGTTGCCATGATGTACAGCAGTCTTAATAAGAGTATATAGAGTGTGAAATAACTGCTGACATAGGTGTATTGACTGGGCGGCAGCAGCAGCAGAAGCAGTAGTAGTAGTATTAACAGTAGTAGTTGATACAGAGTCATATCACATGGGCAGGAGGTGCCATGATGATGATGAACAGCAGTAGGAATAAGAGTATATAGAGTGTTAAACAACTGCTGACATAGGTGTATTGACTGGGCGGCAGCAGCAGCTGAAGCAGCAGTAGTAGTATTAACAGTAGTACTTGATACAGAGTCATATCACATGGGCAGGAGTTGCCATGATGTACAGCAGTCTTAATAAGAGTATATAGAGTGTGAAATAACTGCTGACATAGGTGTATTGACTGGGCGGCAGCAGCAGCAGAAGCAGCAGTAGTAGTATTAACAGTAGTAGTTGATACAGAGTCATATCACATGGGCAGGAGTTGCCATGATGTACAGCAGTCTTAATAAGAGTATATAGAGTGTTAAACAACTGCTGACATAGGTGTATTGACTGGGCGGCAGCAGCAGCAGAAGCAGCAGTAGTAGTATTAACAGTAGTAGTTGATACAGAGTCATATCACATGGGCAGGAGGTGCCATGATGAACAGCAGTAGGAATAAGAGTATATAGAGTGTTAAACAACTGCTGACATAGGTGTATTGACTGGGCGGCAGCAGCAGCAGAAGCAGCAGTAGTAGTATTAACAGTAGTAGTTGATACAGAGTCATATCACATGGGCAGTAGTGTTGAGCAGAATATGCCATATTCGATTTCGCGATATATCTCGAATATATATTCGAATATTCGAGATATATTCGCTAAATTCGAATATTCGTGATATTTTATCGAAATTAAATGATTGCGATTTTTCGCTATTGCGAATGCGAAAATAATTGCGATTTTTTGATAACTGCGGTAGGAGCACTCTGATTGGCTCAGAATATTCGTGATATTTTATCGAAATATCGCAACATGCGAATGCGATATTTATTGCGCAATTTCGAGAAATGCTGGAGGAGCGCTCTGATTGGCTCAGAATATTCGTGATATTTTATCGAAATATCGCAACATGCGAATGCGATATTTATTGCGCAATTTCGACAAATGCTGTAGGAGCACTCTGATTGGCTCAGAATATTCGTGATATTTTACAATACAAAATAATTGCGAATATTCGGCAAATGCGGAAGGAGCACTCTGATTGGTTCAGAATATTCTTGATATTTTACAATACAAAATAATTGCGAATATTCGGCAAATGCAGAAGGAGCACTCTGATTGGCTCAGAATATTCTTGATATTTTACAATACAAAATAATTGCGAATATTCGGCAAATGCAGAAGGAGCACTCTGATTGGCTCAGAATATTCGTGATATTTTACAATAGAAAATAAAAAGTGTTTTGCATTGGTGGTGATTCTTTACTCTATCCATCTGTCACAGCCGTTTGTCAATCAAACACCTTGAAGATTGAACACGTTCATGCTGCATGCTTTGGACTTTTTTTCACTTCACATATCAAAGACATTTTTATGAAAGATTATTTTTCTATTATTGGGACTATATTTCTTTATATATTTGTTTCACTGTGTATTTCACAAGTTATTTGCGCTTGCTTATTTTAAAATTTGCCCACATGTCTTGTCACTAGACATATTTTTTATTCTTGTAGAGCGACTCCATTTTCTGTCTTGTATTAAATTATGTTGTATAACATTTTTGAGTTGCTGCTGTATTCTCCCCTTTTTTTAAGGTATGCGCAATTTTTTCCTTCTTACAAAAAAAAATAATATCAAACATACAAATATTCATAACAGAAACATACACAAAGCCCCCCCCCTTTTGCATCAGAGACAATCAGAGTTCTCCTACCACAGTTATCGAAAATTCGCAATCATTTTCGCATTCGCAATAGCGAAAAATCGCAATGTTTTTTTTTATATATTCGGCAACATAAAAGGATCGCCTCAGCTTAGCTACTCGGCCCAGGGTCTCTAATCATACCAGCAATGCTTTTAGACGTCGATAGGATGTGATCTGTTTTAAAAATCAAATTGAAAAAATGCGAATATTCGGAATTGCGAATATTCACCGCGAAATTCGAAATATAGCGCGATTTCTCGAATATGCCATATTCGAGCCGAATATTCGCAATGCGAATATTCGTGAGCAACACTAATGGGCAGGAGGTGCCATGATGAACAGCAGTAGGAATAAGAGTATATAGAGTGTTAAACAACTGCTGACATAGGTGTATTGACTGGGCCGCAGCAGCAGCAGAAGCAGCAGTAGTAGTATTAACAGTAGTAGTTGATACAGAGTCATATCACATGGGCAGGAGGTGCCATGATGAACAGCAGTAGGAATAGGAGTATATAGAGTGTCAAATAACTGCTGACATAGGTGTATTGACTGGGCGGCAGCAGCAGCAGCAGAAGCAGCAGTAGTAGTATTAACAGTAGTGGTTGATACAGAGTCATATCACATGGGCAGGAGGTGCCATGATGAACAGCATTATTAATAAGAGTATATAGGGTGTGAAATAACTGCTGACATAATTGTCTTGACTGATCCAGAGGAGTCATGGGAGAAAATCATGTGGTCAGATGAGACTATAATATAACTTTTTGATCATAATTTCACTAACCGTGTTCGGAGGAAGAATAATGATGAGTACCATGCCAAGAACGCCATCCCTAATGTGAAGCATGGGGGTGGTAGCATCATGCTTTGGTGGTGTTTTTCTGCACATGGGACAGGGTGACTGCACTGTATTAAGGAGAGGATGACCGGGGCCATGTATTGCAAGATTTTGGGCAACAACCTCCTTCCCTGAGTTAGAGCTTTGAAGATGGGTCGAGGCTGGGTCTTCCAACATGACAATGACCCAAAGCACACAGCCAGGATAACCAAGGATTGGCTCTGTAAGGAGCATATCAAGGTTCTGGCGTGGCCTAGCCAGTCTCCAGACCTAAACCCAATAGAGAATCTTTGGAGGGAGCTCAAACTCCGTGTTTCTCAGCGATAGCCCAGAAACATGACTGATGTAGAGAAGATCTGTGTGGAGGAGTGGGCCAAAATCCCTCCTCCAGTGTGTGCAAAGCTGGTGTAAAACTACAAGAAAGGTTTGACCGCTGTAATTGCAAAGAAAGCCTACTGTACCAAATATTAACATTGATTTTCTCTGATGTTAAAATAGTTATATTCAGCACTGTAAATACATCAGGTCCGGGGCTTCATCAGGGAATGCATGGCAAGGGACCCTTCAGCGCCCTGAACCGACGACGGGTGCCAGAAAGTCACCGCCGATCCAGGACTCATTCATCTTTATGAATGTGAGTCTGTCCACGGAGTCTGTGGACAGACGGGTCCTCTTGTCCGTGACCACCCCACCTGCCGCGCTGAATGTCCGCTCAGATAGTACGCTGGAGGGGGGGCAAGACAATAACTCCAGCGCATACTGAGCGAGCTCGCGGCAGGTGTCCAATCTGGCAACCCAGTACTCCATGGGGTCGTCGGTGCTCATACTGTCAGAAGCACCGACGGACGCCATGTAGTCTGCCACCATGTGGGCCAGCCGCTGGTGGTGACTGCTGCTGCTGCTGCTGGTGGTGGTACTGGGTCGCTCGGTTTGGAAGAACATCCTCATCTCTTCCATTAGGTCCCCTGCTCGGCTGCAGCTGGGTGCAGCCACCTGCTGGGTGAGATGAGGGGGGACAACTGGAGGCCGGGGAGTTGCCTGCTCCAACCGTCTGACAATGGCTGCCTGCAGTTCCTCCATCCGGTGCTGCCTCCGGCTGGCTGGGATGAACTGCTCCAGTTTCCCCTTGCACCTGGGATCCAAAAGGGTGGCCATCCAGAAATCATCCCTCGTCTTGATGGTCTTAACCCGGGGGTCCCTCCTGAGGCATCTCAGCATGTGGGCAGCCATGGGGAAGAGCACAGCCCGCTGTGACTCCTCAATGCTGGCCAGGTGAATGAGGTGCGACTCTTCATCCCTGAGGCGCTGCTGGTCAAACTCAGACATGCCCAACCCCCGGACTATCGGTGCCCCCAACACCGGCTCTCCCTCCTGACCAGGCCCTGACTCCGGGACGACACCAGCAACCACCTCCTCCTCCTCTTCATCATCATCCTCCTCCTCCTCCTCCTCGTCCTGGCCCTGGTCTCGGTGGAGCATTGCTGACTCCTCCTGCTCCACCAAGGCACTCTCCCCAGCCTCGAGCAGGCGATCTAGTGTCCTCTCCAGCATGAACAGTATTGGCAGCACGCTATTGAGGCCAATTTGCTCACTGCTGACCATCTTGGTCGCCTGCTCGAAGGAGGACAACACTTGGCAGACCTGGTTTATCTGCCCCCACTGCGCACAGGCGATGAAAGGGAGTTGTGGTGAAGCCCTCTCAGTGCCTAGTTCCATCAGGTACTCCCTCACCGCCCTTTGCTGCTCCCACAACCTCTTCAGCATGTGGAGGGTGGAGTTCCACCGCGTCACACTGTCCACAATCAGCCTGTGAAGGGGCAGATTGTACTTCCGCTGCAATTTGGACAGGGACGCGGTAGCGGTTGGGGAGCGCCTGAAGTGGCTGGCAATCCTACGCGCCTTTGCCACAATGTCACTCAACCCTGGATAAGTGCGCAGGAACTTCTGCACCACCAGGTTGAGGACATGTGCCAGACAGGGCACGTGGGTCAGACTGCCAGCACTAAGGGCGGCGAGTAGGTTGCTGCCGTTATCGCAGACAACCATACCTGCCTGGAGCCTTCGGGGTGTCAGCCACTTCTGGACCTGAGCCTGAAGTGCTTTCAGCACTTCTTCTCCAGTGTGTCTCCGGTCCCCTAAACTAACAAGCTGGAGCACGGCCTGACAGCGCACGTGCCCCACACTTGAGTAGCTACGGGGGCGCTTGCTGGGAGGCTCAGCAGCTGCGGAGACAGTGGCTTGAGGGAGACCAGCAGTTCTCCCCTGGACACCCCGGGGCGGCACCACAAGATCGGTTGCCGCCGATCCCTCACCGACGCCTCGGAGGGAAACCCAATGGGCCGTGAAGCTGATGTAGCGTCCCTGCCCATGCCTGCTGGTCCAGCCATCCATTGTCAGATGAACCCTGTCGCTGACAGCGTGATCCAGCGACAGGGTTACATTCTGCACAATGTGCTGGTGTAGGGCAGGGACACCAGTCCTGGCAAAGAAATGGCGGCTGGGGACACGCCATTGGGGTTGGGCCTGCTCCAACATCTGCCTGAAGGGGTTGCTGTCAACTATGTTGAAGGGCAGCAGATGTTGGGCAATAACCCTTGCCAGGAGCCCATTGAGGGAACGCACACGTCGGTCTCCAGGGGAGAAGGGAGTGGTGCGGTCAAAGGCGTCTGAAATCGACGCCTGGCGCCGGACGGCAGTGCGGGACACAGACGCGGAGGGTGCTGTGGAAGTAGAGGTCTGGCTGCCGGTACCAGTACCTCTACTAGAGGGAGCGGGGGGGCATGACCTGCTGGAAAGAGATGAAGATGTGGCAGGGGCTGCTGTACCCTGCTCACTTGTGGTGGTGGCGCTGCTACCACCACCACGCTTCATCTCGTCATACAACGCCCAGTGGTTTATCCTCAGGTGCTGGTTCAGGGCTGTGGTACCCACCCGAGCCAAACACTTCCCTCTCTTCACCCTCACTTTACAAATCTGGCAGATGGCCACGGTAGGGTTGTCTGCCACCAGGGTAAAGTAATTCCAGACAGGTGACTTCAGCACCGCCCTCCTGTCAGATGGGGTGACGCTTACTTGCACCTGCTGGGACTCGGTGCGCACAGGTGGAGCTGCCTGCTGCTGCTGCTGCTGCTGCTGCTGCTCCTCCTCCTGACACCTCCTGCTGCCATCACCAGTGGAGACCCTGACGATGGTCTCCCTGGTGGTGACCTGGCGCACCGTTTCACCAGGGTGCCTACCTTCCCCGTCGTCACTGACGTAGTGAGCCGACGCGTCAGATGGCAACCATGATGGGTCACCCTCTTCGCCCCCAGAGATGTCAGACCAAGGGCTGAAATGTGTTGGTCTGAGGGAACCACCTGACATGGAGCCTCTAGCCTGGCTCCGCTGTCCCCTCACCCACGCCTGGGTCTGACTAGGTGCTGCTGTTTCCTGCACCAAAACAGCAGCACCAGTTTGAAGGGATGTCTCTGGGATACTGCCAGCAGGTATCCCATCCTCCTCATCCATCCCTTCAAAAAGGTCCTGACCATCAGGACAGAGCTGGAGGTCTGCCTGATGCATGGCCTCCCCCAAGAGATCCCTCTCACTGTCGCTGTCGAACAGTAAGATGCTGGACTCTTGGGGGCTGGGGGGGGGTAGTACAGGCACCGGTGTAATGGTGGTACTACTGTGAGTCGGGACCGACGACTCAGTGACACTGCTGTGCCCCATGTAGTCCACCACTACTTGAGCCTGAGATGGCAATATCGGGCGGCTGCCCGATGGGAAGAACTCCCGGATCAGGCGTACTCCCCTTGCACCCGATCCTCTACCACTAGTAGGGGCACGAGAGGTACCCCGTGCTGGCAGCGATCCAGCACTGGGAGTAACTCCCCTACCCCTGCTGCCACGGCCACGGATGCCGCTCATTATTGCTGATATGTGTGTGGGGGGGTAAACTTTATTGGGGGGGGAAAATGTGAACAAAATGTGTTTTTGTGTATTTTTTACAAGACAGGCACGCAGACAAAGACGTACACAGACAGCTACTAAACTATAAGAAAAGTAGTACACCAGACAAGGACTACAAAATTAAAGAAAAAAAAAAAAGCACTAAACAAACACTAACTTTTTTTTTTTTTTTTTTTTAAACACAAAACACAGACACTAAACACACACTAAGCTAAGCTAGATGAAATAAATGTACACTAACAGTGTGTACACTTACTACACAAAATTTAACTAAACTGAACACAAAACTTAGCTTTTATAAAAGCTCTTTAGGAAAAACTAAACAAAATGTGAACTGAGATGCCTATCAAATATCACTGAACAGCGAACCTGCAAGATCTAACAGTAACACAAGATGAACAAAACTTAGCTTTTAGAAAAGCTCTTTTATAAAGCTCAGCAAAATGTGTTCTGAAATCTCTAGCAAATATCACTGAACAGCGAGGATTGCAGGATCAAACAGTAACACAAATGAAAAAAACAGCACAAAACAGCACAAAACGTAGCTTTGAAAAAAGCTCTTGGGTCTATTGCTTTGAAAAAAGCAGTTGATATACTGGAAAAGATCCACTGGAATCACTAAATAGCAATGCTGGTGATGATCTAAATCAATCAAGAACAAAGACACAGGAAACCAGGAACACAGAAACAGCCTCCACACTCTATAGCCAGCTTCTGAATCTGCAATGAAATGGTGCTGGGAGTGAGCTTATATAATGTCCATGCAGGCAGGTTCCTATTGGTTGCTAACCTGTGACGAGTGTGGAAGGAGAACTCTGATTGGCTCTGATGCAAAAGGGCGGAGCAAATAATCGCGCAATATTCCTATTGCCGAATATTCGCATTGCGAATATTCGGCAATATAAAATGATCGCTTCAGCTACTCGGCCCAATGGCTCTAATCATACCAGCAATGCTTTCAGACGTCTATGGAGATCACTAGGATGTGATCTGTTTTAAAAATGAAACTGTAAAAATCGCTCTGATGCGGAAGATCGGGGCGAGGAAAGTAATCGCGCGATATTGCGTTTGCCGAATAATCGCATTGCGATCTTTCTGGAAAATTCAATGAACGCTTCAGCTACTCGGCCCAGGGTCTCTAATGATACCAGCAATGCTTTTAGACGTCGATGGAGATATCTAGGATGTGATCTGGTTCAAAAAAAAAATTGTAAAAAATCGAATATTCGGAATTGCGAATATTCACCGCGAATTTCGAAATATAGCGCGATTTCTCGAATATGCTATATTCGAGTCGAATATTCGCAATGCGAATATTCGTGAGCAACACTAGTAAGGAAATGGGGGGAGCAGCAGCTGGACAAGCACAACAGGTTGGTTTACTAAAACTGACTACCATGCACACCTGCACCAAATTTTTCACTTTCCAATCAGGTTCTAACTTAACCACTTCCCGCCCGGTCAATAGTAAATTAACGTCTGGGAAATGTTTCTGTAATCCTGACTGGACGTCTATTGACGTCCTGCAGGATTACATGCCGGCGCACGCCCGTGGGGGCACGCAGCGCTGCGATCGGTGATGCGGGGTGTCATTCTGACACCCTGCATCTCCGATCTCGGTAAAGAGCCTCCGACGGAGGCTCTTTACCACGTGATCAGCCGTGTCCAATCACGGCTGATCACAATGTGACAGGAAGAGCCGTTGATCGGCTCTTCCTCACTCGTGTCTGACAGACGCGAGTAGAGGAGAGCTGATCTGTGGCTCTCCTGACAGGGGGGGTTTGCGCTGATTGTTTATCAGTGCAGCCCCCCTCGGATGCCCACACTGGACCACCAGGGAGGGCCCCCTGGTGTCCAATAGAGAAATAGGTAAAAAAAAACAAGCACAATTGATGCCAATCAGTGCCCATAAATGGGCACTGACTGGCAACATGGGCACTGACTGAAGTTATGCCCAGCAATGCCATCAGTGTCACCCCTCAGTGTCTATCTGTGCCACCTCTCAGTGCCCATCTATACCCAGTGCCCACCTATCAGTGCCCATCTGTGCCATCCATAAGTACCCATCCGTGCCACCCATAAGTGCCGCCCATGAGTGACCATCAGTGCCACCAAAGAGTGCCCAGTGCCACCCATGAGTGCCCATCAGTGCCGCCTATGAGTGCCCATCAGTGCCGCCTATGAGTGCCCATAAGTGCCGCCTATGAGTGCCCATCAGTGCTGCATACCAGCGCCGCCTATCAGTGCCCATCAGTGCCACCTCATTGGTGCCCATCAGTGCCGCCATATCAGTGCCCGTAATTAGAAGAAGTAAACTTACTTATTTTGTTGCGCAAAAAAAAAAAATTGCAGAGGTGATCAAATACCACCAAAAGAAATCTCTATTTGTGGGAACAAAATGATAAAAATTTCATTTGGGTACAGTGTAGCATGACCGCGCAATTGTCATTAAAATTGCGACAGTTTTGAACGCTGAAAATTGTCTTGGGCAGGAAGGTGCGTAAGTGCCTGGTATGGAAGTGGTTAAAGGATAAGTTCACCTTTGGGAACATGTTGGATGGAAGGTTGGAACATGTAACATGCTCCCAATGCTGCAGCCGCTGCCCGATCACCCTCACTCCTCCCTCCCTGTGGCAGCAGTACGGGAATACGTTTTTCCATATTAGCTGTCTATTTTTAAATCAGTGCAACCATGCGGGGCTCCCCCACACGGCTGCATCATTTCTTCACACAGCTCTGTGTTTCATTGAGAACTACAAGCCGACAACCGCAATGGATGCCGGGGTTTGTAGTTTATTCAACTACCACAGCGCTGTGGAGCGATGTGGTAGTTCATTGATTTCTTCATGTCAGTATATCTGCCACATATACAGATAGTTCTGCAGGAGACCTGCATGACACCTGCGATCTGCTGATCACTGGTGCAATGCTTTACAGGTTTCAAAAGAAAAAAATTCTAAATGCTAATTTTATTACTTGCAAAAATGTGTATTTATAAAAAAAAATTCTAAAAGGTGAACTTATCCTTTCAACTTGTTCAATTAAGCTTTGACAAAAAAAAAAAAAACGCTGATTGGTTTCTGTGCAGAGCTGCACGAGATTTTGCACTCTCCAGTTTTAGTAAATCAACCCCAAAGATTAATTGAACACTCAGAAGAGGAGGAGTTAACACCTGAACCCCGGGCCATTGTCAAATGACAGCCTCACGGTGGCTCTGAAAATCCAACAGGACGTCATATGACGTCCTCGATTCCTCCGGCCACTGGGGGCGCACGAGCCCGCCGGCGGCGCTGCACGCGCGCCCGGCGCGTCCCTGAGATGCCGATGCGCGTGCCTGGCGGTCGCGATGTCCGCCAGGTACCCGCGATCGGCAATGACAGAGCAGGAACGTGGAGCTCTGTGTGTAAACACAGAGCTCCACGTCCTGTCAGGGGAGAGAGGAGACCGATCTGTGTCCCTTGTACATAGGGACACAGCATCGGTCACCTCCCCCAGTCACCCCCCTCCCCCCACAGTTAGAACACAATACAGGTACACATTTAACCCCTTCCTCACCCCCTAGTATTGACCCCTTCAATGCCAGTCACATTTATACAGTAATTAGTGCATATTTATAGCACTGATCGCTGTATAAATGTGAATGGCGCCAAAAATGTGTCAAAAGTGTCCGATGTGTCCGCCATAATGTCGCAGTCCCAATAAAAAATCGCAGATCGCCACCATTACTAGTAAAAAAATAATAATAATAATTCTGTCCCATATTTTGTAAGCGCTTATTGCGATTTTTTTTTTTTACCAAAAATATGTAGAAGAATACGTATTGACCTAAACTGAGAAAAAAAATAAAAAATTGGGCTATTTATTATAGCAACGAGTAAAAAATATATATTTTTTTTTTCAAAATTGTTGTTTTTTTGTTTATAGCGCAAAAAATAAAAACCGCCGCGGTGATCAAATACCACCAAAAGAAAGCTCTATTTGTGGGGGAAAAAAGGACGTACATTTTGTTTGGGAGCCACGTCGCATGACCACGCAATTGTCAGTTAAAGCAACGCAGTGCCGGAAGCTGAAATTTCACCTGGGCAGGAGGGGGGTATATGTGCCCAGTAAGCAAGTGGTTAAACACGATAAAAAGGGCATTTGGCTGTACTAGGCAACTGACTTTTTATACAGTTGTCAAATGTCATTGCAAGTTCAGAGGCACATTGCAAGTGAATGGAAAATTGTTTATGAGAATGACAAACTCCAAATTTTTGGCTAAATTCGGATCTTAAACAGACCAGAAAACACACAGGACTCCTGTGCAAATTGCACCAGATCCGCTCCGGAGATGTGTGAATCTGCATCCAATTCGCAAAAGTGTGATCCCAGCCTAAAACACATTTTTTGCTTTTTTTTTTAAGTTTGTCCTAATTATTGCCATACATTTGTGTGTATATGTTGATAATGTTACTGAATGCTTGCCTGAACTAGGGAATAAGGGAACTGCTGTCAAAAATCTGTCCTATTTGGAATTCCCCTGATGGAATGGTTTTATGTGGTCACGTGACAGCAAAGCTGGTGGTCAGTGTATCACTGCTGGCCGACAATGCATTTGAATCCAACAACGCAGTGAGCTCCATAGCTTCAAGGCATTGCCGGCCAGCAGAAAGTTAATGTCCTCCAGTCACAACAACTTTAGAGAAAGGAGAGAGGGATGGAGTTTTGTAGCCACATGAACACTAGGAATATAAAAAAAAAATGTATTTAGATGGCAGTTCAGAAGAACATGTCTGCAGGGAGAATCAAACCAGTGGGAGATGCAACAATAACAGCTATGTTGTTGTGTTGCCTTAATTTCCACTTTAAATGATATGCAATGCACAGCAGGTATAAATGATGCATTGCTAGAGGCTACTTCATACTTGGCATCAGTACCATCTGTCAATCAAGTCAGAACCCAAGGTCACATGGCATTCTATGGAATGCAATTTATACAGTAATCTAATTAAATCCTGCTGCTTTACAGAATGTGTAAGCATTTAGATAATTGTAATAATGATAAATACTATAAAATTGCTTAGTAGCTGTTTATCAGTCAGTGCATTTTACTTCTGATACCAGATGTATTTATTTAAACATATATTCAGTATATCCAGGCAGCGAACTGTATACAAACATATTGATATTATGACAGCTGTCTCTATTTTTATGGCAATGCAATTCAGTGAACCTCTTACTATTCTAATTCTGTCCTTCTAGCTCTCGACAGATTCTACTTTGCTGACTGTAAATCTTGTTAAGTTACCCTGTCTGACACTTTTATTGCAATGATTTAAAAAATACTTTCCAATCTGTCTCTTTTTAGTTTAGCTCAATTCAATTAACATCGATAACCTGAAGCCATGCGGTTTCGCTTTACTGGTTCACTTCAGATTTGTATTCCTCTTGGACACAATGCTTATTGTGACCTGTTGTGCTGTTTATGTTGTGCGTTTTGTAATGCCAAGCAAGATTTCATTACTTTTATTTTGATAATTTCCTCTTACAACTGGCAGGATGATGTGAAAAACACTGGAACTGTTTATTAAGATTAAATCGATGTTTCCTTTTTTTTTTTTTTTTGCGCATATACTATTGATCAATAAATATTGTTACAAAATATTCTCAAATATCAAGAATCAAACATTTTACTTAAAGGAGGTGTAAAGGAAAAAAAAAATGTTGTCTAAAATTAATGTCTGCAAGGTAGACAGACAGAATAGTGTAATGATTCTGTTAAAAAACGAGTAAATACCTATTAAATTCCTTCCTCTATATCACCTCCGGCATTCTAGTTTCTGTTCTCTCATTCACGTCCTGGTTTACATCGCTCGTTCATGTAAGAACTACATTTCCCAGTATGAATTGCGACACGCCCAGTAGTTCACACCTCCTTGAAGTCTCTAACACGTAGAGAGCGTCCTGGCACACAGATGTAGTTCCCAGGAGGGGTGAGCACGTCACTGACCACCGCAATAAAGCCTTCCATCATGGTGGTCAGTAAAATCAGACAAGCAGGAAGTGAACAGAACAGAGAAGAAATAGAGCAACTTCTGAGCCAAAACGAACAATGAGGAAGTGAAAAGAGGAATGTCTGCAGGTAAAGGATGCTTATTATGAACATTTTTTTTCCCTTTACAACCCCTTTAAAGCGGAGCTCCACCCAAAAGGGGACATTGCACTTTAAGGCCTCCTTCCTCAGGGAGGGAGCGGGTACCCAATTTTGACAGGTACCCGCTTCCACTTCCACTCTGACTGCCTAGGCAATTGGAAGCAAAAGTTCCCCCCCCCTCCCTCCCAAAGTCTTATTGGACACAACAGGTTCCAGAAGATGGCCAGACCATTAATAGTGTGCAGCAATGCTTGCGCATGCGCATGCGCTCTGGGCACCGCAATCTGTCACAGCTGGGTGCTGATAGTAAAGATGCCAGAGAGAGAGGACACAGGGAGAAAATTGTCTCGAATAAGCACATCGCTGGATCCTGGGACAGGTATGCTGTTCATTAAAAGTCAGCAGCTACAGTTTTTGTAGCTGCTGACTTTTACTTTTCACTTTAAAAAAGGGCTCCAGGACTTCCGGTTCCGGCGCCGCATGGAGTGACTGCTCTCCTCAGCAGCTCCCGCCGCACGACACAAACCGGCTTCTAAATCCAGCCCGGACAGCCATCTGAGCCCCCCTACACCTCTGGGCACGTCCCCGCTACCTGATGGACCGTTACCTGGAAAAATCGGGCTCCCGGAGCCACTCGGCGCAGACGGCGCCGCCGACGGCGGCCCAGCCACAAATCGAGGCCCCGGCTTCGGCCTACCCCGCTCCGCGGCCATCCGACGCACCGGCGGAAATGGAGGTAAGCGGCGCCAGCTCCCCCTCTCCTCCTCCACAACCATCTGCACCCCCCTCAGCGGGGGACAATACCACAGAGCGGATAGCTCAAGCTGTGGCCGCCTTGCTGAACCCGATGATAGCGGCCTCAGTGGAGAAGGCCGTGAACGCCGGGATGGCGCAGATTAAGGCCCAATTAGGAGAACATGGCTCACGACTAAATGAGCTGGAACACCGCCTCTCGAGTGCAGAAGAAGATCTATACCATGCCCAGGCCATGGAGCATGCACAGGACAAAACTAACCAATTCATCCTACAAAAATTGGACGATCTAGAAAATAGATCCAGGAGGAGCAACCTTAGGTTCGTTGGTGTCCCAGAATCGCTTCAGGCCTCCGCTTTCTCTCTGATTTTTGCGCTCAGCGCGTCCCGGAAGCGCTGGGCCTCCCAGGCCCCTGCATGGTAGAACGAGCTCATCGCATGGGTGCATTCAATTCGGACCGTAAGTCACCCCGCCCGATCATCGCCAAATATCTTAACTACGCCGACAAGTCCCTCATTTTGCATTCCTTTCGGCAAGCCCGCCAGCTCCAGATCGATGGCATTAAAGTGCTAGTGTTCGCCGACTATTCCATCGAGGTCTCGAAGAAACGTAAGGCCTTTCAACAAGTCTGCTCTGAACTTTTCAAATGACAAATTAAGTTCACCCTAGCCTTCCCAGCTGTACTCCGCCTCAAAGCCCCAAATGGGGACCAACTGACTTTCCAGGACCCATCGGAAGCCGAAGCTTTCCTGCGGGCGCGTCATGCTCACCCCGACCACCAGACACCATCCAAGGCTTCCGCACTTAATCGCCCTCTGGACCAAAGAAGCCCGAGAAAGGAATCACCAAAGCGCTTCAGGGCCTCGGCCCAAGAACCAGCCTGGGCCACCGTGAGATGATTCCCATGTTATCACCTCCCTCCACGGGTTTGCTTCCCTTTGTCTACGCCTGAACACTCTGCTACACGTATGAGGTCCCCGCCGAACGGATCCTGCTCCTACACCACTTGGCCCTGAACTTACTGGCGGTACCTCACCCCCCCATCATCGCCGGGACAGGTAGCATTGAGTGCCTCATTATAGAGCGTATCCTTTTTCGTTTTACTTCCTTTTGTGATTTTACCTGCAAAGTCCACCTATCTTGATATTTAGTTAAGATGTGTGCATGCCTCTGCTTATACCTATGCCTCTGCCAACGGTGATGAACCTAATCCAGCCACGGTTCTCCCTTTATGTCCCCCCCAGGGCACCCTCTCCTTCTATGTATTATGATACCACTGTAAATATTATATTTGTAACTTTAGCGCCTCCTGGGCTCACTGTACGCTCTGACACTGCTTCCTCCCCGATACGGGCTTTAAATGTCACCCGCATGAAGCCTGGCCTCTTACTCTGGGCTTCCGGGCACACGATACCTATGTCGTGACAAGGGGGCCTGCTCGCACAGTGACTCCATGTGGAAAAAAGTGAAGTGCTTGTTACTAGTTTGGTTCTTCTTGTTGACCACATTTCAGGTCCCCCCTTTACACCTCTCTACCCACCTCCCCCTGGCACATACTCCCTTGCTTCGTACACACCCCCTCCCCCCGTGACAGACAAGTCTTACCATGCCCTTTCCGCGGTGACCTCCCGCGCTCCTCCCATAGGCAGGCTCACTATGAAAGTTCCTCACAGAACCCATTTCTAGAACCCCCTACATGAAAGTTTTTTCATGGAATGTCAAGGGCCTTAGGTCCCCTAATAAGAGAATGAAGATCCTCAGACATCTAAAAAGACTAAAGGCAGACATAGCGCTGTTACAGGAGACCCATCTCTCCGCATCTGATTTCCCACGCATGAAAAAGCTTTGGGTGGGCACGGTCTTGGGCTCAGAAGCTGTTGGCCGCAAGGCCGGTGTCCTCCTGCTGATCCATAGGAACCTTCCCTGCACAGTCCTGGCAGTGAATGCCGACTCCCAAGGCCGTCTGGTCTCTGCCCACCTCAAAATAGGTTCCAAAGACCTGGTCATTTCTAATGTATACGCCCCTAATAGCCCTGGAAAACCTTTCTATTGCGACCTATCCTCCTGGCTGCTGAAAAACACCACTCTCCCACACCTGGTCGGAGGCGACTTTAATGACACCATGCACCTGGTAGATGACAGATCTTCTCCTAAAAACTCTCGCTCGGGCCTCGACTCATCGCAACCTTCACTTTTTGCCTCCACGATGGACTCGCTCCACCTACGTGACCTATGGCGCTTGGCCCACCCTGCTGACAGAGAATTTACTTTTTATTCAAATCCCCACACTCTGTTTACTAGGATAGACTATTTTTTTCGGATCAGACAACCTTATTCCCTTAATTTCAACCACCGACATCTTAGACATCGCGATTTCAGACCACGCCCCGATTTCTGTCTCCCTGGACAACCTAGATCTTCCTCCCCACCCGAAGCTTCGGCGCTTTCCCTTCTACCTCCACAATCACTCCGATTTCCAACATTTTATGGAGAAAGCCTGGCAGGAGTACTCCTCGGCGAATGCCCCCCACTCAGATGACCCTAACCTCTTCTGGGACGCCGGCAAGGCCTTCCTTAGGGGTCAAATAATTTCCTACGCCTCCTCTTTCAAGAGAAACACCCTGTCCAAGTACAAATTAGCCAGCTCCCGTCTACACGAAGCACAGAGAACCCTCTACCTAGCTGACTCCCCCGACAACAGAGATAAATGGCACGCAGCCAAGCGATCCTTCGATACCTGGGAAGACACTTTAGAAACAGTCAACAAAGCAAACCTAGATGCCACGTTCCACAAATTTGGAAATAAATCGGGTAAACTACTGGCTAGATTATGCAAAGGCTCTTTCACCCCTACCCATATCACCTCCCTCAGGGACTCCGACGGCTCCGTTAAAACCACGCCCCCGGCGATAAATAAGGCAATGCTCCAATACTACTCGGCCCTCTACTCACCTGACCCCATCGACAGAACGACGGCGACCGCATTTCTAGACAACCTGGACATTCCCAAGCTCACCCCATCTCAATTAGAAAGTCTAAACGCCCCTATTTCCATCCTTGAAATTTCCGAAACCATACGCAAGCTCACACCCTCTAAGGCCCCGGGCCCGGACGGGTTTACCAGCGAATTCTATAAGACCCTACAAAACATAGTAGAACCCACCTTACATAAAGTGTATAGCGGCATCTGGTCAGGCGGCCCCTACCTCCCCTCGGGAAATCAAGCTATTGTCAAACTACTGTCAAAAAAAGGAAAAGATCCCCTTGAGCCTGGCTCATACAGACCAATATCCCTCCTAAACCTTGATGAAAAAATTCTATCCAAGATAATCGCCAATAGACTGTCAGACATCATCCCTTCCCTGATTCACCCGGCACAGTCAGGCTTTGTAAAAGGTAGGACGGCCACCCTAAATATTCGCAAAGTTATGCTGGCCTTAGAACATGCCAAACGACACCCAGAAGGTGACTTCGCCATCATCACTTTAGACGCGGAGAAAGCCTTCGACAATGTCAGCTTCGAATGGCTTTCTTTGTCTATGACAAACATGGGCTTCTCCGGCCCCTTCTGCCACCTTATTGACGCCATGTACACGACTCCTTCCGCAAAATTGGTGACCGCTGGAATTCTCTCAGAGGAATTCCGCCTTCACCAGGGGACCCGGCAGGGCTGCCCCCTCTCCCCCCTTCTTTTTAATATAGCATTGGAACCCCTGTCCAGACACCTCATCCAAAAGGCCCCCCTTCATGGCATACGCTCAGGCCCTCATGACTTACGTTCGTCTCTGTTTGCTGATGATGTCCTTATTTTTTCTTCGGACCCCTCCTCGGATATACTCACCATTAAAACGGTCTTCGACACGTTCCGTCTCTGCTCGGGCCTTCGGATAAATTACTCCAAAAGTGAAATATTGCCTCTCGGTGCCCTCCCTGATCCCCCTTGGACACGTCACTCCATCTTCAAGTTCGCTACCTCACACATCACATACCTCGGCATAAAAATAGGCAAACTGCCCTCATCTCTATATCACCTGAACTACCCCCCTCTGTTTTCAAAACTGTCTCAGGAACTATTGAACTGGTCGGATCTGCCCCTCTCGCTCCTGGGAAGATGCCATTTGGTCAAAATGGTCAGCTTTGCCAGACTATTGTACCCGTTACAGACCATACCCCTGCTCCTACGCCATAAAGACACTAAATTTATTGAGTCAGCTATTTCCACTTTCATATGGCATGGAAAGAGACCACGCATAGCTATGAAAAAACTTTATCTTCCCAGACGCGAGGGGGGGGTCAGTCTTCCTAATGTTAGATTATACAATTTAGCATGTTTACTGAGAACAGGTCTGGATTGGATCTCATGCTCCTCTAGGTACTCTAACTATTCGATGGAATCGGCTATGGTATACCCCTTCTCCCTAGTAGCCCTCCTCCACTGCAAGTGGAAATCGACCACCTCCACACTGCAACATAACCTGCTGCTTAGAGACACGGTCATTGCCTGGAGGGAAACTAGAAAACTCCTTGGTCTATCCCCTTTCGTATCATCCCACCTGCCTATTCAAGGCAACCCCAGCTTCCCTGCAGGTATGGAGCACAAGCCCTTTAAAATATGGCAGGAAAAGGGACTTACACTTTTCTCGTCACTGTGTGACACTTCAACCGGCATCCCTCTGTCCTTCGCGAAGACTATTGGCAATGCGCCAACTACCTACGATACTCTTGTTGTGAACCTTCGAAACGCTTCTCACCCACTTTCACTGACCGGCTGCTCCAGGAAGGATCTTACAAAATTTCTGACATCTACAAACCCCTACTCCTTAAAGCCACACCCTCCTTATTGTCCTCATCTGCCGCAAACTGGGGCAAGGACTTTCCTGACGAGAATCTGATACCCAAGTTACTACAAGGTCTCAATACAGTCCAGCGGTTAACCCCGAACGAAATCTGGAGGGAAACCCAGCTAAAGATCCTCCACCGGGCCCACATCCCATTTCTACACTCTTCTCAGGCCCAGTCAGGCGCCTCCTGTCCCCTGTGCCAGCACCCGAGACCTTCTCTGACACACCGGTTCTGGTCATGCTCATTTATCTCAGTGTTCTGGGACCAAGTCCTGGCCTACGTCTTCCAGATCACCTTACTGAAGATACCCAAGGACCCTTTCCTCCTAATTTTCGGATACTGGGATCCCCTACTCCTTCAAAGATCTCAGGGAGCCACACCCCCCACAAATGCCTTGCCGCACTCATCTCAGGCTATCAAGACCTGGCCACTCCTATGCTTCCTTGTCGCTCGAAGGGCCATTCTGAGAAATTGGATCTCTTCTAATCCCCCCTCTGCTAATATGGTAATACGAGATCTTCTTCTCCTCCTCTACAAGGAACGATCCACCACGGATTTCAAACAAGCCAAGGCAAAGTCCCGTTTCCTATCTACCTGGCAATCTTTTATGATCGCAACGCTATCACAAGAGGACTACAACACCTTCGACCAATATTCCTTCTCATACTATAATTCACCCCCACCAGCATCATCGGACGAGGTCACTCCACCAGATGTGCTCTCCACTGCCTCTAACTAAACCAACCTGGGCAAAAATGTAGCTTCGGACCTAGATGTCACGACCCTTAGCCCCCCCCCCCCCCACTCTCCTCCTTTTCTTTTTTTTTTTTTTTATTATGACCCCCATCTGAACATTTGCATTCACCATGGTGCCACTCCCCCCCCTCTTTTACCTATGTGGACTTCCTCGTTGTTTTACCTTTCATTTTGTCCACTATAATGTTATTGTTGCATTGTTATCTGAACTAATTGATATCTAGTGTCTACTTTTCAGCGCACCCTGGTCACTCACTCACCTAAGATTCAGATCCCACCAGTTCGACAATGGGGTGGAGATGACACCCCCCTCATTTTGGGGGTTCTGCGGATGGGGATCCTGTCTCCATCAAATTGTATGTCTCCATCAAATCGTATGTCTCGTATGTCTCCTTCATATCGTATACCTGATTCTGTTAGTATATACATATCTGATGACTTGCTCACTGAGATGTCACATATCCCCTGTTTTTATGTTGCCTAGCTGGGGCTGCGCCCCCACCCTCTTGTTGCATTGTGTTAACCTGCATCGTGACTTTGTTTCTTTTTTCTGTATTTTGTGAAAACTCAAATAAATACTTATTGAAAAAATAAAAATAAAAAAAGGGCTCCGAACACTTAAAGGGGTGGTTCCCCCTAAAACAAATTTCTAACAATAGATTCGTAAGACCCGTTACACTGCGGGTAGGCTGGCTTTTGTTTTTGTTTTTTCGTACATACCGAGATCTCGCCGTTTCGTCCCTTGGCGGTGGGCGTTCCTAGTTGATTGACGTTTCTCCGACGGGCACATACGTGACGTCACGACTTTCCGAAAGAAGCCGAACGTCGCTGCGCAGGCGCCGTATAGAGCCGACTCTATACGGCGCCTGCGCAATGACTTTCGGCTTCTGTCGGAAAGTCGTGACGCGCAGTATGCGCCCGTCGGAGAAACGTCAATCAACTAGGAACGCCCACCGCCAAGGGACGAAACGGCGAGATCTCGGTATGTACGAAAAAACAAAAACAAAAGCCAGCCTACCCGCAGTGTAACGGGTCTTACGAATCTATTGTTAGAAATTTGTTTTAGGGGGAACCACCGCTTTAAGTGTACAGTACATATATCCTGTATAGCCAAAACCTTTTACATTTTGGGTAGGGTAAGGAAGGCTAGAACCACTGTTTCATTTTTATTGCTGTCTGTATTCTACTGGTGAGATTCAAACTCTCCATTTCTCCTGTTGCCTACTCCCCCCCCCCCCAAAAAAAAAAAATAATGATTAGAAAGTCAATATTTTAAGGTTTTCCCCAGAACAGGGGGAGTTCTCTTCACTTTGTAGAGATTTACTCTCAGTTCTTGTTCCATTCTACATGACAAGAAGTGATGGCCACAAGCAAAAAAAATTACAAACACCCTGTTCTACTCAAAACTGAAATATAGGCTTTGGGTATATATATATATATATATATATATATATATATATATATATATATATATATATACTTTAAAGCTGATCCCCAGAATGCCAACCACTAAACGCCTAACCTTTTTGATACCTCTCAGTTCAGAGTGGCATGGAAGCACTAAAATTTCTTCTACCAATGAGTTAAATTCCCCATAATATCACATACTAGACAGCTTCATACGCTTCTATGGAATGCCTGTCAATCCCAAATCATGTGCTTTTATACAGGCAGTTGTCTAGAACTTGTGCAGTACTGTGCCTAGCTGGCTCTGGGAAGGGCTTATGTAGATGTGCCATAGAAGTAGGATTTTGTTGAAGGATGCTTCTGAATTTCTTCACGGGTGCTACTGATCTGCAGTTGACTTCCTTCTGACCTTTTGGTCACCTTCATCTAAGCTTTATGGGAAAAAAACGATTTAGACTCACGTAAAGGTCCATGTACACAGGCCCCAAAGAATGTGGGTCTGCTGGGTGCCAGGAATAAAGCATATTAGTGGCCCTCAAACTTTGTTCACACTGAGGAGGTTTCTAATGCAAGTTGGCATTCATTGAATCGCATGGCAAGTGAAATAATGTCAGTTTCTGTGGAGCCCATTCACATACATGCAGTGAAACTGCAATCTGACTTTTTAAAACTTGGTGCGATGCAGTGTGATTTTGTGGTCCATAGACTTCAATGGACACGTATATAAAAAATGGTTTTACAATCTGAGTTGTGCTGGTTGTTAGGAGCCAGCACTCACCGGCTTCCTTAAAATGAGGAGTCACCCCTGCTGACAGAAAAATGTAGAAAAAAGAGCCAGCAAAAAGAAATTCAAAAGCACACAGTTTTTGACAAGTCCTTTGAAAAAAAAATAAACATGTCCCATATACAGTATAAATCCATTGTCAATCATAATGAACACATTATAAGGGGTGGGGTCTCATGCACATCATGTGTCGTCATAGAGGGTGGAGCCACCCGGTGGCATCACTGGGTGACCCCATCCCTATGATGTCATGGGGGAGTCTCCATCATGGTCACTGGGTGCCCCGTCATCTATTTAGAAGCGGGGAAATAACGCTGTCATTCAGCGAGTGCCTAGCGTCATTTTTTTTTGCAGGTCAGTGGCTGGCGTTCATTGTGATTGACAATGGATCCATTGTCTTTGTGTTTTTATTTACTTCTGAAATTTTTTTGATAAATAAGTAGGGGTACTATATTTCCCTATACTCGTTGACATAGGGGAGGTTGGGATCTGGGGGTCCTCATCTTAAAGGAGACTTCCAGATTTCAATTAGCTACCCCGGCACACTCATAACCACTGGGTCAGGGTTGTGGGGAAGAGGGGAGGAAAATATTGCGCTAACCAAAACAAATTAAAACTAAAGCAGCCACACTACAATACGACAAATATTGAACAGTGATGTGAGAAAAAAATGCAGCGCTGGGAAACCATAAAGACAATAATTCCTCTTGGGAAATATTAATGATCACTGTGCTGAGACAGTGATAAAGTACCAACCACAGTGAAATAATGATAAAAAGTGAAAAAATGATGCTGTAGTGAAACACAACCAAAAATGAATGATAATAAAACACTGAAAAGTCCATCCAAAACAGGTGAGATGAATAGATGGTAAATGACCGCGTGGATCCTCAGAGACAGATTATCACCATTGAAATAGAGATGTAATTGTGCTTACCAGAAAGCGTGGATCTGCCTGTCAGCGACAGCAGATCAATGAGGCATAAATGATCATGGGGCATACTCTGCTGGGCTTCCTCGGACTGGATCGAAGATGGAATGGATCTTCAGTAAAGGGCCGTAGGTATACGATATCCTGGATAGCTGTCTTGATTATCCCAAGATGTCCGCTCGCAAGAGTGGATGGGAGGGATGGTGTTAGACCCCTTATGGGGTATAGTGGAATGAAATTGGAAGGCTCCCAGCAATATACGGGGGAGAGAGAAGAAAAACGCATCGATGCCCCAGTTGAAGTCCCTCTAGGACGAAACGCGTAGGGCTTGGTTTTTTACCATTTTCTCATATTGCCCCTTTTATACTATGTTTACTTTTTATGTATTTGCTGGTTGTATTCAAATAAAATCAACATTTTTTTGACCTGCACCATTGGGGCTGCGTTTTTCTTCTCTCTCCCCCGCATGTTGCTTGGAGCCTTCCATTTTCATTCCACTATACCCCCTAAGGGGTCTAACACCATCCCACTCACCCTTTGCAGGTTGCAGTTTGCATATTCCAGGTGCATTTTGAATTTTTCAATACACGTTTTTAATCCATTGTAGTCAAACCAGAAAAAAGTCCCTGGCCCTTTCCATAAAATGCACAGATGAAGGCATGTACTGGCCATTGGGACTACAGGGAGTTTCCCGGTGGGCCGATGGCTCAGCGGGCCGGTTTCGGTGACAGCCTGTCAAAGTATTGGCTGCGTAGCCCATTAATTTGAGAACCGATGTACTGCCTATAGACCTGTCATCCGCACTGCCCATCCATCACCTCACTTCATAGTGCGCACCCCAGGTCAGCCTCATCGCCGCTGCATTGCTGAATGGCAGCCAATGGCTGTGCAGCAATGCCAGTTTCTAAAAATATCAGCCAATGAGGCTGAAGCAATGTTCCGGCATGTAGTTAGCCCTCCTGTTTTTGTGCGTGTTTGCAAAATTAAATCTGGATAAAGTCCTGGGCCAAATTTTTGTCCCAGTCCAGCCCTGCACATATGTGAATGTGACCCATTAGAATTTGAATTTGAATTTTTCATGGAATGCTCCTTTAATTGTCTGTGGTTTTACAAAATAATTTAGCTACTTCAGACTCTTTTTATAGTCTTTCTACTTCAGACTTTTTATTTACGTTTACCATTTTTATCTAACAAACACCTAAGGGGTTTTCTATTGACATCAAATGTTTGAAAGTGTGCAATGATAGAGCATCCAGTCTTAATTATCCTTCTGTTACATTTAAGAGGTACGTCCAAAGTGCAGTAAATGTCCATTTGAACAAAATCAGAAAATTATATTGAAAGTAGGAAAATGTTTTTTGTTAAATAAGGTGGATATACCGTAACAGCAAAGGTGACAGCAGCAATTCATTTCCTGACAGAGTAAGCCTTCCAGGAAGATGCATGTTTATTTAGATGAAATGATTAACTGAAGACAAATTATCTCACTCATTATCTAACTATGACAAATTTCTTTATTTTAATGACAATTAAATTAGCCCTGTCTTTCATACAGAGGTACATAGTTATTAGATACACTTGTGTAGGCATGAAACACACACACACACCCGTTTCTGTATAATTACCATTTTATTTATTTTATTTTATTTTACATTATGAGGATTAAATGTGTCAAAAATGAACAGCAATAGAGACATGCTAGGGCTTTACAGCAGACTTCTACCTTTAACCAACCTGCCACCCTTGCACCCCACTCCCTTTACAAGCCCAACCCCAAAAATTGACATACCATTTTTTCCCAAGGTTCTTCTAGCTGGTTTAAAGGAATCCTTCTTCTTTTACTCTCGTGGCAATAGTGGTGTTCCCCCTTACTACCAAACTGAGCAGCACTCATGAAATCATGTATAAACAGTATTAAATGCAGTGAAGAAGTGTCCTGGGACTAGGGTGGCATGTCTTCTCAGGGGCAGGTCCATGACAGCTTGGGCTCATAGAGGCATACCTCCCAACTGTCCATGATTTCGAGGGACTGTCCCTGATTTCTAGGGACTGTCCCTCTATCCCCCATTCCTCCTCATTTTGGTCTGATCTATATAGCTTTATATAAAATACACTTTTTATCTATCAAAAAGCTTTTCCCAGTGCTAAACCTTTCATCTGATTTCTAATTTGTTGCATTTGTAAATTCCAAAAGCCAATATAAAGGAATAGTAATGGTAAAAAAAAAGCACATGTGGGTTTAACCAATCTTATTTTTTTGTACAATTCTCCTTTAAGGGGGCGTGGCAAGGGTGTGTGTCCTATGCATGCATAGTTTTGCTGATAGGTGTCCTTCATTCCCATCTCAGAAAGTTGGGTGGTATGATAGAGGGAAAGTTTAATGGTTCTGCTGCAATTCAATGACAGCTATTGGTGGAGAGGACTTTCTGTGGGGACAGTGATAGAGTTAATGTGAGTATTGCTGGGAACTGTTTAAACGTCCTAAGTAGGGTTGAGCGAACCCGAACTGTAAAGTTCGGGTTGGGTACGGACTTTGGGTTTTTCCCGAACCCGGACCCGAACCCGAATAGTTGGAAAAAGTCCGGGTTCGGGTTCAGAGTTCAGGTATGTTTTGGCGCGCTGCACGGCAGCCAATCGCCATTCGTGTTACTACTGTGACTGGGAACTGATCACAGCCATGCCTACTTATGGCATGGCTGTGATTGGCCAGTGCAGCATGTGACCCATCATGTGACGTGCCTCTATATTAGATAGAGGCACACAGCACAGATCGTCACTCTGCTTCACTCTAGATAGGGAAAGGCTGGTGGAATCTGCTGCATAGGGAAAGTGTTAGGTGTATCTGGCTCGATTTCACTTATGTGAGGGGAAGGTTCCTGATTCTGCTGAGGGAAAGTGTTAGGTCTATGCTGTTATACTGCTCCAGAAATATCAAGAAGCACACGTTATTTCTTTGATATCTGCATCATCTTATGGCATCTGGCTCGTTGTCACTGCTTCACTTATGTGAGGGGAAGGTTCCTGATTCTGCTGAGGGAAAGTGTTAGGTCTATGTTGCTCCAAAAATATCATCAAGCACTCTATTCCTGTGACATCTGCTGTGCTTCATATAGTTTATGAATTTTGTTCAACTATAGTGGCTGTTTGCAATCTATAGGTGACTCTGAATATTTCAACAGCACTACAACTGCCACACCACCTGTGCACCTGTGATATACTGTGTTTGTGTCAAGTACATAGTCAGGCACAGGTTCCTGAAATATTTGTTCTATAAGGGCAGTCAGCACTGTATAGGTGACTCAGTATTTCAACAGCAGTACACCTGCCACACCACCTGCGCACCTGTGATATACTGTGTTTCTGTCAAGTACATAGTCAGGCAGGCACAGGTTCCTGAAATATTTGTTCTATAGGGGCAGTCAGCACTATATAGGTGACTGAGTATTTCAACAGCAGTACACCTGCCACACCACCTGTGCACCTGTGATATACTGTGTTTCTGTCAAGTACATAGTCAGGCAGGCACAGGTTCCTGAAATATTTTTTCTATAGGGGCAGTCAGCACTGTATAGGTGACTCAGTATTTCAACAGCACTACACCTGCCACACCACCTGTGCACCTGTGATATACTGTGTTTCTGTCAAGTACATAGTCAGGCAGGCACATGTTCCTGAAATATTTTTTCTATAGGGGCAGTCAGCACTCTATAGGTGACTCTGTATATTTCAACAGCACTGCACCTGTCCCCTGTGATATACTGTCTGTGCAGTACATTGTTTAGGGCTGGGTTCCTGCTTCTTGCTATAGGTGGAGAAATATATAGGTGAATCTCTGCCTATTTCACCAGCTTACACTTTTTTGTATTTAAAATTTTTCAAAATTAGGGCAAGACCCTAAATTTGAGAAATATATAGGTGAATCTCTGCCCATTTCACCAGCACTCCACCTTTCCCCTGTGATATACTGTCTGTGCAGTACATTGTTTAGTGCTGGCTTCCTGCTTATTGCTATAGGTGGAGAAATATATAGGTGAATCTCTACCTATTTCACCAGCTTACACTTTTTTGTATTTAAAATTTCTCAAAATTAGGGCAAGACCCTGAATTTGAGAAATATGAGGAAAACGTCAAATAAGGGACGTGGCCGCGGTCGTGGTGCTGCTGGTGGAGCTCCTGTTACAGGGAGAGGACGTGGTCGATCTGTGCCAGCTACAAGCACAAGTGAAACACCTTTCTCAGGTGCGAGTAGCCGACAGAGCCTGCAGCGGTATTTGGTCGGGCCTAATTCAGCTCTACGAATGTTGAGGCCAGGAGCAGAACAGGCGGTAGTAGATTGGGTTGCTGACAGTGCCTCCAGTTCCTTCACATTGTTTTCCAACCAGTCTTGTGCTGAAAGCTCAGAGTTGGCGCCTGCAGCCGATGTCCACCATCAGTCTTTCACCTTACCCCCTTGCAAATCAGCCAAGCAGTCTGAGCCCCAAAGCATGCAGCAGTCTCTTCTTCTTTTTGATGAGTCTGTTAGCATGTGTTCCCAGGGCCATCCACCTAGCCCAGCCCCAGAAGGGGAAGAGATTGAGTGCACTGATGCCCAACCACTTATATTTCAGGATGAGTTCATGGGGGGACCATCACAGCACGTCTTGCATGATGATAATGAAACACAGTTGCCAACTGCTGGTGCTTTTGCAATTGTGCAGACCGACAAGGAGGACAGTGGTGAAGACTGGGTGGAAGATGATGTGGAGGACGATGAGGTCCTCGACCCGGCATGGAATCAACCTCATGCAGGTGACTCATGTAGTTCGGAGGAAGAGGCGGTGGTCGCACAGAGCCACCAGCACAGCAGAAGAGGGAGCAGGGTGCCAAAGCAGAGTGTCCGTCCCCTAGACAGTACGCCTGCTACTGCCCAACGCAGCGAGGGACCGAGCACACCAAAGCCAGGTCCAAGGAGTTCCCTAGCGTGGCAGTTCTTCACACAATGTGCTGATGACAAGACACGCGTGGTTTGCACGTTGTGCAATCAGAGCCTGAAGCGAGGCATAAACGTTCTCAACCTGAGCACAACCTGCATGACCAGGCATCTAAGTGCAAAGCACGAGCTGCAGTGGAGTAGACACCGCAAAAACCAAGAAAGGTCTCTGGCTCCTCCTGCTTCCTCTTCTGCATCAGTCTCGGGCCTCTCTGCCTCTTCATCCACCTCCGTAGTGACAGTGCCACCTGCCACCCCTCAATTAGAGGACCGGCAAGCAACACTACCACCTGGGTCACCAAACATCTCCACAATGTCCCATGGAAGCATTCAGCTCTCCATCTCCCAAACACTGGAGCGTAAGAGGAAGTACCCCTCTACCCACCTGCGATCCCTGGCCCTGAATGCCAGCATTTCAAAATTACTGGCCTTTGAAATGCTGTCATTCCGTCTGGTGGAGACGCAGAGTTTTAAAAGCCTGATGGCATTGGCTGTCCCACAGTACGTCGTGCCCAGCCGCCACTACTTTTCCAGACGAGCCATCCCTTCCCTGCACAGCCAAGTGGGGGACAAAATCAGGTGTGCACTGCGCAACGCCATCTGTGCTAAGGTCCACCTAACTACGGATACGTGGACCAGTAAGCACGGTCAGGGACGTTATATCTCCCTAACAGCGCACTGGGTAAATGCAGTGGCGGCTGGGCCTGAGGCGGATAGCAGTTTGGCGCATGTCCTTCCACCACCGAGGATTGCAGGGTGCTTCAGTTTGCCTCCTGTTCCTAACTCCTTCTACTCCGCTTCCTCATCCTCTACCGCCTCCTCATCCAGTCAGCGTAACAAACTCACCACCAACTTCAGCACAGCCATGGGTAAACGCCAGCAGGCAGTTTTAAAACTTTCCTGTTTGGGGGAAAAACCACACACCGCGCAGGAGTTGTGGAGGGACATGGAACAACAGACCGATGAGTGGTTGGCGTCAGTGAGCCTCAAGCCGGACCTGGTGGTGTGCAATAATGGGCGAAATCTCGTATCAGCTCTGGGCCTAGCCGGTTTGACACACATTCCTTGCCTGGTGCATGTGCTGAATTTGGTGGTGCAGAGTTTCCTGAGAACTTACCCCAATATGCCACAGCTGCTGCAGAAAGTGCGGGCCGTCTGTGCGCACTTTCGGCGTTCTCACCCTGCTGCTGCTCGCCTGGCAGCGCTGTAGCGTAACTTCGGCCTTCCCGCTCACCGCCTCATATGTGATGTGCCCACAAGGTGGAACTCCACCTTGCACATGCTGGCCAGACTGTGCGAGCAGCAGCAGGCGATAGTGGAGTTCCAGCTGCAGCACGCAGGCGTGAGTCGCTCTGCGGAACAGAACCACTTTACCACCAATAACTGGGCCTCCATGCGAGACCTGTGTGCCTTATTGCACTGTTTTGAGTACTCCACCAACATGGCCAGTGCCGATGACGCCGCTCTCAGCGTGACTATACCACTTCTATGCCTCCTTGAAAAAACGCTACGGGCGATGATGGAAGAGGATGTGGCACAGGAGGAAGAGGAGGAGGAGGAATCGGGATCATTTGCAAGGCTTTCAGGGCAGTCATTCACAAGTGGCTCCGAGAGTGGGTTTGTGCACCAACAAAGGCCAGGTACACAATTGTCTAGCAAGGGCACAGTTTTGGAGGATGACGCGGTGGAGGATGAGGAGGAGGAAGACATGGAGGAGGAGGAGGAACCATGTTCACAGCAGGATGGCATCCAGACCAGCTCATGGCCATTACTGGTGCGTGGCTGGGGGGATACAGAGGACACAGATGATACACCTCCCACAGAGGACAGCTTTTCGTTGCCTCTGGGCAGCCTGGCGCACATGAGCAATTACATGCTGCAGTGTCTCCGCAACGACCGGCGTGTTTCGCACATTATGACAGGTGCTGATTACTGGGTGGCCACGCTGCTGGATCCCCGTTACAAGGACAATGTACCGTCCTTAATCCCCTCACTGGAGCGTGAACGCAAGATGCGCGAGTACAAGCGCACGCTGTTAGACGCGCTGCTGGTGCAATTCCCACCTGGCAGCGGGGCCACAGTGGAAGCAGAAGGCGAAGGCAGAGGAGGAGGAAGAGGTCGCCAACGCAGCAGGGGCACCGCCAGCACCTCAGAAGGCAGGGTTAGCATGGCCGAAATGTGGAAAAGCTTTGTCAGCACGCCACAACAAACAGCACCACCAGCTGATATGGAACGTTTTAGCAGGAGGCAGCATTTCAGCAACATGGTGGAGCAGTATGTGTGCACACGCCTACACGTACTGAATGACGGCTATGCCCCCTTAAACTTCTGGGTCTCCAAATTGGGCACATGGCCTGAGCTTGCCCTTTATGCCTTGGAGGTGCTGGCCTGCCCTGCGGCCAGTGTATTGTCTGAACGTGTATTTAGCACGGCAGGGGGAGTTATCACAAACAAGCGCAGCCACCTGTCCAGATCCAATGTGGACAAGCTCACGTTCATTAAAATGAACCAGGCATGGATCCCAGAGGAGTTGTCCGTACCTTGTGCAGAATAGACATCGGGCCGGCCTTACCCAGCCATTGTTTTTTTCTGAGCTTTCTAGGGTTGCCATCTCATCCCTTTCAAAGCAAAACCTTATTAATTACACAGGTTCTCTGGCTGATTAAGGTGCTGTTAATTAAACTCACTTGGTGCCTTATCGAGTCTATCGACATTAAATTAGCCCCAGAACCTGTGTAACTCTGTGTTCAGGTTTAAAGGGATGAGGTAGCAACCCTAGATCTGTCTCACTATTTTGGGGTTTACCCTAATTTAAAAAATAAATCAATTAAAAACCAAAACCTGCTGTGTTGGCTACCTCCTCCTCCTCCTCCTCCACCGCCGCTTCCACCTTCAGTCACATTCTTAGGCTTGCGCACTGCAACTGCTTTCTTTAAGTGCCACCAGAGGTTCTCAATCGGATTTAAGTCTGGTGACTGCGATGGCCACTCCAAAATGTTCCAGCCTTTCATCTGCAACCATGCTCTAGTGGACTTGGAGGTATGCTTGGGATCATTGTCCTGTTGAAAGGTCCAACGTCTCCCAAGCCTCAGGTTTGTGACGGACTGCCTCACATTGGTTTGCCCACATGACTTTCGACATACTGCAGTCGACTCTTATTCTTTGGAGACAGCAAGGGGGTGCGCCTGGGAGTTCTGGCATGGAGGCCTTCATTACGCAGTGTCCGCCGTATTGTCTGAGCAGAAACTTCAGTACCCACATCTGACAAATATTTTCTAAGTCCCTCAGCAGTCACACAGGGACTTTTCTCCACTCTACGCTTCAGGTAGCGCACAGCAGTCGAAGTCAGCATCTTCTTTCTGCCACGACCAGGTAGCGTTTCAACAGTGCCCATTGCCTTGAATTTTGCATTTACTACTGTATTACAAAACCAATTGATATCATATTAGTTGCATATGGTTCTTTATGAAGTCCTTGCAGGATTTCATTCTGTATACAATTATAAATGTACACTAAATTCCCTAAAACCCTTTACAGCATTGGGGGGTTGAATAATTTTGAACAAAACTGTATGGACCTCGTCCTCCAAGGTCAAAATCATTATATTTTTTATTTTTATATTTTTTATGTTATTTTAAGTGATCTGACCAGTAACACACCTTCTGTATTAGTAAGGCACAACTCTGGAGGAATGAGCATAGGAGGCACAGCCAGCCGCAGAATTGTACATAGTTCTAAATTTGCTAATATATTTAACACTACCCTCCTCCCAGACTTACACATTGAAGTCAAACCCCAGGTCAAACGTTATAACCAGTTGCAGCAAACAGCTTTTTTTTTTTCCTTTTGGGATAAAGGTTGTGCATGAATAAATGAAAGCTGATCATTTTAATTACCCCTGCCAGTGTTAAGTGGTATGCCTCACCCTTGTAAACTGATACATTCTGATGGAGAGTTTGTGCTGTGAAAAGCAACAGCCTTACTGGCTGGATCACCAGATGAAAATGGAAGAAAGAAGTCATAAAAAAAAGAAACTAATATAGACATCACATCTAAGGCCTCGTACACACGGGCCAGAATCTCGTCAGGAGAAGAACGTTGTTTTTCCTGACGAGGTTCTTGCAAAAATTTCTTGCTGCCCGAGTGTACACACAGTCCTTTCAAAAGAACCGCGGTTCTAAGCCCCCATATAAGGCTGCTTTCACACTGATGGGCTGCTGTTTACCCACACTGTGGGTGCAGCACAGTGCACCTGCGAGGTATTCCTGCAGGTTAGCTGCACTTTACTGTGAACTTCTATCAAAGAACAAAACCGTGTGTGATGGGACTCTAATTACCCCTCCAATGGAAAATATACACTCACAAACTATTTTAAAAATCTATTACATAACATGTCTTTATTATATCTATTTAACCACTTGTCCTCCAGAATATTTACCCCCCTTCATGACCAGGCCATTTTTTGCAATACGGCACTGCGTTATTTTAACCACTTAAGACCCGGACCTTTAGGCAGCTAAAGGACCCGGACAGTTTTTGCGATTCAGCACTGCGTCGCTTTAACTGACAATTGCGCGGTCGTGCGACGTGGCTCCCAAACAAAATTGGCGTCCTTTTTTTTTCCACAAATAGAGCTTTCTTTTGGTGGTATTTGATCACCTCTGCGATTTTTTTTTTTTGCGCTATAAACAAAATATCCCTCAAAAATATATAAAAAAAAATGTTTCCTCAGTTTAGGCCGATACATAATCTTCTACCTATTTTTGGTAAAAAAAATCGCAATAAGCGGTTATCGGTTGGTTTGCGCAAAATTTATAGCGTTAACAAAATAGAGGATAGTTTTATTGCATTTTTATAAAAAACATTTTTTACTACTAATGGCGGCGATCAGCGTTTTTTTCGTGACTGCGACATTATGGCGGACACATCGGACAATTTTGACACATTTTTGGGACCATTGTCATTTTCACAGCAAAAAATGCATTTAAAATGCATTGTTTACTGTGAAAATTACAAATGCAGTTTGGGAGTTAACCACAAGGGGGCGCTGAAGGGGTTATGTATGACCTCATCTGTGTTTCTAACTGTAGGGGGGTGTGGCTGTAGGTGTGACGTCATTGATTGTGGTTCCCTATATAAGGGAACACACGATCGATGACGAGCCATAGTGAAGAACGGGGGAGCTGTGTTTACACACAGCTCTCCCCATTCTTCAGCTCCGGGGACCGATCGCGGGACTCCAGCGGCGATCCGGTCCGCGCCCACGGCTGGGCACTTAAAGAGGACGTACCTGTACGTGCTTGTGCCCAGCCGTGCCATTCTGCCGACGTATATGTGCAGGAGGCGGTCCTTAAGTGGTTAACTGAAAATTATGCTGTCGTACAACGATGTACCTAGATAAAATGTATGTCCTTGTTTTCCCACAAATAGAGCTTTCTTTTGGTGGTATTTGGTCACCTCTGTGGTTTTTATTTTTTGCGCTATAAACAAACAAGAAACAACACTTTGGAGGGAAAAAAAACAATATTTTTTACTTTCTGCTATAAAACATATCCAATAAAAAAAATCGAATTTCTTCATAAATTTAGGGCAATATGTATATTGCTACATATTTTTGGTTTGGTCAAAAGTTATAAGGCCAGATTCAGAGAACACTTACGCTGGCGTATCTACAGATACGCAGCGTAAGTGTCCAGATGCGCCGTCGTATCTATGCTCCTGATTCCTAACACTAGATATGCCTGAAATATGGCTTCAGCCGACCGACATAAGTTGCTGTACGCCGTCGTATCTTGGGTGCATATTTACGCTGGCTGCAAGGGGCCCTTCTGTAGATTTACTAGTCGAATATGCAAATGACGTAGATACGCTGATTCACGAAAGTACTTGCGCCCGCTACGCCATTTACGTAATAGCTTACGTCCTGTGTAAAGTTACCCCTGCTATATGAGGCGCAAGTAATGCAAAGTATGGACGTCGAAACAAGCGTATATTTTTACGTCGTTTACGTAAGTCGTACGTGAATGGGACTGGGTGTAGGTTACGTTCAGATCGTTGCCATTGAGTCATTGTATTTTAGGGCGTAAATTCAACGTGATTCCGAGCATGCGTGCGCATGCGCCGTTCGTTCGGCGCTTAATTTACATGGGGTCACGATTCATTTCAATACAACACGCCCACTACCAGCCCACTACCAGCCTACTTTGAATTAGGCGGGCTCACGCCGGCCCATTTACGCTACGCCGCCGTAACTTAGGGAGCAAGTGCTTTGTGAATACTGTACTTGCCTCTCTATGTTACGTTGACGTAGCACATATGAGATGCGCTACGCCTGCACAGAGATACGCCGATCTCTGTGAATCTGGCCTGTGCCTACAAACTATGGGATATTTTTTTTACTAGTAATGGCGTTTTTAATATTGGGAAATTCATGATTGTCACTACATTTATTTGTTTGATATTACATGCTATGTAGATTAATATGTACAGTGCGTTCAAAAAGTATTCGTACCCCTTTCAATTTTACACATTTTGTCATGTTACAACCAAAAACACAAATGTATTTTATTTGATAGACCAACACAAAGTGGCACATAATTGTGAAGTGGAAGGAAAATCATAAATGGTTTTCAATTTTTTTTACAAATAAATATGTGAAAAGTGAGGCATGCATTTGTATGGTACTCTGATACCCCTAAATAAAATCTAGTGGAACCAATTGCCTTCAGATGTCACCTAATTAGTAAATAGAGTCCACCTGTGTGTAATTTAAACTCTGTATAAATACAGCTGTTCTGTGAAGCCCTCAGGGGTTTGTTAGAGAACCTTAGAGAATAAACAGCACCATGGAGGCCAATAACACACCAGGCATATTTATTAAAAAATAATTGGCGAAAACCATTTATCAATTTCCTTCCACTTCACAATTATGTGCCACTTTGTGTTGGTCTATCACATAAAATCCCAATAAAATATGTTTACCTGGTAGTAACATGACAAAATGTGGAAAATGTCAAGGGGTATGAATACTTTTTCAAGGTACTGTATATATTTTTTATTTGAAATCATTGTAGTTTTCAATTATACTTCCATGCAGGGCAGAACCTGGGCAGGTGTGCGGGGTGCACCACATCCAGACACCACAAAGGGGGGCCTGAAGTGCCAGAGTGCTCTCCTCTCTCCTCCTCTCCTTGTGTCACACACACACTGCATGGAGCTTTCGTCTAAAATGCCCAGCGGCGCTATAACAAAGTCCTGCCTCCTAGATCAGGCTCCTGTAATAGAGAGAACACTGAACCAATGCTGTGAAATTGAATCAGTGTGACATGTATCATAGGAGCCGCAAGCCGGTCTAAATGGGGGGACCCTGTTACAGTGGCCGCCCAGGCAATTTGAATCCAAGCTCGGTGATGGCAGAAGATCGCTGTTCTGTGCGATCCAGGGGCACTGGTAGGCTGAAATTGGTGTGCACTGATAAAGCTGCATTTGTTGGGCACTGCTAGGCTGCAATTGGTGGGCACTGGTAGGCTGCATTTGGTGGGCACTGATAAGCTGCATTTGATGGGCACTGGTGAGGCTGTGTTGATGCATTGATCTCTTTGATAATGTCCACAGTCCTGGACAATCTCATGTAGTATGTCTACAGTCTCTGACCATCTCCAGTAGTATGCCTGAAGTATGTCTGTGGGCTCTTTTTAACAGACTCTCTAACAGAGGCCCTCTCTGTGTCCATTAGAGAGACCACCCTCCAGGTCCCATTAGAGTACTCTGCTTCTCTTCCTGTATTTTGTTTATTGTTAAGAGATTATGGGAAGATCCCAGGGTAACGAAGACTCCTTCGGGGAGCATCTCTGTGTTAGAGTCATTGCCATAGAAACATTTGTAAAGAGGAGGGGTTAGTAAGATGCCCACTCCCATGTGGGGGTGCCAGAAATGTTTCTTCACCCTGGCTTCTGTGACCCTGGGATCAGCCATGCTTGCATGAGAGACTCGAGGTCCAGATTTGTCCAACCTACAATTCATAAATTTGGAGAATCTCCAAGCCATTAATCCCCTGCCCCTTCCTTTAATGGGAGACAAGTGGTAGATTGGATGTAATATGTAATAGGATGTGTTTTAAAAAATGTTTTAAATGGATAAAATAAGGACATGTTATATAAAACAAATGTTAAAATAATTTGTGAGTGTATATTTGCGCATTGTAGGCAATTAGAGTCCCATCACACATGATTTTGCTCTTTGATACTTTTCAATATATGGATGAGACCCTCCAGTGGCAATAGCAGCAATTTAGCATCGTCCCCACATATTTAATATTTCTTTAGACTTCTTTTATATATTGCAGGCGTGGCCGTGGTGCCATTTCAGACAGCACACCAAAACTTCTGCACAGGGACAAGAGTTGGCGCTATAGAGGAAGCATCGATTTATGCAGCTCCTGCTCCCTCCTCAGCCACTTGCTTCCTCCCATGCTGGCTCCATCAACTCTTATGCTCTGGGCTTGCGGGCTACCAGTTGAGCACCCCAGGCCTAGACTATACAAGCTGTTATTAACCTTTGCAGTGCATGCACAGGTTGGGTTTTAAGAACACTATTTCTGTTTAAAAAGCATGCGTCAATTCTTTTCACGCCTATATACAGCTGCATTGCTGAATACTCACACACATGGTATATTATATACTAAACTACTGAGTGAGGGAAATATAGAATCAAAATAAACTTTTCCCCTTTGCCTGACATTTTAAGGAAACCCTTTTACAGTAATCTCCTTTAACTTCCTGCATTTTGTCTTCCCTTCTATGACTCAATAACTCAATAGTCATTTCCATACTCAGTCACAGAGGAGAAGAGTAGAAAGGGCAGCAGCAGGGGAAATCTGCTACAGCAGTTTATTCGTGTATTAATTGCCTGCGGTCATGGTATAGAGGCTGTACATGAAAGAGCATGTGTAGCTAACACTTTTTTTCCAGTTTTGGCTAAAAAGGGGAAGGTGTAAATTCTCTTTCAATTTATTTTTGATTTTTTTACTCATCAAGTATATTTCTCCTCATGGGAAAAGAAAGAAAGTTTACCGCTCAGAGGTCCCAGAGAACAGCAAAGTGGAGTCCAAACACTTGGGTGCAGGCACTGCAATAGTATGCAAAAATGTATAAGAAAGAACCGGGATGGCCGCACTCCAAAAATAAAAATGTGTTCCTTTTAATAAAAACTGGTCACAACATGGATGTCACAGCAAAAAATCAGGAAAAAGGGCTAACGCGTTTCACACTCTCATACAGTGCTTATTCATAGCTGTATGAGAGTGTGAAACGCTTTAGCCCTTTTTCCTGATTTTTTGCTGTGACATCCATGTTGTGACCAGTTTTTATTAAAAGGAACACATTTTTATTTTTGGAGTGCGGCCGTCCCGGTTCTTTCTTATACATTTTTGTATATTTCTCCTCACTTCCTGTATTAGAGATGCAGCAGGAAATCAGATCAAACCTCTGAAAAGTGAGATAATGTACTCTTCTAGACAGGTGTCACTGAAACACGTTTATTGAAAGACATTTTCCTTACTTCCTGTTCTGGTGACAACTGTAAAATTTTGCATATTCCCTAAATTTTTGCCTTTGTGACCAGGACAAAAGGTAAATCTTTCCTTGAATGAAAGATGTCATGGACCTTGGAGTGCTGGAGTGTTTCTACTTGAAATCCCAATTCATGTATTTCAGAAGATGGGACATTACTGACAGTTCATTGCAGGAGATACTGGAAATATTAAAAGTGGTTTATTTTGTCCTGACTAGGTCAATAGGACAATGATCCTTCAATGCTTAGCTCAGGCTATTGAAATGCTAAGTGGAGCCGGCTTGTGAAATACCTTTTTTATTGTGTTCTGCAGGTGATTAGCTGTTGTCAGAGACGGGACGTCTCTGGGAGATAATTACCTCCACTAAATGACTTTTAGAATGTGATTGAAGTTCATTGTATGTGTATTGTATAGTGGGGAATTGCAGACGAGACGCCTAGTCACCTCGTCAGGCTAAATGATTAGATAATCATCATAGGGGGCCCACAACTGAAAGACCACCCAGGACCCACCGCCGCTACCGTTTCAGAAAAAAAATGCAGTAATAAGTGAATAATGTTGTGAAACAAGGATAAGGGGGACTAATCATGTTAATTATTCTGATTGCTTCGTTGTACCTTATATAACGCTGTAGTAATTACCTCTTCTATATGAGGAGCCAAGCTGTCTAGATAACGTGTTCTATTACAATTAGTAATTAACTTCACTGATGTCATTATCTAAAGGAATGTGTCTTGACAGGGTCGGCACCAGAGTGTCTACCTATAATCTGTATGGAAGCCCCAGTGTGTGAAAAGGGGGTGGAGATTTCATTGGTCTGTGATTGATGATAAGCTTGTAAACTGTATTTAACCAGCAGAATGCTGCCATTAAAGAGAGTCCTGTTTGAACATACATACAGCCTGCCTGGTGTGTGTTCTTAATGGGTCCGAACGGCACATAGCTGTAGTTCGGATCCCGGAGCCTTGGATGACCGAACCATCAGACGTTGCAATCTGCAAGCTGACTCAATAGTAGCAGAGGAGTGTCGGGAGAGCAGAACCGAGCAAGCAAGGGTCTCGTCACAAAAGAAAACAATAAAAACCTGGTAGGGATTTGAACCCTTCACTACTGTATTCAAAACGTATTTTTTTTTTTTGGCATATGTACACTTCAGCTGTATTAACAGTATAAAGTTTAAAGAATGTATACAAAATCACACATTTTTGCCCGTATTTACAAAATGTGCAAAAAATGTGTGTTTCTACTGCAGTGCCATTCATTGACAATGGCACCCCGAACACAGTAAAACTGACATGCTATTGTTGCGTGAAAAAAAATCCAAGTCAAATATGTCAAAATGCACAGTTTAAAAAGTATTTGAAGCTCAGAAAGGTGCATGATCTACTTTGCTACATTTGCGTAGGGTGGCCCATTTAAATGAGCTGCCCTATGAGTGTAGCAGGACAATGCACATAAACAAAAATAGATGAAGCAAGGGTTCACAGAATGCTATAGTCTGACAGATGCCTTGAACAAATTGATTAGAAATGTAGAATATTATCTTGAGAGAGCAGTGTAAATATTATTTCTTTCAAGCATTGTACACATTCAGTTGAGTATTAAATTAAATATAAATGTTCAAATAGAATATTAACCACTGAGCTACAACTACTACAAACAGAAGTCATCAAAAAATTTTACATCATAGATACGGAGTCAACAGTGGTAGACAGAAATGCCTTATGCCCCTTGATATAGTACACTGCCATCTGAAAACAAACAGGGACCCCACGGGGCCAAGTTGCATATGGATAAACCCTTCATTTACATTGCGCATGACTCCATCATTCCGCAACCTAATTGTCCTTTACAACTAGTGTCGCAGAAATGAGGATGGTGTAAGTATGTCCTGACTCCTAAAGGCCTAGGTAGTACTTGACATATTTGAATATCCAAGAATGGGTGGCAACCCATCATGGAAAGGGCTAAAGAAGAGCACAATAAAACCAAAGAGAAAGGGAAGAAAAAGGTGAAAGAGAGAAGGAAGAAAAGGGGGCCCACAACTGAAAGACCACCCAGGACCCACCGCTGCTGCCGTTTCAGAAAAAAAAAAATGCAGTAATAAGTGAATAATGTTGTGAAACAAGGATAAGGGGGACTAATTAAAGAAGCTATGCAGCAAAAAAAAAGTATAAATGACTATCCCTCATTTAAAAACACAAAACGCAGTAATATGCGATAATAGTTGAATAAATGACTATCCCTCATTTAAAAAAACAAAAAATACAATAATATGCGATAATATGTGAAGCAGTGATAAAATTGCTTGAAACAAAAGCAGATATTTTATAATTTTTTATGTAAAATCACATGAATATCTGCTTTTGATTCAAGCACTTGTATCTCTATTTCACTTATTATTGCATATTACTACATTATTATTATTTATTTATTTTAAATGAGGGATAGTCATTCTTGTCTACTTAGCAATTTTTTTTTCTTATTATTACATATACGCAAATAAACAGGGTATCCCATGATGGGAATCATGGGCCAAATTCCCAAAAAAGCTGCCTAACTTAACTTTCAGCAGTTAAGTTACACTGACTTAAAATTTCTACCTAAGGGCCATATTCTCAGAGAAGTTACGATGGAGTAAGTCAGATACTCTATCGTAACTCCCTTTTTAGGCCAGTGTATCTATGCTCCTGATTCTCAGAATCATTTTTGCATAGATACACTTAAGATCCGCCATCTTACACTGGCGGATCTTAAATGCAATGACGCCGGCCGCCGCTAGATGGCATTTACGTGAAGGAGTCATTTGCATATGCAAATGATCCTTCTACGCCGATTCCCGAACGAGTTCGCGTCGCGTAACCGTCGCTAACGTCGTTTGCGTAAGCGGAAACTTACCCCTGCTATATGAGGGGTAAGTTTCCGCAAGTCTCGCCTAGGCCATGTTACGGATGGCGTCGGGTCCCCGTCGTGTTTTTTCGTCGGATACGTCGTTTACGTAAGTCGTTCTTGAATACGACTTTACGTCAATGACGCACACGTCGGCGTCATTGACGTTTTCCGCCGAGAACTTAAGTGCCTCCGTCGCAAGGCGGTCCTCCTCTCCGGGGGGCGTTTAAAATTTAAATGAGGCGCGCTCCCGCGCCGGCCGTACTGCGCATGCGTGTGACGTAATTTTCCAGACGTGCAGCGCGCGAACGCAATTGACGCCGGGCTTTGTGGATTGCGACGGGACACTAAAGTTGCGACGGGTGAAAAAAAATATACGCGCCGGGAAAACAAATAATTATAAAAAAAAATGACAGCGTCGCTCGGCATGCATTCCTGAGAGGGAGAACTCCATGCCAATTTTCAAAGAAAAAACCGGCATGGGTCCCCCCCCCCCAGGAGCATACCAGGCCCTTAGGTCTGGTATGGGATGTAAGGAGACCCCCCCTACGCCGAAAAATCGATGTAGGGGGTCCCCCTACAATCCATACCAGACCCGTATCCAAAGCACGCTACCCGGCCGGTCAGGAAAGGGAGTGGGGACGAGCGAGCGCCCCCCCCCTCCTGAGCCGTGCCAGGCCGCATGCCCTCAACATGGGGGGGTTGGGTGCTCTGGGGCAGGGGGGCGCACTGCTCATGTTGATGAGGACAGGACCTCTTCCCGACAACCCTTGCCATTGGTTGTCGGGGTCTGCGGGCGGGGGCTTATCGGAATCTGGGAGTCCCCTCAAATAAGGGGGCCCCCAGATACCGGCCCCCCACCCTAAGTGAATGGATATGGGGTACATCGTACCCCTACCCATTCACCTGGAGGCAAAAAGTTAAAGTTATTAAACACACAACACAAGGGTTTTTAAAATAATTTATTAGTCTGCTCCGGAGGCCCCCCTGTCTTCTTTATTAGCTCTAATACCAGGGGGGGCTTCTTCTTCCACTCTCCGGGGGTCTTCTCTGCTCTCCGGGGGGGGTTTCTTCTTCCGCTCTCCAGGGGGGGGTCTTCTCCGCTCTCCGGGGGTCTTCTTCTATCTTCGCCGCTCTCCGCTGTTGACTCGGCGCACCCCGGTTCTTCTCCAGCTGTCCGGTGCCTTCTTCTTCAGCGCTGGCTGCCTGCTATCTTCGTGTGTTAGCTCAATTACTAACAGGCAGCCAGCGCGGTCTTCTGTGACGTCAGGTTCTTCTTCTCCCTTCTTCCGATGTTGACACGTCGCCTCTTCTCACTGCAATGATGGAAGCGCGCCTTGCATCCCATTTATATAGGCATCACCGTCCCATCATGCTCCGGTAGGTACCCACGTGGTGGGTGCCTACCCACGTGCACCCACCACGTGGGTACCTACCGGAGCATGATCTGCTTAAGTCCTCATTTGCATACTCAAAGCTGCCCCCAGCGGCGGATGCGGTACTGCATCCTAAGATCTGACCGTGTAAGTGTCTTACACATGTCAGATTTTCTGCCTAACTTTGGAAAAAGCCTTTTGAGGATCGTTTCCAAAGTTAGGCACAGACTGAACAGCAGTTCCGCCTGCGTATCTCTTTTGGGAATCAGGCCCCATGTTTTCAACAGATGCATTAATATAGAGATTTCAGAGAATAGCGAGCCAGGAATAAAGATACATAACACGTCAACAGAATGTAAGAGGAAATTTATAGACCAAGCCCAATACAGCACAATAGAGAAACCGGTAGTGGGGGAAACCTCCGCTCATCTCTCTGCTTTAATGTCAGGGATATAAGGCATGCCTAGACCAGAAAGGTCATGTCACCTGATACCTCTGTAGAATGAGGTAGGTGAGCCTGGTATAGATGGTGACAAAAGTATCCACCTTTTCCTATTTCCCATGAAAAGGATCTTTCTGTATACAGTAGAATGCATGGGTCTCTCTGTATACAATACAATGCATGGATCCCCATGTATACAGTACAGTACATGGATCTCCATGTATACAGTACAGTACATGGATCTCCATGTATACAGTACAGTACATGGATCTATTACAGTGCAGTCATCTCTCTATATACAATGCATGGCTCTCTATATATACCCCCTATAGCTGCTGCATTGTTAATGTATTTGTTGTCATCTATACAGTGGTGGAACTACCAGGTTTCTTGCACCAGGTCTTTGAGGTCTCTATTTCCACCTCTCACGTCACCACTGTTTACCTTGCTGCTATCCGGAAGGACGGGCGGATAGTGAGAGCCAGCTGGCTTCAGCTAAATATACACATTATTTTTTTATTCCACAAGCATGTGAGTGCAATGTACTTTTCATACAAATAAATGTTTTTAGAGACGTTATCACACTATATTGGCGTTCTTTCCTTTCATTGGATCACCCTGAATAGGAACTCTGACCGAGTGAACTAAGGTGGAACGTATAGAGGGACATTACACAGGAGGCTCCGGGAAACCTTACACAGGGCTGTTAACCACACGCGCTATTGATCTCACTCATAGAGATCCATTTTAGCTGGTAAGCAGATGTGTAATAAGAGGTGGAGGTTTCATCTATTCTCCTTTTTGGCACGGTTTCCTTCGGATCTGTCTGGCACTGCTTTTTAGACATTTTTGAATTCACAGAATTGGACTCTATGGACTAATTGTCTCTCACTTATACTTTGATATCATACAGTCACAGTGTCATATTTGCACATTACTATATGTGTACTTAACATTTGTGTTTATTATTCTATCACTCGAATATTTGACAATCATGCAGCGAAGCTTTATTTTTTATTGTTTATGCTATTGATGTTTATATCTGACATTATTTTTGTTGCAGCAGCACGATTTGCACAATTGAATCAGTTTGTGATTCAATACCCTTTATTTAATTATTCACTTTTTTTGAGACCTGCGCAGCATTTTTTCCACACATTTGCATTGTTTAGCAGTGAAAACTGTAATTTTAGGTACTTTTTTGCAGTTTCAGTAAAAAGTGCGGCTCTGCCAGTACATTTCCAGATTTTTGCCAGTAAAAAATTGGTGCTGTTTGTAAATTTTGGCATCCTGCCAGTAAATTTCATTTCAGGGGGTTAGCAACACTGCTCATAAAGTGATTCTATGGCTGCCTCATCACCAATTAAAGAAAAACCTTACACACAACAGTGAGCAATGATGACACAGTCACAGTGCCCCCTGTTGTGGGATAAATATTACCGTATTTTCCGGCGTATAAGACGACCCGGCGTATAAGACGACCCCCTAATTTTCCAGGAAAATTTTTGGTTTTGGGATATACTCACTGTATAAGACTACCCCCTTTTTTTCAAGCCCCACTGTGCCATTACATGCCCCCACTGTGCCATTACATGCCCCCACTGTGCCATTACATGCCCCCACTGTGCCATTACATGCCCCCACTGTGCCATTACATGCCCCCACTGTGCCATCACATTACATGCCCCCACAGTGCCATCACATTACTTTCCCCCACAGTGCCATCACATTGCATGCCCCCACAGTGCCATCACATTGCATTCCCCCACAGTGCCATCACATTGCATTCCCCCACAGTGCCATCACATTGCATTCCCCCACAGTGCCATCACATTGCATTCCCCCACAGTGCCATCACATTGCATGCCCCCACAGTGCCATCACATTGCATGCCCCCACTTTCCCCCCCACTGTGCCATCACTCACGTTTTTCAGGCCGGTGACAGTCTCCGTCTGCTGCGAGCGTCCATGATTTCAAAGCCGCGCGCCGTCTTCTCAGCGTGTCCTGTGATTGGCAGAACACAAATTTTCCCAGTAGCGCCTCTGTTCTATGTTCCGCCAATCACGGATGCCTTCTCATCTCGTCCGAGGATGAGAAGGCATCCGTGATAGGCGGAAAACAGAACAGAGGCGCTGCTGGGAAGATTTCTGTTCCGCCTATCACAGGACAGCGAGGACGTGCTGAGAAGACGGCGCGCAGCTTTGAAATTATGACGATCGCAGCTGCACGGAGACCGTACCTGGCGTATAAGACGACCCCCGACTTTGGATGCATTTTTTTGCATCCAAAAAGTCGTCTTATACGCCGGAAAATACGGTACACATTACTGAACTGAAACTTGCAGCAGACTTGCAGAATGTTTGCAAAGAATGTTGATCTGGAGTCTTGCAATATTGACTTGCTGCAATTGTGCAACAAACTTGTGAAGCCTGGCAAGTCTAGCAATAGCTTAGCAAGTCATTTCTAAATGTGCAGCACAATAACTTGCTATCTGGGTTGTTTCATAGAAACAAATCATTTTTGTATGATAGATTAATTATTTTATGCAACGACACAGGGTTTAGCATTATATATGATTGTTGGATTTAATGTATTTCACAAGTGTGCAGTAAAGGATTATGTTAACCCCCCTGGCGGTATCCCCGAGCGTGACTCGGGGTTGATTTTTTCTACCAAAATCGGTAACCCCGAGTCACGCTCGGGGTAGATATGCAGAGCCTGCAGCGTGCGCTGGCTTACCTTCTCCTGGATCCAGCGATGTCACCACGCTGTGTGAGCGAGCGGGACCTCGCTCGATTCACACAGCGTCCTCCTGTGCCGCCGATCTCCGTTCCCTGCAACGTTACGACGCACGGGAGCGGAGATCGGCGCCAAATTCAAAAAAGTAAACAAACACTATACATACAGTATACTGTAATCTTATAGATTACAGTACTGTATGTAAAAAAACACACACCCCTTGTCCCTAGTGGTCTGCCCAGTTACATGCAGGTCATTTTATATAATAAAAACCTTTTTTTCTGCCTGAAAACTGTAGATTGTCCATAGCAACCAAAAGTGTCTTTTTATGTCAAAAATGGTTTTAGATCAGCTAGAAAACAGCGATAATAAATTATAATCACTTGCAGAATTGTGCGATAGCGATTTGCGGGGAAATTCGTCATAAAAAAAAATAATAATGACAGCAACAATTCTGCAACTGAGCAAATTTCAGTGATTTTGAGTTGATTACATTATTGAATAATTTTTATTTTAATTATATTATTACTTGCTATAATTATTTATAATTATTTATTATATTATAATTTAAAATGTTGTTTTTAAAAAAATGTCATACCCGGGATGCCTATTAGATTCTTGTTTGGTCAGATTTAATCACAGGCCTACAGTATAAAACACCAAATTTCCTTGCAAATAATTGTACCGCTTTCAGCATGTTTTTTCAGACAGAATCATACCGCCAGGGAGGTTAATAGCAGTGGGTTCACTATCACCAGATTGTGGGATTATGGATTTCCACTGCTTGCTTCTTTTTTCTTGCCAAAAACAGAGACTTGTATGACTGCAGTGTGCCTAAAATAAATAAGTTATCTTCTCTACCGTTCTTGTGTTCATCAACCCTTTGTTAGACATTTTGCTTATGCATACCATAAAGGACAAAGACTGCATCAAGTGTGCAATAAAGTAAATAAAAAAAAACTGTAAAAAAAAATATTCATTTGTAAAAAGGCTCAATGAATTGTAAGTAGAGGAGTATCGTACTGCATGGATCAGCACTAGGTTCAAGCACTAGATAGTGTACAGTATTGTATACACGTGTAGCTGGAATAGACGTAGAGTACATTACATTTTTCCTATAACAGTATAGCATTTTTTTTTGTAACATGTTTTTTTTTTTTTATTGGAAAACAAACTTTATTGATAAGTATATGCATGGTACATAAATCGTTATAAGCCAACGTGACCAAAACAATAGTACATACTGTACATGAACAAATTGAAGTATCTGTGTGACATAACGTTAAATACCCAACAGAAGTGGAACCGGTACACAATAAAGAAGAAAAGAAAAAAAACGGGGGGGGGGGGAGAGAATGAGCAATAAATGAGGAATAAACAAGTACACGTTTCACCATCCCCCAACCATCTGTTTCAGACCTTCTCATACTTGAGCGGACACCCTCTATGTACATAGATCAGTTTCTTGTATGGAAGAGTGTCGTTAACCTCTTTTTTCCAACACTGGATTGTAGGAGGTAGGGCCTGCATCCAGTTATGGGCCACCACTTTTCTCGCCAAGAATAGCGTCTCATGTAAAAAGGTACGCAAGGGTTTGACAGCGTCTAATTCTGGCAGCAGGACAAGCAGGGACATCTTTTGGCCTAGAGTAGCAGGGGAGCCCATCTGGTCATGCAGGAAGCGTATCACCTGTATCCAGTATGCCTGGATAGTAGGGCAGGACCATATGAGATGGTAGAAGGAGCCTGGGGTATGGTCGCATAGGCGGCACCCTGGATTGTACATGGGTTTGAAACGTGCTATCCTCTGAGGATGTATGTATCTATGTATAATATACAACTGCGTGAGGCGGTCTGACGGTTTGGGGGAAAAAATGTTCACGTCCTCCAAAATTTCATCCAAATTCTCATCCTCAATTAGTTGAACATCCACCTCCCATCTAGTCTTGGCAGCATAGGCCAAGGCTGTGGTACTTTTCGAGACGGATGACGGAGCATAGGGTTTTGTAACATGTTTAACTTGGCATATGCACAGTTTATTGCTCAGCAAACAAATCACTGTTTTTACATTTTAATTTAGTTTTTTATTAATTTGATGTGTTTTTTTTCAGCAAAATGTTGGTGTGTGCATTGTGTGGTACATCTTATATGGACAGAAGTCAACAAGACAACCTTATTTGAACATTGAATGTGTGTGGCAAACGTGGACCTCACCATGTGCTTTGGCCCTCAATATACAGTATAATCAACTAGATAGTGTCAGTGATTGCAGTCTTTATACGCCAATATCCATATACATATGTGGGATAAGGGCATACCAAAAGTTTCTCCCTGCTGTCTAGCTTGTAGTAAATCATATGGGGCCATATTCTTAAACAAGTTACGTAGGCGTATCAACAGATACGCCTACGTAAGTCCCTTTCCTATGTTTAAGTGTATTCTCAAAATGAGATACACTTAAACATGCCTAAGATACACCAGCCTGCGCCGTTGTATCTTAGACTGCAATATTTACGCTGACCGCTAGGTGGCGGTCAGCGTAGAATATGCAAATGACTACTCACGCCGATTCTCGAACGTACGCTTGCCCGCCGTAGTGTTTTAACGTCGTTTCCGTAAGCGATACGCGGCGTAAAGATAAAGATGCCCCCTAGGTGGCGTACTCAATGTTAAGTATGGCCGTCGATCCCGCGTCGAAATTTCAAAATTGAACGTCGTTTACGTAAGTCGTCCGTGAATGGCGCTGGACGCCATTTACGTTACAGTCAAAACAAATGACGTCCGTGAGACGTCATTTAGCGCGATGCAAGTCGGGTAATTTACCCGACGGAGCATGCGCATTACGATCGGCGCGGGAGCGCGCCTAATTTAAATGATCCACGCCCCCTGCCTGGATCATTTGAATTAGGATGGCTTACACGGGTGGACTTTACGCGATGCCGCCGCAAGTTCACAGGTAAGTGGTTTGGGAATCCGGCACTTGCCACTTAAACTTGCGGCGGCGTAACGTAAAGTACATACGTTCCGCCGCCTGAAATGTATGAGAATATGGCCCATGGTATATAAACTGTTGTTTCTGCCTATATTGTATATTTCATTGTATTAACCCTTTAAAGAGCTCACAAAAACAGTACACATCATAAAAATTTCAGGTGTAATGCAGTATACCATTGGCTGATTTTATACTGTAGTTTGTAAAAGGATCTCTTTTGTGCCTTCTTGGTGAGTGACGTGATGTTAGTTGTCCAGAAGAGAAGCTCTGAGATGTACACTCCCAGTAATTTAGTACTGCCGACTTCCTCCACAGTCAAGCTGTCAGTAGGGGGGTGATCAACAGCGTTTCCCCATAAAATCCATCATATCCTCTTTTGTTTTACTTACATTAAAGTGGATGTAAATCTGAGTCATGAAATTTGATCTGGGCACATATATCTGCAGTATTTTGTTATCTCTCATCAAAGTCCTGTGTCCCGTAGCTGTCTCCTGCTCCTTCCTTCTGTTATCTGCCTGACAAGTTCTCCATCACATATGATAAAAGCAGCCAGAGTTTTGTGTTGGGGGAGATGCTATAAATATATTCGCAGAGCCCAGGACTATTCAACAAATAGTTCTCTAAAAGTCTCTACCTCCAATCAGCTGTGTCATGGACTTGGTAGACCACTAGGTGGCGCTAATCGCGCACCGGCGCGCAATAGCGGCAATAGCGCATTAGCACGCACGGGAGCGCGCGTTCGCGGCACGTCGGCGCGCACGGGTGCGTGCAATAGCGGCGCGCGCGGGCACGTGCAATAGCGGCGCGCGCGGGCACGTGCTGACGCCATTTTGGCGCCACTTAGGCTATTTAATGGGGCTCTCCCCATAGCCCCCTGCTGCTCAGTCAACAGCGTTCCTGTTTACCCTACCTGATACCTGTTACCTGATTGGCTCCTGTTTCCTGTGACCTTGGCTTACCATTGACCCTGCTGTTCTCCGCCTGCCCTGACCCTTGGCTTGTCTGACTTCGCTTCTGCCTCCTCCTTCCAAACGGTCTGCTGCCCGCCTGTTACTGATCCGGCTTGAACTACGACTCTGCTTTGGCTTCCCCCTGTACCTGATCCGCCCGCCTGTGTTTGACCCGGCCTGCCTGACTCTGCCAGCATCTGTACTACAGCACACCTCCCACCTGCTGCCTGTTCCAGCCATCTGCACCAAGCTCCTGTTGTCTGCTGTCTTACCTCCAGCATCTCTGCAGTTCCTGCACAGCATCTGTGGAGTCTTCAGGAGACCACCGCAGACCTGCACGGCACCTTCCTGGTGCTTGTGCGACTCTGAACTCTAGCGCTCCCTGTCTGCTCTACCAGGGGTTCCGGAGTCAGAGGAGCAAGAGTTGCCATTCCCTGCACGCCAGGCTCTGCTCTGTACCAGGTACGTGACAGTACTGAGCAGCCATGTCTGAGCCTGCGCAGGGAATGGACCCTATGACGGAACTTTGTCGCCATCTGGATGGCCTTACCCAAGCAGTCAGGGCCCTGCAGGAAGGCTATACCCGACTTGAAAATCGTGTCCAGGAACTGTCTACTCCATCCACTTCTTCTTCGTCTGGCGCATCCGCGTCACCTTCAGTTATTATGCTGCCTCCTGAACCTAAAGTGCCCATGCCTGAAAGATTTGCAGGAGAACGAAGCAAGTTTAGAGCGTTCCGGAATGCTTGTGAGCTCTACTTTGTGCTTCAGCCACGAACTTTCTCACTAGAAGCTACCAAAGTAGGTTTTGTTATGGCCCTCCTATCGGGTGAACCGCAGGCGTGGGCCCACCGTCTGATGGAGCAAAAGGACTTATCCCTTGACCGGTTGGACACGTTCTTTCAGGCTATGTCATTGTTGTATGAAGACCCTCATCAGGCCGCTACCGCTGAAGCCGCTTTGCATGCCCTCCTGCAAGGTCGCAGACCCGTTGAGGACTATGTAGCCGAGTTCAGAAGGTGGAGTGCGGACACTACCTGGAACAATTCGGCCCTTTGTTATCAGTTCCGCTTGGGCCTCGCCGAAGCACTTAAGGATGAACTCGCACGTGTAGGGGTCCCTGACACTTTGGAGGCTCTTATCAACCTAACCATCCAGATTGACAGACGCTTGAGGGAACGCAGGACTGAACGTGCCACCGGTCTGAATCGCCCAACATGGATGCTACCCCGGGTACCCGCGTACCCTAACCCGATTCCTCCAGCCCCGACCACTGCCTCTAGAGACATTCCAGAACCCATGCAGCTGGGTTTGATCCGCCCTTCTCTCACTGCTGAGGAACGACTTCGACGCCGGACAAACAACCTTTGCCTCTACTGCGGAGAGTCCGGCCACTACGTGAGGACCTGCCCAGCAAAATTCCGTAAGTGCACCTTCATGTCATCTGTCCCCTCACCCATTGTCTTCAACAAATCTGCTCATCTGGCTGTCCCCGTTTTATTGCAGCTTCCAGGAAGGGATATACGGACCAGCGCCATACTTGATTCCGGGGCCTGCAGCTGTTTTCTGGACTCTGCCTTTGCCACTCATCACCATATTCCGTTGCGCCCAAGGGCTGTTGGACTGTCTGTACACTTGGCCGATGGGTCTATCTTGAAATCCGGGCCAGTCACCCAAGAAACCTTGCCCATCGCCACTACCATCTCGGACAGTCATCGAGAACTTTTATGCCTGGATGTTATTGAATCCCCTCTGTTCCCTATAATCCTGGGCATACCCTGGCTCCAGGCTCACAACCCTCAGATAAACTGGACTACCGGTGAGATTTGCTTTTGTTCCACCTACTGTCAACAACACTGCTTGCAGACAATCTCATCTCCCCCTCTTTGCTTTGCATGGACTCCGACATTGACATCCGCCAATCCGTCCCCGAGGTGTACCATGAGTTCCTGGACGTCTTCAGCAAAAAGGGGGCTGACACCCTTCCCCCTCACCGACCATACGACTGCCCGATTGAGCTCCTCCCCGGGGCCGAAATCCCTTTCGGAAGAATTTTCCCCCTAACTGAACTAGAACTTGGAAATCTACAGACTTATGTCGACGATAACCTCAAGAAGGGGTTTATCCGCCCCTCTACCTCACCAGCAGGGGCAGGAATTTTCTTCGTCGAGAAGAAGGACCATTCTCTCCGCCCCTGCGTGGATTACCGCGAGCTTAATAAGGTAACAATAAAAAATCGATACCCTCTCCCGCTGGTGCCGGAACTATTCCAAAGACTGGGAGCAGCGGTCATTTTTACGAAACTGGACTTGCGGGGGGCCTATAACTTGGTACGAATACGGGACGGCGACGAATGGAAGACTGCCTTCCGCACCCGCTTCGGCCACTTTGAGTACTTGGTGATGCCCTTCGGGCTCTGCAACGCGCCTGCCACATTCCAGCACTTCGTGAATGACATCTTTAAAGACTACCTTGACCTCTTTGTCGTGGTCTACCTTGATGACATCCTCATTTTTTCCCCTTCTGTTGTCAAACATCGGGAACACGTCAAAAGCGTACTTAAGCGACTCCGAATACACGGATTATACGCCAAACCTGAAAAATGTGAGTTTGAATGTGAAAGCATACAGTTCCTGGGACTTGTTATTTCAGTCAACGGCATTGAGATGGACCCGCAGAAGGTTACGGCAATCCTTGAGTGGCCTGCGCCCACAGATAAAAAGGGCATCCAACGCTTTATCGGGTTTGCCAATTTCTACAGAAAGTTCATTAGGGGGTTTTCCAATATCATCGCCCCCATAACTGGCCTAACCAAACAAACTGTCCGGTTCCGTTGGTCCCCTGAAGCCCAAGGAGCTTTTGAGGCGTTGAAGAAACTGTTTACGTCTGCACCGGTCCTTAGACACCCAGATGCCAGCCTGCCCTATATCTTGGAGGTGGACGCTTCGGAGACGGCAGTCGGGGCGGTGCTTTCCCAAAGACAGGGGCCAAAGGCCCTTCTCCACCCGGTTGCTTTTTTTTCCCGCAAACTATCTGACGCGGAACGGAACTATGATGAGGGTGACCGAGAACTTTTAGCGACCAAGGCAGCGCTGGAGGAGTGGCGGTACTTATTGGAAGGTGCAGCGCACCCAATTTTGATCTCTACAGATCACAAGAACTTAGAATACCTGAGAGTAGCCAAGAGACTAAGACCACATCAAGCCAGATGGGCGCTTTTTTTTACCAGGTTCACTTTCCATATAACGTACAGGCCAGGGTCGAAGAATACCAAGTCCGATGCTCTTTCCCGGATGTACTGCGATTCTGAAAACCCTGCTCCTCCGGACACTATCTTATCTTCGGGAAATTTTCTGTTGCTTCAGGATGACCTATTGTCACGGATCAAACAGGCCTCTGCAGGAATGGCCTCCTCTTCGGATACAAATTTGCAACTCAGAGATGGCTTGTTGTGGCATGAGGACAGGATTTTTGTGCCGGAAGACTTACGGGTCAGTGTCCTGAGTCTCTGTCATGACCATGAGCTGGCTGGCCATTTTGGGGTACAGAAGACCTCGGAACTCTTGCAGCGCACGTTTTGGTGGCCCCAGCTTATGAAAGACTGTAAGAGTTATGTGGAGTCGTGCACCACGTGCATCCGAAGTAAAGGGAGCAAATCCAGAGCCTGGGGACTGTTGAAGCCTTTGCCCGTACCAGAGAGACCATGGAGAATGATCTCCATGGATTTTATTGTTGAGATCCCTCCTTCTGAGGGTTTCACCACCATTTTTGTGACAGTGGACAGACTATCCAAGATGGCACACTTTCTGCCCATGAGGGGTACACCTTCTGCTCCCGAAACTGCTAAAATCTTCATTAAGGAAATTGTGCGGTTACACGGCATCCCCGCAAATATCGTGTCAGATCGTGGAGTACAGTTTACTTCCAGGTTCTGGAGAGCGCTCTGCGAGTCCCTCAAGATTGAGCTGTCGTTCTCATCTGCTTATCACCCACAATCAAATGGCCAAACTGAGAGGACAAACCAAACTTTAGAACAATACCTACGCTGTTTCTCTTCGTTCTCCCAGGAAGATTGGGTCTCTCTACTTCCACTGGCTGAATTCGCATATAATAATTCAATTCACTCTGCTACCAAACAATCCCCTTTCTTTGCGAATTACGGCTACCACCCGCTATTTTTGTCTAATCGTGTCCCGGAATGTACGGTGCCCGCCGTCCAAGAGACATTAGACTTCTTCAGCGCTAACAACAGGCTTCTCCAGGAAACTATGGCAAAGACTCAGGAGCATAATAAGGAGGTATTTGATAAAAGGCGAAGAGGAGAACTCAACCTGGAACCTGGGGATCTGGTATGGTTGTCTACTGTGAACTTGAGACTTGCCTGTCCGTCTAAGAAACTGGGGCCTAAGTTTATGGGGCCATTTCCAATCAGAAGGAAGATCAACAGTGTGGCCTATGAACTCGAATTACCAGAGTCTTTCCGCATCCATCCGGTCTTTCATGTCACCCTCCTGAAGCCTGACATCACCAACCCCTTTCCTGGGCGAAGCACTGATCCACCCGAACCGGTCTTGGTTAACGGTGAGGAGGAATTCGAGATTGAGTCTATCCTTGACTGCAGAAAAAGGCGCAATCAGGTTCAGTTCCTGGTGAAATGGAAGGGCTATGGCCCTGAGGAAAACTCCTGGGAACCTGAACGTAACATCCACGCTAAGAGCTTGATTCGGTCCTTCAAGAACGCTCATCCACTCAAGATGTCTCAGTTGGGCATCCGGAGGCTGCCCATTGGAGGGGGGCAATGTCATGGACTTGGTAGACCACTAGGTGGCGCTAATCGCGCACCGGCGCGCAATAGCGGCAATAGCGCATTAGCACGCACGGGAGCGCGCGTTCGCGGCACGTCGGCGCGCACGGGTGCGTGCAATAGCGGCACGCGCGGGCACGCGCAATAGCGGCACGCGCAATAGCGGCACGCGCGGGCACGTGCTGACGCCATTTTGGCGCCACTTAGGCTATTTAATGGGGCTCTCCCCATAGCCCCCTGCTGCTCAGTCAACAGCGTTCCTGTTTACCCTACCTGATACCTGTTACCTGATTGGCTCCTGTTTCCTGTGACCTTGGCTTACCATTGACCCTGCTGTTCTCCGCCTGCCCTGACCCTTGGCTTGTCTGACTTCGCTTCTGCCTCCTCCTTCCAAACGGTCTGCTGCCCGCCTGTTACTGATCCGGCTTGAACTACGACTCTGCTTTGGCTTCCCCCTGTACCTGATCCGCCCGCCTGTGTTTGACCCGGCCTGCCTGACTCTGCCAGCATCTGTACTACAGCACACCTCCCACCTGCTGCCTGTTCCAGCCATCTGCACCAAGCTCCTGTTGTCTGCTGTCTTACCTCCAGCATCTCTGCAGTTCCTGCACAGCATCTGTGGAGTCTTCAGGAGACCACCGCAGACCTGCACGGCACCTTCCTGGCGCTTGTGCGACTCTGAACTCTAGCGCTCCCTGTCTGCTCTACCAGGGGTTCCGGAGTCAGAGGAGCAAGAGTTGCCATTCCCTGCACGTCAGGCTCTGCTCTGTACCAGGTACGTGACAAGCTGTCTTGGCTGTATGCCCAGGTTTCTCTGCAGTCTTAACCAGGAAGAGAAAATCTGCTAACTCAAAGAGCACTTTCTAAAGGATATATACAGTTAAATACAGCAGATTTAATCGCTGTGTATCATCTGAGACTGTTCACTTACTTCACTGGGTATATGTGAGGGTTTACATCCACTTTAAGGGACAGGTTATTTATACTACACCATTTAACCAATTGTGCCACTTCCTCTCTGTAAACTGCTTCATCATTGTTTCTGATGAGACCTACCACAGTTGTGTCATCCGCAAACTTGATGATGTGGTTGGAGCTGGACTTAGCAGTACAGTCGTGGGTCAGCAATGTGGAGAGTAGTGGGCTGAGCACACAGACCTGCGGGTCACCTGTGCTCGAGGTGCTACGGCCGACACGGACTGACTGAGATAGGTTAGCTTACAACTTTTATACCAGTGCATATAAGCTTCTTTCCTTTGCTAGTTGTAAAGTTGTAATTGTACAATAGATTTCATAACATATCATATATGACTGCATGTGGAAAAAATTGTGGGAGCAACTGCGCTAATATATAAAAATGAACACACTAATGCTCTTAAAAAATACACGTGTGTAAACAAAATCAATGTAAATAAAGCTGCACCTTCCTGTAAATATTGTACAGTAAAACATAAATGGAAAAAACAAGATGCGCTATATAAAAAGAAACAAACTTTTTCTAAATAATCATGACATAGATCAATGTCCATATATGATCTAAAAACAAAAAGAAAGTCCAGATCCCCAGTGAAGTGAAGGAAACAGAAAAATTAGTCCATAAGTGCTTGATCTAAAACTGTAGTGACGATCCAATGAATAGCAAAACCTCCACCATGAATCAAGATGTCTGCTTACCAGATGACCAGCGGTCTCTTAATTAAAAGAAGACCAGAAAAGGCGTGTAGATAAACACTATGGTAGTTGGATTGTAGAAAAGCTGTATAGCAAGTACACCTCCGTCTCAAGCCAATCGATGGAAAATTGGGGTCCCGATAATCATGGAAGACACATAAGGGCCACAATAGTGTAGTAACGTAGGTAACATTTATTAAAAAGAAGAAAAAAACGCACTTACATATAAACGATAAAATTTAGGCATGTCAAAATTTGGAGCTCCGGCCGGAAGCCAACCAAAAAAGACCCGTCCAGGTAGGTAGGGAAAGGTGAAGTCAACGGGGGGTGATCCGGTACAACACTCGTTCCGCCCGACCGGTTTCGCGAAAACTCGCTTCCTCATAGGGCACGGGTAACATACCAGATCACCCCCCTTAAATAACACAAGAAATTAGAATGGCCACTGGGCGTCATCGTACTCACGTGAACGCGCATGCGCGCGCACCGGAAACAATCCAGGTCAGACCAAGTCTGACTCTAGTGTCCTCAGCGCCAGTGCGCATGCGCCCACGCCCAGCGGAACCCAGGGTAGCAAAAATACGGGAAAATACCCGATCCGGATAAGCAGGCATCAGATCCAGAGGTCTGAAGCCGGATACCACGAAAACGGGACCCGTGACAGGAGTATGCCCGACCCCAAGACCGCACCGTGACAATCAGGGTGACCTCCGCATCACGTGACCGGAACGTCGACGTCACACGTCGGCGTGCAGCCGTAGTGACCCCGAGCCACCAGGAAGCACGGCACGGACCAGAAACTACAGGGCCAGGCCTCGTTATGAATTACAGGCTCCGCCTCCCTGACGCACTGATTGGTCAGAGAAGCCAAGCCTCGTTCTGGGTGTGATGAAAATGCCGTACAGTCACAATAGCATCCCCAGGAAACAAATAGGGAAAATAAATGCATGGATCCGCAGAGCACATTAATACTCTAGTGGACCAAAATTATAGCTATATAACTGACACAGCTGTACATCACAAGACCCAAACTGATAAAAAATGTAACAAAATTAATAAAAGCATTAATAATGTTTAAAAAGTGCTGTCATATTTCAAACATATATTAACCCTCACTGACATGACCAGCATGCATACAGCGAAAGTTCAACACTATTACCTAGCCCATATAATAGAAATATATATATATAAAATATCCTTCTTATAATATTATAAGCACAAAAATATAAAATTACATCAAACTGTGACTTAAAAAATAAATACAATCTACTACATTCACTGAATTAATCCAAACAGCTGGGCACTGCAGATGGAACTGAAGGACCCACTAAACACAATATCTCTAAATCGCATATTCCCAAAAAATCTCTCCAGATTAGGCACATATGGATATGATAGAGAAAAACATTTTTAAAATTTCTTTAGAAAACCCTTCAAAAAAAAAAAAAAAAACTTTTTTCAAAAAAATTTTCTTCAAAAAAATTCTTTTTCCCTTTATGAATTATTAATGAAAGCATTAATATCCGTATCAATATTAAGCCCAAACGGCGTATAGGTTTTGACCCGGTGAATCCAGGCCATTTCCTGTCTCGAAATCTCACGGACTAGGTTACTGCCTCTCCAGTGCGGACGATATTTATCGATTCCGATGAACAAAATATTGGATGGATCTCTATTGTGCTTTAAGTCAAAATGTCTAGAGACAGAATGTTTGTCAAAACCACTTCTGATTTTGGCAATATGCTCATTGAGCCTAACTGACAGGGCCCTCTTAGTGCGGCCGATGTACTGAAGGCCACAAGGGCACTGGATAAGGTATATCACACCTTTCGTCGAACAGGTTATGAAAGGTTCAACATCAAATGTTTGTTGAGTGGCTGTGGACTGGAAGGAACAAATTTTCCTCTCCCTGCACCTATTCAGGGTACAGACCTGACAACGTTTACATCTGTAATATCCTGTAAGATTCTCAAGGAAAGTCCTTGATGCCTTCGGAGGGTCATGTACACTGGGAGCAATACGACTCCCAATTGTAGATGCACCCCTGAACACCACACTAGGCCTAGCTGGGAGAATTGGAGCCAACACCTGGTCAGTAGTGAGAATATGCCAGTGCTTCTGGATTAATTTCTTAACATTAAAGTGCTGTGCAGAAAATGTTGTAATAAAAGGTAGAGAGAATCTATCACCTTGATCTCCCTTGATTTTGTCTACAAGGAGTGATGCTCTGTCAATGCTCCTAACCTTCTCCATTGATTGGAGTAGACTGTTACCATCATATCCCTTCTCCTCGAATCTTTTGGAAAGAATCGAGGCCTGTCTCTCGAATGTCAGGGGATTGGTGCAGTTTCGTTTAATGCGCATAAACTGTCCCAAAGGAACAGATTTTAACCAAGTTGGTAAATGGCAACTGTCTAGGGGTATATAGGCGTTGCGATCAGTTGGTTTGAAAAAAGTAGACGTAACAAATCTGCCATCCTCAATAGTAATCTGGAGGTCCAAAAAGTGAATGGAGTGTTGACTAGTCTCAAAATTAAATTTAATTCCCCTAGTGTTCTGATTCAACTCGGCCATAAAGCTGAGGAGATCTGCCTCACTACCATCCCAGAGGAGGAGGACATCGTCGATATACCTCGACCAGAGTAGAATCTCGGGTCTACGGTGATCATCAACGACGTCCTCCTCCCACTTGGCCATGAAGAGGTTGGCCAGGCTAGGGGCATATTTAGCCCCCATGGCCACACCCCTATCCTGGCGGTAAAACATGTTATCAAACATGAAATAATTATGGGAGGCCGCGTAAGTTAACAAGACCATAATAAAACCTATTTGAGCTTGTGCAAGGTCAGACTGTCTAGCTAAGAACATCTGCACCGCCTCAAACCCCAAATGATGGGGAATAATAGTGTACAAGGAGGTCACATCTGCTGTGACCATCCATATACCGGTCTTGGGGAAAATATTAGCGAGTGTATTAATAACCTGCTTCGTGTCCTTGATATACGAAGGAATCTTTTGTACGAGTGGCTGTAGAAAAGAGTCTATATACTTGCCCACCCGGGACGTGATAGAATCAATACCACTGACGATAGGTCGTCCCGGGGGGCAAGTCAAGCTCTTATGGATCTTAGGTAGGTAATAGATCACAGGTGTCCGTGGGGCGCTGGGCACCAAATAAAGGGCCTCCTTGTTGGTCAAGATGCCACTTTGGAGCCCCTGTTTGACCAAAACCTCTAGTTCCTTTTTGTATCCACTTATTGGATCCCTAGCAAGAGGGGTATAAGTGTCAACATCATCAACGAGCCTATGCAATTCTTTAAAGTAGTCACACTGGTCTAGAACAACTATACCACCCCCCTTATCCGCGGGTCGGATGACCAAAGCCTTATTCTGACATAGTGATTCCAAACCCATTGTAAGGTCTCTACTCATTCTGGATTTGCTCACTTTAAGTTTATCCAGGTCATTGAGCACCACGTCCCTAAAGACTTTGATGCTTGGAGCTAGTGATCCTGGTGGATTAAAGAGCGAAGCATTAGACAAGGACGAATGTTTATATTCGGTAGTTGCCTGTTGTGCAGAGATGGGGTTAGAAAGAAAATGGCGTTTAATACTGAGACGTCTAGTAAATTTATGCACATCCATATACGTTTGGAATTTACTTAGATTTCTAGGGGGGGCATATTTCAGTCCCTTGTCTAGAAGTTTTTTTTCCTGGTCAGTCAGGACTTGTTGGCTAAGATTGTAGATGCCTACTCCTAGATTCTTTTTCTCTTTGGCCGACTGGGCCCGCCTCCCCCCCCTGGTCCCTCTCTTCGTTTTGAGATGTTTCCCTGACCAGCGGGGGCCCTGCGAAAATCCCAATTCTGATTATAGGCATTTCCAGGTGGATTCGGAGGGAAATTGACATTAGTCTGTCCTCCAAGTGCATCCGGATAGCCCAGAGGGTACGTAAAAGGATTGCTAACTGTATTAGTAGGTCTAAAGTCACCTCTGATAGGTGCGTGACCTCCATTATTACCAAAATCAGAGATAGGGTTGAACCTATTTTGGGTTGGGATATTGAAACCGAACCCGGCCTGGCCAACATCCTGTTGGGGACCATAACTAGATCCACCAAACCCCATCAGAGGAGGTGGAAAGCGATAGTCAAAGCCTCTATTCCATAGCCGAGGGCATGAAGCCTGGTCGTAATAAACTGCATCGTTACTGCGATTAGCCCCCTTAGGGGTTCCACTAGAAGCGTACCCCTTCTGGGTCGGTCCCCTTTGGGGTCCCTTCCCTTTATTGGTATTCTTCTTGGGAATACGAGTAGTGGCCCCTTGAAAAGATGGATATGAGGTCACTACTCGTGGTTGTGCTGAAAAAGATGAAAGTGATAGGGGATCAGCACCTTCTAAGGGCTGGGGTGTAGTATCCATTCCAAAGTCCCCATCATTAGTAGGGGAAAGCTTCTTTTGCCATAAAAAAACAAGATTGGATTTATAATCCTCACTGTCTCTGATAAATTTCTTTTTCTTTTTGGCTTTCTGATCCTTTTCCTCTTTATCTAAAGTTTTTAGTAAAGAGGTAGAATGATTAGTATACTCCTCACTGTTCTTGAAGGGAGTGAGCAAATCTTTAACAGATCCGATTTCATCATCTAATCGGGACAGTTTGTCAGTCCTCCTGGTTAAAAGAAAACGCAAAAAGGACACCCCTGAATCATTGAAATACTTAAACCAACCAACAAGGTCGGTGTCCCCTTGTTGGGGGGACACTTCCCATCTCAAACTCCTTGGTACCATGGACCCCTTGATATAGGTCTCTAAAAATGCGATGTCCCACTGGGTATGTATTTCAGTAACCAATAGATTCTTTAATCGCATAAAAAGACCACCTACATCGGTCCCAGGCACCGAGGGGGTAGAATCAAAAACCCCGTCTAGATTGACTTTTCGCTTAGAACGGAAGTCAAATATATCCATAGTGACACAGAAAAAAAGCAGCAATTGAAAATATACGTAGAAGTGGAAAAAATTGTGGGAGCAACTGCGCTAATATATAAAAATGAACACACTAATGCTCTTAAAAAATACACGTGTGTAAACAAAATCAATGTAAATAAAGCTGCACCTTCCTGTAAATATTGTACAGTAAAACATAAATGGAAAAAACAAGATGCGCTATATAAAAAGAAACAAACTTTTTCTAAATAATCATGACATAGATCAATGTCCATATATGATCTAAAAACAAAAAGAAAGTCCAGATCCCCAGTGAAGTGAAGGAAACAGAAAAATTAGTCCATAAGTGCTTGATCTAAAACTGTAGTGACGATCCAATGAATAGCAAAACCTCCACCATGAATCAAGATGTCTGCTTACCAGATGACCAGCGGTCTCTTAATTAAAAGAAGACCAGAAAAGGCGTGTAGATAAACACTATGGTAGTTGGATTGTAGAAAAGCTGTATAGCAAGTACACCTCCGTCTCAAGCCAATCGATGGAAAATTGGGGTCCCGATAATCATGGAAGACACATAAGGGCCACAATAGTGTAGTAACGTAGGTAACATTTATTAAAAAGAAGAAAAAAACGCACTTACATATAAACGATAAAATTTAGGCATGTCAAAATTTGGAGCTCCGGCCGGAAGCCAACCAAAAAAGACCCGTCCAGGTAGGTAGGGAAAGGTGAAGTCAACGGGGGGTGATCCGGTACAACACTCGTTCCGCCCGACCGGTTTCGCGAAAACTCGCTTCCTCATAGGGCACGGGTAACATACCAGATCACCCCCCTTAAATAACACAAGAAATTAGAATGGCCACTATATGACTGCATACTTAACATCCTGGAAAATGTGAGAAACCAATATTCACAAGACATTTCTTAAAACCAAAGGGATTCCAGGCTTTAACTTATATCCAGGAGATCAGAAGGGATATAAATTTCACTATGTGCTGAACTATGAAGGGATTTTAAGAGTTATCATTTTCCCATTAGCAGTCCACGTGTAATCCTATAAAATGCTGAAAGGGGATTTATTTTAAGGCTGATAGCTGCTTGAAATTAATTTTCAATCCAAAATGAATTTTGGATTTAAGGATTTTACTTTCTGTAGTGCACGTCTCTTTTGAGTCTGTTTTCTAGATATCTTAAAATTTTTATGTGAAAAAAAAAGTTGTTCTCTTGCTTAAAAATAAATAAAAAAAAAAAACTGGGCAGATTTTGTACAATGCATTATTTTGTGCATTGTGATTCCAATACTTGCCTTGTTCCCTGTTGCCTTTTAAAAATGTTGAAATCAGTAGATTTCATTAAAAAAATTACTGATATCCTGTCTTCTTAGGGGGGACCTATGTCAGGCTGTAATCATTGATGTTCTCAGCGGATTTAGCACAATGTCACTTTTTTGTATTTAAGGCTTAATGTACACGGGACGTTTTGAAACCTCTCCTGAACAACTTAACTTGACAGATAGTAACTGACGTTTAAAAAATGCTTCTAAACTGAAATGACTATAAATGACCCTGTGTACACGTGCGTTACAACTTGGAACGCGGAAGTGCGCTGCTACTTACGTCGGTTTTCTTGATTTCAGTGTGATGCACTGCACCTGGGGACTTGCCTATAAAGGCATTTATTATACATAGATGCATGGTTCTATTATTGTCAGCCGTACCACTCTCCACTAGGGATGAGCTTCGAGTTCGAGTCGAACTCATGTTCGACTCGAACATTGCCTGTTCGGCGAACAACGAACAATTAGGGGTGTTCGCGGCAAATTCGAAAAGCCGCGGAACACCCTGTTAAAGTCTATGGGAGAAATCTAAAGTGTTAATTTTAAAGGCTAATATGCAATTTATTGTCCTAAAAAGTGTTTGGGGACCTGGGTCCTGTCCCAGGAAACATGTATCAATGCAAAAAAAAGTTTTAAAAATGGCCGTTTTTTCAGGAGCAGTGAATTTAATAATGCTAAAAGTGAAACAATAAAAGTGTAATATTACTTTAAATTTCAGGTCTGGTGTGGGTTTTAAGGGGGAACTCCACCCCAAATTTAAAAAAAATGGCGTGGAGTTCCCCTAAAAATCCACACCAGACCCTTATCCAAGCACGTTAACCTGCCCGGCCGCAGAAAAGAGGGGGGACAGAGTACAGGCCCCCCCCTCTCCTGAATTTCCCGGTCTTTCCCAGCGACGTACGAGGGTGCGTCAGAGGGGGCGGGGTCACGTGACGGGTGGCCGCTTCCCCTATATAAGAAATGTCACAGCTCCAGCGCGTCATTCCGCTGGGCTGTGTCCAGCGGAGAGAGGAGCTGCCTGCTGCGCTCTGGACGGATGGATCTTCTCATCACTGGACCTGACTGCTGATCACCCGTCGCTGGAGAGATCATCCGTCGCTGGATAGAAGACCACGTTGGAGCAGGGAGCCGGGCCGAGAGTGGATTTACATCGCTGGATTTTTTTTTCATTAATAAAGGATTTTTTTCTACGGTGTCTGTGTGTTTTTTTTTAACTATTTACACTTCCTTCGTGAAATGGTAGAGGTACAGTGTACCCCATTACCAATTCACATAGGGGGGGGCAGGATCTGGGGGTCCCCTTTGTTAAAGGGGTCTTCCAGATTCTGATAAGCCCCCCGCCCACAGACCCCCACAACCACCAGGCAAGGGTTGTGGGGATGAGGCCCTTGTCCCCATCAACATGGGGACATCCTCCCCATGTTGAGGGCATGTAGCCTGGTGCGGTTCAGGAGAGGGGGGGCCGCACTCTGTCCCCCCCTCTTTTCTGCGGCCGGCCAGGTTAACGTGCTCAGATAAGAATCTGGTGTGGATTTTTGGTGGAACTCCACGCCATTTTTTTTTAAATTTGGGGTGGAGTTCCCCTTAAAATCCACACCAGACCTGAAGGGTCTGCTATGGATATTTGGGGGGAACCCCACATCATTTTTTTTTTAAATTGACTGCAGGGTTCCCCTTAATATCCATATCAGACCTGAAGGGCCTGTTAATGGAATTTGGGGGGACCCCCAGCTTTTTTATTTTTATTTTTTATGAATGAATCATCTCTGTAATTGCCAGAGCCGACAATTCATTAGAGCTGCAAAGCCGGTTTTAAATGCCTTTTTTTCTTTCAGAAATGACACTTTGTGCAGGAACAGTTCTATGTCTGGGAAACATGCGCTTTTTCACATGCTGACTTTACACCCCCCCAGGTATGAAATTTAAAGTAATATTACACTTTTATTGTTTCACTTATAGCATTATTAAATTCACTGCTCCTGAAAAAACGGCCGTTTTTAAAACTTTTTTTTGCATTGATACATGTTTCCTGGGACAGGACCCAGGTCCCCAAACACTTTTTAGGACAATAACTTGCATATTAGCCTTTAAAATTAACACTTTAGATTTCAAATGTTCGAGTCCCATAGACTTTAACGGGGTTCTAAAGTTTACACAAACATTTGGTATGTTCGCAAGTTCTGATGCGAACCGAACAGGGGGGTGTTCGGCTCATCCTTACGCTCCACGCTACAATACAGCTGCCTTGCTGCCATATTGGACATCAACTTGGGCTGCAACATTATGGCCAGCTAGCAAAAGACCTTCACTACATCCAGGCTGCCATCGCTGGGGACAGCCTAAGAGATCTTCCTTGCTGACACCCTACTCTACGCAATCCCTATTTGCTACACTGAAGCCCTGCAAACAGATAAGTAGCAATTGTGTCACTTGTAGTTCTATAGAAACATCTGCTGCATACTTTCCATCTAAAACCATTTCTGTTATTTATTATGGCTTTTGGCTATTAACATACTACTTGGGATAGACTGTTGTGCCTATGACTGTTTGCTAAGGAATATCTTAAAGGGATATCTACTCAAAAATTACCTGAACTATATTGCCTCTCATATGCAACTATTAGTTGTCTCTACAACTCCTATTTACTACGAGCTATATTGCCTGTCATATGCAACTATTAGTTGTCTCTACAACTTCTATTTACTACAAGCTATATTGCCTGTCATATGCAACTATTAGTTGTCTCTACAACTCCTATTTACTACGAGCTATATTGCCCGTCATATGCAACTATTAGTTGTCTTAAGAACTCCTATTTACTACGTGCTTGACATAAGTGTTATTTGCTTATGGGCCTTGCCCTAAGTTGCGGAACATGTTTGCCTAAACTTTTCTATGCTAAGGGTTGACGTATTTCATACCTTCTCCCTTAGTGGCCTAATTCATGACGCTATGTAATACTGATAATCGCTTGCATACAGTTGTGCATTGGAATCTTTACGTGCATACTATAATTTTAAACGCTAAGCTTTGGTTGCAAGTTGTAATTCGTCCAAGCTCAGTAGCTCAACGCCTTTCTTTATGTGAGAGAGAGATGATGTAGAGAACCCCCAAACACCTGTTTGTGTGGAGTGACGCCTGGGGCCTAATACTGAATTCTCACATAAAGAATAGCATTGAAATCCTTGCAACCGCAGTTGTGGTTCACTCCGTTCACCAGAGCTGTTACAAGGGGCAGCTTAAAAAACACCCAACTGCTCCTAAACGTCTGTTTACAGGCAGCAGTGTACATGAAGTCTAAGGCCTCAAACCCACGGACGTTTTAAAAAACAGGCTGTAAAGCTAGTACAGACGTCAGGAAAAAAGCATTTTTAACGTGACATTGAATTCAATGCACGTTTCGCCGAGCTAGCTTTCAGCCGCGTTATTCTTTCTCTATTAAAAATCAATGGTTCCTTATGGGAGACCATTGATTTGAATAGAGGTCGCACCAGAAGTCGGATCAAAAGGATCTTGAAGGGGAACCCCGCAAAAATTTAAAAAAAAATTGCGTGAGGTTCCCCCCAAGACGATACCATACCCTTGGGTCTGGTATGGTGGGGTTTCCCCAGGATCCATACCAGACATTTTCAGAGCATGCAGCCCGGCAGGTCAGGAAAGGGGGAGTGAGCGTGCCCTGGAACTGTGACATCATAAGGAGTGGGGTCACCGGATGACATCACCCAGTGACTCCGCCCCATGCCTATATAAGTCGTTGCGCACCGCGCACACAGCATTACAGTGGGAGAGAACGTCGAGTCAACATCGCAAGAAGACTGGAGGGAAAAAGACAACGGAGAAGACCGGGCCCCCACTAGTAAAAGAGCAGGTAAAAGAGCAGAAGATAGCGGAGGAGCCCGGCAGATGACACCGGAGATCGGGAGAAGAACCGAAGAGCAGAAGAAGAGGCTGGAGAGACCCCCGAAGTCGGAAGAGACCCCTGGGGCTGCCTAATAAATTGCTTTCAAGACACTTTTTCCCCCAGGTGAATGGGTAGGGGTACAATGTACCCCATACTCATTCACATAGGGTGGGGGGCCGGGATCTGGTGGCCCCTTTATAAAAGGTGCTCCCAGATTCCGATAAGCCCCCCGCCCATAGACCTAGAAACCAACGGCCAGGGTTTTGGGGAAGAGGCCCTTGTTCTCATCAACATGGGGAGAGGGTGCTTTGCACCAACCCCCCCATGTTGAGGGCATGTGGCTTGGTATGGTCTACGAGGGGGGGCTCATTTGCCCCCCCCTTTCCTGACCTGCCGGGCTGCATGCTCAGATAAGGGCCAATTTTTTTGGGTGTGGGGTTCCCCTTAAGATTTTAATAAAAAGGGGGTGTAATGGCGCTTGCTAATCAACAAGTAGAATAGTATTAATGAATATACTAACACGTATAAGAAAATATGTCTAACAATCCCTGTCAGAAAAATGTGTTTCACTCCAAATTCAATAATGCCCACCAAACATCAAGCGGATAATGAGAGGGGCGACGAGAGTGATTTTTTTGAGAAAATATGAACAACATAGGTAGTGTGTAAAATACCACCCAGAGATAAGCACTAACGTACTATGGGCCAGATTCATGAGGACTTACGACGAGCGTATCAGTAGATACGCCGTCGTAAGTCCGAATCCCCGCCGTCGTATATTTAAGCGTATTCTCAAACTGAGATACACTTAAATATTGCTAAGATACGACCGGCGTAAGTCTTCTACCACTAGGGGCGTGTGCGCTGATTCACGCCTAGAATATGTAAATCAGCTAGATACGCCTATTCACGAACGTACGCCCGGCCGTCGCAGTAAAGATACGCCGTTTACGTAAGGCGTTTTCAGGCGTAAAGATAAACCACCAAAAAGATGGCGCAGCCAATGTTAAGTATGGACGTCTGGACCGCGTCAAATTTTTCACGTTTTATGTCGTTTGCGTAAGTCGTCCGTAAATTGGGCCGGGCGTAAGTTACATTCAGGTCGAAACCAATGAGTCTTTGCGGCTTAATTTGGAGCATGCGCACTGGGATACGTTCACGAACGGCGCATGCGCCGTTAGTAAAAAACGCCATTTACGTGGGGTCACAATGAATTTACATACAACACGCCCACCTCTTACACATTTAAATTAGGCGGGCTTACGCCGGCCCAGTTACACTACGCCGCCGTAAGTTAGAGCGCAACTTCTGCTCTAACTTACGGCGGCGTAGTGTATCTAAGATACGCTACGCCCGCCGAAATCTCTCTGAATCCAGCTATATGTAAGATATTAATAAAAAAATATAAATATAAAAATATAAAAAGTATGAAAAAAAGTTGGTAAATAAATAATAGTGACAAACGAAATCTGTATGTGGAAACACAAGGTCCACTGCAACAATCAATAATTTAAAGTGAAAATATTAGATGCAAAATAAAAACATGCATAATAAAAATCTCAAAGTGAGTCTCTGTGCACAATCGTGCAAAATGATAAAATCAAGATCAAAGTGCATAAGTGCTCCAATCGAAATACAGGAATAGTGGAATCCACCAACATTCCCACGGTGAAAAAGTGCAAAAGGGTGCTCCGTTTCCCTGAGCCTCTCACCTTAAAAAGGCTAAAAATAAGCCTATAGTGCTGCTGGTTTGACAAGCACAGCAGATTCTGCAGAAGATCACTGTCTCACAGCCAGCCTGTTGCTTCAAACTTCCAGGTATATGGGTTCAAAGCAGTACACACTCCCCGGATGGGTAGCGCTCAACAAACAAACAATTAAAGCTCCATAGCGTAAAATCGTAAGACACTTTTAATAGATAGATAAATGCACTTACAGTACAATAATGAACAGTCAGCTTGTATCGTGTATCGAGGGTTGTCTCCGCTCTCAGCCGCAAGCGGAGATGACCTACACCTACAATGCACCTAGACCATTCCATCAGATGCCCAATAGGGGAAGATCACGGACACCTCCTTGGAGAAATCAAACTAATCAAAATGGAAACATGTTTTTTATGAAAATCAAAGACTGGAAGATCAATATTATTAACAGGAAGACAGAAGAGGATATGAAAACTCTTACAATGTCCCCACATACAATCAGTATGACCATCTGGGAAGAGATGATGGAGGGGGAAGAACTCCAAGACACTATGAGAATATGAGAACACCTAATTATCAATACTCGTATGGAAGAGATAATAGAAATGGATCACCGAGGCATTTTTTAGAGCAGAGACGCCAAGAATCCCTGTGGCGTTATCATCAGGAAAATGGGGTGCAGACGTCAAGGAATTGGAGCCTGGAACACAGACCAGTAGGAATGACAAAAGGAGGTCCCAGGAACCAGGATCCTCAGAGGAATCGAGACAGGGAAGGAAGAACAACAAGAACACCAGGAAGGACCAAAGAAAATCGATCTGGAAGAAACGGAAATCAAGGAGAGGATGCAGGGCGGGAACAAAGAAACAGAAGAAAAAGAGAGTAATAGGAGAAGCGGTCATTAATATTAGCGGAGTGGAACTTACTAAATAGGAAATTAAAGTACTTGACAAGGGCCTCAAGTTTGCCCCCAAAGAAAAATCCTAATACATTTAATGCATAGGCATCATAGGTTGACATTAATAAATTTGCTATAAGTCTCCATATTAAAACATATATGATGAATAAACCAGGTGAAGGCGTAGTAAGAAATAAAACTGTGGAAAATGATGTCCAGTTTAGTAAATTAAGAAACAAGTCTGTATTCAACCCGCCAGTAGGAAATGAAGGACACATTGAAGTATTTAGAAGAATGGTATTGAAGGACCTGCATGATATGAAGATAAAGAAAATGCATGATCTAGGAGACATTAAGAGTGGTATAAGAAAACTGGAAGAGTGGAAAGATGTAGTAGTGAGACAGGCAGATCAAGGGGGAGCTATTGTCATTCAATCAAAAGTGGCATACAAGAAGGAAATTGAACGCCAACTGAGTGACAATACCACTTATTTGAAACGACCTGGGAACCCTATAGTCCATTACAAGGATGATCTGGCAAGTCTCATAAAAAGAGGAATCAAAAAAGGCCTTTTGAACAAGAAGGAAGGAAAATACTTACAACCATTGGGATGTAGGATCCCATTCATATATACCCAACCGAAAATTCATATATCCAGAGAAGATCCTCCTGGAAGGCCAATTGTTAATAGAATCAACTCAGTAGGGGTGAGAATTGGAGAGTACATTGATTGGTTCCTTCAGCCTCTAGTGAAAAAAACTGAATCATACCTCAGGGATAAAAAGCATTTGATACAGTTATTGGATACCATTGTACTCAATGGTAGCTCGATCTATATGGCTACAGCTGATGTCTCATCTCTTTACACAATCATAAATCATAAGGAAGCAATACAAGCAACAAATTGGGCATTTTATGGTCTGAGTGACCTCAAAAATGCACAAAAAAGTCCATTGCTAATTGCCTGGAATACAGTCTAGACCATAACTATTTTTGGTATGAAAACAAATATTTTAAACAAATTTGTGGCATAGCAATGGGCGCGAAATATGTGCCAAGTGTGGATAACCTATATATGGCAGAATGGGAAGCAGATGTTTTATACAATAGAAAACCACAACAACTACTTTTATATAAATGTTTTATTGACGACTTTTTAATTATTTGGGCAGGAGACAGGGAGAGTTTAATTGACTTTGGTTTTTATCTTAATACGAGTGGGAAAAACATTAAACTTACTTGGGAGATAAGTGATGAAAAAATCAACTTCCTTGATCTAGAGATTATTAAAGAAGGAGCAAAATTGACAACACAGACGCATTTCAAAACAGTAGATAGGAATAGCTATCTACCTCTGGATAGTTGCCATCATAACCCTTGGCTGGACAACATACCAAAGGGACAGCTCCTAAGATTAAGAAGAAATTGCACCAAGACTGATGTATTTCTGAAACAGGCAGATTTTATCGGCAAGAGGTTTGTGGAGAAAGGCTACAAACATGATTTCATCAATAAGAAAATAGAAGATGTTTCTGCTCTGGAAAGAGATACGTTAATCCAAGATTTAACAAGGAATAACACCTTTGCTGGGGGAGTGCCCTTGATAATGGATTATAGTGTGCAACACAAACAAATCGAAACAATCTGTAGGAAATATTGGAACATTGTGAAAGCCGATCGTCATTTAGGATCCATACTTCCAGAAAAAACATTGTTTACATACCGGAGGGCTCCCACTTTAAGAGACATGATTGCGAAAAATGTGTTGGACCCCCCTGAGAAAAAAAGTTTTTTATTCTTTAATGGAAAAGTTTACTACCCATGTAAGACTTCACATGTAGACACACGAAAGAAAGCAAAAAGAAAAAAGAAACTTTCAAATCTACCTTTACAGGAAAGGAGTACAAAATTAAAGATTTTATTTCCTGCAAGACTGAAGGGGTAGTCTATCTCTTAGAATGTCCGTGTAAAATACAGTATGTAGGAAGAACTAAAAGGGAGCTTTGGAAAAGACTTCGGGAGCATACACAGAACATGAAAAATGGGTTTCCCAAGCACAGCCTATCCCGTCATTATGACCGCTGTCATAATAGAGACCCCTCCTCATTAAGGGTATGGGGTATAGAGAAATATAAACCCCATTGGAGGGGGGACAATATGGTAAAAAAGATCAGCCAGGCAGAATCTCGTTGGATACATGAACTTTGCACTTTATTACCTCATGGGCACAACGTTGATTTTGACCTCAATTGTTTCTATTTCCAATTATTAATAGTTAATACTTCTTTTAAAAAAGTATTATTCTCCCCACTTGTTATACTTTGAAGATTAATCATCCTTCCTTGTCAGTCCTATATTTATTTATGTCCATGTAGGCTTAATACTTACATCATTTTACTTCAGTATTGTATCCTTATTCATTTTAGATAGTTACATATATTGGTCATTTTGCTAAAGCCTTGTAAATTTTAATGTTATGATATTTTTTTAAAGAATATAATTTTTGTGCCATTATTATGGTCCAGTAGATGTTTTATTATTGAACTGGTCAGAATTCCTATTGATGTGGCCATTTATTTGTATATTCATTTCTCATGTGGCTCCCTCTATATCCAGTAGAGGGGGTTAAAGCGGAGGTTCACCCGCACATGACACTATTTCCCCCTAGATGGATGCTCGTTTTGTCTAGGGGAATCGGCTAGTTGTTTTAAAATATGATCCGTACTTACCGTTTACGATATGCACCTCCTCCCTGCCGCTTCCGGGTATGGGCTGCGGGACTGGGCGTTCCTATTTTGATTGACAGTCTTCCGAGAGGCTTCCGACGGTCGCATCCATCGCGTCACGATTTTCCGAAAGAAGCCGAACGTCGGTGCGCAGGCGCAGTATAGAGCCGCACTGACGTTCGGCTTCTTTCAGCTACTAGTGACGCGATGGATGCGACCGTCGGAAGCCTCTCGGAAGACTGTCAATCAAGAAGGAACGCCCGCTCCTGAAGACACATACCCGGAAGCGACGGAGAAGATGCATCTCGAAAATGGTAAGTACGGATCATATTTTAAAACAACTAGCCGATTCCCCTAGACAAAACGAGCATCCATCTAAGGGGAAAAGATAAAAAAATATATAATTGGGTGAACTCCCGCTTTAATTACCTGAATTGTGAGAGCTACAATTGAGCTTCTAGTTATATATATATATTTTTACCACTAGAGGTAGCAACTATTTGTTTACTGTTTTTAAATATTTAATTATTGTTTTGGTTCTCATATTATTATGAAGTATTGGTCTAGCGTTAACTGTGGATAGCTAGTATTTCATGATATAGCTATGCCCGCCATCTTGTTACCATTGGTTGTCATGACGGCGCGGCAGTATAAATGTCACCTCCACACCAGCGGCCCCCTATCCTATGAGTAAGTGGCATGCACAGCCATGTAACACATAAGGAAGGAGAAGAGACGTTGGTGACGTCATCTCCGCTCGCGGCCGAGAGCGGAGACAACCCTCGATACACGCTACAAGCTGACTGTTCATTATTGTACTGTAAGTGCATTTATCTATCTATTGAAAGTGTCTTACGATTTTACGCTATGGAGCTTTTATTGTTTGTTTGTTGAGCGCCACCCATCCGGGGAGTGTGCACTGCTGTGAACCCATATACCTGGAAGATTGAAGCAACAGGCTGGCTGTGAGACAGTGATCTTCTGCGGAATCTGCTGTGCTTGTCAAACCAGCAGCACTATAGGCTTATTTTTAGCCTTTTTAAGGTGAGAGGCTCGGGGAAACGGAGCACCCTTTTGCACTTTTTCACTCTGGGAACGTTGGTGGATTCCACTATTCCTGTATTTCGATTGGAGCACTTATGCACTTTGAAATCAAGTTATTGATTGGAGCACTCTGTAGAAACTGATTTTTGAACACTTTATCAATTTTATCATTTTGCACAATTGTGCACAGAGACTCACTTTTATTATGCATGAATTTGAATCTAATATTTTCACTTTAAATTATTGATTGTTGCAGTGGACCTTGTGTTTCCACATACAGATTTTGTTTGTCACTATTATTTATTTACCAACTTTTTTCATACTTTTCATATTTTTATATTTATATTTTTTTATTAATATCTTACATAGTACGTTAGTGCTTATCTCTGGGTGGCATTTTACACACCACCTATGTTATTCATATTTTCTCAAAAAAATCACTCTTGTCACCCCCCTCATTATCCGGTTGATGTTTGGTGGGCATTATTGAATTTGGAGTGAAACAGATTTTTCTGACTCACAGGGATTGTTAGACATATTTTCTTATACGTGTTAGTATATTCATTAATACTATTCTACTTGTTGATTAGCAAGCACCATTACACCCCCCTTTTTATTAACATATTATCAGTGTGTGAGCACTATTTAAATGTGGCTGCTGCTTAGTTTTTAATTAGTTTTACATTTATTTTAGTTTTTAGATTGCCTTAGTTAGCGTGGTCTTGCGCATTAGTTTCCCCAATATACATATTCCCCTTAAGATTCATACCAGACCCAAGGGTCTGGTATCGTCTTTGGGGGAACCTCACACAATTTTTTAAAAAATTTCGCAGGGTTCCCCTTCAAGATTCTCAGCACACAAGTCGCACCGCAAGTCGGATCCTCTTGAACCGACTTCTGGTGTGACCTCTATTCAAATCAATGGGCTCCCACAGGGAACCATTGATTTTGAATAGAGAAAGAAACACTGGACGAGACTTAACACAGCGTTAAGCCTCATTAAATCGCTTCTAACACTTTTTGCCGGCCTCTGACGTCTTTACAGCTCTAACGCTGGAGCTTCAGAACGCACTGGTCCTGGGTTTTGTTTTTTTGCAGCTTAAAAATGGCTATGCCATTTACAGCTCAAAAACTTCATGGTGGGCATGAGGCCATAGGCTAATATGGAGAGGCATTTTTAAGCTGCAAAAACGCTCATAAAAGTGTCTTTAAAAACATCCGTGGGCATGAGGCCTATGAATGCTGTTGGTACTGTGTGCCTGTTTTGTATAGGGTTGCCTGCCCCTTCATGCCCTAGGTTACCCAGCCTTTGTTTGTTTTGCAAATGCTGAAAACGAATAAAGAGTTTTTTTTAAAAAAATATATATATATTTACTGGTGATCCTGTCATTGCCAAGTGGGTGTCTCCTATCTGTGCTCCTGTGTTTTCACCATCAAGAAATGCCATGCAGTTATCACTGGAGCACATCCATGTAGGCAGTAAGTGGCCACAATTTGTTTCATCTCAAAGCTGCTGATTTTATGGAACCTAAGGGAAAAAATTAAGTGATCATTTTTTTTTTTGAAGAAGAAGAAGAAATGTCAATTGGTTATGATACATAATGCAAACTAGATATTATTCATTTAGGGACTGCCTCTACTTTAATTCTATAAATAAAATGTTGTAATATCATGGAATTCTATATAAAACACCCTTGCTTTCCTTTCTTTTGCTTTTAATACAGTACATGACACAGAGAAGTAACCATCTCTATACAGCCTGTTGGAAAGAGCAGACCCAGTGCTGGACCATTGCCCTCATCTCATATTCATTTGTGAGTCAGACTTTCAATGTTCTGATTGTGCTGCCTACAGAGCATCTAAGCAAACAACACTGCATATACAGGCACTTCAGTATTCTGATTTCTGCCACCTGCCTCTCATTGCTGCTTTGAGATAATTAGATTATATGTACATATACAACTAGCACAAACAAAGATCTGTTGTTTGTTTTTTGTTTTTTTGTTTGTTTGTTTTTTAAGTGATTGTAAATGATCACCTTGTAAAACAACCCATTCAGTTTAAAATTTAAATGAAAGGCAAAACATCAACATGGGGACATGGTGCTTTGGACCCCAAAGCATCCTACCCATGTTGAGGGCATGTGGCCTGGTACGGTTTAGGAGGGGGGGCGCTCTCTCATCCCCTCTCCTTTCCTGCGGCCTGCCAGGTTGCATGCTCGGATAAGGGTCTGGTATGGATTTTTGGGGGGACCCCCACGCCATTTATTTTTTATTTTTTTGCAGGGTTTTCCTTAAAATCCATACCAGACCTGAAGGACCCCCATGCAATTTATTTTTTAATTTTGGTTAGGGTTCCCCCTTAATATTCATATCAGCCCCAGAGGGCCTGGTAATGGACTGGGGGGGAACCTATGCCATTTTTTTCAATTACTTTTTTCTGTGTTGCGGGACTGGACAATGGCGCAGGTGCACTGATTGCGGTGGCTCCTGAATGGGAGCCTGCCAGAAAGTGCCGGAAATGTGCACATGCGCAGGGATCTGCCGTTCCCCGCACATGTGTGGGGGTGACATCATCGCCGCTCTGGCCAGTCTCAGAGCCGGAGCGGCGATACCCAGAAGTCATTCCGGATATCATGGCAGCGACGGAGGACGTGTCCGAGGACCGCTGTGGGGGCTTTGATCTAAGGTAAGTAATTGATAATGAGCTAGTATGCCTTTGCCTTGCAGGTTTTTTTTTTTTTTTTTTTTTTACAGGTATACAACCGCTTTAATAAAACATTTTTTATAAAAGTTTATTTTTTCAAATTTTCAGTGCCTTAAAAATCTCAGTTCAAATCCCAGCCAACCTGACACCTACCAGCTGTGTTTATTTTTCCAGTACACAAGCGAATTAAAATAAACAGAAAAATATAAACTGCCCGTTAACCAGTGTGTGATGTTTGAAATTTCACACCATATCATTATTGAAAACTTACATACCATTGCATGCATTTGAAGAGTTAATATAATACAATCAACCAAATTAAAGTGCATTGGCTAATTTGCCTTTGTTTAGCATATGCAGCTTTTAGTAGGTGATACCCTCTGTGAGATTTGAACCCATGAGTCCTTCAAGGCTTGAGTCTTTTAAGGTTCAAGTGCTGACGACTAGCCTATTGGGTTAAGCAAATTGCAACATTGTGAGGGCTGCTTTACACAAATGTCATTCATCATCAGCATACAACATTAAAATATGTGTGCAATATCACACCAGACTTATACATCCACATCTGGCTCAAAACACCACAGTTCGAGATTTGGTGCAAACCCACACTTGCTTGATTTATAATGTTATTTCTTGGGGTTCCATTATGTGAAATCCATCAAAAATGTAATCACTGGTGAAAAAGAATCTTTAACACCACAACAGGGGAAGAACATGCAAACCTCTAGCCAGGTAGCGGGATTAGGATTTGAACTAAGAACCTCAGTGCTGCTAGGCAGAAGTGCTAACCAGTTAGCCACTGTGCAGCCATGTGTATGTAGGCTGCGTCTCTGTGTGGTGTGAAAATGGCAGTCCCAGGGATGCAAGGTAGGGAAATGTTAAGGCTGATTATAGCCCTTGCCCATGGAAAATATATGGCATGATTTGCAATGGTGGTGGAACCCTCCTACACATAAATACTACATTTAGACATGATTTTATGTAAGGACCTATGTTTAACAACATAGGGAGAACAGAAAACTTCTCTACCATAAATGGCATGTTTGGGATTCAAACCAAGAACCTCAGTGCTGTTAGGCAGAAGTGCTAACCTGTTAGCCACTGTGCTGCCACATGTGGAACCCCCCTATACATAAATAAACATAAATACTGCATTTCTTTAGACATATAGGTGGTGGAATTACATTAGTCAGGAGTTATTCTTCTTGATTTATTCTGTGATATTTGGTGGTTCTTGGTGTGTGAGTGTAGAATAGCGATGTTACCCTCTCAATTTTGGAAATTACATTTTTGTTTTCAATGTTGGTACATATATCAAATTTTTTGGGCTCAAAGTATGATCATTTGGAAATAATTAAACTTGCATTAGTAATAGTATTGTTTGTGGTTTGTAAAGACACCTGTGTGAGTTTGGGTAAGTTTTTGTGCGATGGATAGCAACAAGTGAGAGGGACAGAGAAAATAATAAATATTTTATCAAAACATCAAAACATTACACATTCTAGCATTCTTAAAAACAAAATGGATGAAGAAAAAGCAACACTGTTGTAAAGACACTTTATTTGAGAGAAAGATACAATTCCTCTCAACATTAAAAGTATTTATTTGGGGAAGTTTCAATTGATCCATTAAAATCAATGGCTGAAACTTGCATTGGGCTACATAACTCTCATTTTCACTTTCAAAAATGCTTTTTAGCCCAGCGCTAATTTTGGTATGTACTATAGCTCCCTGTAAAAAAGGCATGGGAGTTAAAATGAAAGTAGTTTGACGTCTGAGCATGCTTAGTTGTGTTGGCACATAGTTGTAAAGAGAGGGGGAATTTATCTCACTTTTAAAGATATTTAAGTGTATATTAGAGATGTGCTGTTAGTTTCTTTCTGAATTAATATTCAGATAAGTTATTTGGGGATTCGGATATATCTGAATACCTGAATTACAAGATAAACAAATTTTACAGAAATTCGGACTGAAATTCGAATCAAATTTTACATTGAACTCAAGTTGAATTCTAACTACACATAATTCTGAAATTAAAAAGTGTGTGAGTACCATTTTGAAATAATGCTGTTTTTATTAAGCTAAAGGGTGATTTAAAGAGTCATTGTAATCATTTGATAAATATGTTTCTTTTGTTTGTTAGCTGCATTCAATTAGAAAACATTATAACATTTTCGTTTCGACCAATTGGAACATTTATCAATTTGAAAATTTCGAATCCAAAAAATCTGTAAGTTTGAAGAAAATTCAATAATTCTGAATACAAATTCCAAATACAAATTCTGAATACAAATTCAGAATAGGAATTGAATGAATCAACCAAATTGAACTAAACAAAATAACTAGATTTACGAATCAAAATGAAACTAAACAAATTTTTTCGTCATGCACGTGTCTAGTGTATATATCACATTTTAAAGCTCCAAAGATGCTGCTGGCAGGACTTTTGGAGCGGTCTCGCCAGCGCATCGCCTCAGTGTGAAAGCCCACAGGCTTTCACACTGAGTCTGCAGGGCAGGAGTTTTTCAGGCGGTATTTGGGTGCTATTTTTAGCGCTAAACCGCCTGAAAAACTCCTCAGTGTGAAAGGGGTTTAAGAGAAGAAGGTGGAAGTTATGTTAGTGTAGGGCCCCTGTGTAGTCAAGTAAATAATGGTACAAGGGGAATGAGGTATGTGGGGTAGGAGACCAAGAGGTAGACAGGAAAGGGAGAAGCCTTGAATGGGTTAAGTGTAAGGAACAGCAGGGTTAGGGGAGGATAATTAAGAGGCAAATGAAGGGTTTGGAAAATGATAAAGGTCCTATGGAGCAAGGGGAGAGATTATAGGAATGCAGTTAAAGGAGGCCAGTTAGTTTAGAAAAAGATAAAAATTTGCACCCCCAAAGGGTCTGGATAAATTCCATACGTATATGGATATCCATAAATTTGTTCGAAAATTAAGCATTAAGAGGTACATGGCTACCAATACTTTCTCTAATCCAGTTGTGTCTAACGTGTATACCCATTCAGGTCTGTCCAATGCATCCCTATTTAACCCCCCAGGGAATTTGGCACCCTCCCTTAAAGTCTTTCGTGACGTTTTATTGAGAGACTTAGATTTGATGGAAATCAAAAAAGCACGTCTGAATAAATCAATGCAAGAGGGTTTAGATCTACTCTGCCGCAATAAAGAATTGGTAGTTAGACCTGCGGATAAGGGTGGGGGGATCGTTGTTTTGGACAGGTCTGATTATTTGAGGGAAATGAATAACATTTTGGGTGATTCTAACACTTACTCAATAATACAGTCTGATCCTAAAATTAAATATAAAAAGGAATTGGAAGCTTTAGTGGCCAAGGGATTTTATGAAGGTATTTTATCTCCTAAAGAGAGGTTATACATGATCCCATTGGCCCCACGGACGCCAACAATTTATTATCTGCCCAAACTTCATAAGGATCCTGTCTGCCCCCCGGGGCGTCCCATTGTCAGTGGCATCGACTCTGTGACGTCCCGGGTAGGTAGATATGTGGACTTCTTTTTACAGCCATTAGTTAAGAGGATACCATCATATGTAAAAGACTCCAGGCACATTATTAATCTTTTGGCCGGTCTTACTCCTCGAAATGGTATGTGGTTAGTCACAATTGATGTGACATCTCTGTACAGCATCATTCCCCATGCTTTGGGTTTTGATGCTGTCTACTTTTACTTAATACGTGATTCAGGCCTCCCTGCCAAGCAGGTAGAGTTCATTATGTCACTCCTAAAGTTCGCCACCTCCTCGAACTATTTCTGGTTCGAGGGGAAGTTTTATAAACAAGAAACGGGCGTGGCCATGGGGGCCAAATATGCCCCCAGCTTGGCCAATTTGTTTATGGCCAAGTGGGAGGAGGATGTCATCTATAGTAATAATATACCGGAGCTCATGTTATGGGCTAGGTATATTGATGACATCCTCCTCCTATGGGATGGTACCCTGGAGAGGTTGGAGAGATTCATGTCAGATCTAAACCTTAACCAAAGGGGGATCCAATTAAAGTTTGAGGCTAGTCAATGTGAGGTCCATTATTTGGACCTCAAAGTTAGCATCAAGAGCAACGAGTTTGGCACTTCAACATTCTTTAAACCGACTGATCGCAACTCTTTTATTCCTCTAAATAGTTGCCATCATAGTCAGTGGCTCAAATCGGTCCCAAAGAGCCAGTACCTTAGGCTCCGTAGGAATTGCTCTGACCCTTTGGAGTTTTCTGAGCAGGCCAAGGTACTGACTGATAGATTTTTAGAGAAGGGCTATAATGTGGAGTCCTTACATGAAACCTTAGAGACCGTTCGCCGTATCCCCAGAGAGGATCTTTTGGTAGAAAGACCCCAAGTTGTAGGAGACCAATTTCAGAGTTGTGCTCCCTTTATCACTAATTATTCTATTCAGCACGGGAGCATTAAACAACTTTTGAATAAACATTGGCATTTGGCGAGGAATGACCCCATTCTCAAGGGTCTTTTGCCTGAGAAGCCAAAGGTCGTGTTTAGAGGTGCACCAAGCTTACGCAATCAGGTTGCACCAAATATTTTAAATCCCCCTCAGAATGGTTTTAACACATTTTTTAACCAATTAACGGGTTTTTATCAATGCAGGAGGTGTAGAGTCTGTTCCCTGAACTCATGTAGGAGTAGGCGTACCACTAGGTTTGAATCAACTGTTACAAGGAAGGAGCACCCAATAAAGCCCTTTATTACTTGCGAAACCACAGGAGTTGTGTATTTGATCCAGTGTCCATGCGGCCTACAATATGTGGGCCGTACCAAGCGACCTTTGCGTGTCCGGTTAAACGAACACATTACCAACATCCTTAATGGTTATGACAAACATTCGGTGTCAAAGCACTATCTCCTTAAACATAACAGAGATCCATCAAATACACTCTTTTTAGGCATCGACAAATTTAAACCTAATTGGAGGGGGAGTGCTCTAGTTAGAGAAATTTCCAAGCTAGAAATGGCTTGGATACACCGGCTCAAGTGCTATACGCCTCATGGCCTAAATATAGACACAGACATAAATGCATTTATAAATAATGCTTGATGTCATTAAGATAATTTTATGTCTGTATTGTTGTATAAAATGATTCTGTATAGTGGTTTTATTTATTGTAAAAAACAATTTTTAGCCTCATTTTGATTTCACCAGGATGGGACCAATTTTCTATTTTTCATATTTTATATTTTTTATTTTTACTCTTCATACATATTTTCATATTTTACATATCTTTTATAAAATCTTTTTTATTTTTCCACCATGATTGGTTCACTATTTATATTCACTTATATTTACACTATTAATAATATGCCAAATGGATATGGGGGTTGGTTTAATCATGATCCAATGGTTTTTTGAATATATGTATATATTTTTATGAATATTAATTTATTCATATAATTTTTTGATCCCTTTTTAGGGGTCTCCTATTTTCTTTAGAATGCCACCTTTTTTGTTCACTACATCCTGATTTATATAAGTGTGAGGTATTGCTCACTCTGGCATGAGTATTCATAGGTTGGTAGTTCCAGTCCTGGCCACGAGAGGGACTCACTATATTTATCTAGGATGGATTTTTAAATTTATGCACGTTTTATATTATATTCACTTATATGCACAAAACACCAATATTTATAACTTTAAAACTGTCCCCTTTTTACTAAAGGGATAGCTCCCTGTCTTCAGCCTTATTTATACACACAAATATTTATATTTATTTATATTTATATTATTTTCATTTTGTAAGGGCACTTATGGTCCCGCACACAGTAAAATATCAATTTTTCCCATTTTCAAAATGGCGATTTGGCTATTTCCGGTTCCTGGCAGTCAAAGCGAGGCCTGGGTATATTAAGCGGTGGTTCACTGCAGAGCCCATTCCCATTGAAAACGTCAGATTGTGACGAAACGCGTCTGGGACGGAGTGCAGTGACGTCACCGCGTACAGGAAGGGCTCCTGTTAGATGCCGGCCGGCAAATTGTTTGTTCGCTTTCTATTTACATCTGCTTGTAAGTAGTTTTAATCTTCTTTTAATTAAAACCTGTTAAGTGCATACTACCCTATGTGCGGTCTCCTTCCTTTTATGCTGACACTGACTGGGATGTGACATGGTGTGAGGACGCTATTCGCTATTGTATGCTGCTGTACCCCATCGTGGATTTCTTAAAGGGAGCGTGACCCGGCGTATGTGTAGCCATTATCCGATGTTCTGGAAATATCCTGCAATGATTTGATTAACGCTGTTATCAAATTACTTTGTGGTAAGCCTCAGTCCATATGGTGGCGGGTCACAACTGTTTCATCTTCACACTGGGTGCTGGCTGGATCGGAATTCAGTTTATGGACTTTATTATTGGACTTTTTGTTCACCATTTGTTTATTTATGCACTTTTTTAGTGCACACCCTTTTCTGTGCCTCACTGATAGAAGGCACTAAGGACTTCACTGTCTATATTAATTTAATATTGGTTGGCGCAATTTTTCTTTCTTTTTTTATCTGTTTTGTGTTAGTTCACGCTATTGCAGCCTCCCCATTAATTCACTTAATTTACAATTGATTAGCGCAATTTTTCTTTTTCCAGTTAGTTTAGAAGTCTTCTGACTTTAGAGCCTTGACCTAATTTGAGAAAATAAAGTTGATCCAATAAAACAATGCAGTTGATTTACTAAAGGCAAATTCAATGTACTGTGTACTGTAAGTGCACTTGCTCCAGAGCTTAGTAAATGAGGTAAAGCTTCACTTTGCAAAGGATACTTAATCACACACACAGCATTTTTGCTTGTACATGACTGGATGATAGAAACCCGCAGAGTTTCTCCTCAGGGCTTTCCCCCAGATCTAGAGCAATTGCACTTGATGTGCACTTCCAGTACACTATATATTTGCCTTTAGTAAATCAACCTCTATATGTTGCAAAATGTTTTATTTTATTCATTCTGAAAGGAGAGCATAGTGTCTTCATTTCCCCTGCATTATTTAGCCACATAGAAATTGAGGAAGGTGTATACTTCTGCCATCTCAGGGAAATACAGACCTTAGTGGCTTTCAGTTTTGACAGAGGATACATTTTTGGTAGATTTGCATGAGGATGTGAGAGTTGGGAAGGAGGAAAAGGAAAGAACATCTGGGATAGGTAAATCCAACCATTTTTGCTATATTCTCTTGACGTCATGTGAAGGATGATCATGTATAGTATTCCACTGTGCTTTTAGATCTTTTGTAACATGTCAGGTGATGTATATATATTTTTTGTCTCAGTCCTTTTTCCTGCATTTTGGCATCTTGATATTAACCTCTTAATTGCCCAGTTAATTGCTTCAATTTACCATGCAAATTGATTTTGAGGTGGAACTTATATGAGTATAAATGTATTGCCATTTTTATGTTTAACATGCTACGGCTAAGGCTGTCTCCGAAACGCGTCAGCTGTTTTGCTTGTTAATTCACGTAATCAACCATTAAAATTGCCATATGGACTACAGAGTTGCCGGCTCAATCCTTTCACTTGTTTGTCATTTCAAAAGGCCCATGTTTTTTTGCAAGGCCAGAACAGGTGAAGAATGAAGCTCTTCTCTGCATTACATCACAAACACTGGTCTGAAATATAAAACACCAAACATCCTCAAATTTTATTATGTCATATAAATAGAAATTTGAAATTAGTTTCCCGATACATTACCAAAAGTATTGGGATGCCGGCCTTTACATGCGCATGAACTTTAATGGCATCCCAGTCTTAGTCCATAGGGTTCAATAATGAATTGGCCCACCCTTTGCAGCTATAACAGCTTCAACTATTTTGGGAAGGCTGTCGACAAGGTTTAGGAGTGTGTCTATGGCTGTGGTTCTTAACTCTTGTCCTTAGGACCCACTAACAGGCCAGATTTTAAGCATTGCCGTGGGGAGATGCAGACCAGTGTAGCACTACCCCCGTAGGAGCTGCTGAGTAATTTTGGGTGACACGTTACCTCTATCTTCTCGCTGTCCAGGGCGAAGTGAGAGTCCGAAGAATTTCAATGTCCATACAATGCAATTCTTTTTCTGGGATTTATTTGCAGAACTTTAGTAGAAAAGAAGTAAAGGGGGTGGAAGGGCATAATCACAAATAGGAAACACTCCTGCTTAAAAGAGCTTACAATCTACAAGGGTAGGAGAAAAGCAGGAATACAAATCAAGCTAATAACAGGCATGACTAACCTTTTTGGTGTTCAGAAGTCCTCGCCCCAAACCCTTAAAAAGTTAAATGGCAAGATTATCATAAGCAAAAATAGACAAAATGAATACAGAAGCCAAAAAGGCAGCGCACAAAATACATTGACACACATGACACACATAGCAGGTATGAATTAGCAGGAACCTTCCTTTTCATCAAAATCATTACAGAGCAGTTGTTAGTCTTAGGCCCCGTACACACGACCAGTTTCCTCGGCAGAATTCAGCTTCCGACCGAGTTTCTGGCTGAATTCTGCCGAGGAAACTGGTCGTGTGTACACTTTCGGCCGAGGAAGCCGACGAGGAGCTCGACGAGGAAATAGAGAACATGTTCTCTATTTCCTCGTTGTTCTATGGGAGCTCTCGTCCCGCCGAGCTCCTCGGCGGCTTCAGTGCTGAACTGGCCGAGGAACTCGATGTGTTTGGCACGTCGAGTTCCTCGGCCGTGTGTACGAGGCCTAACATGTGAGATTTAGAAGCAATTATGCACCCCACCTCCCCCCCAAAAAAAACCACAAAAAAACATCTATTTGTAACCCAATATACACACTGCAAAGAAAGATTCAGGCCTGTTTTTTGGCCAAACACCCACCACAAATACAGGCTTTTAAAGCGGGGGTTCACCCAAAAAAACTAATTTTTAACATTAGATTGAGGCTAATTGTGGGAAGCACAATCGGGTGTTATTTTTAAATTAATGCAGTACATACCTTTTTAGAGATAGATGTTCTCCGCGGCTTCCGGGTATGAACTGCGGGACTGGGCGTTCCTATTTGATTGACAGGCTTCCGACCGTCGCATACAGCGCGTCACGAGTTGCACAAAGTAGCCGAACGTCGGTGCGCAGGCGCCGTATAGAGCCGCACCGACGTTCGGCTTCTTTCGGCAACACATGACGTGCTGTATGCGACGGTCGGAAGCCTGTCAATCAAATAGGAATGCCCAGTCCCGAATATCATACCCAGAAGCCGCGGAGAACATCTATCTCTAAAAAGGTATGTACTGCATTGATTTAAAAAAAAACACCCGATTGTGCTTCCCACAATTAGCCTCAATCTAATGTTAAACATTTTTTTTCGGGTGAACCCCCACTTTAACCACTTCCGGACCGCCGCATGTACATTTAAGTCGGCAGAATGGCACGGACAGGCACATCAACGTACCTGTAGGTGCCTGCCTAGACGTGGGTCGGGGGTCCGATCGGGACCCCCCCAGTACTTGCGGCGGTCCCCGTGGTGCGATCCGGGACGACGGCGCGGCTATTCATTTATAGCCGCCCCGTCGCGATCGCTCCCCGGAGCTGAAGAACGGGGAGAGCCATATGTAAACACGGCTTCCCCGTGCTTCACTGTGGCGCTGCATCGATCGAGTGATCCCTTTTATAGGGAGACTCGATCGATGATGTCAGACCTACAGCCACACCCCCCTACAGTTGTAAACACACACTAGGTGAACCCTAACTCCTACAGCGCCCCCTGTGGTTAACTCCCAAACTGCAACTGTCATTTTCACAATAAACAATGCAATTTAAATGCATTTTTTGCTGTGAAAATGACAATGGTCCCAAAAATGTGTCAAAATTGTCCGAAGTGTCTGCCATAATGTCACAGTCACGAAAAAAATCGCTGATCGCCGCCATTAGTAGTAAAAAAATAAAAATAAATAAAACTATCCCCTATTTTGTAAACGCTATAAATTTTGTGCAAACCAATCGATAAACGCTTATTGCGATTTTTTTTACCAGAAATAGGTAGAAGAATACGTATCGGCCTAAACTGAGGGGAAAAAAATGTATATATATTTTTGGGGGATATTTATTATAGCAAAAAGTAAAAAATATTGAATTTTTTTCAAAATTGTCACTCTATTTCTGTTTATAGCGCAAAAAATAAAAACCACAGAGGTGATCAAATACCACCAAAAGAAAGCTCTATTTGTGGGGAAAAAAGGACGCCAATTTTGTTTGGGAACCACGTCGCACGACCGCGCAATTGTCTGTTAAATCGACGCAGTGCCGAATTGCAAAAACCCCTTGGGTCGTTTAGCAGCATATTGGTCCGGTCCTTAAGTGGTTAAGCAACCTAGCTATGTTTGATAGCACACCCAGTAAAGGACACACCCCCCGGTGTAATTGTTTCTGTCTTTTTATTTATGCCTCAAGTGCTCACATTTGTCAGGAATACACACTCTTTACAAATGAAAGACTGCATCAGCATAGATATTTGTGCTGGGTAAACTTCAAAATAACAAATGTCCAAGGCTTTCAGTGATCAGTGGGATCAGTGATCCCAAAAATCTCCAAATCAAACTTGTACGTGTTGGGCCTGTGGGGCGTACAAAACAGGAAATTGCAACTTTGTGAGGGCTGCTTTACACAAAGTGGTGACATAGTGCATTTGTCATTCATCATCAGCATACAACATTAAAATATGTGTGCAATATCACACCACACTTATACATCCATATCTGGCTCAAAACACCACAGTTCGAGATTTGGTGCAAACCCACACTTGCTTGATTTATAATGTTATTTCTTGAGGTTCCATTATGTGAAATCCATCAAAAATGTAATCACTGGTGAAAAAGAATCTTTAACACCACAACAGGGGAAGAACATACAAACCTCTAGCCAGGTAGCGGGATTGGGATTTGAACTAAGAACCTCAGTGCTGCTAGGCAGAAGTGCTAACCAGTTAGCCACTGTGCAGCCATGTGTATGTAGGCTGCGTCTCTGTGTGGTGTGAAAATGGCAGTCCCAGGGGTGCAAGGTGGGGAAATGTTAAGGCTGATTATAGCCCTTGCCCATGGAAAACATATGGCATGATTTGCAATGGTGGTGGAAGTTGGAACCCTCCTACACATAAATACTAAATTTAGACATGATTTTATGTAAGGACCTATGTTTAACAACTTAGGGAGAACAGAAAACTTCTCTACCATGAATGGCATGTTTGGGATTCAAACCAAGAACCTCAGTGCTGTTAGGCAGAAAGTGCTAACCTGTTAGCCACTGTGCTGCCACACGTGGAACCCTCCTATACATAAATAAACATAAATACTGCATTTCTTTAGACATATAGGTGGTGGAATTACATTAGTCAGGAGTTATTCTTCTTGATTTATTCTGTGATATTTGGTGGTTCTTGGTGTGTGAGTGTAGAATAGCGATGTTACCCTCTGAATTTTGGAAATTACATTTTTGTTTTCAATGTTGGTACATATATCAAATTTTTTGGGCTCAGAGTATGATCATTTGGAAATAATAAAACTTGCATCAGTAATAGTATTGTTTGTGGTTTGTAAAGACACCTGTGTGAGTTTGGGTAAACGTTTTTGTGCGATGGATAGCAACAAGTGAGAGGGACAGAGAAAATAATAAATATGTTATCAAAACATCAAAACATTACACATTCAAGCATTCTTAAAAACAAAATGGATGAAGAAAAAGCAACACTGTTGTAAAGACACTTTATTTGAGAGAAAGATACAATTCCTCTCAACATTAAAAGTATTTATTTGGGGAAGTTTCAATTGAGCCATTAAAATCAATGGCTGAAACTTGCATTGGGCTACATAACTCTCATTTTCACTTTCAAAAATGCTTTTTAGCCCAGCGCTAATTTTGGTATGTACTATAGCTCCCTGTAAAAAAGGCATGGGAGTTAAAATGAAAGTAGTTTGACGTCTGAGCATGCTTAGTTGTGTTGGCACATAGTTGTAAAGAGAGGAGGAATTTATCTCACCTTTAAAGATATTTCAGTGTATATTACAGATGTGCTGTTAGTTTCTTTCCGAATTAATATTCAGATAAGTTATTTGGGGATTCGGATATATCTGAATACTTGAATTACAAGATAAACAAATTTTACAGAAATTCGGACTGAAATTCGAATCAAATTTTACATTGAACTCGAGTTGAATTCTAACTACACATAATTCTGAAATTAAAAAGTGTGTGAGTACCATTTTGAAATAATGCTGTTTTTATTAAGCTAAAGGGTGATTTAAAGAGTCATTGTAATCATTTGATAAAGATGTTTCTTTTGTTTGTTTGCTGCATTCAATTAGAAAACATTATAACATTTTCGTTTCGACCAATTGGAACATTTATCAATTTGAAAATTTCGAATCAAAAAAATCTGTAAGTTTGAAGAAAATTCAATAATTCTGAATACAAATTCCAAATACAAATTCTGAATACAAATTCAGAATAGGAATTGAATGAATCAAACAAATTGAACTAAACAAAATAACGATTTACAAATCAAAATGAAACTAAACACATTTTTTCGTCATGCACGTGTCTAGTGTATATATCACATTTTAAAGCAGTTCAAAAGCTGATTATCTTTAAACAATATACCACATATTTCAGTATAACACACCGCTCCAAAGATGCTGCTGGCAGGACTTTTGGAGCGGTCTCGCCAGCGCATCGCCTCAGTGTGAAAGCCCACAGGCTTTCACACTGAGTCTGCAGGGCAGGAGTTTTTCAGGCGGTATTTGGGCGCTATTTTTAGCGCTAAACCGCCTGAAAAACTCCTCAGTGTGAAAGGGGTTTAAGAGAAGAAGGTGGAAGTTATGTTAGTGTAGGGCCCCTGTGTAGTCAAGTAAATAATGGTACAAGGGGAATGAGGTATGTGAGGTAGGAGACCAAGAGGTAGACAGGAAAGGGAGAAGCCTTGAATGGGTTAAGTGTAAGGAACAGCTGGGTTAGGGCAGGATAATTAAGAGGCAAATGAAGGGTTTGGAAAATGATAAAGGTCCTATGGAGCAAGGGGAGTGATTATAGGAATGCAGTTAAAGGAGGCCAGTTAGTTTAGAAGTCTTCAGCCTTGACCTAATTTGAGAAAATAAAGTTGATCCAATAAAACAATGCAGTTGATTTACTAAAGGCAAATTCAATGTACTGTGTACTGTAAGTGCACTTGCTCCAGAGCTTAGTAAATGAGGTAAAGCTTCACTTTGCAAAGGATACTTAATCACACACACAGCATTTTTGCTTGTACATGACTGGATGATAGAAACCCGCAGAGTTTCTCCTCAGGGCTTTCCCCCAGATCTAGAGCAATTGCACTTGATGTGCACTTCCAGTACACTATATATTTGCCTTTAGTAAATCAACCTCTATATGTTGCAAAATGTTTTATTTTATTCATTCTGAAAGGAGAGCATAGTGTCTTCATTTCCCCTGCATTATTTAGCCACATAGAAATTGAGGAAGGTGTATACTTCTGCCATCTCAGGGAAATACAGACCTTAGTGGCTTTCAGTTTTGACAGAGGATACATTTTTGGTAGATTTGCATGAGGATGTGAGAGTTGGGAAGGAGGAAAAGGAAAGAACATCTGGGATAGGTAAATCCAACCATTTTTGCTATATTCTCTTGACGTCATGTGAAGGATGATCATGTATAGTATTCCACTGTGCTTTTAGATCTTTTGTAACATGTCAGGTGATGTATATATATTTTTTGTCTCAGTCCTTTTTCCTGCATTTTGGCATCTTGATATTAACCTCTTAATTGCCCAGTTAATTGCTTCAATTTACCATGCAAATTGATTTTGAGGTGGAACTTATATGAGTATAAATGTATTGCCATTTTTATGTTTAACATGCTACGGCTAAGGCTGTCTCCGAAACGCGTCAGCTGTTTTGCTTGTTAATTCACGTAATCAACCATTAAAATTGCCATATGGACTACAGAGTTGCCGGCTCAATCCTTTCACTTGTTTGTCATTTCAAAAGGCCCATGTTTTTTTGCAAGGCCAGAACAGGTGAAGAATGAAGCTCTTCTCTGCATTACATCACAAACACTGGTCTGAAATATAAAACACCAAACATCCTCAAATTTTATTATGTCATATAAATAGAAATTTGAAATTAGTTTCCCGATACATTACCAAAAGTATTGGGATGCCGGCCTTTACATGCGCATGAACTTTAATGGCATCCCAGTCTTAGTCCATAGGGTTCAATAATGAATTGGCCCACCCTTTGCAGCTATAACAGCTTCAACTATTTTGGGAAGGCTGTCCACAAGGTTTAGGAGTGTGTCTATGGCTGTGGTTCTTAACTCTTGTCCTTAGGACCCACTAACAGGCCAGATTTTAAGCATTGCCGTGGGGAGATGCAGACCAGTGTAGCACTACCCCCGTAGGAGCTGCTGAGTAATTTTGGGTGACACGTTACCTCTATCTTCTCGCTGTCCAGGGCGAAGTGAGAGTCCGAAGAATTTCAATGTCCATACAATGCAATTCTTTTTCTGGGATTTATTTGCAGAACTTTAGTAGAAAAGAAGTAAAGGGGGTGGAAGGGCATAATCACAAATAGGAAACACTCCTGCTTTTAGCAAACAATTCTCGTCGCCACTCTAGTCAGAGTGGGTATTGCTCACCCGGATAGGTCCCTCTCACTAGCCCAGCAGCCGGGATGGCGCACGGAATAAAGTACAGTCTCTGCTACAGACCTTCCTTTATGAGGAGACACTTTTGGTCCAGAATCCCCTGCCACAGGATTCAGCACCCGGATCTCTCCAGCTTAGCTTTGGTAGAACTTTAGCTCCGACAGTGTATGGTGCATCCTTCAATTAAGTTTCCAGGCCTACTCCCAAGGTACCAGCCTCTTGCATGGCCCTCTCCAGGATAGGTCCTCCCCTGGCTTCCTTCATCAAGTGGCCTCCTCCCACAGGATGGACAGCACAGGATCACCTCTTCAAAAGCAGCCCCCAGTCTGACTACTGGGCCTACCAGGCGAAGCTGCGACCCCGGACCAACATGGTCCCAAAGTCAGGATTCAGGACATGCACCTCAGGCCAGGCGGGCCATGAGGTGCAAAAAATGGACCCTGCACCAATGGCGTTTGTCCCTTAAGTACCCCTCCCCAGCATGCACAGTGGGGCGACCACTGATTCGCTGCTGAGGGGAACACCCAATACACACTGACCTTGCTGTTGCAACCCTTGGCCTGGGATGGTAATGACATCCCCAGGCGAGCAATGGAGGAACTCTCAGCACAATCATGGCTGGAACAGAGGCTAAATTTGCCATTAATCATACTAGTCTGTCAAATAACAGCTCAGACCCCCACTAAATTTAAAGCAGCGTCTGTTCAACAGGAGCAGGGTGCTACACTAGAATACTGCAATCACTGAGCAGCAAATTATATTGCCTGTGATGTATTTCAGTTATCTTGCAAAACAGGCCTGTTAGTGAGTCCCGAGGACAGGCGTTGAGAACCACTGGTTTATGAGGATGTTTGACCATTCTTCCAGAAGTGCATTTGTGGGGTCCGACACATGCAGAGAAGCAGATAGCTAACTGAAGTGCAAAAGGAGACACAGTGGTGAAGGAAGAATAGATGCTGGCATTTGTTAGGTAGGGCACTAATGTGGCTAAGAAGGCCTGGCTTGCAGTCTACACTCTAATTTATCCCAAGGTGTTCTATAGGGTTGAGGTCAAGCCAGTCAAGTTCCTCCACCCCATACTTGCTTGTCCATGTTTTTATAGTCCTTGCTTTGTGCACTGGTCCACATTATTTGGTGGAGGGGGATTATGGTGTGGGATTATTTTTCAGGTGTTGGGCTTGACCCCTTAGTTCCAGTGAAGAGAACTCTTAAGGCGTCAGCATACCATAACATTTTGGAGAATTTCATGCTCCCAACTTTGTTGGAACAGTTTATGGATGGCTCCTTCCTGTTCCAACATGACTGCGCACCAGTGCACAAAGCAAGGTCCATAAAGACATGTACGATAGAGCACATATGAGCAGAGAGTGGGAGCCAGGCCTACTCATCCACATCAGTGCCTGATCTCAAAAATGCCAGCTTCCTTCACCACTGTGTCTCCTTTTGCACCCTAGTCAGCTATCTGCTTCTCGGTATTTGTTTTCCATGAGTTCTAGCCAGCCTCCTATTACCCGTTACCACCCGCGCAATCCCAGTTTGTGTTTTTCTTCTGTGTGCTTTCATTTACTCCTATCAATTGGAACTGTGTTTACCCATTGCCTTTTGAATCCAGCTCCTCAGCACTAAAATGGGCTTTCATCTGCCCTCTGTAGCTGCCTGCTCATAAGAGTCAGGGGACTGCAACCTTGGAACCACTAAGGCCCCTTTGACACGGGTGGACCGCTCAGGTCCGCCTGTCAGTTTTTTAGGCAGACCTGGACGGATGCTCCGTGCAGGTCTATGGAGCTACGGATGTCAGCGGGGACATGACATCCAACCTGCTCCGATCCACTAAAGTGTGATGGATGGAAACCCTATTTTCCATTCCGTCTGGTGGATCGGATGAAAACGGACTCTATGGTCCGTCTTCATCTGATCCCTCATAGAGGAGAGCGAGACTCTGACAGGTCGGTCCCTGCACAGTATGCAGAGTCAGACCTGTCATCTGCCTTCTTAGCGGGGATCAACAGAGCGATCCCTGCTGAGCAAAGCGGAGCCCGGACACGTCCGTGTGAAAGGGCCCTTATAGTGTAACATCTAAACTCTGGCGAAAACATTAGGCTCTTTTCTTGGCCCTTTTTGGGGGCTCCCACTATCGCTAATGGAAGATACAAGCTAAACTCTATGAGCTTTCTCCATGGCTTTTGCCAATGTCTGTCACAGTTGCTATAAAAAGCACTAATCAGTCCGGAATGCCTATAGTGGGACCAGATTCCCAGTCTGTGACCCCAGAGAATTTATCTGAATACCACTTTGAAAGCAGGGGTTTGACTTTTTGTTAAGGGTAACTTAAGTAAGGGCCCATTCACACCAGAACACAATGCTGGAAACCAATATTCCACATGCCATCCCTGCACTGCGTTCAAAACGCACTGAGGGTGCAATCTACTGGTGGTATCAATGTAGTCCTAATGACACTTCAAACACAGATCACAAGCACAGCATGTTTGTCTGCACCGGATTGCATTGCATTGCAGTACCATGTGATCCAGTTACCGTGAGTTTTAAAAAGTAGTGAGTGCACATGGTCCACTATTGACATCATCAGGAAGACTACTCTGGGAAATGTCAGGCAGCTATCTCTGGAGTATATCAACAGAAAGATATAGTGGAAGTGTTTGGTGTGTCCTCTATTGGATACGGCACCTCATCCCATACGGTAGTTACAAAGTAGGGAAAATTTGAGGGGATTATAGCGGTGCCAAGCAAAATACAAAACAGTATAGAAACAATATCAAAGAAGACAATGGTTTATTAATTGCAATCAATCAAGATAGACAACAAAACATGACAAAGAGTATACATTAAGGGATGAATATAATACAGTTTCCCGACATGTTTCGCCAAGTATTTGGCTTTTTCTGGGGAGTGTAATTCATACAATGTGATGATGCATTCTACAAGGAAAACAAAAGGAACAATAAACATACATTTCATTAAAGAACAGCTGGAGATCAAAGAATGACCAGACTAAAATGGGGTCCATGATGTCGAGTCCCCAGAGATGAGTGCAAAAACCAACATACCCTCAGATTAAGGTCAAGCCAAAGAAGGTGCCCACAGGTCACGATGTAGAGACAACAACCTTAGTGTGGCTGCAGGGGGCTATATTGCAAACTAGGAAGCAAAAATATAAAATAAGATCAGAGTAGGGATTAATTGCCATGAGAAAAAAAATCATAGCCAATAATTAACCCTAACCAGTAGACTCCATACCTACCTAGTAAAGAGTAAAAATGAACTGCCAAGGTGGTGAAAACGTTGGTAAACGGCAGATTTAAAGGATCTAAAATTTAAATTTAGATGAAATTAAGAAAGAAAGAGAAAAAATTTAATTTAATACATAAGAACTTACCAATTAATATATAAAAGACACAAGGACACAAGGCAGATATGAGAGGCTGTAAAGGGGAGATGGTTTGGCTGCAGAGGGCGGGGCCAAAGGTGGGCAGATTGTCATAGACAAAGTGCCCTAGGGTGTCCATGCAGCCTCGGATCAGAGTCCCCGCGTTAAATCAGGGACAACACCAGGCTAAGACAGTGCGTCCGGGGCATGATGGATACATGGCACCCAGCTACATGAGACCTGATTGGTTTGTGTTCCATTTTTACTGTTTCACCCCAAATTGTTGTTTCATAACCTATTCCCATTCACTAATCCTTGCTTACATATATGGATCCGCTGGAATGATTTTCTTGCTTTTCCTTTTCCCCCTAAAGGGAAAAAAAACTCTACTTTTATATTTATGTATTTGTTTATTTTTCCTTTTTTTTTTTTAATATCCTTACCTTATGTATTGTTTTCATTATATCAAGTTTATGCCTTTTTTTTCACTCCTAAATATTATTCAATATATTCATGTATCACCATTTTAATATTGTTTTTTGACTTATGTTTATATTTACAGAGCGGCTGGACATCTGATCTGGGCCTGTTTTGTCTGGGTCCTCCTGTATGTTGATCTCATGTAGCTGGGTGCCATGTATCCATCATGCCCCAGGCACACTGTCTTAGCCTGGTGTTGCCCCTGATTTCACGCTGGGACTCCGATCCGTGGCTGCATGGACACCCTAGGGCACTTACCATCTCCCCTTTACAGCCTCTCATATCTGCCGCTCTGTTGGCAGATTTGCATGTGTCCCGATCGGCCGCGTCATGCTTTGCTGACGTCCATACTGCTAGGCTGTATGGGACTTGTAGGCCTGTTCTGGATGTGCGCATGCGCGGTGGCCACTCTGTCTGCTGCCGCTCGGTGACGTCAGACGCCGAGCGGCTGGGGGGCTATTTAAACAGGCTGAGCCGGCTTCATTTGCCGGCTTGCCTGGATGGGGCGCATACATATGAATTTGATATCCAGGTATCGGCTCAATCTTCCTTTCCAATTTTTTTCATTTTCGCCAGTATTGTGATCAATTGGCAGCAACCATGTCTCTAACTAGCTTTTTGCTTTGATTTCATTTTTTACAGAGTGTCTTTTCCATTGCTGTACTTTTTGATTTTAGACACACTCAGCTCCACAGGGTGGAAAACTCTTCTATCATTACCCTGCAGGCAATTGATATTTAGACCTTGTATCTTTTATATATTAATTGGTAAGTTCTTACGTATTAAATTGTTTTTTTTTTCTCTTCTTTTCTTAATTTCATCTAAATTTTAATTTTAGATCCTTTAAATCTGCCGTTTACCAACGTTTTCACCACCTTGGCAGTTCATTTTGTGCCCCATAATTTTTTGAAACGCAACATTACTCTTTGCTAGGTAGGTATGGAGGCTATGTTTAGCCCAACTGGTTAGGGTTAATTATTGGCTATGATTTTTTCTCATGGCAATTAATCCCTACCGATCTTATTTTATATTTTTGCTTCCTAGTTTGGAATATAGCCCCCTGCAGCCACACTAAGGTTGTTGTCTCTACATCGTGACCTGTGGGCACCTTCTTTGGCTTGACCTTACTCTGAGGGTATGTTGGTTTTTGCACTCATCTCGGGGGTCTCGACATCATGGACCCCGTTTTAGTCTGGTCATTCTTTGATCTCCAGCTGTTCTTTAATGAAATGTATGTTTATTGTTCTTTTTGTTTTCCTTGTAGAATGCATTATCACATTGTATGAATTACACTCCCCTGAAGAACCCAAAGACTTGGCGAAACATGTCGGGAAACTGTTATATTCATCCCTTAATGTATACTCTTCGTCATGTTTTGTTGTCTATCTTGATTGATTGCAATTAATAAACCATTGTCTTCTTTATATCAACAGAAAGAGGCTGCAGGAAATCAGCAGATTTGAGATGCAATAAAGGATGAAAAAAGGTAAAAAATAGATTTTATTTAAATGAATGACGGTTTCTTATGATATACTATGCTTTAGAAAACTGAATGTCTTTCAGTTGTGTATTTCTTCCACATTAATATTAAGACTGCTATTTAAAAGTGAATTGTAATGTAATCTTAATTTGCAACACTAAGTAATATAAAGTTTAAATTACATGTCCCTTTACTTTCTAAAACAGCATTTCTGAAAAAAATAATGTTTTGGTTTATTTTGGTAAAATTTCCATTCCAAAGATGAATGTATTATTTACATTTATCTAATAAGAAATGTCAGTTAATTTACATGTAGAAAACTAGTGGCACTGGCTCTTTGTAAATAGAGAAGCAAATTCATTTTTAATCAGTAAAATGCCTCTTACTTCCTGTTAACTGCCACATGCTAAATTGCTCTCTGAAATGCAATGATAAGACGGTAAATGAATGGTTTTTGGAGCGGCATCCTGAATAGAGCAATTAACGGCAAGTTAAAATGCAATCACTGACAGACATTCATTAAGTCATCTTTTATTTAAGTCACTGCTAGCAATTAAAGAAGGTGATTAATAGTTCATATTGCTGCATTGTTTAAGTTTTATGTCCACAAAATAACTTTTATAATTATATACCACATTTGCACTTTAAAGTTAGTTGATATCAAAGGGACAAACTCTTTATTGCCACATAGTAACCTGCCCTGAAACTTACACTGGAAATAACACATTTACTTATATATTTAGTTTAGAACATTATAATGTTAACTAAATAACTAAAGGCATTGCATCTTGCAGCAAAATCTAAATACTTACCCATAAATTATCTTTTTAATGATAATCTCCTGTCAGAATAATAATACAAAATTAAGTATTTGTAAAGCCAACTCTCATATAAGTTTTAGTCGGTTGATGTAATTTCAAAAGGCATCTTTGATATTTCAAATTGGTAGTTTTCCACAAATTAAGAGCTTGTGATATTACCATGGAAGTATTTGTTTAGGCACCACCAGTCATAGGGTGACAATGCTTTGTTCCTGTCTCCCAGTTGTTCTTTAGCATTATCACTATATCACTCAGCTTTGGATGGTGAGTGAGGTGGCAGTTTTAACATAATATGCTAACATGGTGTGCTGTTACCTTAGGGTGACTCACCCTGAGAAATGGCATGTAGCCATTGCTGCTGTGCCTGTAGACTGGAAGTGACTGCCACTAGGTTACAGGACTTGTATATACTTTTTTTATACTGGGACATTTAATAATTTTTTTATACTGGGACATTTAATCATTTTTTTTATACAGGGACATTTAATAATATTTTTACACTGGGACATTTAGGGCTGGTTCACACTGCACCGATGTTCGGATGTGATTTGCACCGCACTGCAGTGCACATCACATGCACTCTCTGTGCACAGGACCCTTTTTTTTGTCCGTAGCAGAAACGGATCGCGTGGGTGTTTTATACTGTAGGCCTGCAATTCTTAGGAATAACTCATTTAAATCTGTCCAAACAAGAGTCTAGTAGACATCTCGGGTATGATAAAGTTTGAAACACAAAATCATAAATTATAATATAATAAATAACTATAAATAATTGTAACAAATAATAATGTAATTATAATAAAACAATATTCAATAATGTAATCAAATCAAAAACACTGAAATTTGCTCAAATGCAGAATTTGCAGAATTGTTGCTGTCATTACTTTTATTTTTTTATGACGGATTTCCCCACAAAACGATATCGCTCAATTCTGCAAGTGATTATAATTTATTATCGCTGTTTTCTAGCTGCTCTAAAATCACTTTTGACATAAAGGGACACTTTTGGTTGCTATGGACAATCTACAGTTTGCAGGCAGAAAGAACAGTTTTTATTTTATAAAAGTACATGCAGAACATTGGGCAGACCACTAGGGACACAATTGTTTACATACAGTACTGCAATCTGTAAGATTACAGTATACTGTATGTAATGTGTTTATTTACTTTTTTGAATTTGGCGCCGTTCTCCGCCCCCGTGCATCGTAACGTCGCAGGGAGCGGAGATCGGCGGCACACAGGCACTGTGTGAATCGAGCGAGGACGCCGCTCGCTCACACAGCGGGGATGCATCGCAGGATCCAGGGACAAGGTAAGTAACTTGTGCCTGTGGATGCTGCGAGGCGGCCCCGAGTCTGGCTCGGGGATACCGCTTTTGGTATTGAAATCTTACCCCGAGTCAGACTCGGGAATACCGCCAAGGGGGTTCATAAGGGCCGGTTCACACTGCTGCAATGCGAGAACCCTGCGAATCCACTGCGGGTTCCCGCATTGCAGGTTTCCCGACGGCAGTTCCCACTGCCCTATGCAAACTGCTGGGAGTGTCAGTTAAAAGTTAATGACACCCCCAAATCAGTTTGCATATTGCAGTGTGATCTGCAAACTCGGACAGGAATCTGATCGCATGGGTGTGAACACTCATGCATTCCTATTCTGCTGCGGACAAAAAAAAGGGTCCTGTGCGATTTTGATGTGAATTCAGCCATATGATTTGTATGGCTGAAATCGCATCGCACAGAGATCGCATGTGCTTTGCAGTGCGGTGCGAATCACATCCGAACTCTGACATCACAGCAGTGTGAACCGCCCTAATACTTTTAATAATACTTTATACTGGGACTTTTATAATACTTTTATAATACTTTTAAAAATACTTCTATACTAGGACTTTTAATAAGAATTTTATAGTGGGACTGATGAGGACTCATTAATTAATTGATTTCCTGATACAATCTCAGGGCTAACTCATTTATGCCAGAAGACCCAAATTAAGATATATATAAGGTGACATGTACAATCCAGGCACAGAATCTACATCTCACCTTCCAACGTTCAGCCAGCAAAGAGAATGGCTGCCAACTGGGCAGTTGGTTTTATTATCAGCACAAGATCACAAAATGCATTCTCATTGGTCAACCTATACATTTCACACCCACTGATTACTCCCATTCAGTCTCTCATTACACGCCCCCTGTGAGTCTGTCATTGGTCAGTTCATATAGAAGGGTGGTTTCTCCTTACAAGTTCATTCCAGACTAGCTGCACACACCCTTCTTGTCATGTGGCATAAAGTCCTCTCGTGTCTTTTTTCAGACTCATTCGCCATTTTACATAGAATTCCTTTGGTGGGGGTGAAGAGAAGGGGGTTTTGGAATGAGGAATTTAGGAGTGAGGGGAATGGAGCTGCTTCTTGATTTCAATAGTTCTCTCTCTGTATGTCCATCCAAGTTGAAATATACTCTAAAAACATATTTGACAAAACTTATCAAGGAAAATAAGCAGTATTGATCATTCTCATACATACGTATGCATAATGTGTATAAAAACAAATAAACAGTATACGGAATATAAAAAACAATATATAAGAATATAAGAAAAGCAACATTTAAGTGATTCTAATAATAAAAAGAATTAGCCTATTTTGAAAATAGGGATTTTAGAATCATCTCCACCACAGGACTTTTATATTAAAATCAATTAGTGACAATCTGTTATGCTTTGGTGGCAGGTGACAGTGAGAATCCACATCTGGTGACAGGCCGCAGCAGTGGCAATCCACATCTGGTGACAGGCCGCAGCATTGGCAATCCACATCTGGTGACAGGTCGCAGCAGTGGCAATCCACATCTGGTGACAGGCCACAGCAGTGGCAATCCACATCTGGTGACAGGCCCCAGCAGTGGCAATCAACATCTGGTGACTGGCCGCAGCAGTGGCAATCCACATCTGGTGAGAGGCCGCAGCAGTGGCAATCCACATCTGGTGACAGGCCGCAGCAGTGGCAATCCACATCTGTTGACAGGCCGTAGCAGTGGCAATCCACATCTGGTGACAGGCCCCAGCAGTGGCAATCCACATCTGGTGACAGGCCCCAGCAGTGGCAATCCACATCTGGTGACTGGCCGCAGCAGTGGCAATCCACATCTGGTGACAGGCCGCAGCAATGGCAATCCACATCTGGTGACAGGCCGCAGCAGTGGCAATCCACATATGTTGACAGGCCCGCAGCAGTGGCAATCCACATCTGGTGACAGGCTGCAGTAGTTGCAATCCACATCTGGTGACAGGCCGCAGCAGTGGCAATCCACATCTGGTGACAGGCCGCAGCAGTGGCAATCCACATCTGGTGACAGGCCGCAGCATTGGCAATCCACATCTGGTGACAGGTTGCAGCAGTGGCAATCCACATCTGGTGACAGGCCACAACAGTGGCAATCCACATCTGGTGACAGGCTCCAGCAGTGGCAATCCACATCTGGTGACTGGCCACAGCAGTGGCAATCCACATCTGGTGGCAGGCCGCAGCAGTGGCAATCCACATCTGGTGACAGGCTGCAGCAGTGGCAATCCACATCTGTTGACAGGCCGCAGCAGTGTCAATCCACATCTGGTGACAGGCCCCAGCAGTGGCAATCCACATCTGGTGACAGGCCGAAGCAGTGGCAATCCACATCTGGTGACAGGCCACAGCAGTGGCAATCCACATCTGGTGACAGGCCGCAGCAGTGGCAATCCACATCTGGTGACAGGCTGCAGTAGTTGCAATCCACATCTGGTGACAGGCCGCAGCAGTGGCAATCCACATCTGGTGACAGGCCGCAGCAGTGGCAATCCACATCTGGTGACAGGCCGCAGCAGTGGCAATCCACATCTGGTGACAGGTCACAGCAGTGGCAATCCACATCTGGTGACAGGTTTTGCTAACTAGCCAAAATGAGTAAAAAAAATGTCATTGGAGAGCTTTTTTGAAAAGGGGGAAAGACCCAATGAAGAGATAACAGAAGACTCTTTTAAGATTGCCAAAAACAAGAAAGCTGCATTTAAAAGAAAATACCAGGATTCCTATTTAAATTACAGGTTCATTGCATCAGGTTATTCACATTCTCCAAACCCGCTTTGTATAATATGTGGTGAGCGGCTATCCAATGAAGCCATGAAATCTTCAAAACTGCTTCGCCACATGGAGACCAAGCACCTTTCATTAAAAAACAAACCTGAACACAAGGGACAGAAGCAATTATTGAAGACCACCTCTTCGATAAATGCGTCTGCATTGAGAGACTCATTCTTAGTGGCTTAAGCCTCATACACACTATCAGTTTTCCTGTGGGTTTTTCTCTTCAGGTTTACCAAAATCATCTAATATGAGGTCAAACCTTAATGCCGCGTACAGACGGTCGTTTTTTGTGATGAAACAAAACGACGTTTTAAATCATGAAATAAAACGACGTTTTTGAAACATCATTTTCAAAAACGATGTTGCCTACACACCATCGTTTTTTCACAATGTTCTAGCAAAGCGAGGTTACGTTTCACCACTTTTTTCCATTGAAGCTCACTTCATAACTAGCTTCTGGGCATGCGCGGGTTTAAAAACGTCGTTTGAAACGTCGTTTTTGGTACACACGGTCAATTTCTGTGAAACAAAAAACGACGTTTTGAAAAACGACACAAAAAATTCGAGCATGTTCGAATTTTTTTTTGGTCGTTTTTTTGAAGACATAAAACGACGTTTTGCCCACACACGATCATTTTAAATGACGTTTTTTAAAACGTCGTTTTTTTTCATCACAAAAAACGACCGTCTGTACGCGGCATAAGAGTTTCAATTCGTATGCAATCAGGCAAGCCCTTGCACTATATGGTTTTGGTAAACCTGAAGAGAAAAACCTGCAGGAAAACTAATAGTGTGTATGGGGCTTAACCGTATTGCTAAATCTAAGAAACCCTTTACAATCGGAGAACAGTTGATCCTGCCTGCTGCAAAGGACATTTGCCGTGAAATTTTAGGAGAGGCTGCGGTTGAAAAGGTGTCATATGTTCCTCTTTCGGCTAGCACTGTAGCTAGACAAATTAATGAAATCGCAGAGGATATTGAAGCACAATTGATAAAGAGAATTAAGGAGTCACCATGGTATGCCATACAGGTTAACGAGTCTACTGATGTTGACAACAAGGCAACAATGCTTGTTTTTGTGCGATATGTTTTTCAGGAGGATGTCCATGAAGATATGCTATGTGCACTCTTCTTGCCAACCAACACCACAGTTGCAGAATTGTTCAAGTCTTTAAATGATTATATGTCAGGAAAACTGAACTGGTCATTTTGTGTTAGTCTATGCACGGATGGAGCTGCTGCCATGACTGGACGGCTTTCTGGTTTTACTATAAAAGGGGGAGGGGACCAATGCGCAAAACCACAACTAACCTAAGGTAACCTAACTAATAAACAAAGTGTATAAATAAATAAACAAATATATGCAGCAGCCACTACATGAAAGTGCTCACGCACCAATCAGCATATAAGAAAGAGGGGGTGTAGTGGCGCTTGCAGTAAATAAATAAAATAGACAAGAAACGCACAGCAACGTGTGATAATGTCCAAAAAAAATGTGTTCACTCCAAATTCCTCTTTATAATCCTCTCGCATCAATGACTTATGATGTGAAGGAGGGGATGTGTGAAGATAATGAGATCCAAACAATATTTATGACTCAATGTCTAGAGTTCATACACAATCATATATGATGAAGCAAAATGTGGATAATTGCATCTGTAAAAGTGAATCCATGTAACCACAAATAAACGTAGTAAAAGGGTGAACCCAAATGACAGTACGTGCACTATAATACTATAATAATAAGCAAAAAAAAAACGCACAGCAACGTGTGATAATGTCCAAAAAAATGTGTTCCACTCCAAATTCCTCTATAAACTCCTCTCACATCAATGACTATGATGTGAAGGAGGGATTGTGTGAAGATAATGAGATCCAAACAATATTTATGACTCAAAGTCTTGAGTTCATACACAATCATATATGATGAAGCAAAATGTGGATAATTGCATTTGTAAGAGTGAATCCATGCAACCACAAATAAACGTAGTAAAATGGTGAACCCAAATGACAGTACGTGCACTATAAAGTCTGTGCCTAAAAAATATAAATATATAATAAATAAATAATGTTCCAGTTAGGTGCACTAATTAAATGTGCCAAATAAATAAATAATGTTCCAGTAATCAAAGTGTCCCAAAAAAAATTCCCATGCAAAAAACAGGATAATTGTATCACAGTGAACGTGGAATAAATAATAAAGTGCTTGATGCAAAAATTCCCAAAAAGTGCAATAGTGCTAGGTTAGAGGATGATGCTGCAATCCAATGCACGATGGTTTTACTACTCGGGTCAAGGAGGTTGCTTCCGAATGTGAGTCTACGCACTGTGTCCTCCATAGAGAAATGCTGGCTAGCCGAAAAATGTCACCTGAACTGAACAACGTTTTGCAGGCTGTGATTAAAATGATCAACCACATTAAAGTACATGCCCTTAACTCACGTCTGTTTGAACAGCTCGGTGAGGAGATGGATGCAGAGCACACACGTCTTCTCTTATACACAGAGGTGAGATGCTTTCTAAAGGTAGATTACTGAGCAGAGTTTTTGAGTTACGAGAGCCGCTCCAGAGATTTCTTTCTGAAAAACAGTCACCATTTGCAGCACATTTCAGTGTCACAGAATGGGTCACAAAACTTGCTTATTTGTGTGACTTTTAACCTGCTCAACGAATTTAATCTGTCACTTCAGGGGAGAATGAGAAATGTGTTCAAGTCGGCAGATAAAGTGGCTGCATTCAAAGCCAAACTGGAATTATGGGGGCGACGAGTGAACAATTGGGATTTTTGACATGTTTCCAACATTATCAGAGCTTTTGAAATAGACTGAGCCAGAACCTTCTTTCACCCAGCTGGTGCATGATCACCTATCTCAGCTTTCAAAAGAATTTGGCCATAACTTCCCAACCACAAAAGACCCCCGAACTGGGAAGGAATGGATCCGTGATCCATTTGTGAAAAAGTCAGGTGAATCCACTCTGTCCGTACTAGAAGAGGATCAACTGCTTGAGATCGCAAATGATGGTGGCCTTAAAAGTGTGTTTGAGACAACTTCAAACCTCCATACGTTCTGGATTAAAGTCAAGGCAGAATATCCTACAATTGCCACAAAAGCACTGAAAAGCCTGCTGCCATTTCCAACATCCTATCTTTGTGAAGCTGGGTTTTCTGCAGTGACAGCAACCAAAACGAGATCACGGAGTAGATTGGACATAAGCAACACACTTGTAGTGTCACTGTCTCCTATCACCCCAAGATGGGATCGCCTAGTTGCAGTAAAACAAGCTCAGGGCTCCCACTGATTCTGCATTGTGGTGAGTTGAACTATTTCATTTTATATTCCATTGCAGGGAAACAAGCTCAGGGCTTATATTGTATTAATATAAATAATGGGCTTCAATCGTCCTGATATTATGGTATCAGGATGATTGAAGCGCTAACGCAACACATCGCGATTCCTCCTACTGGGCCTTGGAAAAATATTCTTCCACAAAACCGGTCCTTGGTGCCAAAAAGGTTGGGGACCACTGCACTAGATGTATTACCCAGATCTTCTCCTATTTCAACTCTTACACAACATTTCCTTCCACAGCCAGCTGCCCACTTACTTTCACTCTTTCTTCAATGATTGGTTTTGGTTGTGTAGCGCTCACCCCCGAAGGAGCCGCTGAATTATCGGGTCTTCTGTCTCACCTCTGTGACACACCACAAACAATGAATCCACAGCACACCAGCACAACTTGTGAAGTTTTATAACAGATTTAATGACTGTGGGATAGAGCAAAAGCCCTTAATGTCTCCCCACTCTAATATAATACAACTAATAACAGGATGAGATAATACGTTTAGATTGAATGCAATGAACAGTAATATATATATATACTTAGCAGTTTCGACCCCACCCTAAACTACTGGCCAGTAGTACTGTCCTAGGCTAGCCAACGTTGGGGCCCTGGCTGTATGGCAGATGTAGGAAATACACTTGTTGCAATGGCCAAAGGCCGCTCACCACTTCCAGTGTCTCTTTGGGAAAGGAGGATGATTGTCTGCGGAAGCGAATGTCCCTCTCTCCTCAGACCGACATCTGTGAAATGGATGCAGTCTTTTAAAGCCTCCGGCAAGACATCTCAGATCGTCTAGGGGCCGTCTGGGGAATCTGGCAATAACCTGCGTCAGCTCCGTCGGCTCCACTCACTCAGTTGGGCAGGCTGGGTTACTCCGGTGGCTGGATCGGCCCTGCGACCAGGCCTCAGTTCGATCGCTCAAAACACAGTCTCTCTCTGTTTCAGTAGACGAACATCAGTCTCTCCAAGCACTACTGCATAGAGCCTGTGTCTCAGTGGCAAACACACAGCTCTGACACAAGCCATCTTAAATCACCCTGCAATGCCGATCTGTCTTCCCTGTATCACTGTTCCAGACTGACTCCCCCTTCCTCTCCCACAGCCCCCCTGGGAAAATGCCGTTCTCCCGCCCCTTGCTGTAGAAATGTATCGATATATCTGCTCTGTACTGCAGTCTCCACAATCTGTGCTCTCTGGCTCCACCTGCTGCAATATATATATATATATATATATATATATATATATATATATATATATATATATATATATATATATATATATATATATATATATCCTCTTAAATGGCTGAAAATCACAACAGGGCTACAGTTGTTTTTGGTATTTTATTGTAGAACTTGGATAGGGAAGAGATAGTAGTGGAATACCCAAAATTCAACAAATTACAAGGAGGACAGCTTCTTTAATTGAACTGTGGAATTTATGCATGATTTACTGTACACTCTTGAGCAAGCCCTTGGCAGAAGTAATGGATGGTTGCTCTTCAGGACACTAGCCAGTATCCCCCTTTCTGCTGACCCAGTAGATGATTCTCCTAGCACAGAGGTGGGTAGCCGAAGAACCATACCCCAAGATCTTTGTACTCACAAGGCCACTGGACCAAAGGGTAACCTCCTTCCAATGCTCCAGCAGTACCCTCCAGTGATCCCAGACAGATCTTCCAAGGCATTGCTCCCACTCTGGTCAGCATTCTAACTTCCATTCTAACGCCCTCCTCAGCTGGACTATCCTCTCCATGAAAAGACCACTTCCTGTATGCTCCACCTAATATAAATACCCTTCACAGCATGCTTAGGGACCCCTATGCTTGTAATTGGCTGGGATTGCATCCATATTCATGCTTCTGGTTTGCATTAGTCACTAGGGACCACCTAGGAATGTTTTCACAATATGTAAACCAGTTCCTCCAGCCACTTTCCCAGTCCTTACAGTCACATATCAGAGATGGCACCCATTTGTTAGAACTTCTTTCTCCCTATTCCTGGGAACCCACCTATTTGTGGGTGTAGCGACCCCATTGACTTTGAGTAAATAACGAGAGGAGAGCTTCTGACGGGTGCAGTACTTTTATTTATTTTGCCTCAAAGGTGTGCATTAAGGTTGAACACCACAGAGGGTAATCTTTTAACTCCTTAAACAGCATAAGCATCATAAATACCGATTGCACCGTGAAAACTTGCTCCGCTTGCCAGGGGGTTCAAACTTTAAACTTTAGAAAACTTTCATGAACAATCACCTTCCCAGGTACTGCTAGATGGCCTGTAAATTCTGAAACAAAATGAGGTCCTCTTTTCTCTCAAACTAGTAGGAGGAGGAAGTATCTGGTGATTAAAAGATTCCCCAGGGGAACAAAAGTAAGGCAATCAGTGGTGAACAAAGATTTAAAGTGACAAGCGGACAGTTACAGTGGGTTTCCCTTGATGTCCAATCATTGTATACCTCCATACCGCACGATGTGGGACTATGTGCTATACAATTATTTTTTGTGTGAGGACCCCATGCTGAACACCAGCAAGCCTCCTTCATTGTAGAGGCTACTGCCTTCTGTCTCACCCACAATTATTTTCAATTCCATAATGAGTTTTTTCTTCAGGTCAATGGGACAGCTATGGGAGCAAATTTTGCACCATCATATGCAAACCTTACCATGGGGTATTGGGAATCGTCTCACATCTGGCACAATAACCCCTTTTCTTCCCACATTGTGTTCTATGGTAGGTACATAGATGATCGTTTCCTCATTATAAAAGCTGTCACCACCCCCAGTGGCTGAATAACACACCTAAAAGCCAATACTGTAGATTGAAAAAGAACTGTACTAGAGGCAGTGACTATGAGATTTAGAGTAAGATCTTAGAAGATACATTGCTTGATAAAGAATTCTGAGCTGATATTGTGCAAACAGCTTACTCCCATTACAAAGGCACGCCTATCCAACCACATCCTTTCACCCATGATGATAATAATAAGGATGATAGACGATTTATTACCCAATTTCACTCCCATCATAGACAGATGGAGGGTATTGTGAGGAAGCATTTGCCTCTATTGCTTCAAGACAAGCACCTTCTTCCTGTTCTATTGAATAAGCCAAAGTTTGCTTATAGAAAGGCCCCTAATATTAAAAGTAAGGGGGCACCTAGCAAACTTAAGGGCAAGCCATTACCCCCAGGGTATTATCTTGCAACTTTTTTAGCCATCTTGGGAATGTATCATTACAGCAAGCCGCTATGTAAGACCTGCCGGTTTGTTAAACATGGCATGAAGGATTTTTGTGTGAAAGGCAAAACATATCCTATCAAAGGTTTTCACACATGCTCCTCTGACCATTTAGGGTATTGTCTGACATGCCCTCGTGGCCTTTTTTATGTTGGGCGAACTATCAGACCACTACGTAAGCAATTTGGCAAACACCGCCGCTTCATTACTGATGGACTAGATATTCATAGTGTCCCCAGGCACAACCTTGAACACCATAACAAATCCACTGATGGTCTGATGGTTTGGGTTATTGAGGTAATGCTTAGAGACTTCCCCCCTGCTGAGCGTTTCCGTAAGCTTTGCCACAGAGAAATGTATTGGATCTTCTCTTTGAATGTTTTGGCCCCTGGAGGGTTAAATGAGGATTTTGAAATTAGTGCCATACTCTAGAACCTCATTCACTATCAAATTCTAATTTTTCAGTGTCCATATTCCTTTTTGGGCATGTCCCCTATTGGATAATTGTGTTTCTTATATATTTCCTATGTGTAATTAATTTTATACCGTATTTATCGGCGTATAACGCGCACTTTTTTGCCCTGAAATTCAGGGCAAAATCATGGGTGCGCAATATACGCCGATAACCGCTTCCCGTGCCGAGTTTGAACTACTGTGCCGGCATATACCGAGCGCAGTACACTCGTGTATAGTCGGGCAGGCTCGGGTTCTCTCACAGTCACGTCCTGGACGTACAGGACGCACAGGACGTGACCGCGAGAGGAGCCGAGCCTGCCCGACTATACACGAGTGTACTGCGCTCGGTATATGCCGGCGCAGTAGTTCAAACTCAACGTGGGAAGCGTGGATCGAGCAGGGAGGACACCGCAGAAGGACGCCGGACCCGACGAGGAGGACACCACTGAAGTCTCAGACGGACGCCGGACCCGACGAGGCCGCCGATGGACGCCGTGCAAGACACCAAAACTGTAAGTACTAAAATCTTTTTTTTACAGGAATGCGGGTCCACTTTAGGGGTGCGCGCTATACGCTGGAGCGCGCAATACCCCGATAAATATGGTATATATATATATATATATATATATATATATTGTGACAGGGTACACGACTCTGTGTATGTCGGTGAGAGGTTGGAAAGGGCAGCTTTCCCTGTCTTGGAAAGGGTTAAGCCTGGCCCAACAGGTAAACCTCCTCTCTCTCTCTATTAATTAGCCTGCACCTGATAGTGGAGAGAGAGAGTGAGAGCTCAGAGCAAGATCCAGGCTGCACTGGATGGACACAGACTGGAGAGTGTCTGCGTATTCATGGAATTAAGGACTGTCAGAACAATTGCTTATATCAGACTGTGGTTTTTGTTTGTTTATACTAGAAGCCGGAATAGCCACTCTAGTAAAGCGTAGTGAGGGACGCTCTTGTTTAGTTAGCCTCCTAAGGTGGAGTAGGCCTATTTATTTGTGTTTTTTTCATTGGACGCAATAAAGCTGCATTTATTCGCCATTTCTGTTTAAAGACCAGTGACTTTCCTACAATATACACACACACACACACACACACACACACATTTATTTTACATGATGTTTACACTAATTCCATTTTTAAGCATTTACCATGTAATATTTATCCCTAGCGACATTTGCTATCTAGAAGCTATGCACGGTATGAATGCTGTGTTCTGCTTTACATTTGTCCTCTGTTTTCATGCTTCTTCCCCTATATGTTTTCTTGCAATGGTTTGTTGCACTTGTCTTGTCGGTTCTGTGTGCTGGACGCATTTCGTGTTGTCTCTATATTTTACTGTGGAGTCTTGTGTCTATGGATCACAATAATTATTGGTTGTCCCTGACTACAGTAGCATTGTTTTTTTCTTTCCTCACTATCGCCCACAGTTCCTCCCATAGTCCCAACCACAGACTATAAGAAGCTGAGCTTCTATCAACTTGTCACTGGCTGAAGAAGGAACAAATCAGTAGTTCCAAAACGCGTCACATTTTGATGACCTATTTCCTGTTTGAGGTCCACGCTGGTTGTTGTCCCCTTCCTCTGACGTCATTTTCGGGATCCTTGTTCCACGCTGACCTAGACGGTGTGACTGCTTCACCAGTGTTCTCAGAGCCTGGAGTGTATATCTGCAGATCTCCCTGGATGGAAGCTATATATACTGGGACCTTCCTGATACTGGATCACACATTGTACATACTCATGACATGCCCTTTCTTATCCTCGATCTCGTAAGTGTTTTTAATCCTTTTTGGGGATATTAAACGTTTTTATTTCTGCACTTAGAGGCGCCTTTTTCTTTTATCTGTTTCTATTAGAGATTGCTTTCCTCTTTGAGTGCGGCCTGAAGTGTTTGAAGATCACATTCTCTGAATACCCTTATCCAATGCATTATTTGCTAGGTCCTGACATTCAAAGCGCCCTTGTTAATCTTTATCTGGTTAAAAGGTTTCAAACACATCCTGACTCTGCATGAGGCTTCAATTTTGAAGCAACGTGATGCTAACACTTCATGTTTTGATAGTGTGAACAGCACTGTGTGCTGTCTATTGCATCATTTGCATAGGCATTTGAGGGACATTTTTAACGCCTCTCAAACTCCTCTCAAATGCCTACTTTAATGCCAGTGTGAACTTAGAACTTTAAAGGGTCACTAAAGGATTTTTTTTTTTTAGCTAAATAGCTTCCTTTACCTTACTGCAGTCCTGGTTTCATGTCCTCATTGCTCGTTTTTGCTTTGATGTTGCTGTAAATCCTTTCTGTTCTGGACACTTCCTGTTTGTCTGTTTCCTGATCACCACAGTACTGGGAGATTTCTCACAGTGGTGACTAATCAAGGAGGTGTGATTACTGTGTGTAAAACGAAACTGGATTGGTGCTGAGGAGTTTTAGACAAAGTATCACTGCCATCTATTGGCTGATTGCCCTCTATTGGCTCTCTGTACATCAGAGAACCAGGAAACAACAGCAAAAACGAAACTAAACTGTAGGTACATTATATGATTGGTTTTTATCTATTTGTAATCATTTTTAAAAGGAATCACTTAACTGTTATGTCTCTATACCCTGTAAACAGTCATTTCAGCTAAAAAAAAAAAAAAAATCCTTTAAAATCCTAATTCTGACTAATATTAATTCTGAATTTCTGCTGTATGCATATGATACACCACCAAAGTCCATCCCAGATAGCAAGCAATTGTGCTGCAAGTTTGAAAATGACTTGCAAAGCTATTGCTAGACTTCACAAGTTTGTTGCACAATTGCAGAAAGTCCATATTGCATGACTCCAGATCAACTTTCTTTGCAAGCAGTCTGCAAGTCTGCTGCAAGCTCTGGTTCAGTAATGCTGTGCAATAGTCATCCCACCACAGGGGCCACTGTGACTGAATTTTCATGCTGCAGACCCACAAAGCTCTTGCTGTAGACTTACCACTGTAACGTTGCTCTTGCTAGAGACTTGCCACATAAATTTGCAAAAAATTTGAAAAGTGTCAGCTAGAACTTGTTCTTTACGTGCTCTGCAGGTGTACAACTTGCCAGTGAGAATGTGCATGTTAACAGACTTACAATTTAACACTGCCACAAATTTGTAGCAAGTTATACTTGCAATCTGGGATGTAATATAAAACTGCCAGAGCTATAGGTAGAGACCCTGTAAACATAGCATTGTGTTTGCCTAGTACAGGGATAGGCAACCTCGGCGCTCCAGCTATGGTGAAACTACAAATCCCATCATGCCTCTGCCTTTAAGGCCGCGTACACACCATTGGTCCAAACCGATGAAATCGGACCGAAGTTCAGTTTCATCGGTCCAAACCGTCCGTGTGTACGCCCCATCGGTCTTTTGTCCTTTAGACAAAAATTAGAGAACTTGCTTTAAAATCGAACCGATAGACGGCTGACCGACAGGTCCAAACCGATAGTTAGTACACAAAAGCATCGGTTCAAAACCCGCGCATGCTCAGAATCAAGTCGACGCATGCTTGGAAGCATTGAACTTCGTTTTTTCAGCACGTCGTGTGTTTTACGTCACCGCGTTCTGACCCGATTGTTTTTTGGAACGATGGTGTGTACGCACATCAGACCATCAATCTGCTTCAGCGGTGAACCGATTGAAAATGGTCCGTCGGACCATTCTCATCGGATGGATCAACTGTGTGTACGCGGCATAAGAGTCATGCCTCTGATTGTCAGGGTATTGCAATGTCTTATGGGACTTGTAGTTTCACCACAGCTGGAGGGCCGAGGTTGCCTACACTGGCATAGTATCTTCCTTCTTATTTAATCAGTCAGGACATGCACTCTGCTTTAAAGGTTGAGACAATTTACAGAGGATGTTAAAAGTGCAATATAATGAACTAGTACTGCCAATTAAAAATAACATGTGCGATTGCTCCTTATCCTTAAATATGTATTTATTGTTTGAATTGAATGCTTTACGTTTGCCTGGAGTTTTTCAAAAAGCAACTTTCCAATCTATGTCTGTTCTAACTATAAAGTAATTGAAATCGTTTTTGACAGAATACATTTTCTAAAATGTAATTACATCTTTGGGGACAGATTGGTTTTCCCATTCTTTTATACAAGCCAAAATACTTGTTATTAACCCTTCCGGTTCTCTTAGATCATATATTGGTAGCCTATATTAAACTAGGCAAGAACCCCACACGACTCATAAATCATACAGTATGTTCAACACACCAGTGTTATATGTGAGGGGTCAGAAAAAAAAAGATCTGATTAATAATACAGTTTCTTCTTCAGATACCTGTGAGAGATAGGAGGCTGAGGCCAGAGCCTACAACAAATCATGTAATATGTATTACTGGGCAATCCTGATTAAACTGTATAATAAATGGGATCCTATATAAAAATGTTTATATGGCTCTGGACTCTTACTTCCATTCTGAAGGTAACCTCACATTATCTATTAACGCTACCAAAGCTCCTCCACTAAAAAAATCTATTTCTTGTTTTGGGTGGATCAGTGAAAAGCTTACACCTGTTAGATGGGAACATCCCCCTGCCTGAGTGTCAATTACAGATGAGGTCATTTAAAAAGTCAAGCTGCTTGTTGTCCCCAGCTAAGTTTTCTTATTATATACACCTATGGAGCATACATTAGCACTCATTTACTTGTGGCCATCCGTTTACACAGTACGCTTATCCTACAACATTAAAGTGTGACAACTGGAGTTACTTAAAGTTTAGCAGAATAAACTAAACACAGTAATGCATGCATTGGGTTAACATAGAGGCTATTGGAGCTGTAGCTCTAGGACCCTACCTTAAGATAGGACCAGCCCAGTGAGTCATTAAGGCTGCCCGGCCTGCTCTGTGTGTGTACACATGATTGATATGTAAATCGTGGGCTGCCTTAATATGTGAATTGAGGGCAGCAGGCTGCATTGATATGTAAATCACAAGCGACAGGCGGCATTGATATGTAAATGGTGGGTGCATTCATAGGTATATCAAACTCTCCTGTGCCCCAGTCCACCATCACCTCTGCTGAATGCTGCCTACTTTGGGGGACCAGAGGTAACAGAAGGGATTACAGTTTGGAGTGTAAACATGAGCAAAGAGGAAGTGGTGTGCGGGGAGGGCTGGGTTGCAAAGATGAGCAGAGGCATGTGGAATGCACTACTCACATACAACCCACCATCATACACTCCACACTTCTCTCCTGCACATACTACCTTCCGCTATACACTCCGCACTCCTCTCTTGCATATACTACCCCCTGCTTTACACTCCACACTCCTCTCCTGCCCATACTTACCCTCCACCATACACTCTGCACTCCTCTCCTGCACATACTACCCGCCGCCTTACGTTATATTGTACATTACACACTCCTGCACTATAGGTACACTATATTGTATATTACATACTTTTCACCAAAGTATTCATTATGTCAACAGTTGCTGGTTGCAAAAGAAGTCCCTGACATCTCCCCTTTGAGACAGGGAAAGGGACTGAGGACACAGATTCCCCAATCTCATTCTCTGCAGCCTCAGCTGCACTGAAGAGGAATGGACAGAAGACAGCGGCTCATGTTCATTCATAAACTGAAGCATCTTAAACACAGTTTACTATGCTCAGCTATGAATGGACAGTCGGTGATCACTGACTCTGTTCATTAAGAAAAGGAAGGTGCTAGCAAATGGCATATTTACTGGCTCCTTCCTCCGCTCTTCATCCTGATAGATCTAGGGCAGGGGGAGACCGGAGGAGGACATGGAGGGGGACCTTAGGAGCACAGAGCAGGACATGGAGGGGGACTGGAGGAGGACATAGAGGGGGACACAGAGGGGGACCGGAGGAGGACACATGGGACAGTCAGGGATGATCAGTGCGGTGGTAGGTGCAGTTAAACGTACCAATCTTCCTGTATAGATTTCAATAAAGCAGCTGAAAGCCGCAAAGGGGGGGGGGGTGGAGAAGCAGATGTTAGCTACTTTATTGAAACCTATACATGGAGATTGGTTATTGTTACTGGCCAGACCAGAGCAACGATCATCCCTGACTGTCCAGGTATCAGATTAGGCTTCGGAGCATTTGCACGAGTGCTAGTATCAGTATTAGTGCAACCCTAGTGTTTACATTTTATTTATTCACAAAAAAGGCCCTGAATGCATGGATATCCTGCCCCATTTGTACATTTGAAACCAACTATTTAAACCTGTTCAGGGATAAACTTAAAAGCATTTGTAGGGCTTTCTTTTAAACCAGAAAAAACATTTGTATTATAAGAAACATTTCTATTGTGAGCATAGCATTTCCCTTTTTTATGATTAGCTACATATAGTGGTGCATGGGAATCCAGGCTACATATGAAGAACACTAAATCTTACATAGGATTGATAAATTAAAGCGGTGTACCACAAGTTACGTCGGCGGAGGAAGCCTATTTTTTAAGCGTATCTGCCTTTGAGAATCGGCGTAACGATACGCTGGCGCAGATTTGAAATTACGGCGGCGTATCTGGAGATACGCCGCCGTAATAGCTACCTGAATCTAGCCCAGTGCTGACAAATATTAATGTAAAACAAATCCCAACCCTTACATACAAAGGCATACATAAAATTACATGATTTCATACACTGATTTCATGCATATCTAAAAATATCTAAAAATATAAGTAAATTTCGTTAAAATGACATTACCAAGAAATGGCTAAACAAAGGGCCAGATTCATAAAAGAGATACGACGGCGTATCTCCTGATACGCCGTCGTATCTCTGAGATACGATTGTCGTACAGTATCTATGCGCCTGATTCATAGGTTACGCATAGATATCCCTAAGATCCGACAGGTGTAAGTGACTTACACCGTCGGATCTTAGGCTGCAATTCTAGGCCGGCCGCTAGGTGGCGATTCCATTGCGGTCGGCGTAGAATATGCAAATTACTAGTTACGCCGATTCACGAACGTACGCTTTGCCCGTCGCTGTAAATTTACGTTGTTTCCGTAGAGATATGCGGCGTAAAACTAAACCTGCCCTCTAGGTGGTCTAGCCAATGTTAAGTATGGCCGTCGTTCCCGCGTAGAAATTTGAAATTTCACGTCGTTTGCGTAAGTTGTCCTTGAATGGCTCTGGACGCCATTTACGTTAACGTCGAAACCAATGACGTCCTTGGGACGTCATTTAGCGCAATGCACGTCGGGAAATTTTAGGGACGGAGCATGCGCAGTACGTTCAGTGCGGGAACGCGCCTAATTTAAATGGTCCCCGCCCCATTTGAATTAGGCGGGCTTGCGCCGGGCGGATTTACGATACGCCGCCGCAAGTTTACAGGCAAGTGCTTTGTGAATCAAGCACTTACGCTGAAAACTGGCGGCGGTGTAACGTAAATGTAATACGTTACGCCGCCGCAGCGTAGGGCGATTCTACCTGAATCTGGCCCAAAGATTCCAAGCTAAAATAAAAAAATATATATAAATAAGCAGTAGAGAAACAAAAGCATGAGAACTGCAAAATATTCTTGTAATTCTTCCCATTGAGCCATGCATATAAAAACAAATATAAATGACACAAGGGGAGGGAACTATTTACATTAAACTGTGAACTTCCAGATCCTTATTAAGTCTATTAGGGGACCCTGGGATTAGTACCTAGTTTGTAGATCTAAAATGTCTCTCGCTTGCATGGGATGGGAAATCTTTCATTTGCAGTGAGAGATATATCAGATATACCATAGATGGCAAACACTGCCAGGGCCTTGGTGTCTTTACCATGGCATGTGGTAAAGTGGCGTAGAATGCTATGTTTATCTATGGTTTTTTTTTTTTTTACATTATTATTTGTCTGCATCGTTTTTTGTTTTTTTTATATTTATGGCCACTTGTTCTTGTTTTAAATTTTATCTTTCAACATAGTGTATACAATCTGAGTTTTTACTGTCCAGTATTTGTTTGCCCTTTGCACAGCATGTTTTTTAGGGAGTGTGGCAGGTTGGGGTTTTGTAGCTCAGTGGTAATGCCAAAACAGTGAGTTTACTCCATGCCAGTAGTTTTCAGGGCTTTTCTGCACTCTTTAAATGAAAGTCAACAGATCATAGAGGTACAGTGCCTTGAAAAAGTATTCGTTCCCCTTGAAACTTTCGACATTTTCTTCAAATCCTTATACATATGCAGGGTTGCCATCAGGGGGGTACAGGCAGTACACCTGTAAGGGGCCTGGAGGTCCCCAGGGCCCCGGATGGCAACCCCCCCCTTTTTTTTAATAAAAAAATATATATATTTTTTTAATATATTTTTATTTAATTTTTTATTAAAGGTCCAATTTTTTTTTTAGGGGTCCGGAGATCCCCCTTTTTTATAAAAAAAATAAATCTTCTTCTTATATATTTTTTTTATTTTTTTTATTCTTTATTTATATATATATATATATATATATATATATATATATATATATTAGGGCTGTACAAATTAACTTTTAATTAATCGATTAATCGTTAATTTTTTTGATCGATCAAAATCTTTTTGATGGATTAAAATTCTTTTGATTGGTACTCACCTCTCCGCCAGCTTCTGGGCCTTCAGGGAGTTTCGTCGGAGATCCAGTAACGTCACGGACACCGGCGGGGCTTGCCGTGTCCATCTGAAGGGCTCCTTTGCTTACTATCTGCCACACGCAGGGGCTGTTACACTTCCCTCTATCACTTCCCTCTATCAACCTGGGATTATACAACCATCCAGTGATGGGACATCTACATGCCGACAGACTGATGTTAACCTCTCCTTATCTGGATTCAGCAGTGGTATCGTTGTACACATTTTTATACCAATATCATACTTAGCTGCATGTTTTTATGACTGCTTTTGGTACCGTTTGGTATTACTTGCACCATTTTTACAGTTTATGTAGCTACATCGATTTTATCTCCAGTGCAATATTTATTTGGTTGCCTACTTGAAGACTATAAAAGTTTTAATGCTATTCCCATTGAGCGCTGACTTTGTGTGTTTTATGTATCCTGCTATCCATTTTTCCAGTGTTTGGTAGCTGCACTGGGAATCAGCCTGCAAGGAGATCAGCTAAAAGTAGTTGGATCTGTATGCGTGTTATAATTAATAGATTTTGGTCGATTAATCGATTAAAAAAAAACGATTAATCGAACAGAAAAATTTTGATCAGTAACAGCCCTAATATATATATATATATATATATATATATATATATATATATTATTAAAGGGCCCAGAGATCCCCAGGGTCCCCCGGATGGCAACCCCCCTTTTTTTTATAATTTTTTTTTCTTTTTATATTATTTTGTTTCTTTTTTTTTTCTTTTTAGTTCTTTATATATATATATATATATATATATATATATATATATATATATATATATATATATATATATATATATATTTTTTTTTATTATTATTAAAGGGCTCAGAGGTCCCCAGGGCCCCATGTGGCAAACCCCCTTTTTTTTATAAATGTTTATTTTATATATATATATATATATATATATATATATATATATATATATATATATATATATATATATATATATATATATATATATATATATATATATATTTAAAGGGCCCAGGATGGAAACTCCCCTTTTTTTTATAAATGTTTATTTTATTTTTTTGTATATTTATTTTTATTTATTTTTTATTAAAGAGCCCAGAGGTCCCGGATGGCAACCCCCCTTTTTTTGTAATTTATTTTCTATAAAAAATAATAATAATTTGTGTGTATATATATATATATATATATATATATATATATATATATAAATATATATATATAATATATTTTTTCTTTCTTTTTTTTTTCTTTTTATTAAAGGGCCCAGAGGTCCCCAAGGCCCCGGATGGCTACCCCCTATATATATATTTTTCTTTATTTCTTCTTTTTTTTGTAAAGGGCCCCCCCCCCCCCTGCTTCTCAATTCGCGGCAGGGGGCCCATGCCTGAAGCTGTGTAAGGTGTAAGGTAAGGGGCCCCATAATTCCTGATGGCGGCCCTGTAGGACATCTAATCTACCACTTGTCTCCCTTTCTCTCTTACCCTGTATATTAGGGGATAGTTTTCACTATTGGGAAATACATGATTGTCACTAAATGTATTTGTTTGAATCTATATAATATGTAGATTCATATGTACAGTGCCTTAAAAAAGTATTCATACCTCTTACAATTTTACACATTTTGTCACGTTACAACCAAAAACGTAAATGTATTTTATTGGGATTTTATGTGATAGACCAACACAAAGTGGCACATACTTGTGAAGTGGAAGGATAATGATAAATGGTTTTCCAATTTTTTTTATAAATAAATATCAGAAAAGTATGGCGTTCATTTGTATTCAGCCCCCTTTACTCTGATACTCCTAACTAAAATCTAGTGGGACCAATTGCCTTCAGAAGTCACCTAATTAGTAGATAGAGTCCACCTGTGTGTAATTTAATCTCTGTATAAATACAGCTGTTCTGTGAAGCCCTCAGAGGTTTGTTAGAGAACCATAGTGAACAAACAGCATCATAAAGGCCAAAGAACACACTAGACAAGTCAGGGATACAATTGTGGAGAAGTTTAATCAGGGTTAGGTAATCAAAAAAAATATCCCAAGCTTTGAACATCTCACAGAGTACTTTTTAATCCATCATCCGAAAATGGAAAGATTATGGCATAACTGCAAACATACCAAGATATGGCTGTCCACCTAAACTAACAGGCCAGCAGTGGCGGTACGTCCATAAAGGCACACGGTGCCCCCCCTCTCTCCAGCCACACCCTCTATCACCAAGAGATAGATAGATTCATGCATTGCAAATTGGAAATTACAGTGGTGTTTATTTTTTAAGCACCTGATTAGAGCCATAGGCTCTAATAGGCGTCAAAAAGGTAAACAGTGAGTGCCATGCTCGGCACTCGCAGTTCACCCAGCTGTGTTAGAAAAGCAAGAGAATATTCGCTTTGCTAACACTAAACCGCCTCTCTGTCAATGAGGTGCTCGGGTCTGTTACCCATCACCTGATTGGCTGAAACGACAGGTGGTGTGATTGGATGCCTATCGGCATCCAATCAGAGGATGGGAAGAGAGGACAGGAGAAGACATCGAGGATGGAGGACACCGCCCGCTGCCCTCCCCCGCTTACTCATCTGTGAGGTGAGCAGGCATTTTTGGCTGGTGAAGGATTCACAAGTATTGATCTCAGTTGGATGGATGAGCACAGTGGTGGATTGTTTTATACACTGCGATAAATTAACTATCTTTTTTAATAATAGATGTTATATGTACATGGACTGGTTTCACTGGGATATCATTTATTCAGATTACATACAAGTGGATTATCATGTTTAAAAAAAAAAAGTTTTGCAAACCTGCACTATAAGGAATTAATTGTTCAATTTGTGTGGTGAATCACTGTGAGTGTTACAGCAGCTGCTTTTTCTTTCACATTTTGATATATACATTGGGGCAGATCCACAAAGCGAGTACACCGGCGTATCTACTGATACGCTGGCGTACTTTAAAATTTCCCACGTCGTATCTTTGTTTTGAATCCTCAAAAAAAGATACAACGGCATCTGGGTTAGATCCGACAGGCGTACGTCTTCGTACGCCTTTGGATCTAAGATGCAATTCTTCGGCGTCCGCTGGGTGGCGTTCCCGTCGTTTTCCGCGTCGAGTATGCAAATTAGCTATTTCCGACGATCCACAAACGTACAAGCGGCCGCCGCATTATTTTACGTCGTCTCTAGTCGGCTTTTTTCGGCGTATAGTTAAAGCTGCTGTTTGGTGGCGTACTCAATGTTAAGTATGGCCGTCGTTCCCGCGTCTCATTTAAAAAAAAAATTAATTTGCGTAAGTCGTCCGTGAATCGGGCTGGATGTAATTTACGTCCACGTCAAAACAATGACGTCCTTGCGACGTCATTTAGCGCTATGCACGGCGGGAAATTTAGGGACGGAGCATGCGCAGTTCGTTCGGCGTGGGGACGCGCTTCATTTAAATGAAACACGCCCCCCTACTCGTCGATTTGAATTAGGCACCGTTACGCTGCGAGAGATACACTACGCCGCCGTAACTTACAGTGCAAATTCTTTCAGGATTCAAACCAAAAAAAGTAAGTTACGGCGGCGTAGCGTATCTCAGATACACTGCGCCGGGGCAGATCTTTGTGGATCTGCCCCATTGTCTATTGTTTTATGCACATCGCACTTTAGATAGTTTCTTGGTGGTGATTGTCACTATACACTTCAACTTAAAATGTTGATCTCCCACAGCAAAGCATAGAAAGTGTAGGTGAGCAGGAAAGATGAGAATGTGAAGATAGGCATCTTGGATGTCCACTGATGCCACAAATTCGCCCCATCTAAGAGAAGCGGTGACAGATCTTCATGCAGATTTTGAGGACATGCAGATACATGTTGAGTGTCCATAATAAGGCGAATGCCTCCATTTGGTTTTGGAACTATGAATAGGTTTCAGTAAAACTGTTTTAACCTTTCTTCCTTGTGCCTCAAGTTGACCTAGGGCTGCCCACAAATCTTCCTGTCTTTAAAGTAAACTTGGCTTATTGGAGGCTAGGAATTTCAGAGGGGGCGGGCTAAGAGGCAAGCTATTTTGTAGTCCTTGAAAATTACAGATTGGTTCCAGAGGTCTGGGATGTCTCTGATCCATACTGGAGCAAAAGCCAACAGATGTCCCCTGCTCCAGAGAGTGAGGGTGCACCATCACTGTGAAAAGGTCTTTTGGGTAAGCTTGGAGGGTTTTGGAATCCAAGGCTTTTGGAAAAAGGATGGACCCACTTTCAAATTAGGGCAGTATGTCTAGGTGGGGAGTGAAAGGACCCCTTTTTATGGAAAGAGGTATTAGCCATGGTAGTAGGCTTAAGCAGTTTTTTTGTTGGATAGAATACCTCACCACTGTAATTTCCTTAATAAATTCTTTAAGGGATACCCCAAACAGATGTTCACCATTAAAAGGCATGTGTAAAAGGTTCCTTTTGCAAGCATGTTCAGCTTTTACCACAAAATTATGCACATATGCACAGTGAGCAGTGTTATTCTAGAGACCTGGCAAAGTACATTCTCTAGGGCATCAACACAAAATAGCAGTGCTGAAGGCATGGGCTGCAATTGTTGCAGTAGAACAGGGGCCTCAAATACAAGATCTATTTATTTATTTATTTTTGACACATCCAAAATGGCAGAAAGGAGCAACGAGAGCAAAGGCTGCCTTCGGTAGGGTTTCTGAGCATCTATCGACAGAATCCTTAAAGAAGGAAACATCCGCAACAGGAACAGGGAGATGCTTGTTGAAAACATACATAATGCAAAGCATGGTCAAAGGGGCATTGCATAAACAAATTAGTTCACAGTAGAACACACATAGTGTGAAACATTAGCGTGTTCCTGAGGTTAGATTACCTCTGCAGGATCCGTCTCTGTTTCTACCTGTTCTTCAAAGTGGTTAGGAATTTCAGGGTCATAATTCTGAAGAGATTTGGGTAGTAAATAGGCAGAAGAGTGCTTTTTAGCCCTGGAGACTGAAGGCCAGTGGCGGAGCGCACGGCCACCGCCCCCTCATGCATTGCATGAATCTATCTATGGTCACCGCTGCCACCCCCTATTCAGGTGCCCGGCCCCTTTTTGGGCACCTGGCACCTGAATTACAGTGGCGGGGTATTTTTTGGAAGCACCTGATTAGAGCCATAAGCTCTAATAGGCGTCCGAAAAGGTGAACAGCAGGCGCCATTTACTGTTCACTGTGTTAGGAAAGCGAATGAATATTCGCTTTCCTAACACTGAACTACCTCTCAGCCAATCAGGTGCTCGGGTCTGTTGCCCATCACCTGATTGGTTGAAATGACAGGCACTGTGATTGGATGCCTATCAGGCATCCAATCATAGCAGAGGACGGGAAGAGAGGATGGGAGAAGACATCAAGGAGCACGGAGGACACCTCCGCAGTGACCCGCTGCCCCACCTGAGACAGGTAAGTGCCAGGCGGGCGGGGGATGCACACTGTCAGCATTTGATGGGGCACAGTAGCAGCAATTGATGGGCACAGTGTCAGCAATTGATGGGCACACTGGCAGCAATTAATGGGCCAGTAGCGACAATTGATGAGCACACTGGCAGCAATTGATGGACACAGTAGCAGCAATTGATAGGCACACTGGCAGAAATTGATGGGCACACTGGCAGCACTTGATGGGCACAGTAGCGGCATTTGATGGGCACACTGGCAGCAATTGATGGGCACAGTAGCTGCATTTGATGGCACAGTGGCAGGAATTTATGCGTACAGTGGCTGCGTTTGATGGGCACATTGGCCGCATTTGATAACACAGTGGCTGCATTTGATAACACAGTGGCTGCATTTGAGGCACAGTGGCTGCTTTTGATGGGCACAGTGACTGTGTTTGATGGCACAGTGGGGGCAATTGATGGCACAGTGGCGGCAAATGATGGCACAGTGGCTGCGTTTGATGGGCACAGTGGCTGCGCTTGATGGGCACAGTTGGTTCAATTGATTGGCACAGTGGTGGCAATTGATGGCACAGTGAATTTATTTGATGGGCACAGTGGCTGCGTTTGATGGGCACATTGGCTGCGTTTGATGGCACAGTGGCTGCATTTGATGGCACATTGGCTGTGTTTGATGGGGACAGTGGCTGCGCTTGATGGTCACAGTGGTTGCACTTGATTGGCACAGTGGTGGCAATTGATGGCACAGTGAATGCATTTAATGGGCACAGTGGCTGCGTTTGATGGCACAGTGACTGCGTTTGATGGCACAGTGGCTGCGTTTGATGGCACAGTGGCGGCAATTAATGGGCACAATGGCTGCAACTGATGGGTTTTTTTTCAGTTTGTTTGCTCCCTCCAAGAATTTTGAGCATCAGCCGCCACTGCTGAAGGCTCTAGAAGGGCAAAGAGTTGTTCAGAGAAATCAGACATTTCTGTGAAATATACCTTATACAGAAAGGCCATTGCTAAATGAAAATGTTCCTTGTTGGGTACAATCATAGCAGAGGACGGGAAGAGAGGATGGGAGAAGACATCAAGGAGCACGGAGGACACCTCCGCAGTGACCCGCTGCCCCACCTGAGACAGGTAAGTGCCAGGCGGGCGGGGGATGCACACTGTCAGCATTTGATGGGGCACAGTAGCAGCAATTGATGGGCACAGTGTCAGCAATTGATGGGCACACTGGCAGCAATTAATGGGCCAGTAGCGACAATTGATGAGCACACTGGCAGCAATTGATGGACACAGTAGCGGCAATTGATAGGCACACTGGCAGAAATTGATGGGCACACTGGCAGCACTTGATGGGCACAGTAGCAGCAATTGATGGGCACACTGGCAGCAATTGATGGGCACAGTAGCTGCATTTGATGGCACAGTGGCAGGAATTTATGCGTACAGTGGCTGCGTTTGATGGGCACATTGGCCGCATTTGATAACACAGTGGCTGCATTTGATAACACAGTGGCTGCATTTGAGGCACAGTGGCTGCTTTTGATGGGCACAGTGGCTGTGTTTGATGGCACAGTGGGGGCAATTGATGGCACAGTGGCGGCAAATGATGGCACAGTGGCTGCGTTTGATAGGCACAGTGGCTGCGCTTGATGGGCACAGTTGGTTCAATTGATTGGCACAGTGGTGGCAATTGATGGCACAGTGAATTTATTTGATGGGCACAGTGGCTGCGTTTGATGGGCACATTGGCTGCGTTTGATGGCACAGTGGCTGCATTTGATGGCACATTGGCTGTGTTTGATGGGGACAGTGGCTGCGCTTGATGGTCACAGTGGCTGCACTTGATTGGCACAGTGGTGGCAATTGATGGCACAGTGAATGCATTTAATGGGCACAGTGGCTGCGTTTGATGGCACAGCGGCTGTGTTTGATGGCACAGCGGCTGTGTTTGATGGCACAGCGGCTGCGTTTGATGGCACAGTGACTGCGTTTGATGGCACAGTGGCTGCGTTTGATGGCACAGTGGCGGCAATTAATGGGCACAATGGCTGCAACTGATGGTTTTTTTTTCAGTTTGTTTGCTCCCTCCAAGAATTTTGAGCATCAGCCGCCACTGCTGAAGGCTCTAGAAGGGCAAAGAGTTGTTCAGAGAAATCAGACATTTCTGTGAAATATACCTTATACAGAAAGGCCATTGCTAAATGAAAATGTTCCTTGTTTGGTACTTATGAAATGGATGAAGACTGAGATTTTGCATAATGCGAAATGGAGCTCCTATACCCCTGGCATTGATAGATGTCCTATTGTTGTGTTTCTGGAAGGTAAGCAGTCAGGATATCAGCCAACATGCTCCTTTTTTCGGTAAAAATGGTAGATGAAAACAGCTCAGCTGGAAGGTCTATTGTAACTATGTCACTATCCAAGTATTGAGACTGAGTGGTAAACCCAACCAAATTTAAAAAGGCGAATGTTATAAAATGCTCCCTACTGCTCATGTAGTGAAGAGTTTACAGAGGGGGATAAAACTCTCAATGAATAATATTACACATATAACCTGGCTGCAACACAAGGAAACCCTATCTTACCTTATACATGCAACAGGTTGCCTAAGGGAAATAGACTTCGCCCTTCACAGTAGGCAAACCCCCCTCCTACTGACTAAGTCCCACCCAGGACTTAACGCGTACTAGGGGGGGGGGGGTTACATATGACATCACTCGCGGCCATTTTTTTGGTGTGTAATCTGTACTATGCACTCTAATCGTATGAACTTGTTACAAGTGCCAGACGTGTACGTTCTTTCACCCTTTATAATACATTTTACTATACAGCAGAGAGCACTGGATGTTGCTTTGTTTTATTTCTGCATATACGCCACGAATGGATTCCTATCATTGTTGCAAATTGTCCACTGGAGAATGTTTTCCCCATATTGGGGAAGGTGCATTGAGCCAGGAACAGGCTCCAGCAAAAGCTGCTCTCCATCAGACCAGCTTTCTGCAGTATGACAGTTTATTTCTCCCGCACTGCTAGATTCTCCTGCTGTGATTTAATATAGATATGTGTCTGGCAAATTTCTTAACATGCTCTTTTAGATATGCAATTGACCGTTATGCTCCCCGCTGTTTTTGTCTTCAGAAACATGTTTTACTTGGTAATTGCTAGGCACTTACTTGTACGATGTACAAATGGGTACTAATGTTGCAAAAAGAAACACCAGAGCAGGAAATAGGAACCACAGAGTGACAAATGTGCTTAAATATAGTATTTAATTGGGACTTTTACATTGTACCCTCCTAAGCTAAAGACTTTATTATCACAGTGCCAACATATTTTATAAAAAAATGTACAAGTTTTCTATAATTACAAAAATTATATCATAATTACAATTAAGCAGAATTTGGTTAAAGTAGATTCATGGCCAACAATGGTGTATATGACACAGTTTGCCTTTAGCAAAAAAAAATGTTTTTTTTTGTTTGTTTTTTAACCCCCTTGATCCTGCTAGTAGTGGGTTTCTTTTTGTTAGTTTTTTCATTTTCTTTAACAGTGTTAATTTGCAGGGAAATTGTACAGCAGCATTGTCAACCTGTGGACCTGTGGACAGGGTAGTCTTGAATGGACACATGGTTTCAAATGGACTTTAAAGGGGCTGTAAAACCTTGTGTTTTTTCACCTTAATGCATCCTATGCATTAAGGTGAAAAAAACTCTGTCAGTGACTGCCCCCCCAGCCCTCCTTGTTTTACTTACCTGAGCCCCTCCATTCCCTCGACAGAGACACGCTCTCCCTCCAGCTCTTGATTGGATAGATTCATAGCAGTGCAGCCATTGGCTTCCACTGCTGTTAATCAAAGCCAATGACGTGGGTGCTGGGGGGGTGGGGCCGAGTCCGGCATTTTTGTCTACGGACGCAAATGCTGGACTTGGGAGTGCACCTGCATGGTAACCCCCTGGTAGAGCGCTTCTCCTAGGGGGTTATCTGATGTAAGGAGGAGCCGCGAGCGCCGTCGGGGGACCCCAGAAGAGGAGGATCGGGATCACTCTGTGCAAAACAAGCTGCACAGTGGAGGTAAGTATGACATGTTTGTTGTTTTAAAAAAATAAAATGATTGTAAATCTTTGTGTTTTAACTACTTGCCGACCTGCCACCGTCATTCTACGGCTGCAGGTTGGCTCTCCTGCGCGAGAGCCCGTAGCTCTACGTCGGCTCTCTCGCAGGCCACTAGGGGCGTGCGTGCGCCGCCGGAGGTGCACGCGCACTCCCTGCTCGCCCCCGACTCCTGTGTGCATGCCCGGTGGGCGCGATCGCCGCTGGGCACACGAGATCGCTCGTTACAGAGCGGGGACCGGGAGCTGTGTGTGTAAACACACAGCTCCCGGTCCTGTCAGGGGGGGAAATGCTGATCCTCTGTTCATACAATGTATGAACAGAAGATCAGTGATTTCCCCTAGTGAGGCCACCCCCCCTACAGTTAGAACACACCCAGGGACATACTTAACCCCTTCCCCGCCCCCTAGTGTTAACCCCTTCACTGCCAGTGGCATTTTTATAGTAATCCAATGCATTTCTATAGCACTGATCGCTATAAAAATGCCAATGGTCCCAAAAATGTATCAAAAGTGTCCGAAGTGTCCGCCAGTACCGAAAAAAATCGCTGATCGCCGCCATTACTAGTAAAAAAAAAATATTAATAAAATTGCCATAAAAATACCCCCTATTTTGTAAACACTATAACTTTTGCACAAACCAATCAGTAAACGCTTATTGCCATTTTTTTTACGAAATATATGTAGAAGAATACGTATCGGCCTAAACTGAGGAAAAAACGTATTTTTATATATTTTTGGGGGATATTTATTACAGTAAAAAGTAAAAAATATTTTTTTTTTCAAAATTGTCGCTCTATTTTTATTTATAGCGCAAAAACTAAAAACCGCAGAGGTGATCAAATACCATCAAAAGAAAGCTCTATTTGTGGGGAAAAAAGGACGCCAATTTTGTTTTGGATCCATGTCGCACGACCGCGCAATTGTCAGTTAAAGCGACACAGTGCCGAATCGCAAAAAGTACCCCGGTCTTTGACCAGCAATATGGTCCGGGGGTTAAGTGGTTAAGTAGGCAATAATTCAAAGTCCAGCTCCAGATAGCACTTTCTAGACCAGGGGTCTCAAACTCCCGGCCCGCGGGCCATTTGCGGCCCACGGACCGAAATTTTGCGGCCCGCGGCCCGCGGCCCCCTCCCCGTGCTGTGCGATATTTTGCGGGCCACGGCCCTCTCCCCGTACCTTTCCTGCTGCCTCCCGTACTGCCGGTGAAGTACCTCACAGACACCGGCAAAGCAGGGGTCGGCGTCAGGTGACGTCAGCGGCGTGGGGGCGGCGCCGACGTGACGCGCCGTCCGCACTGACCTGGTGCGACGAGTCTCGGCCTGCTTCGCCTACCTACGCAGCTAGTGCGGTGCACCTGACCCTGGTAAGTCAATACCAGTACTGCCAGGGAGAAAAGGGGGCGCTGGGGGTGTCGCTGATGAATTGGTGCGGGGTGTGCGCAGGCCTACAAACTGAATGGTTAGGGTGCTATGTTGCTGGTGGATGATGGGGGTGCTACTGCTTGGGGGGGGTGTTGCTGGTGGATGATGAGGGTGCTACTGCAGGATGTGGGGTGTTGTTGGATGATTGGGATGCAGTATCACCCTCATCATCCACCAGCAACAGCCCCCTCCCCATTCCCCCTATCCCCCTGTGGTAATAGCATAAGCTGATGGATGATGGGGGTGCTACTACTGGGGGGGAGTTGTTGCTGGTGGATGATGAGGGGGATACTGCATCCCAATCATCCAACAACCCCCCCCCCCCCCCTCAGCAGCAACATCCCCATAATCCGTCAGCTCATGCTATCACCACAGGGGGGTAGGGGAATGGGGGGGTGTTGCTGGTGGATGATGGGAGTGCTACCTCTGGCGGAGGGTGTTGTTGGGTGATGAGGGGCGCATGATGGGGCATTATATGTGAGGGGCACATGATGGGGGCATTATTTGTATGTCAGACCATATTCGCTCAGCCCTGATAGTAAATTTCTGTGGGTGGAACAAGCGCTCAGCCTATCAGGGCTGAGCAAATATTGGCTCACTGCCCTGATAGGCTGAGCGCTCATCCATGTGATTGGCTGGCAGTGCAGAAAGAAGAAGAGGAAAAAAGGAGTAGTTTGCAGGTGGCCCTCCCATATAGAGAAGAGTGAGTGTGTATGTGACTGCAGCCAGAGTCATAGGGACTATCCTGGAGAGTGAACATTAGAGGTGGCAGAGGCGCAATCTGTGACGCAGTGGCGTCCCTGTAGGATAGAGCTGTTGTAGGCAGTACAGTTGAGACAAACTAGTGTTATGTACAGTGCAAATACGTTTTTGTCTTCCAGCCCCAGTCATGTCTTTCTCAAAACCTGCTTTAAAGAGAAAGGTTGATGATGAGCACAGAATTTTTCAGAAGAAGTGGGAGATGGAATATTTTTTTGTGGAGCACAGGGGCATTCCGACTTGTCTTATATGCACCGAGAATGTTGCGGTGCACAAGGAGTACAATATCAGACGTCATTATATAACTAGACATGCTGAGGAGTATGCCAAATACCAGGGAGATGAGAGAGAGGCCCAGGTCACTAAACTTAAAAAATGTCTACTGAGGCAATAAGAGTTTTTCAAGAAAGCAAATAAAGAGAGTGATACAGCAGTCGAAGCTAGTTACATGGTGAGTGAGATGATAGCTAGGGAAGGAAAGCCATTCAAAGAAGGCGAGTTCATCAAAAAGTGCATGTTACAGGCTGCAGGTATAGTCTGTCCAGAAAAGAAGGGTCAGTTTAACAACATCAGCCTTTCAGCCAACACAGTGGCAGAGCGCATTTCTGACCTGTCAGGTAACATTTATGAGCAACTGTGTGAAAAAGCTAAAAATTTCCACACATACTCAGTCGCTCTTGATGAGAGCACAGATGTTACTGACACTGCGCAGCTTGCAATATATGTCCGTGGTGTGGATGACAATTTTGAAGTGTTGGAGGAGTTGCTCACAGTTATTCCAATGCATGGCCAGACCACTGCTCAGGAGATATTCCGCCAGCTGTGTAAAGCCATTGTGGATGCTGGCTTATTATGGAAGAATTTTGTAGGAATAACAACTGATGGAGCGCCATCAATGACAGGGAGGAAAAATGGACTTGTGGCACAGGTTCTAAGAAAGCTACAAGAGGAGGGTGTGGAAGAGGCCATTGCTCTGCACTGCATTATCTATCAGCAGGCCTTATGCAGAAAATGCCTGAAGTTTGACAATGTGATGTCTGACGTTGTGAAATTGATCAACCATATCAGATCCAGGGGCTTGAAGCATCGGCAGTTCCGCGCCTTTTTAGAGGAAATAGAGTCAGTGTATGAGGATGTTATATACTTCACCGAGGTGCGTTGGCTTAGCAGGGGAAACGTCTTAAAGAGGTTTTTTGAGTTGAGAGCAGAAGTTAAAGCCTTCATGGAGATGGATGGGGTGGTTGTTCCTGTACTAAGTGATCCCAAATGGCTCATGGACTTGGCTTTTCTTGTTGACATCACACAGGAGCTGAATATACTAAATAAGAAGTTACAAGGCCAGGGGAAGCTTGTCACTGTTGCCTATGACAATGTCAGGGCATTCACTGCAAAACTCGTGTTATGGAAAGCCCAGCTTTCTCAGACAAACCTCTGCCATTTCCCAACATGCAAGGTGCTCATGGACTCAGGCACACCATTCAGCAGCATTAAGTATACTGATGCCATTGCAAAGCTACAGGAAGAATTTGATGACAGGTTTGTGGACTTCAAGACACACACAGCCACTTTCCAAATGTTTGCTGACCCCTTCTCCTTCAATGTGGAAGATGCACCCCCTGTGCTTCAAATGGAGCTAATTGATCTGCAGTGCAATTCTGAACTCAAAGCTAAGTTCAGGGATATAAATGGAAAAACAGACAAGCTTGGACAATTTATGAGAGAATTGCCCACCAACTTTCCTGAGATTTCCAGGATGTTCAAGCGGATCATGTGCCTTTTTGGGAGTACCTATCTGTGTGAAAAGCTCTTCTCCACCATGAACTTTAATAAGTCAAAGTACAGGGCCAAACTTACTGATGAGCATCTTCAAGCCATATTGAGGGTGTCAGTTGCTTCCTCACTCAAGCCAAATGTTGCTGAGCTGTCTCTGGCAACAAGAAGTAGGAGGTAAGAGAAACCTATGTTCTTTACAACCGTTAATATTTAGAACTATTATTAAGATTGCATCAGTTGTACATTTTAGAATTTTGGTCCAATACTTGATGCGGCCCAGCCTCACCCAGCCTCTACCTCCAGTGGCCCCCAGATAATTTGAGTTTGAGACCCCTGTTCTAGACAGTTACAGCAACAATTTTTGTTCAAGACCTGCAAATAAATCTGGAGAAAAATATATATAAAGGCATGTGAAATAAAAAAAGGAATTCATATTCTGATTATTATTATTACATGTATAAACCCTTTATAGTTACCAAAATGCAATATTATTTGCAATAGTAGGCCTTTAATAATGCACAGGCTAAGAGAAACTGATTTGGATGTCTAAATAATTAAATTACAATTATTGTAAAAATGCCTTTAAAACGGTTGTAAACGTGTTATACTAATGTCCTGTACGCACGATAGGTTAGTCTGATGAAAACGGTCTGATGGATTTTTCCATCAGTTATACGATGAAGCTGACTGATGATCAGTCGTGCCTACACACCATCAGTTAAAAAAACGATCGTGTCAGAACACGGTGACGTAAAACACGACGTGCTGAAAAAAATGAAGTTCAATGCTTCCAAGCATGCGTCGACTTGATTCTGAGCATGCGTGGATTTTTAACCGATGGACGTACCCACTGACAATCGTTTTTTTCTATAGGTTTTTTATCCATCAGATAATTTTAAAACAAGTTCCGATTTTTTTAACCTATGGATAAATAACCAATGGCGCCCCCACACGATCGGTTTGGTCTGATGAAAACGGTCCATCTGACCGTTTTCATCAGACTAACCTATCGTGTGTACGCAGCATTACCTGCACAGAATGGCTCCTTACCTCCTCTTCTGCAGTCCCCCACCAACATTGTCTGCTCCTTGTCTGCTCCTCCTCTTCTCTGAGTCCCCCAACAGCAAGCTGTGTGCTGTTGGGGCACTCATGTGGGCATCCTCCCGGTTTGGGCTGCGTACATCCATGGACACAGACAGTGCGGCTGAAGCTTGACCCCCATTCCCCATTACAGGATTTGATTAACAGTGGCAATAGGCCAAAGAATCCTGCTGCTGCCTATGTGTCCTGTAAGCAGGGAGAGAGAGAGAGAGAGCACAGGCACACTGATAGCTCAAAAGAGCTGATATTGGAAGGGTGTTTTACCTTAATGCAGAGAATGCATTAAAGCGGAGTTCCACCCAAAATTGGAACTTCCGCTTATCCCACTCCTCACCCCCTTACATGCCACATTTGGCATGTAATTTTTTTTGGGGGGGGAGTGGGGGCTTCAGGAGGAGTGGGACTTCCTGTCCCACTTCCTCCTTCCGCCGAGAGGCTGGTCAGGCGATTAAGCTTAATCGCCTACAGCAGCCCCTCCCTGTAGGCGATCGCCTAGGACACGTCACAGGTCCTAGGCGATCTCCTGTCCAATCAGACGGCGCAGCGCCGGCCGCATGCGCAGTGCCGGTCGAGCATGCGCAGTGTCGCTCGCGCATGTGCAGTGAGTTCCCGGCCGTGAAGCCGAAAGCTGTCACGGCCGGTGTGTCCACAGTTGAAATGAAGACGCCGGCCGGGGATGGGGGGAGAGGAGCAGAGCCCCGGCCGGCGTGTCGCTGGAACGCTGGAGCAGGTAAGTGTATGTTTATTAAAAGCCAGCATCTACACTTTTTGTAGCTGCTGACTTTTAATAAACATAAAAATTGGCTGGAACACCCCTTAAAGGCGGAAAACCTTATGCCTATAAAACCAATTTAATATTACATTTTAAGTTCATCTGATCACACATATCTAGACATTATCTATGTAAAGATTCAAGAGTTCTGCCAAATGGGCCAACAGTATAAATAAACACAGTGCAATTGTAAACAATTGTAAGCAACTGTGAGTTAGTTACACTGGGTCAAATTCTCAAAAACCTGTGTAAATTTAGGATTATCTAACTTATGTCATTTAAGTTACGGCGCCCTAAGTTGGTGTCGTAAGTACCGTATTCTCAGCGCATTTGCGCACAAAATTGCGCCATCCTTAACCTAAGTTTCAATGTGTAAGGCGTGGTTATGGCAAGTGGGAATGAAGTGGGCGTGCCTCATTGTAATGAGCCGTTACCCCATGCAAATGAAGTGCCGGCCGTACCGCGCATGCGCGCACGAATCTGGACCTCACTGCGCATGTGCAGAACTTTGGTCATCGCAATCAGTGAGATAGGTAAAAGGCCAAGCGTACTTAGTTTGAAGATCGCCCTGTGTCTAAATAGCCCCAGTCAAACAGACTTCTATTGCAAAAGTATTTCCCTGTGTTCCCTTCCTAAAGCAAGTTGCTTCTGCTTTGAACGTTTGTCAGTGTTTGTTGGTAAGATTTGTTTGTGAGAAAAGTGTTTGTGGAGTTGGAGGGTATAGTTGGTGTTTGTTTTTGCTAATTTGTTCTTTGTTTTGATTGTTTGCCTGTTTGTTTTTGATAAGTATTTCTTTTTTGGTGTGTGATTGTTTTTTGTTGTCCTTTTTTGCCTGTTTGTTTTTGAATTTATAGTAGCTGTCTGTATATTTTTTTTTTTTTGCTTGTTTTTATTTTCTTTGTTGTGTGTGTGTATTGTTGTTTGTTTTTTGGGTGAGTTCCCTGTTGCTGGGTCTTGTCTGTCATGGCTCCCAAGCGCAGGAAGCTTAATTTTACCCTGGCAGAGAAGCATATACTTGCTCAGGGCATCATTAAATTTGGGCGATTTCTCCATGGCCCTGAGAGCCACAACACCACCCCGGCCAGGAGGAAGGAGATCCTTAAAACTATTACCGATCGGATCAATGCGGCGGGGGGGGGGGGAGACCAGGACCATCGCTGGAGTACTAAAATAAATAAATGACTTAAGGAGCGTGTCCCGGAACAAGCTGGCAACGCTGCATGCCCATACCAGGGGCACTGGAGGAGGGGGTCCCTGCCCAGTCAGGATGAGTGAGGAGGAATGGGCAGTGGCCCAGTGTTTCCACCCACAGCAGGTGGTGGGCCTGCCTGGCTTTGACAATGATCCTCTTATGAGGACAGGTAATTTTTTGGAATTTCTATCTGGTGATTAGCATGTGTGGGTGGGGGAAGGGAAGATGTGCCAAGTGTGTGGATCCAACAACCTGTGATTGTTTTGTGTCCTCCCCAGATGGCCAGGAGGTTGCAGCCCCATCAGCCCAGGAGGTGGCAGCCCCATCAGGACAGGAGGTTGCTGGCCCATCAGGGCAGGAGGTTGCTGGCCCATCAGGGCAGGAGGTGGCAGCCCCATCAGGTCAGGAGGTGGCAGCCCCATCAGGTCAGGAGGTGGCAGCCCCATCAGCCCAGGAGGTGGCAGCCCCATCAGGTCAGGAGGTGGCAGCCCCATCAGCCCAGGAGGTGGCAGCCCCATCAGGTCAGGAGGTTGCTGGCCCATCAGGGCAGGCTGCTGCACCACCCCCAAGACAGGCTGATGCAGAGTCCCAAGAAGGGCAGGATTCGCCATGGGAGGGGAGTGCCCACAACTCCCCTAATTTGGATGTTGAGTGGGAGGAGGATGAGGGGGAGGAAGATGACAATATTGTGATTGGGCAGCAAATCATGATGGGCCAAGATATGACCTTTGAGTCATCCCCTGAGGGAACCCCACAGGCGCCCAGCAGTCAGGCCACCATCATGGGTCGCCCCTTCCAACCCTCCTCCAACATGCAGCAGCACCCATGGCTCACTCCAACTCCTCCTCCAAGGCCACAAGCCTCAGGGGCAAGTAGGAGGCCGACCCCGGAAAACAGGGGGGGTTGGTGCGTCTGCCGGTCAGTCTGTTGAGGGACAATGTCCGGCAGACCCGCAGTCTGTCTGCAATCCAAAAAACGATGACCAAGGTGGAGCGCAGCCTGGGTGCAATGAGGGAGTCACTGGGTGACGTGGCCACCAACTCAGTGGGGGTCATCACCTGTTTGTGGGACCTGAGGAACGCCACAACAGGCGTGGCCCAGGAGGTGACTGCCCTCACCCAGGCTGTGCAGGCCAATACCCGGGCTGTGCAGGCCAATACGGCTGACATTACTTCCTGTCTGACAAGGATAGCCGTTGCCTTGGAGGGAAGGCCAGCAGGAGGACAGACACCAGGGGAGGCTCCTTCTTCCCCTGCACAGACCCCCCCCTGAAAATACTCCCTCCCCTGCACAGACCCCCCCCCCGTGAAGATCCCCCAGTCGGCCGTGCCCGTGCCCGTGGCCGTGGGCAGCCCAGAAGGAGCACTCGGCAACATCCTTCATTTGCAGGGGTACTTTTGATTTTTTTTTTTTTTTTTTTGCTACTGTACTTATGATTTGGTTTATGTGTGTGAATGATGTGTGAATGTGGGGGGGTGGCATTCCTGAAAACATAAGGGTGTCACCCTCAGTTTTGGTGGAGTATGGATCCCCAGGACCAGGGAGAAGTCATCCTAGGTTCCTGAATGGTGTATGAATGCACAGTGACATAATTGGAGCCGTGGCGGGGCGTTACTGCTCCCAAGTACCAAAGGGGGGGGGGGTACTTGGATCTAATCCAATTCGATGTGCATGTGATGTGTCTGTGCTAGGGACCACAGTGACGTGCATTCATGCATTCTCATTGTGAGATAATTAATGTGCGTTTTGTAAAAAAAAAAAACATTCTCATTGGCATATAAGTAATGTGCATTTTATGTGCAAAGAAAATATTTAAAGGTCACATAATCTCTGTGATTTATTCTGGGCAAAGCAAAAAAATAAATATAATTAGGGTCCATTTACTGGGCAAAGATGCCTTCAGCCAGTTGTCTCCTTATTACCTGGCCCTCAGCAGTCCGGGTAGACGGGTTTGGGGGGGGGGGGTTGCCTGGGTGGGGGGTTAGGTCAGGACATATATCAACATGCAGGCCCCTTCTCAGAGCAAAATTATGGAGGATGCAACATGCCCCAATAATTTGGCAGACAAAGTCTGGGGAATACAAGAGTGTACCCCCAGTCTTGTCAAGGCATCTAAATCTGGACTTGAGAAGGCCAAATGTCCGCTCTACTATTGCCCGGGTCTGGATGTGCACCTCGTTGAATTTCCGTTCTCCGGGTGTTTGGGGGTTCCTAAAGGGGGTCATCAGGTGGGGTCCCAACGCATATCCTGAGTCACCTGTAAGGGAAAAGACAGGAGGATATTAGTCATGCATGTGCCCCTTGTGATGTCTGCATCACGGGGGGGGCATACCTGACACCAATGTCACTCACCAATCAGCCAGCTGTCTCCATACACATTCTGCTCCAAGTCTTGGTAGATCTTGGTCTGCCGTAGGATGTAACTGTCGTGGCACGACCCTGGAAACTTGGCACAAACGTGCCAGATGAGGCCATGGGCATCTACGATCACCTGGACATTGATCGAATGCCAGCCTTTCCTGTTTCTGAACAGGTGTTCAGTTTCATGGGGGGCCTGTAGTGCCACATGGGTGCAGTCTATCGCCCCGATGGTCCTTGGGAAGCCAGCAATGTTATAGAAGTCTGTCATGGCTTGCAGACGCTGCTCCTCCTGGGTGGGCATCACAAACTGGTTGGTCATGCGCCACAGTATGGCAGGGACCACCTGATGGACACATTTGCTCATTGTTGACTGCACCATCCCAGCCAGACCTCCAGATGCACGCTGGAAAGAGACACTGGCTAAAAAATGGAGGGTTGCCATCACTTTTTGTAGAGGTGTCAGGGCATGGGAACGTAGGGTTGGGGTGATAAGATCCTCATGAAGAAGTTGGGTGATCTCCAGGATGGCCTCCCTATCAAACCGGTAGTTGCCATACACCTCATAATCTGGCATTTGCCAAAGATCACGCCGTGGACGATAAACTCTCGCCTGTGCCCTCATCCTCCTCCTCTGTGCCCTCCTCCTCCTTTGTGCCTGTAAGGCAGCAAGTGCCGTCAGAATCATAGCTGGCCCTGGCATTTTTACACAAAGATCCTTCTCAACTATAGCTCTAAGCTCTAGTCACTACCTACAGCAAACCCTTCCACAGCATGTGTAAAATTAGGGCTGGTTTTATAATGTGGAAATTTAGTCAGAAAAACTAACAGGTGCGCACAGGGCGGAAAATACGGCGCACACACTTAATTTTGAGAATCGCCCTAACTCCCTCATTTGCATCTTTGCCTATCAAAAACAGCGGCGAGCCTAGCGTAATTTGCGCCCGGGGATGCGCAGGTGTAACTAATTTAAGTACGGCTGAAAATACGGAAATGTTTGCTTAAGTCGTTTTGAAGATCGTGTGCAAATATACGCGCCGTGTAAATTTAGAAAACTGGAGTTAAGTCTGCGTATCTCTTTTGAGAATTTGGCCCACTATGGCTAAATTACCTTAAATATGTCAAACTTTTCTGCAAAAAATATCATTGTTTTTCTATTGAGTAACTTTGGATATATTTTGTAAGTGTGATGTTTGCAGCCATTAAAGGTTATACACAATACATTTAGATGCATCACTTCTTTATATTTTAAAATCTTGTCAGGACCAACTTTCTGAAATTTTCCATTTCTTTTGCACAGGACAATGCAAAACATCTGGTTGTTCTTCATATGTAAATCATCTTTGAAGTGAAGAGATCTCACCCAAGGAACAAGGGAATTATTGTGAATTAGTGTGAATTGCGGAGGAGTAAGCCTTTGAGATTAATCTCAAGAATATGATCATGCCTAATTTCAACCACTTTAAAATTATCCAGTCATGCCCCCAAAGTGTCACAGTAAACAACATCAGTGCATCTCCAGAATAATTGTCAGTTAATACATCTCTCAAACGGAATTAAGGTACGCCATGCGTCCTTCAGCCTGCATTCACTAATCCCTTTCCCGTCTTTTGATTCAACAATGTGTCTCGCTTGAACTTGCTCGTATTCAGCAAAGAACGCTTTCAGCTTTGTATAAGTCTTTGGCTGGTTGACATGGCTCAGATTTTCCAGAAGAGGGGGATTTTCAAAGATGAGACACCTGGGTCTCTATTTTTCAGCTAAAACTTTGCTCTGTGAGAAGAGAAATAAAGACTTCAATCTCATTTAATTTAAATTATGGGTCAACAGTGCAATAGGGAATAATGATATTCAATCCTGTAAAGTGTCAGCCACATAGCTTTTAAAGGGAGGCAATGAGATGAAAAAAAAGCAACACTATTGTTCTTCAGATAGTATAGAAAAAAAAAGCAACACTATGTTCTTCAGATAGTATAGAAAATAAGTATAACATATTTCATTTTTGAGCAATGCATTTTACTTAATTTAGGCAATACTGAATTGTACTTTATCTAGAGCAGACAGTTCTAATAACAATTTTGGGTTGGTGGATGCTAAAGGAGAAATCTTAATGTGAAAATTCCCAAATCCGTCTTGTGAAATTTCCACTTATAATTAATCTGGGACATCATGTCTCCTCCTGCACCTTCCCTTCATTAATTGTCATATCTATATATGTCTGTGTAGAAATCTCATGAACCCAGGGAAGTACAGTATGTAGGCTCAAGCCATGGCTCCTTGAAGTTGAATGTAATACAGCAGATTTGAAGACAAGTAAATTAAAGGTAAATGTTTGCTTTCATCTCCCTTTACTCCACCAATAAATACAAAGCAATGTTAAAGTGGATCTTCACATAAAATCAGATGTTTGCTCATTTTTACACCCCCCTCCCCCCCTGCCATTAATGGAAATAGTTATTTATTTATTTTTATCAGGGAGCAGATAACTAGTTTTTACAGGTACCTGCTCCCACATCTGCTTGGATCACCTAGGCGAAGCTTGGCCCCCTGCTTGCAACCTCCTGGGATACATCACAGTTCACAAGAGGCTGTGAGTCCCTTCAGAAAGTGCAGCCCAACTCTAGCATGGGCAGTGGGGAGCGGGCTTTGAGCCAGTTGGAAGTCACAGCTGGCTTCCCACACTTAAAATGGCAGTGCTGGGGACTCGAACACTGGTGAGGTGCCAGCATAGGTGATGACAATGCTTGATCCCTAGGCTGCTGAATACCGGTTTATTAACCACCTTAATACAGGTCACTTATACCCCCTTCCTGCCCAGACCAATTTTCAGCTTTCAGAGCTCTCACACTTTGAATGACAATTACTTAGACGTGAAACTGTCAGGAAAGGTTCCTCCCGCTGGTGATACTGCCTGGTATTTGGCGTGCAGTACTGTGGTCCACCACCAGGTGTCTCCTGGCAGTCTGGAACTGCCAGGGGAGCTCTCCCCTGGTGGTACTATGTGATCCTTGGGCTGCAGTACTGGCGTCCACCAGCGGGGGGTTCTTGGCAGTGTGGGGCCGACATCTCCTGCGATCAGGCGTCACCTGAGCCTGATTGCAGGAGATGTGTATAAATACCTGGCAGTGACAATTAGACCTTGCCTTGATATCTTTCTTGCGCCCTGAACCTGAAACCTGTACCTGGAATCCTGTGATCCTGTAATCTTTGCTCTGTACCTATACATGTTCCCCCTGTGATCCATCCATCCCCTCCTTGTCCTGTTTGTGCTCCCTTTCCCCAGCTGCTGACCTCCCGTTGACGATCCTGGCCTGGCCCTGTTGTGATTCTGGTTTGTCCCTATTACTTGTACATATTGGTCTATTACTGTTATTATTTGTGGTTTCTGTTGGTGTTGGTTGGAGTGTTTTTGGAGGTTGTTATTTTAATATATTTTGTCACTATCCTTAATAAACCATATTTTCACTTAAAACACGTCTGGGTTCCCTCTGTTGCAGTCCACACAGTTCTGATCACATCTGATTCATGACAGTATATCAAGGCCATCCCTGATCAGAAGTGGCTGCACAGAGGAACCATATTGGTTCCGTTGGCTTGTTGAAATGAACCCTAACGTGATTCCCTATTATGCTTTGCTGGCGTCTAAAAGTGGTGACTATCTACGCCAGACACTAAAAGAGTGGACCCGTGACCAGCTGCTTGAGATCATCCGTTTGGCCCACTCCCAGGTTGACCAAGGTTGAGTTTTGTTTGGAGAGGTGCAGCCTTTGATCCAAATATGTGCTGAGCTAGCACTATCCTGTGTTCCAGGGACCTGTGATGATTTGTCTCCCCCTTTCAGTGCTGATCAGGTGGAATCTCTGGTGTGGCTGCTAGAGGATGATCCCTCATGTTTTTGTGAGCACTATTCAGTTTGTTCCCGGCAAAAACTTTTGGAATGTATTCAGTCAGTACAGACCCTTGTCAGACAAGCAGCATGTGATTCATTCTTTGTCCAACCAATACTCTCTGCATGGTCTGATATGTTACAATCAATCCCAGCCAACCCACAGCAAACCACTTCTACCATCAGACACCTACCTGTTCAAAAGTCTGTTCTCCCATCACCCATGGCAACCCCAGTCGCAGCTCAGTATACACTGCTTCCCACCAGATACCAATACCCAGTCTCTGCTCCCTGTACCTATCCTGCATACAACCCACCTGTCTCTTCTCAGCTGCCTACAAACCCACATCAAACCACTTCTACCATCAGACACCTACCTGTTCAAGAGTCTTTTCTCCCATCACCCATGGCAACCCCAGTTGCAGCTCAGTATACACTGCTTCCCACTAGATACCAATATCCAGTCTCTGCTCCCGGTACCTATCCTGCATACAACCCACCTGTCTCTTCTCAGCTGCCTACAAACCCACAAAAACTTCCTCCAGCTACTGTTCCCTCTTCTCTGCCATATCCCAATCCTCCTTTCCAGTCTGCTGCACCCCTTACCTACAGAGCTTCTGTGGCTAAACCCAAGAAAAAACAGAAAGAAAGATTTTCCCAACCAAAACGATCCTGCCAGTAACCCAACCTGTCTCCACACCAACCAACCTGCTCCAGTCTGCTTGCATGCCAGCTGAACCTGATAACCAGCCTGATTCTGCCAAACCTCTACCTGCTATCCGGCCAGTGCCTCCGCCTGAAGTTCCTGTATGCCAGCCTGATGTTCCTGTGCCAGTTTTCCAGCCTGACATTCCTGTGCCAGTTTGCCAGCCTGATGTTCCTTTATGCCAGCCTGATGTTCCTGTATGCCAGCCTGATGTTCCTGTAAGCCAGCCTGACGTTCCTGTGCCAGTTTGCCAGCCTGAAGTTCCTGTGCCAGTTTGCCAGCCTGAAGTTCCTGTGCCAGTTTGCCAGCCTGAAGTTCCTGTGCCAGTTTTCCAGTCTGATGTCTCGGCACCTGCCTTCTAGTCTGATGTCTCGTGCCTGCCTTCCAGCCTGATGTCTCGGCGCCTGCCTTCCAGCCTGATGTCTCGGCGCCTGCCTTCCAGTCTGATGTCTCGGCGCCTGCCTTCCAGTCTGATGTCTCAGTACCTGCCTTCCAGTCTGATGTCTCAGTACCTGCCTTCCAGTCTGATATCCTGGTGCCTACCTTCCAGCCTGATGTCTTGGCACCTGCCTTCCAGCTTGATGTCTTGGCACCTGCCTTCCAGCCTGATGTCTTGGCGCCTGCCTTCCAGCCTGATATCTTGGCGCCTGCCTTCCAGCCTGAGGTGCCAGAGCCAGTTTGCCAGCCTGAAGTGCCAGAGCCAGTTTGCCAGCCTGAGGTGCCAGAGCCAGTTTGCCAGCCTGAGGTGCCAAAGCCAGTGTGCCAGCTGCCCAGCCTGTTCCTGTGCCAGCTGCCCAGCCTGTTCCTGTGCCAGCTGCCCAGCCTGTTCCTGTGCCAGCTGCCCAGCCTGTTGTTCCTGTGCCAGCTGCCCAGCCTGTTGTTCCTGTGCCAGCTACCCAGCCTATTGTTCCTGTGCCAGCTGCCCAGCCTGTTCTGGTGCCAGCTGCCCAGCCTGTTGGTCCTGTGCCAGCCGCCCAGCCTGTTGTTCCTGTGCCATCCGCCCAGCCTGTTGTTCCTGTGCCAGCCGCCCAGCCTGTTGTTCCTTTGCCAGCCGCCCAGCCTGTTGTTCCTTTGCCAGCCGCCCAGCCTGTAGTTCCTGTGCCAGCCGCCCAGCCTGTTGTTCCTGTGCCAGCCGCCCAGCCTGTTGTTCCTGTGCCAGCCGCCCAGCCTGTTCCTGTGCCAGCTGCCCAGCCTGTTGTTCCTGTGCCAGCTGCCCAGCCTGTTGCTCCTGTGCTAGCTGCCCAGCCTGTTGTTCCTGTTCCAGCTTCCCAGCCTGTTCCAGTGCCAGCTGCCCAGCCTGTTGTTCCAGTGCAAGCTGCCCAGCCTGTTGTTCCAGTGCCAGCTGATCAGCCTGTTGTTCCAGTGCCATCTGCCCAGTCTGTTGTTCCAGTGCCAGCTGCCCAGCCTGTTGTTCCTGTGCCAGCTGCCCAGCCTGTTGTTCCTGTGCCAGCTGCCCAGCCTGTTGTCCCTGTGCCAGCTGCCCAGCCTGTTGTTCCAGTGCCAGCTGCCCAGGCTGTTGTTCCAGTGCCAGCTGCCTAGCCTGTTGTTCCTGTGCCAGCTGCCCAGCCTGTTGTTCCAGTGCCAGCTGCCCAGCCTGTTGTTCCAGTGCCAGCTGCCCAGCCTGTTGTTCCAGTGCCAGCTGCCCAGCCTGTTCCAGTGCAAGCTGCCCAGCCTGTTGTTCCAGTGCCCACTGCCCAGCCTGTTCCAGTGCCAGCTGCCCAGCCTGTTCCAGTGCCAGCTGCCCAGCCTGATGAGCTTCTGTCTGCTGCCCAGCCTGATGAGCTTCTGTCTGCTGCCCAGCCTGATGAGCTTCTGCCTGCTGCCCAGCCTGATGAGCTTCTGCCTGCTGCCCAGCCTGATGAGCTTCTGCCTGCTGCCCAGCCTGATGAGCTTCTGCCTGCTGCCCAGCCTGGTGAGCTTCTGTTTGCTGCCCAGCCTGATGAGCTTCTGTTTGCTGCCCAGCCTGATGAGCTTCTGTTTGCTGCCCAGCCTGATGAGCTTCTGTTTGCTGCCCAGCCTGAGGTGTTCCTGTCCGCTGCCCAGCCTGAGGTGTTCCTGTCCGCTGCCCAGCCTGAGGTGTTCCTGTCCGCTGCCCAGCCTGAGGTGTTCCTGTCCGCTGCCCAGCCTGAGGTGTGTCTGTCCGCTGCCCAGCCTGAGGTGTTTCTGTCCGCTGCCCAGCCTGAGGTGTCCCTGTCCGCTGCCCAGCCCGATGACCCGGAGCCTGCTGCCCAGCCCAATGACCCGGAGCCTGCTGCCCAGCTCGATGACCCAGAGCCTCTGCCCGCTGCCCAGCTCGATGACCCGGAGCCCGCTGCCCAGCTCGATGACCTGGAGCCTGCTGCCCAGCCCGATGACCTGGAGCCTGCTGCCCAGCCCGATGACCCGGAGCCTGCTGCCCAGCCCGATGACCCGGAGCCTGCTGCCCAGCCCGACGACCCAGAGCCTCTGTGTGCTGCCCAGATCGATGACCCGGAGCCTGCTGCCCAGCTTGACGACCCGGAGCCTCTGTCTGCTGCCCAGCTCGACGACCCGGAGTCTGCTGCCCAGCTTGATGTGCCTGCACTCAGCTTGAGATTCCTGTGTCTGCTACCCAGCTTGATGTACTTTTTGCTCAGCCTGAGATGTCTGTACCCGCTGCCCAGCTCGAGCTGCACTTTCCCCGGTTTAAAGTCATGGACCTTCCTCTGGCCCAACCTGATGTGACTTTATCTGCTGCACGGCTTGACACCATGGACTTTCCCCAGCAACAGCTAGTTGGAGCATCCGGAGGCCGCTCCTTTGAGGGGGGTACTGTCAGGAAAGTTCCTCCCGCTGGTGATACTGCCTGGTATTTGGCGTGCAGTACTGTGGTCCACCACCAGGTGTCTCCTGGCAGTCTGGAACTGCCAGGGGAGCTCTCCCCTGGTGGTACTATGTGATCCTTGGGCTGCAGTACTGGCGTCCACCAGTGGCAGTGTGGGGCCGACATCTCCTGTGATCAGGCGTCACCTGAGCCTGATTGCAGGAGATGTGTATAAATACCTGGCAGTGACAATTAGACCTTGCCTTGATATCTTTCTTGCGCCCTGAACCTGAAACCTGTACCTGTACCTGTACCTGGAATCCTGTGATCCTGTACTCTTTGCTCTGTACCTATACATGTTCCCCCTGTAATCCATCCATCCCCTTCTTGTCCTGTTTGTGCTCCCTTTACCCAGCTGCTGACCTCACGTTGATGATCCTAGCCTGGCCCTGTTGTGATTCCGGTTTGTCCCTATTACGTGTACATATTGGTCTATTACTGTTATTATTTGTGGTTTCTGTTGGTGTTGGTTGGAGTGTTTTTGGAGGTTGTTATTTTAATATATTATTTCACTATCCTTAATAAACCATATTTTCACTTAAAACACGTCTGGATTCCCTCTGTTGCTGTCCACACAGTTCTGATCACATCTGATTCATGACAGCAACACTGTACCCCAATTTTTTGGCGGTCATTGCAACTTGTTTTCTCGCACGGTATTTGCGCAGTAATTTTTCAAACGCCTTTTTTTGGGAAAAAAAAACGGTTTCATGAATTAAAAAATGACAAAACAGTAAAGTTAGCCCAATGTTTTTGTATAATGTGAAAGATGATGTTACGCCGAGTAAATAGATACCTAACATGTCACGCTTTAAAATTGCGCACACTCATGAAATGGCGCCAAACTTCGGTACTTAAAAATCTCCATAGGTGACGCTTTAACATTTTTTACAGATTACTATTTTCGAGTTACAGAGGAGGTCTAGTGCTAGAATTGTTACACACGCTCTAACGCACGTGACGATACCTCACATGTGAGGTTTTAACGGCGTTTACATATGTGGGCGGGACTTGCATGCATGTTTGCGTCTGCGCGCAAGATAATGGGGACAGGGGCGTTTTGAATTTTTTTTTTTTTACCTAATTTTTTTTTTTTTATCACTTTTATTCCTATTACAAGGAATGTAAACATCCCTTGTAATAGGAATCAGTGTGACAGGTCCTCTTTATGGAGAGATGTGGGGTCAAGAAGACCCCACATCTCTCCTCCAGCCTTACATCACCGATCACATGCCGACAGCCGCAATTGCAGCTTTGTTTACTTCCGCCTTTGCCTTTGTCTTGCAGGGTTTTTTTTTTATTTAGATTGGGTTTACAACCACTTTAAGGCAATGGCAACAACATTTCAAACAACATAATCAGAGTCCTGTGCAGGAAGATGCCCCATTTGGGGCAGTAAGTTTCAGTGTCCACTGTGGAATCTTCTTCGCATAGTCATCTTCTGCTGGTAGTTCTGGAACCTTGGGTAAAGCCACACTCCCTTCTCCCAGGCTCAAGTCTAGGTGGTCAGTTGGGCCCCCTGTAGTGGGGCTTCCTATTTACTTCTTATGAGTCTGCTGGGGTTGGAGGCACTAGCATGAGAAGAGGCAGGTACCATTCATTGGGGACTTCTTGTACTGGAAAGACATCCAGGGAGTCTAAGACTAGAGTTGAGCGGACACCTGGATGTTCGGGTTCGGGTCCGAACCCGAACTTTAAAAAAAAAGTTTGGGTTCGGGAACCCGAACACCGATCCCCATTGTAGTCAATGGGACACAGACTTTTAGAAAAAAAAATGCGTGGAGGTCCCCACAAATTCAATAACCAGACCCTTTAGGTCTGGTATGGATATTAAGGGGAACCCCGCCGTCAATTTAAAAAAAAAATGACACGCGGTTCCCCCTAAATATCCATAACCAGACCCTTCAGGTCTGGTATGGATTTTAAGGGGAACTCCACCCCAAATTTAAAAAAAAATGGGAGTTCCCCCTAAAATCCATACCAGACCCCTTATCCGAGCACGTTGACCTGGCCGGCCGCAGAAAAGAGGGGGACAGAGTGCGGCCCCCCCTCTCCTGACGCACCCTCTGCTACGTCACTGGGCAAGCCCAGTCTTCCCTCTTCCTGGGCTTCCCCAGTGACGTAGCAGAGGGTGCGTCAGAGGGTGCAGGGTCACGTGACGGGTTTCCCTGCCTCCCCTATATAAGTAATGTCACAGCTTCAGCGCGTCATTCGCTGGGCTGTGTCCAGCGGTGAGAGGAGGTCGGCGATGCTGCTCTCTGGATGGATGGATCTTCTCATCGCTGGAGATCACCCGCACCTGTCGCTGGATCAGGACAACGTTGGAGCACGAAGCCGGGAACGAGTGGATTATCACCGCTGGAGTTTTTTTATTTTATTTTTTTATTGATAAAGGACTTTATTCTACGGTGTGTGTGTTTTTTTTTTTTACAAGAATTTACACTTCCTTCGTGAAATGGTAGGGGTACAGTGTACCCCATTACCATTTCACACAGGGGGGTCAGGATCTGGGGGTCCCCTTTGTTAAAGGGGTCTTCCATATTCTGATAAGCCTCCTGCCCGCATACCCCCACAACCACCGGGCAAGGGTTGTGGGGATGAGACCCTTGTCCCCATCAACACGGGGACAAGGTGCTTTGGGGGGCACCCCAAAGCACCCTCCCAATGTTGAGGGCATGTGGCCTGGTGCGGTTCAGGAGAGGGGGGCCGCACTCTGTCCCCCCCTCTTTTCTGCGGCCGGCCAGGTCAACATGCTCAGATAACGGGTCTGGTTATGGATATTTAGGGGGAACCGCACGTCATTTTTTTTTTAAATTGACGGCGGGGTTCCCCTTAATATCCATACCAGACCTAAAGGGTCTGGTTATTGAATTTGCGGGGACCTCCGCGCATTTTTTTTTCCCGAACTCCGAACCCAAACTTTTTCCAATTATTCGGGAAAAACCCAAAGTCCGTACCGAACCTGAACTTTACAGTTCGGGTTCGCTCAACTCTATCTAAGACCTCTCTAATTCCAGTTGGAAAGAGCAATCACCACTTAGCTTCACTGCAACCTGTTGAGACCCTGTGTGCTGTCTTTTGATGAGAATATGACCCTTAGATATCAAGTCATAAACTGGAGTCCATGCTAAAGGCTGCTTTTCAACATGGTGCTTTCAATCTTGGAATCCAATTTACTACCTAACTGCCTTTTTAGCTTTTGGTATTCTTCACCAACACCCAATCCAGATGTTTGACATAGTCCTCAAAGGTTATGGATAAAATGATAATATTGTGCAAGTAGACTAACACAGTCTCAAAGTTGAGCTGTCCCAGGCAAATTTCCATTAAGTACTTGGGCATTAATCAGCCCAAAGTGCATGTAGTTGAACTAAAACAGTCCTAGAGATGTGATAAAGGCAGTATTGGTCTCTCAATCTGACATGCCAGTATCTGCTTGCCAAGTCAAGTTTGGAGAAATACTTGGCTTGTCCCAGTGCCATGAGTGACTCATTCACCTGGGGTAATGTGTAGGCAACCCAGCAAATACAGGTATTTAGTTTGCAGTAGTCCACACAAAATCATATGCCGCGTACACACCATCACTTTATGTGATGAAAAAAAACGACGTTTTTAAAAACGTCACTTTAAATGACCGTGTGTGGGGGAAAACGTTGTTTTATGTCTTCTGAAAAACGACAAAAAAAATTGAAGCATGCTTCAATTTTATGTGTCGTTTTTCAAAATGTCGTTTTTTACTTCACAGAAATTGACCGTGTGTAGCAAAAAACGTTGTTTAAAAAGACGTTTTTACACCCGCGCATGCCCAGAAGCTAGTTGTGAAGCGAGCTTCAATGGAAAAACGTGGTGAACGTAACCTCGCTTTGCTAGAACATTGTGAGAAAAACGATGGTGTGTAGGCAACTTCGTCTTTGAAAATTTAAGTTTCAAAAACGTCGTTTTTTACTTCACAGAAAATGACGGTTTTTTTCATCACATAAAGTGATGGTGTGTACGGGGCAATAGACTTCCATTCATCATGGCATTCCTGAATCACAACACAGTGCCACATCTACTATCTCTTCTTCTCCAATCATTTTACTTCACGTGTGGTGATAGTAACAAGTAGAGGCTGCAGTTCTATTTAATTTAAAATAAATTTCACACTTTTATATATTTTCACAACCTCTGCCAGTATTTAAAATCCTTAGCGCAGATTCACACACACCTACACATTCCTGAATCACCCCACTTTTTAGAATGTTGTGGAGCAAATTGTAGACCAACTAACACAGAGCTGGGGATGCTGCTCCCAGGTGGGTGGAGCACCCCCAATACAAATCGAATGGTCGATGGCCTCTGTGCAACTGTATCCTTCTGAGCTTTTGGCAAAGACCAATAGATGTTTCCCTAGCAGTTGGTGAAACAACCCCTGCTGTGGTAGAGGATTGTCTCAGAATGGAATGGTTGTTCCAGTAGTAGTTTGTAGTGGGACTTGTCTTGCGAGGCCATGGCTGCCTGTAGTGGGGTGCAAATGGCTCCCACCCCTGGTTTGGCCTCCAAAAGACGGGATACCATGTAGAGCTCCGCTATGGTGGCATGGTTGGAGAGTGAAATCGGGATGTCCCTAGGTTGATGAGCTGCACCAGCACCTTCCCTTTGTGGACCTTGAATAAGGTGCGAGCAACCAGACCCGTGAAGCTTTTGGTGAGCACCAATGGGCAGAGACCAGACTACCTCTTGGAGGGGTGCCAAGAGTGAGGCCCCATACACACGAGAGGATTTATCCGCAGATACTGTCCAGCGGACCGTATCCGCGGATAAATCCTCTCGAGGATTTCAGAAGATTTCTATGCAATGGCGTGTACACACCATCGCATTGAAATCCCCGCTGAAATCCTCTGCCGATGACGTGTCGCGCCGTCGCCGCTATTATGACGCGGCGACGGGCGCGACGCTGTCATATAAGGAATTCCACGCATGCGTCAAATCATTACGACGCGTGCGGGGAATCCCTTTGGACGGATGGATCCGGTAAGTCTGTACAGACGAGCGGATCCATCCGTTGGAATGGATTCCAGCAGATGGATTTGTTGAGCATGTCAGCAAATATCCATCTGCTGGAAATCCATCCCAGGGGAGATTTATCTGCGGATAGATATCCGACGGAGTGTACACACCATAGAATCTATCCGCAGAAACCCATTTGATGGGATTTATCTGCGGATAGATTCTATGGTGTGTATGGGGCCTAATTGTTGCTTGGGAGGAATGCGGAGCAACGGCCACCTATGTAGGCTGTTTCCTTGCTGCCCGCTGGTAGGCATCATAGGCCCATATCACATTGAGCCAAACAGCTTGCAGACTGCAGCCCTGTGCATGCCAGCATGAATGCTCAAATGTGGGCAGTAAGCGGGTAAGTCCAAGTCCTCCATGCCCAGAACAATAGGTACTGCTGAACTTACTGGGCCACGGGTCACCACAATCCCTACTTACTACACCACCTCTACTTCACCCTGGTGAATCCTTTTACCATGATGGGCAGGTTATTGCCTGCTTTGAGGGGCAACTAAGAGGGGTCCAGCAGGTGTTGCGCCCTGAACCCCTGGTCGTGAAAGTCATACTCCATGACAGTGACTTTGGATCCCATGTCAATCAGACATGGGACCTCTTGTCTATTAACACCGGTGTTCACTACTGGACTTGGCACAACCATGGACTGTGGCTGGCTAGGATCTTGTGTAGACTATCCCGTGGGTCGCCCCTCTATCCCCGGAGCATCTAGTTTAATAGTGGCTTGCGTGTACTTTTGAATTCAGGCAGGCCAAAGTTGTTAGCTAGATGTCCAAAGCGGCAGCACCGACAGCATTCTGCTAATCCTCTGAGTCTCTCCGCAATGGATTCTAGCCCTTAGAGGGGTGGGCTGAGTCCTGTTTGAATTTTGACACTTCTTGTTTCAAGAAAGCCATGTCTTGAGCAAGGTGTGCTGACAGCATCTGTCTCGGAGGGCAGAATGCGGCCTGAGCAGCCCATACCCAAGTGGAGGGGGGGCTTCTAGGTTGCATGGCATGTCCCTGCACTTTCCCTTCTTGTCTGGAACCTCACCCTGATGCTAAGCACTGTCCCTAACAGACGAGTGACCTTATTACTACTAGAGATGGGCTGAACACCCCCTGTTCAGTTTGCAGCAGAATTCCTGGAGCAGAAAAGTTCTAACCCGAACGGCAAACCCCAATAAAGTTCATGGGAGATGGACAGGAAAAAAATCAATGTCCATTTTGAATGCTTATATGCAAGTAATAGGCCGTAAAGGGGTATGGGGGTCTGGGTACTGCCCTGCCTTGGGGGGGGACATGTATCAATGCAAACATTAAAAAAAAATGTATTTTCCTCACAAACATGGGCTGTGGTTGTGGGGGTATGCGGGGTGGGGGCTTATCGGAATCTAAAAAGCCCCCTTTAACAGGAATGGTCCCCAGATCCCGACCCCCTCCATGTGAATAAGTAGGGGGTATATAGTATCCATACCCTTTCACCAGAGACAGTTTTTGACAAATACTTTATGAAAAAATAAACAATAGATACAAGTGTGCCTCAATATAAATCCATTGTCGATCACACCCAAGAAATTAAAATGCTACCGCTTTCCATGAAGGCGACCTCCTACTGCATGTTCCACCATTTGATAGTTCTTATATAGGTAGGGGCGGGGCCACCTGGCAACCTCACCTGGTGGCACCACCCCCCTCATGACGTCAAAAAGCACCCACCCCCCATGTTGAGGGCATGTGGCCCAGTATGGTTTAGGAGAACCTGATCTGTCTGCTAGTATGGATTTTGGGGACCACACGCCATTTTTATTTTGGTGTGAGGTCCCCCTTAGAACCCATGCCAGACTCTTGACTGGGGGGGACCCCACTCAATTTTTTTCTCTCTTTTTTTTAACCAGCAAATTTGTTTTTATTCAACTGTCAGCAGGGAAACCTAGACAGCTGATGACTCATCGGTTGTTAAGGACACCGTGGCTGGCTTTACGGCCCTGCTCCTAAACAACCAGCTTATACTGTGCTTATACTGTGCCCTGATTGTGCACTGTGCAGCATGCAGTGCATTGCAGGGTGTTTAGCGGGGAGATCACCCTGCAAATTTGCGTGTTGGACAAACGAGGCAAACTACCAATGTTTGGCCCAAAGTCATGCTCGGGCCGATCCGTTCGCCCAACACTAATCTCTACTCTAGCCACATGAGAAATGTGCACCAAATAGTCTTAAAGTAGACTCCATATTTTATAACTCCACAAAGACTGTGCTTCCATTTAAATGCCCAATAAACAAGATCATTTTGGTAAAATATATACAGTATGTAGCGCTACCCCCGCAGGAGCCACTTAAGTATGTTTTTTGCGTATTCTGCCTCTCAACCCCAATAGCAGTCTCGGCCCCCTCTTGGCACACCTGGTAATAGTGTAAGTGCAATGAACAATGAGAAACACACGTTAGAATAAAGCACAGAAATTGTCTTTACTGCAGAATTTCTGTGGAAAAGTAACAGACAGTAACAGTATATATATTCAAATAATCAACTGGAGAGCAATAACTGAAATTAAGGAGGATTTTAAACCTGAGAATAACCTCAAAAGCAGAGGAACACTTGAAGCGGAGGTCTGATAATTTTTTTTTTTTAAAAGTCAGCAGCTACAAATACTGCAGCTGCTGACTTTTAAAATAAGGACACTTACCTGTCCAGGGCACCCGCAAAGTTTGCACCCAAAGCTGAGCTATTGCTCAGCTCTCGGGTGCTTCCGCCACCATCTTCGGTAAGGGAATAAGGAAGTGAAGCCTTGTGACTTCAGTTCCTGGTTCCCCACTGCACATGCGTGACTCACGCTGTGCTATCCCACTGGCCCTTGTCTTCTGGAACCCGTGTTTCTCCCAGAAGACAGCAGGGGGGGCGTAGATACCAGCGGATTGATCAGGTATCTATGCCCGGAAGTAGGAGCAAGATACCTGTATTACAATTGAACTTCTGCTTTTCGGAACCCTCCCCCCCTCCGGAATCACATTTGGCACCTTTCAGGGGGAGGGTTCCGAAAAGCAGAAGTTCAATTTCTGGATGGAACTGCGCTTTAAATGGCAAATAAATCACAATATAACACTTTATATCAGAATGGTTACCTCTACTCAAATGTGGCTTTATGAGCCCAGGCAGGGGGAGAGCAGAAGACTGACCCTCTTTATGTCAGACCTTTCTCTTCTGTCTCCTGACACCACTGGCCCAATGAAGAACACTGTATTCAAACCAACATTCAATGGATCGGGCCTCAAGGTAAACTGTCCTGCACACCCACTGCATACACAGAGCCCTGAGTATGTGTGTGTGTGCCCATATGGCACTAGTAACTTCAGTCCCTTTGAAGAAAGATGAGGCTTTGTATTTTCAGCTAGCCACTCTCATTGGTGCACTTAAACTCTTGAATAGCAGGGCCAAACAACCCAACTGGCCCGGATTATCAAGTAAATGTAGTGGGTATGGATGAGCCCGATGTTCGAGTCGAACATAAGTTTGATTCGAAAATCGGGTGTTTGCCTGTTCGCCGAATAGCAAACAATTAGTTCACGGCAAAATTCGAAAGCTGGGAGAAATCAAAAGTGCTAATTTTAAAGGTTAATATGCAAGTTATTATCATAAAAAGTGTTTGGGGACCTGGGTCCGGCCCCAGGGGACATGTATCAATGCAATTTTTTTTTTTAAACTTCAGTTTTTTTCAGAGCAGTAATTTTAATAATGCTTAAAGTGAAACAATAAAAATGTAATATTTATTAAAATTTCGTACCTGGGGGGTGTCTATAGTATGCATGTAAAGTAGCGCATTTTCCCCGTGTTTAGAACAGTCCCTGCACAAAATGACATTTCTAAAGGAAAAAAAGTAATTTAAAACTACAAACGGCTATAATGAATTGTCGGGGTTCCGGCAATACAGATAGAAGTCATTGAAAAAAACAACATGGGTCCCCCCCCCATTCCATTACCAGGCCCTTTGGGCCTGGTATGGATATTAAAGGGAAATCACTGCTCCCGAAAAAAACTGAAGTTTTTTTGCATTGATGATACATGTCCCCTGTCCCCTGTCCCAGAGGGCCCAAACACTTTGTATGACAATAACTTGCATATTAACTTGCATATTAACCTTTAAAATTAGCATTTTGATTTTTTATGTTCGTGTCATAGACTTTAATGGCGTTTGCGTGTTCGAACTAATTTTTGACTTGTTCCCATGTTCTGCTGCGAACCGAACTAAGGGGTGTTCAGCTCATCCCTAGTAGTGGGTGTCTCCCTGTGTAATCCGCAACCCTGCTAAGCTGGCCACTACAATGTACACAGGCTTTCCAGCCTGAAAGAGGGAGAGCACTGCCTGTCACATCTGTATGGGCTTTTCCACCTCCCTCCTTCTTCCTGCTTCGCTGACTGAATCTAATGTAATATGAGCTGACTTACATAGAGCTGCTGTTCACTCTGCAGCCTCCTATGTGTCCCTATTGCAGGAGAAAGAAAGCCAATTAGAGGAGCAGTTACAGGAGCCAATTTAGAGGGACTTTAACAAGCCATAGGAAATAGCTGCAAAGGACTCTGGAATATGAATTCCACACAGAGCAGCCTCATTGACTTCTACAGAGGCAGGACTGCAAATCCAAAACTCAATTTTAATTCCTGAAGAGATGCTCAGTCACCATGAGGCCTGTAGACAAGGTGTATCTGGATTTTGCAAAAGCATTTGACACTGTGACTTTAGTCAGAGCAGAAACCTGTTGCAAACATCCTCTATTTTTTGTAGCTGCCACACAAATAGGATGGTCACGAAGGGCTGCCTTGTGGGCCACCCACAGTGTAGTAGGTGTAGTATTTAGAGTAGAGTTTAAAGTAAATTATAGACATGTGCAATTCGTTTTGTACATTTGGACTGACCAAACAAATTTAGACAAATTTTTGGTTATTTGGGGATTCCGATGTATTCCCCAAATAACCAAAAATTTGTCTAAATTTGTGACCTTCGTGACCATCCTATTTGTGTGGCAGCTACAAAAAATAGAGGATGTTTGCAACAGGTTTCTGCTCTGACTAAAGTCACAGTGTCAAATGCTTTTGCAAAATCCAGATACACCACGTCTACAGGCCTCATGGTGACTGCACATCTCTTGAGGAATTAAAATTGAGTTTTGGATTTGCAGTCCTGCCTCTATAGAAGTCAATGAGGCTGCTCTGTGTGGAATTCATATTCCAGAGTCCTCCAAATGAAATAGCAATGAATTTAATTGAAATTCATTTCATATATTCATTTTCTAACTAATTCCACATTTTCGGAACGTTTCAAAATCGGATCAGTCAAAAATTGATCGACCAATTTGAATTGTGTGTGAAGAATAGCTGTTTGTTAAGGAGCAGAAGGGGAAGCCAGCTGCTTCATTTTTAACAACCAATGACTCATCATCTATCAGATCCCGCACCCCCCTATGTGAATTGAGTATGGGGTACGTAGTACCCCTACCCAGTAACCAAAAAAGTGTAAAAAGTGAGTAAAGACAGAACACAAGTCTTTTTATTGAAAAAAAAAAAATAATAATAATAATAAAAAAATGGCCACTTTTGTATATCCATCGTCAATTGCGACGCCCAGTGCCCTCTCTGCCCCAAAGCAATCCCTTAAGTTGAGGGTATGTGGCCTGGTATGGTTAGGGGGGCTCTAGCTCACCCCCCCTCTTTCCTGGCCTGCCAGGCTGCATGCTCGCATAAGGGACTGGTATTATTTTGGGGGGTACCCCATGAGGTTTGTTTTTACATTTTGGCGTGGCTGTTTTTTTTTCTGAATTGCTTGCCGCCATTCTTTTATTTTGGTTAAGCTGTCAATGGGAAAGCCACTGACAGCTGATGAGTCATCAGTTGTTAAGGATGCGACAGTTGTTTTTCCGTTCTGCATTATATTAATAAATTATTCTTGTATAGATTTAAAAATGTCCCGGCGTGTAGACAGATTGGTGAGAAGGGAATCATTCAAACATCAGGTGTTTGGGGTCTCCGATAGACCAATAAAAGATGTGGTAAATTACACTATATGGTGATCAGACCAGGGACAGAGATGAGTTCGCCAATATAATAGGGGTGCAATAAATATTATCCAGCCTGACGAAAGAGTAAAGAGGATGGCAATAAAATGTATAGGCCCAGATTCAAGAAGCACTTGCGCGGGAGCAAGTGTGATTTGCGCCGCGCAAGTACTGATTTGCTCCCAGGCAAATTTGCGGCTGATTCTGTAAACCAGCTAAGCCTGAAATTCTGCCTTTTTCCCGCGCACGCAGCCTCGCTGCTCCGGCACAATTATTGCGCAATTTTGCGCGGGGTGTAACTTGCGCATTCATGTTATTCCCTCAGCTAATATGCAAATTAGGTACTGCCGATGATTCTGAAACATGCGCGTGTGATGCGCATCTTGCGCTGGAAGCGCGCAAGCTTTTTTCCCCGCGCAAACTTGCTCCTTCTAAAAGCAGGGGCAAGTTAGCAAAAGATGGCCACATGTCAGCTGCAGGAGCGCGCAACTTCAGCAGCACCTAGACAGACGAGCTGAACAAGCAGAGCACCCACATTTTCGGGACCTCACATCTGTGCACCAACATGCCAGGGGCAGCTATGGCTCTTGATATTCTATTGACTGAGCCGACTCGTAGGAGGGCACGGGAGAGGATTTACAGAGGGCGCTACAACCTTTTTGATATGAGTGATAATGAGGTGTATCGCATGTTTCGCTTCAGCCCTGAAGTCATCCTTGAGTTGGTAACAATCCTGCAGGATGACATCAGCAGCCCGACCCATCGGGGACAGGCAGTGCAGCCACTGGTGAAGGTAGTGGCAACCCTTCATTTTTTGGCAAGTGGCTCATTTCAGCGCACAGGTGGAATGGTGGCGGGGATGTCCCAATCCAGAATGAGCAGGTGTGTGCACCAAGTGATCCCTGCAATACTCAGACGCATGGGCACACAATTTATCAAACCAACCACGGCTGACCTGCGGCAGAAGGCAATCAGTGATTTTTATGAAATAGACAGATTCCCACGCACTGTGGGTGCAATAGATTGTACCCATGTGGCACTACGCCCCCCCCGGCACCTCGAGCATATCTACTGCAACAGGAAGCATTGGCATTCGATAAATGTGCAGGTGATTGTGGATGCACATGGCCTCATATGGCATGTCCGTGCCAAACACCCAGGGTCAAGCCATGACAGTTTTATTTACCGACACAGCCCCATCCCAACCGAGTTTGACCAGAACATGTATGGAGACAGCTGGCTGATTGGTGAGTGACATGGGTGTCAGGTATGACTGCCCCCCCCATGATGCAGACATCACAAGGGGCACATGCACGACTAACATCCTCCTGTCTTTTCCCTTCCAGGTGACGCAGCATATGCCCTGGGACCTCACATGATGACCCCATTTCGTAACCCTCAAACACCAGGAGAGGAAAGATTTAATGAAGCCCATGCACGTACCCGTGCGGTGGTGGAGCGCACATTTGGCATCCTTAAATCTCGATTCAGATGTCTGGATAAATCAGGGGGGACCCTGTTGTATTCACCCAACTTTGTGTGCCAAATCATCGGGGCATGTTGTATTCTCCACAATTTTGCTGAGAGAAGGGGCATGCACATTGAGCTACGTAATGACCTTACCCCCCAACCACTCAATCCCCCCCCCCCAATAAACACTACCGGATCTTCTGAGGGAAGAGCAATCCGGAATGGTCTTGTGGAACGTCTCTATGCACATTAAACACACCCTGATCTTGTCACAAGTATAATGCATGTATGCACACCACTGTGGTCCCTAGCACACACATGACACATGCACCCCAAATTGGATTAGACCCAACAATACCACATGGTATTAGGGAGCAGCAACGCCGCGTCAAGGCTCCAATTATGTTGCTGTCCATTCATACACCTTTCACATGGCAGAGGGTGACACCCCTTTTCCAGCAGGAGTGCCACCCCCCCCATTCACACACCAGTCACACTGTAGTATACACTCCTCACCGTGTGTAGGGACTACAAATAAATATAAAAGCTCATATTCTGAGCATATATAATAAAAATATAGCTCATATTCTGATCATATAATAAAATAAAATAGCTCATATTCTGAGCATATAATAAACAAAAATAGCTCATATTCTGAGCATATAATAATTGTTCAAATTATATTAATTTTTGTATTTCTTCTTTGGGCCAAGGGTGCCCCGGCTCCGGCTCCTCAATCTCCGTGGTGCGGAGGAGGCATGGGGTGGGGATGGAGGGGGGGAGGAGCATCAACCCCTACTTCCAGACTCCTCGCAGGTGGTGGCTGCATGCCCTCCATGGCGTTGGCCAGGCGGGCGAGGATGGTGTTGGTCTGGGCCAACATCCGCATTTGGCGGGTGGTGGTGTTCCGCTGATGACGGCGGGTAACTCTCCCCTCCTCCCGCACTGCAGCGGTGTTGGCCTCCACCGCAGCTGCCATCCTGCTGACCTCAGCGGTTAATAAAGCGGGGGCGTTCTGCTGAGCCACCAAGCAGGTGACTATGGCCTTGGAGTTGCCACTTATTTCATCCAGGCTCCGTGAGACATGTTTGTCCCGGTCTGCATGCAGGGTGAGGGCATGCTGCACAGAGGTGGAGGTGGATGCCATGCTGTCCGCCATACGTTTGACATCTCCCACCATGGCCCCTATATGGCGGCTCTGCAGGGCCTGCTCCTCCAGCAGACCCTGACGGAGGCTGGAGGGTATATCCCTGGTTTTGAACAGAGCCTTCCTGGGAGGAGAGGCTCGGGCACGGACAGAGGGAGAAGGGGAGGGGTCCACAATGGAGGGGCTTGCCCTGGAGGGGGATGACGTGCTGGCCGGGGGGGTGGTGGGTTGATCAGGGATGGTGGTATCCTCCTGGAGGGAGCCAGAGTCCTCCTGGATAATGAAAAAGGACTCCTCCACCAAAACCACTTCCTCCACCATACTTGGCCCCGGTAGGATCTCCTCCTGTACCAGCATTGCCATAATGTCCATGGGGCCTGACTGGACCCCTGGCTCAGGTATGGATGGCGTGGGTCGCCCCGCAGCCGAAGACGGCCCAGCTTCATCATCCTCATCACCACCTGTGGATGACACCAAAACTAAAAATTTTGCTGGTGCAACACACTGCTCACATGTTCACTTCTACCCCCTCCCATGATGCACAGCAGATATGAAACAAAAATAATAGTTCCATCTTCACTTCTACCCACAAATATGTTCACTTCTACCCCCTCCCATGATGCACAGCAGATATGAAACAAAAATAATAGTTCCATGTTCACTTCTACCCACAAATATGTTCACTTCTACCCCCTCACATGATGCACAGCAGATATGAAACAAAATAACTTACCAGTCCCCAAGTTCCCAACAGTGGAGTCGTACCCTGCAAGTCCCTCCACCTGCTCCTGCACTAGAGTTTGGGCAATAATCTCCTCCTCCTGATTTAGTCGGATCTTACATCGTGGTCCACCTCCTGTGCCACCGGTATGTTTGAGGATAAGAGCCAGTTTCTCCCGGACCCTGCGCCTCATGTCATTTACTTTTTTCTGGATGTCATCCCAGGAACGCTCTTGATTACCCAGGGCATTGATGTCCAGGGTTATGGCTTCATAGATAGCCCTCCTTTGGGCAACGGTGGTGTTTGGCCGCTGGGCACCATATAGGACTTCTTTATGGCGCTGGAGTGCAGCAATTAGGATGTCCATCTCCGCAGCCACGAAGTTGGCCTTTCTTTTTTTAGTTCCTTTGGGAGGTGCCATCTCTTCAAAATGGGCTAAATTTCCTTGCTCAGGGGGGGTTGGAAAAAGCAGGATGAAATTCAGCAAAGAACCTGCGCAAGTCTGCTCCTATTTATTTGCTCAGTGCAAGCAGCTGAGCAGGATTTGCCCTGAAAGTATGATAGGCGCAGTTTGACGCATGCGCAGACGGAAGCGCCATAACTGCGCATGCGCGCGCCCGGCGCAAACCTCTGCTGAGCCGAAAAATGCTCATTTACATAGGGGCACACCCACTTTCACTTGCGCGGCCTTGCGCCCTCAGCTTTGCCTTAAACAGGAGCAAATTAACTGAACAAACGATTCCTGAATCAGGTGGCAAGAAATTCAGCTGAGCAGCTCATGTGTAAGTAATGGGCAAATCTACCTGAATCTGGGCCATAGTCTTTAGCATCAATATTATAGGCTTGCCAGGAATCCGTCAATTGAAATGAATAGAGCAACGTGGTAAGTGATTTAGAAAAGGTTTTAGAGAATAGGGAAGAGGTGCTTCTATCCAATTGTGGGTGGGCCAAAAGTCCCCACCAACATGCATATGAGGTAAGCTCTTGCCTAGCTAAAGTATTGTTCCTTTAAGTATAATGAATCTGCTCTCTGGGTCCCTGAAAATGTGCTAAACCTCCATAGTTTCCTATGGAGGTTTAGCACATTTTCAGGGACCCAGAGAGCAGAGACCCAGAGAGCAGAGAGACTTGTGCAAAAAATGGCTACCCCTCTAAATCTGGATGAGTATAATGTAAAGAAACACTTGTTTGTAAGCTTTATGAAAAATCCTTGAGTGGTTAGCAGAAGTAAAATGGCTTTTCTTTAAAACTTAAAGCATTTTAGCACCCAGTTATTTATAGTGTGTAAAGGATTTTATTTATGTTTAAAAGAGGAATTAAAGCCTTGTACATTGTGAGATGCATTGTGAGATGTATGTGATAATCATTGATTAGATGTAATACATCCAGGCATACCCAATGGAATCAGTGATACAACCAGGTTTTAGGAAAATAATAGCAGAAATATATGAGCTATTTTATTTACATTTGGCAACAGTCACGCAATGATTCAGTTGCAGATGGCCCTGTCAGGTAATCATGCCACCGTATAAAAATTTGAGCTGGGTTAAAATATATCTTTGCAAGATATAAGCCTAGCCATGGTTCATGATAAGTCTTGCAATACGATACAGAAGTGTATGTGCATGTATTTTGTTGATGGTTGGAATGTTTCCTAACAAGCAGCTCCTATCCTGCATTTATTGGCACTATAAATAGGCATCTCATAAAAAGCTACTGATGTCACTGTATGTAGTTTCTGACAATGCAATACTTACCATAAGGAACTGAAATGGTGTGTATTGCACTCTCTGTGCAATGTGTAGCATGAAGTAATTAAAATTTAAAAGTCAGCTCCATCCTACCGTTCATGTAATTGCATGTATTTTATACTACTTGACAGCATAATCTTTATTCTTTCTACGTGTCATTGTCTTCATCATGCTAGCAAACATTCTTAATTGCAGTCATTTTGCATTTGCATTCCCCCCCCCAAAAAAAAAAAATCTGGATGTCAGTGTGTTATTTAAAAACAAACCACTATAATAGAGCAACTTCAACAACTTTCTGCTGAATAACAAGCATCACCTCCTCTTTGCAAGCAACAGAGTAGTCTTAAACAAAATGTGCTAGCTTACTTTGATTATCTAAATCTAGCGCCCCCTTTACTTTCAGTAAGGGCACTACGCTAAAGTTAGTGGGAGAATGAGAGAGATAAGTTGCTCTCATTCTTAATTTTGTTAAATTTGTCTGTCGCCAAATTCTGGATTGTCCTGTGGGTCAGTCTGTGTGTCCAGAGATACGGTCTCATCTCTGGACAGCAGGTGGCGCCAGGGGATCCAGGCCGAGCCACTTCTTCCCAGCAGCCAATGAGAGCAGTTGAGCCTCGCTGTGCATGCTGGGAGGGGGTATTTCTGTGGCGGAGGCCGTTGTTCTGGGTTCTTCGCGGGTTCCTGGTTCCAGGTGCGGAACCAACCTTTGGGGTGTGTGCACATCGCGGGCCCACTATGGCCTACCTGGCCTGGGGTCACGCGCTACGCGGAATTCCAGACTCTGGGCCCTCCTGGTCCAGAGCAACTGATGCTACCAAGGGGCCCCAGTGACTTACTGGGTCCCCCTTCTACTGAGGAGATCCCAGGCTGTATGCCGTTCAGTGGGGGATCGGCTTAAGGAGAACCCGGAGGCAGGTTATCCAAAAGGGCTTGAACGAACCATCAGGGATCTGGTGACCGGAACATTGACAGGTACACTTACACTGTCAACCGGTGACCCTGACGTCATTTACTGGGAGGATTTTCTCAATTATCTAGCTCATCCAAGTACTAGGCCTGTGGCAGAGGCCTGTTTCTCCCAGCAACCTTAAAGTGGCACTCCGGCTGCCAGGCCTGTGGCAGGGGTCTGTCCGGGGCACTTCACCCACTCTGGCTAGAAATACCCCCTCTCACAGCGCCAATGTAAGGTCACATGACATTCCTCTGCTCTGCTTCCCCCGATCTTAAAGTGATACTATAGGTTCACGTTTAAAAACATAAAAATAACAAACATGTCATACTTACCTCCACTGTGCAGTTTGTTTTGCACAGAGTGGCCTCAATTGTCCTCTTCTGGGGTCCCACGGTGGCTCTCGCGGCTCCTCTCCGCAATAGATAACCTTGTCATACACTCGGCGTACATAGCCTATTAGGCTATTAAGGTTAAAAAGACAAGGCTTTACAACCTCTTTAAGGAATGCAAAGGGAGGGGCTGAGATAAACCTCCAACATCAGCTGGCCAGCAGTGAAAGGTCACAGGACCTTACTTCGGTGCTGTGAGAGAATGAACTTAAGAGTAGTATTGTAAAAAAAAATGGACACAGTATTTAGATCTTGATAAAACAGAGGGAATGCAAGTTATTTATATATGGTATTGTCAAGCTACAGGGAAGAGCAGCAGGAGGGGCAGGGAGGAGATCGCTCTCATACACACATGCTTTAGAACTGACAGGCAGAGAGGGAGGAGGAGAATCAGAGCAGGGAGCAGACAGCGGGATGACAGAGGCAAATAAACTGACCATTGTATCATGGATCAGCATGATTACCATGGTCAAACCACACACAGGAGGGCACATGAACAGGCAGGATTAACCAGGTATTTTACATCATACAATTGGACAAATGACACAGCAAAAGCACCGTGCTGCTTAACATGTTTTAAAAGAAACAGCATTTATTTTTATTTTTTAGGGTTACATAGGGCCAGATTCACGTAGAATCGCGGCGGCGTAACTTATCCTAGATAAGTTACACCGCCGCTATTTTTCATCGCAAGTGCCTGATTCACCAAGCACTTGCGATGAAAACTACGCCCGCGGCCTCCTGGGCGTGTGCCTTTTAAATTAGGTGCGCTCCCGCGCCGGACCTACCGCGCATGCTCCGTTTCCGAACTCCCGCCGTACTTTGCGCGCCGTGATGTAATTTTTTTGAACGGCGACGCACATAGCGTACTTCCGTATTCCCGGACGGCTTACGCAAACGACGTTGATTTTTAAATTTCGACGCGGGAACGACGGCCATACTTTAGACAGCAATACACTTGCTGACTAAAGTTAAGGCACCAAAAATAAAAGTGTAACTTTGCGACGGGAAACTTGACTAGCGGCGATGTAGCGAACGCGAACTCCCCCCAGCGGCGGCCGCGGTACTGCATCCTAAGATCCGACAGTGTAAAACTATTACACCTGTCGGATCTTAGGGATATCTATGCGTAACTGATTCTATGAATCAGTCGCATAGATAGAAACAGGGATACAACGGCGTATCAGGAGAAACGCCGTTGTATCCCTTTTGTGAATCTGGCACAAAATCTTTAAGGTGTGTTCAATGAAGATATGTTGTGAAGGTGTGTTGGGGTGTTATTTAAAACGAATAGCACCAAAGAAAGATGGTGAAAAACCCCATAACCAAACATAGCCTGTCTATTTGGGACAGATTGAAAACGTGATTTGGCCAGCAATCTCGCCACAATCCTCTACTTTCCTTTCTTCATAACCCATCATTCTATCCAGTCTGGTCCTCCCCAGCCTCCTTTTCAGCTTGGTCAAAGAGAGAATTGACTTGTGCACATCAATTTTATACATCCACATCAATTACTTCATTTCCAACCTTACAAGAAAAATATGATATCCCTATTACAGAAACCTTTAGGTATCTGCAAATTATAAACTTTTTTTACAAATAATGCACCATCAGATGCGACACCCATATCTCACTAGCTTGAACAAGCCTGTAAAACTGATCCTCATAGGCGTGGACTAATTTCTGATTTCTATAACCAATTACTTTCACACACCACTTCCTCTCCCTTAAAGCGACACTAAAGATAACAATAATAAAAAAAAATAACAAACATGTTATACTTACCTTGACTGTGTGGCTCGTTTTGTGCACAGTGGCCCGATCCACGTCTTCTGGGTTCCCTCGGCGGCTGTCATGGCTCCCCCTCCGCAAGAGCTTTCCACCTTCATGCGAGCAAACTTGCATGGTGGAAAGCTCTTGCGGGCGTGCTCCCGTGACACAGCGGTGGGCATAGCTTCCGACGGTATCACTCGGCCCCACCCCCGGCGCGCAGTGTAATCGGATGTGATTGACAGCAGCGCTGCTGTCAATTCGTCCAACCTAGCCAATCAACGGTCAGGTTGGGAACCGAAGAGGATGACGGGGACGAGCGCGGGACTTTTGAGGGGTGAGGTAAGTATAACAGGGGCTCGGGGGGGGGTGCTGTCGGATGTTTTTTCACCCTAATGTATAGGATGCATTAAGGTGAAAAAACATTTACCTTTACAACCCCTTTAACCTATACCAACAAATGGGAAAGAGACATTTAATTACAACCAGACGACATAAGTTGGACCCAAATCTGGCAAGCCACCAAATCAGCCTGACCGAATATAGTGGCTCTTGAAACAAACTACAAAGTGCTCACTAGGTGGTACCTGGTTCCTGACAGAATTTCAAAATATTTTCCACAATATCCCTCCCACTGCTTCAGAGGCTGCCTTATGCCTGGTACACAAATGCATATACTGTATGGTGGGAATGCATAATGGTCAAATCATTTTGGTCGGAAATGTTTCAAATCCTTAAAGCAGGAGTTCACCCGAAAACATTTTTTTAACATTAGATTTGGGCTAATTAAGGGGAGCAGAAACAGGCATTTTTTTTTAAATCAATGCTGTACTTACCGTTTTCGAGATAGATGTTCTCCCGCTGCTTCCAGGTATGATCTTCGGGACTGGGCATTCCTATTTGATTGACAGCCTTCCGACGGTCGCATACAGCACGTCACCAGTTGCCGAAAGAAGCCAAACGTCGGTGCGGCTCTATACGGCGCCTGTGCACCAACATTTGGCTACTTTCGGAAACTCGTGACGCGATGTAAGTACGGTAAGTACGGCATTGATTTAAAAAAAAAATACCCGTTTCTGCTCCCCTTAAATAGCCTCAATCTAATGTTAAAAATGTATTTTTTGGGTGAACCTCCACTTTAACACGATGTTCAACACCATTCTACCGCCTGATTGCAGCTATTGCACTCCTGAACAGTAAACCCCACACCCTATCACATCAGCAATTTAAATTAATGCTCTTCGTTACCACAGCAGCAAAGCAGACTATTGCGACAGCATGGAAATCTGACTCACTATGTATTTTATCAGTCAAAAATAGGATTACTCAATCCATGATTCGTGCAAAAACAGAAGCAATATTTCTTGACAACATATCCAGATATGAAGCCTTGTCGAGACCGTGATTTGAGCATTTCCTACCTCCGAGTTTTGATAAACTTTGTTGTCTCTATGAGGGAGTTTGCCCTATAAATATCCTCTCTGGAACTATTCCTCATTCTCCACTGTATCACTCCTTTACCTCAAACTGGTTTAGTTTTAAATTTTTTATTCTTACAAACAAGTTTAACCAATCAAAACAAGGGTCTTCTGAGATAGTTAGGAATATAACTTAAAGGAACACTAAAGGCAAATATATTTTTTTTAAAATAACAAACATGTTATACTTGCCTCCACTGTGCAGCTCGTTTTGCACAGAGTGTCCCCGATTCCTGTCTTCTGGGGTCCCTCGGCGGCTGTCTCGGCTCCTCCTCGTAAAAGCTTTCCACTTTCATACGAGCGAGCTTGCATGGTGGAAAGCTCTTGTGGGCGCGCTCCCGTGATACAGCGGCGGGTATTACTCGGCCCTGCCCCCGGCGCGCCGCATCATTTGATGTGATTGACAGCAGTGCCAGCCAATGGCTGCGCTGCTATCAATCAGTCCAGCCTAGCCAATCAACGGCCAGGCTGGGAACCGAAGAGGATCACGAGGACGCGCGCAGGACTTTCGAGGGGTGAGGTAAGTAAAACAGGGATGCATTAAGGTGAAAAAACATTTACCTTTACAACCCCTTTAATCTCCAGATAACGCCAAGCCAAGCCAATTAGCAGGAACTTGGCCCTGGAATAGTTCATTAAATTCTCCTAACTATTTTAGGTTATTGTGACCCGCTATATTAAGCAAATGCTATCTTCTTCCATTTTTGCTATAACTAAATATTACCTTTTATATTCTCCTATCTTGATTATATATGATTGTTTTTTTTTTTTTCATACATTTTTTATTGAAGTCAAAAACAGATACATGTGTACAGTTTGAACAGCATGTACATCATACAAAAAAAAAAACATAAATGTAGTGAATTACAAATGTCCTTCAAGTATTTTCATGTACCAGGGAAATAAACAAAATGCACACTAATCAGGGAATCCTAAGAGCATAATCTCCATTTTGCACATTGGTGACATGTCTAACCATTGCTACATGTATATGGTCAGCAACCCTGCTATGCCTGGTACGTTAATAATATCAGGGGCCCGATTCCCAAAAGCGAAAACGGGAAGAGGTGAGAAAGGAAATAGACATAAAGGCTGAAAAGAGGGAGAAAGAGGAAGAGAGAAAGAGGGAAAGAGAAATAAAAAAGGGGGGGGGAGAGAGAAACAACAGGAAAAGGGGAAAGGAAAGGGGAGGAGGGACACATGTGAGAGGGGTCTGCGGGGGTACGGACTGACAAAGTTTGAATGATGAGCTCCGCCTCCTCTGCTCAACCCGCCCCCCCCAGCCACATGCTTTTTGATTATTTTTTTGATTAGATTATCGTAAAGAATATGTGTATATTCCAGTGTGCACCAGTTTTAGTAAATCTCCCCATATGTATTTAGTTAAATATTTCTCACTTTGCTTTGAGTTTTTGTAATCTGTATATTTTTGACAGGCAATTAATTTCACACAGCCAGTCATCCCTACTACACCACTGGTGGAGAAACAGAAATCTCAACAGAATGTTTTTTTGTCCGGACAGACCTACACTAATCTTTGATACAAGAACCCATAGGTAATAATATGATTGGAGCCATCTGCTGTGTGATGATATTATTGAGCCATTTTGCATTTGTAATAGTTTTGTTGTGGCCCCAGAACTGTCAAACCTGCCATGACAGCTAAATGAGTGCTGCCACAGTTTACCTTTCTGCCAAGAATTTGAATTTCCTGGCTATGCAGCAATTGACCCATGTACCCAGATTAAAGTGGTTGTAAACCCTTTACAACCACGTTTTGCTACAGGTAAGCCTATAATCAGGCTTGCCTGTAGCTACCCTGGATATCTCCTAAACCTGCACGGTTTAGGAAATATCCCCTGTATCACCATGTGCCAATGTCACCCATGCCGTTGCTTCAGCTAGTATGCCGTCGCTGATAGGAAAGCAGGGTTACCCCTTTATAGGAAAGCAGGGTTACTTTATGATATCATATCATCTTTATATTAAAATATATATTCTCATTTTGTTTATTACAGATAAACCCTTATCAACTTTTAAATTACATACAAAGGCTTGAACTGCATAAGTTAATCAGGAAACTTAAAAGTTTGTGGCTAAGAGCAAAGGAAACCACAGGCGTTGCAAAGACATGTATTTGCTAATATTTTGCAGAAATGTGTGAAAATATTATGGACAGTTATGGACATAAGATAGACTTTGGTAATATAATTTAAATATATGGGCCAGATTCACGTAGGACTTATGCCAATGTATCTCGAGATACGCCACGTATGTCTAAATGTGCGCCGTCGTATCTGTGCGCCGTACCCACAGAACTAGATACGCCTGAAAATAGGCTTCTTCCGACCAAAGTAACTTTCCTACGCCGGCGTATCGTGGGCGCATATTTACGCTGAACGCATGTGGCGCACCCATTGATTTCCTATTCAAATATGCAAATGAGGGAGATACGCCGATTCACAAACGTACGCGCGTCCAGCGCAGGCTACGCGCGGTGCGCGTAAGTTGTACGTCCAGCCTAAAGTTACCCATCATAAAGCAGGGGTAACTCTGCACCAGACTTGCACAGGTCAGCTGGAGAGTAGCTGCAGCAGCACCGTTACGGACGAGCTGAGCAACCACACTTGCAGGACAACACATCTGTATGCCAACATGCCAGGGGCAGCCATGGTCCTAGCACTACTACTGTGTCCACAGGCACGTAGGAGGGCATGGGAGAGGATATACCGAACGCGCATGAACGTCTTTGGCATGGGTGATTCGGAGGTGTATCGCATCTTCAGATTCAGCCCTGTTGCCATCCTGGAATTAGCCACAGCCCTGCATGATGATATCACCAGCCAGACACAACACTCACATGCAGTACAGCCACTGGTCAAGGTACTGGCAACACTGCATTTCCTTGCAAGTGGATCTTTTCAACGAACAAGTGGAGTCGTGTCTGGGATGTCACAATCCAGCATGAGCAGATGCGTGCACCAGGTTGTCCCCGCAATCCTCACACGCATGTCCCACCACTTCATCAAACCCAGCCATGAGCATCTGTGGCAGAAGACAATGCAGGATTTCTACAGAATTGCAGGATTCCCACGCACCGTGGGGGCCATTGATTGCACACATGTGGCACTATGGCCCCCCGTGCCACAGAGCACATATACCGCAATCGTAAGCGGTGGCATTCCATCAACGTACAGGTGATAGCCGATGCCCAATGCCTCATATGGCACGTCTGTGCCAAACACCCTGGGCCAGCCACGACAGCTACATATTCCGTCAAAGCACCATCCCAACAGAATTTGAACAGAACGTGTACGGGGACAGCTGGCTGGTTGGTGAGTGACATGGGAGTCAGGCATGACTGTCCGACCCCATTATGCAGACATCACGAGGGGCACATGCACGACTAACATCCTCCTGTCTTTTCTCTTCTAGGTGACTCTGCATATGCACTTGGGCCCCATCTCATGACTCCATACCGGAATCCCCAAACCAGAGGAGAGAGAAAATACAATGCTGCACACATACATACCCGTGCAGTGGTGGAGCACACATTTTGCCTCTTGAAGTCCCGTTTCCGATGACTGGATAATTCCGGGGGACCCTGTTGTATTCCCCAAACTTTGTGTGCCAGATCATTGGTGCATGTTGCGAGCTGCACAACTACACCATGAGAAATGGCCTGAAGATTGACATATGTGATGACCTGACCCCCGAACCAGACAGTCCCCTCCTGCCCAAGGCTACCCCGTCTGCTGAAGGAACAGCAGTCAGGAGTTGCCTCGTGGAATGTATCTTTGCACGTTAAACACACACATTCATCATGGCACAAGGAGAATGCACGCATGCACACCACTGTGGTCCCTAGTTCACACACACCATATCCACCTCACATTGGATTAGCCCAAGTCCACCATGCAGGACTTGGGAGCAGCAACGCCGCACCAAGGCCCCAATGGTGTCGCTGTCCATTCATACCACAATCACACGGTCGTGGGGATAACGTCTCCCCAACGACCGAGGGTGACACGCCTTGCTGGCAGGTATGTCACCCCCACATTCAAACACCAGTCACACTGTAGCCTGCACTCCTCACCATGTGCATACACTACTACAGAAAAACGCTCATCACCTGAGCATAAATAAAAAAAAAACGCTCATCACCTGAGCAAACATAATCCAAAAAAGGCAATCAATTGCCCTGTCGTAGGCTCCGCCTGGTGCCACGGCTCTGGCTCCTCAGTTGTCTGGGGGGAGCCTCAGGTGGGGGTGGTGGGGCATCAGGAGGAGGCTCATCCTCAGGTCTGCCACTCCTGGCAGGTGATGGCTGCCTGCCCTCCAACGCCAGGGCAATGCGGGTGAGGACCGCGTTTGTTTCAGCCTGCATCCGCACCTGGCCGGTGGTATTGTGATGCTGGTGGCGCCTCCTCTGCCTCCCCTCCGCCTCTATGGCAGCCGTATTGGCCTTTACAGCCACTGTCAGGCTCTTGACCTCTGTCACGAGGTGTGATGTTGTGGCCTGCAGCTCCCCAACGCAGGTCACTATCGCAGCACAGTTCCCACTAATATCCTGCAAACTGTCGGGTATCTGTAATGAGGAGGCCAGGCTGTCTGCGACACGCCGCAGGTCCCGGGCAACAGCATCCATATGGCGGGTCTGGCTGGCCTGATCCCTGGCAAGATTCTCCTGGATGGCTTCAGGAACACCCCTGGTCTTGCTGGTAGCCTTCCTGGGGGCAGGAGAGGCTTGGGGCCCTGTATACGGGGAGGCCCTTGAGGAGCTTCCCCTGATGGTGGAGGAGGGTGAGGGGGTTCCCCTGATGTGGGAGGAGGGTGAGGGGGTTCCCCTGATAGGGGGGGGAGGGTTGGGAGGGTCCAGGGATGATGGGATCCTCCTCAACGAGGTAGACCACTTCCTCCAGGTCCCTGTGCTCCTCCACTACTTTCTCAAGAGGAGAGGTGTGGGAACACTCATCCGTGGATGGCGTGGGTCGCCCAGCAGCCGACGACGGCCCAGCTCCCTCCATCACATCTGTGGATGACAAAAAGCTTTCACATGTTGGTGGACCCACACACTTGTCACATGTTCCGTTCCACCCCCTCACATGCTACACACCGTATAGGAGATAAAACACACTTACCTGTCCTCAAGGACTGGTCATCGGAGTCAAAGCCCTCCATGCCCTCCACCTGCTCACGCTGCAGACATTCGGTGATGACCTCCTCCTCATCCGTCAACCGCACAGCACAGGCTGGTCCTCCTCCCGTGCCCCTGGCATGCTTCCTTTTAAGGGCCAGCTTCTCACGGACCTGACGTCTCAGGTCATTGATTTTTTTGCTCACATCCTCTGGGGTCCTGGTCTCATTCCCTACGGCATTGACCTGCAGGGTTATCTCCTCCAGGATCTCCTTCTTCCGTGCCTTGCTGGTCTGGGAACTGTGGGCACCATGGAGGTTCTTATCATATTTGGCTATTCCAGCAATTATAATAGCCTTCTCCTCCTTTATAAAGTTTTTCTCCTCCTCCCCTTGCCTCCAGTTCCAGCTGCCGCCATAGCTCAGCAAAAGTACCTTGCTTCAGGGGGGGAAAAAAGCAGGATGTACTTTTGCACCAGAAGGGCGCATTTCTGGGTGTATTTATGCGCTCGGCGTAAGCCGGTGGGCCGGCGTATCCCAGGAAGTTGCGCTGGCGTAGTTTTGAGCATGCGCACATGGGAGCGATCATACGTCCACGTCACTGCGCATGCTCCGTTCATGATACACCGGTCGTAAAACACTGCTCCACGCTCGGACCATCATTAGCATAAGGTCACACCCACTTATACTTACGCTGGCTTACGCCTACAAAATTACGTTACGCCGGGGCAACGTTGGGAGCAAGTGCTTTGTGAATACTGTACTTGCCTCTCTGAGTTACGCCGGCGTAGCGCATATGAGATGCGCTACGCCGGTATAAAGATGCGCTGATCTACGTGAATCTGGCCCTATATTTTTATCTGTCACGTACAATTATCTCTAGGCAAATTTCTGTTTTATATTATATCTGTCTCCAGGCAAACTTTATACAAAAATATACTGTAAGATACTGTAATATGATTGGTTGATCCACAAAGGGGTGCCTCCAATGCACAGACAATAAAACCGGCCAGTATCTAATAATAAACTGTAATCTTGCTACATGATACTCGTATTATTGTCTTGCTGATTACCCGATCGATCGTAGGACTCCTCGCACCCAGAGCAAAGATAGCAAAACAAAATAGGAACTTACAGGTGATCACAGGTGATCACCGTGCACATGCACGGTAGTGACGTCATCGTGGCAATTGCTGTGACGAAGCCCATGATGCCCGGAAGTAACTCCAGGAGCGATGTCGCCAGCCGTAGCGGTGTACGGGGACTACGATCTAAGGTAAGAAATTCATAATGAGCTAGTATGCTATTCATACTATCTCATTATGCCCTTGTCTTGCAGGGTTTTTTTTTAAGTGGGTTTACAACCACTTTAAGAAAAATGAAGGCAGCCTGGTATGTCAACTTATTCTAATATAGTGACATTGAAAGTATTGGGGTCAATATTGCACCTACGGCCTCCAATGTTCTTGCGCTTGAGAGGATCCTAATGCTGAACAGCCAAACGGGAAATTTTTTCCGTTTTAGCCAATGGGAAGTGTCCACATCACGCAGGCAGCGAAGTGGGTACCTGAAGAAGGATCCTCCCACTTTGCAGAGTGGACAAGAGAATACTCAAAACTGTCATGGGATCATAGATTTAACTAGAAGAGTATTTGGTGCTAGATTTGGGTTTTTAATATTTCTGATGCGATTATCTAGACAGGGGTAGGGCTTTTCGTTGTGGGGAGACAGGAAGTCACTGATTGGACTTTAGAAACTAATAATATATTTTTCAATTGTTCTATTATTTTTTTAACATACACATGTTGATACATATGTCATAGGACTAAAACATAACACAGAATATAAATATCAATATAAAAAAAAAGTATGCAATCAAATGGTACGAAGAATGAAGATACTGTATATCAACATGGTGCTTGCTTCGCACTGTGTGTAACATAAGAAAGCATACAAGTAGGCCATAAAAGTAGAGTTGGGTTAAACTAGAAGATTATGCCTAGGTCATACTTTAGGTAGTAGTTACTCTTATTGAATGTAAGTTTAGCAGACTAAACACTCTATTTATTGCATAAAGCACAGGTGTCAAACACAAGGCCCCCGGGCCAAATCTGGCCCTCCAGGCCATTTCATGTGGCCTTCGCACCTCCAGTCCTCCTCCAGACCCTTACTTTCTGCTTTCAAGCAATGCATCCAGCTTCTTTCCAGCATCAGCATAAGGAAAGGGGGGTGCACTGTGATGTAAGGGAGAGTGGGGGACTCAAATTCTGATGGCGGGGTGGCTCTTGACATCTAATGTAAAGGGGAAGGGATGCGCTGGACATCTAATTTTACAGATACAATGCTGATGCGGCCCACAATGAAATTGAGTTTTACACCCCTGGCATAAAGGATGTTGCAAATAAGGATGCCAAGCTTTCTGGAAATTTGGGAAATTATTATTTTTAGTCATAAATATATGTTCATGAGCACATGGATGGTTAATATCCATGATTACTTCTGCAAGTTCCTGTAGTGTGGTGGGTTACCAATGTTGTGCTATATTAAATTTAGACACTGGTACAACATGAAAGTTATGAATGGCTGTCATTCTGAACTTAATAGATAAGTCTTTTACAATAATATGCAGGATTGCTAATTTGTGAGAGTTGGAAACGGATATTATAATAATAATAATAATAATAATAATAATAATAATCTATGCAAAGGAAAAGCGATACCCATTATTATTATTCAAATAATATACCAGTCAAATTCATTTTTTTTTTTTTACTTAAACAAAATTCTCCCTTTTTCAATCTAGGCAGTATTAAGCACTGGGGGAAGGGGAGATGTGTTTAATGAAATTAGATACAGGCAGCCGATTATTAAAGAGTAAGGTGCATTTTATTGAAGAACATGATTCAAATGTATCCTGTAAACAGTGGTCCTTGCTTGCATCTGACAAATTAAAAGCAGCATGCCAAACTCTATAATGGAGAGTACGATTCACACTTGTAAAGGAGATCCCTGCCTGCATCTGGCGATATAAAAGCAGCATGCTCCCTTCAGCTTAGCAAAAAGCAGCATAGAGAACATATGACTGTTCTATAAAGTAATGAAAAAGAATGGGCACATGAGAGACACATTTTAAAATAATATTTCTGACTGCAAGGCTGAATGGTATCAGAGATTATATTTTTTTTAAATCGCATAGAGTTTAAAATTCCCTTAAAATGTTCCGTCTAAATGGTTCATAGCCCTTTTAATAGCAAATCAGCATTATGGGCTGAGTGTTAATTACTAGACGCTATCAGATGCAGATATTAGGTAAATAACTAAACCTAGGTGTATGGCCCCATTCAGTTATAGGAGATCATTTGTGCAGGGTGCTTATGATGGTTACCTTTTATCCCATTGTACATTTTTTTCAACTGCTCAAGCCCCCCCCCCCCCCCCCCCCGAAAATGTTTCATTTAAACCAGACCCTTAACCTAGATTTTTTTTTTACTTTCAAATTTTTTTTTTTTTTTTTTTTTTTTTTCTTTGTCAAGAATATCTTTATTAAATGCAAGAATAAATTGTACATGAAGCATACATTCATTACAGTTATCAGGTGGTTATTATAACATAAGATTGACTAACAGTATCATCTTTCTTAAACAACAATAAACGGGAATATTTTAGCCATGTTCTGTGTACTATTGCAGGAAGAGTTTAAGTAGTTAACATAGCCAAATATGTAATCCTTACAACTTGTCCTAGTGGCTAGTGGATAATATATCAAAGATAATACGTCCTTATTTAATGTAACCTTACTACCTATCAACTTTAAATTTCTAAAATGTGCTACCTTTTCAAAGTTAACGGTAGATACACGAGGGTACTACCTTATGCAGTATCAGATCAGGAAAAGGAAGAAGCGAAGAAAAGGAAGGAAAATGGGGGGGGGTCAGGTAAGGAAGTCTGCAGGGATGGGCTATGATCCGTCATCAAAGCATGAAATGTACAACGGTTATTTTCGTATAGGAAAGCTACCATGGCATCATTACACCTCTATTAAAATTTTCTGGTATAACATATTGTATCCAAGGGTTCCATATTTTTTCAAAGTTGGCGATCGTGTCCGTTTCTAACGCTTCCATTTTGGCGTGCGTCATAGCAATATTCATTCTATTTTTTGTTTCCGTCGTTGATAAAATTGGAGTTTTCCAAATTTTTGCTATGGTTTGTTTGGCTGCCGTAAAGAGTTGTGTTAGTAGCTTGAAGTGCGTGTGTGTTAGATTGATGGGCTTTAAATTCAGTAGTGCCAATTTAGGGTCTGGAAGTATTCTCAATTTAGTCACCGCATTTACCATCTTGAAAATCTTATCCCAGAATTTCTGTACTATTGGACACGTCCACCAAGTATGAAAATATGTACCTTCGGTGATGCAACCCCTATAGCAATGTCCGGTGCAGTTTGGTGCATATTTAGCTATTCTGCTTGGCACCAGGTACCATCTCATTAATACCTTATAGCCCGCTTCCAATGCTATTATATTCAAGGAAGCCGATTTAGTGTTTCGCCATATTTGATTCCAATCCGAGGTATTAAGTTCTATACCCAGGTCACTCTCCCATTTCTGAACATAAGGAAGCTTTGTTGTGTTATTGTGGGATAGTGACTGCAAGTACAGAACCGAAATTGTACCTCTTACATGTGGATTATCTTTACATATACTTTCAAAAGGTGACATCTGGTTTTTCAGAGCCGAAGAGGTCAGATGTGTTTCCACAAAAATTTTTATTTGGAGGTATCGAAACAATTCTGATTGAGGTATACCGTATTTTTTACATACTGTCGGGAAGGGCATGATACCCGATGAATCCAAAAATTTATAGACATATATACAGTCTTTCCTTACCCATTCCTTGAATGTGTTAGGGAAGATCCATGCCGGATAAAATGTTGGGTTTTTATAAAATGAAAGCAGTGGGTTGAGAGGGGACACCAGTGAATACTTGGATTTATAGCTATCCCATAGTGAGAGAGAATGTTTAATAATTGGATTGCAGATTTTCCCGCGTAGCTTGGGAAGAATCCATAGTAAGTTAGCTGGAGGGATGGGATCACACTCGGTTGCCTCAATCGCTACCCAGAGAGGTGTTTCCTTTTTTGCATGATATTTGGCCAAGGTTGAAATTTGCGCTGCCCTATAGTAGTTTATAAAATTTGGATATCCTAACCCTCCTTGAGTTTTGGGGAGATGCAAGATTTTCGCCTTTATTCTGGGCCTAGATGTGCCCCATATAAAGGTCGTCATTCTGTTTTGTATTATCCTCAGAAAGTAAGCCGGTATTGGACTCGGGAGCACTCTAAAAAGATACAACAATTTTGGTAATATTGTCATCTTGACTGCGTTGATCCTACCTAACCAGGATAATGGGAGCTGGGACCAGGATTTGAGTAAGTTTGTTATCTGTTTAAGAAGAGGGGGATAATTATAAGAGAATAAATCAGATGTATCAGCCGTTACATGTGTTCCTAAGTACGGGATGCTCTTATCCGACCATGTAAATGGAAGACCTACTGTGGCTGCACTTAATTCTAGTCTTGAGAGGGATATGTTTAGTGCTACACATTTCTTGGGATTAATGGCTAGACCTGAGAACGTCGCAAATCTATCAAGTATTGGGATGAGATTAGGGCCAGTTACTTGCGGGGAAGAAATAAATAAAAGAATGTCATCCGCAAATAGGCATAATTTATGTTTATGACCTCCTAATTCTATACCTAGGATAGTGGGGTCTGATCTGATTTTCTGAGCAAGCGGTTCGATAAGGAGGGCAAATAATAACGGGGATAACAGGCAGCCCTGACGCGTTCCTCTTCTGATATCAAATGTGTCAGACTTATATCCTGCGTATTTAACATAAGCTTTAGGGTTATTATAAAGTTCCATAATCCAATTAGTGAAATTAGGGCCAAAGCCCCATTTCTGTAGAGTATATTTTAAATACGCCCAGGAAACAGAATCAAAAGCTTGTTTGATGTCCAGAGAGAGAAAACACGCCGGTATACCCCTTTTCTTTGCTATGTTGGCCAAGAGGCATGCCCTGCGTATATTATCGCCCGCTTGTCTGGATGGCATGAAACCTACTTGATCTCGATTGATTAGAGTACCGATAAAATTGTTAAGGCGGGTAGCTAGTATTTTACCTAATAGTTTTATATCTATGTTAAGCATAGATATGGGACGATAATTGCTACAAAGTGTGTCATCCGAATGTGGTTTGGGAATCATACAAACCGTTGCTAGCAACGTTTCAGGTCTGAAGGTTTTTTGCTCTAGTAAGTTGTTAAATGCCTCTGCCAGTCTGGGTGAAAGTAACTCAGTAAAAGTTTTGAGGTAGTTTGCCGAGAACCCGTCAGGTCCCGGTCTTTTGTTGATTTTGAGTTCCCGAATGGCTAAAGCTACATCCTCTTGCGTAATTGGTTCTTCCAACTGTTCTTTCTGTGATTGACTTATTTGTGGAAGATTAATTTGTGCAAAAAAGGAGTCAGCTTTAGATTCGTCAAATACAGTAGTTTCTGAGTAGAGTTGTTTTAGATGTGAGCTAAACTTTTGAACTATTTTAAGTGGGTTGCTGGAGAGAACCCTGTTGGCAATTTTTAACTTTATGGGTTTAAAAGTCTTATTGAGTGTGTTTAGCGCTCTAGCTAAATATGTCCCTGGTTTATTAGCTTGCTTGTAGAAAGCATGTCTAGATCTATTAAGTGTTCTATTCGCCGAATCGGTTAAGAACAAGTCGTATTCCAGACGTGCTTTGTCCAGCCGAGTTCTATTAGTTTGAGTTTGGCAGTTTTGTAGGGCCAGAAATGCTAAGTTGAATTCTGTTTCCAATTTTCTTGCCATCAGTGCTCGCTCCTTTTTTAAGATCCCTATTTGCCGCTGGAATGCTCCTCTGAGGACTGGCTTATGTGCTTCCCATAATGTAAGTGGGGATATTTCAGGGCTTGCATTGAGTTCTAGATAGTCTTTTAGAGCTTGTTCAATCAATTGGCAATGGGCAGGGTGTTTGAGTATAATTTCAGGAAGATACCAAGTGGGATCATGGTTTTTCGGAATGGTTGATGCTATTGTGGTGTACACTGCATTGTGATCTGACCAAGGGATGGGTATTATATTTGAATATAGTATTTCAGGGACCATACCGATTGTCACAAAAATATGATCAATTCGGCTGAAGGATTGGTGTGGGTTTGAAAAGTATGTGTAGTTCCGTTTTGTGGGATTGTGTTCTCTCCACATGTCTACTAAATTGTATTTGGCTAATAAGTTGGGAAGGGTCCATTTAGCTTGGTGTTTAGGTGTGACATAGGGGGTTTTATCTAAGAATGGAAGAAGGACTTGGTTGGAGTCTCCGCAGATGAGGAGAGTCCCTATTTTATGTGAATTAATTATTTGGAAAAGATGCGATAAGAAGGGTAACGGGCATAGACACTACCTAGCATGATGTGCACACGCACGTAAGGACGTGAGGACGCGTCACGCGTCACGCTTTCGGGTGAGGAGGAGAGCTATGGGAGAGTCGGGAGGAAGGACGACCTGAAGCAGGAGAGGTAACGACGCCCCCCCGGGTACATCCATATGCTACACAGTGGTCCGGTCGGCACCTCGGGGAACAGCCGGGAACGTGAAACCCCGACGTACGGAGAGCAGGGACCTGCGGGCTGCCACCCTGAGCCGTAGTCTGCCGCTGCAATAGGAGACAAACCTGCAGACCGAGAGAGACAGCGGATCCCCAGGGAGGACGGCACCAGCTGACTTCACCCCCCCCCCCCAGCTAATCTGCTCACCAGACCAGGGACGTGAGTATAATGAGCCAGCAGTATTAAGCTGAGCTCCGGGAAAAACGCCAGCACCTTCCCTAACGGACCCAGGAGATATGAGGTATACTTTATGATTTCATTGAATCATTGAATGGTGACCAAATATGTCAAATATGTCTTAGGAAGAATTGATGATATGGAGATCTGAAGGGATGGTAACTATCTGAACTCTGGAAATTTTTATGCCTAAGAGGAGATACTCAGGGCTGGCCGTGGGGGAAAGTCAATGGTGTTTTTTTTTGCTGCATGCGCTCCTGCTTTTTTCCTCTATGAGAAATTGTGCTGAAACAGGGACTTGACACGGCTGTTAATTTCACTGGGGTCATTCTACCGGTAAAGTTGGAGGGGGGCAGAGAAAAATCTCCCACCTGTCAACAGGAGGATTAAACCATGGCGGGGAATGGGAACTATAACCAATAACAGACACCTGTACTAAACATAAAAACAGATAAAACCATTGATTTAAAAGGGTAGAACAGGCAAACCTGCACACTTAAATCAACATACTTTGTCCCTTTTGCCCCGTATTATATACTACATTTTCATACTATATTACTTCAAAGTGAGAGACACCTTTTAGCACACTTCAGGTGGCCGTTGATTGAAGGACTTTCATAAATATCCCTCCTCCGGAGAGGCCCAGGAGTCCCCCCCCCCTGGAGCGAGACCGGGAGTCCATATATTTGTTCGTTTTTCTTTTCCTTTTTTACAAAACCTTCAAGAGGGATCGAACCCAGTATCTTATATGGGCTAACTCTATTCACATTAAGACCGCTGTTTACCTGTGGGGAACCAAAAGGTCAAGCTGGGGAAGAGAATCAGAAGGAAAAGGATCGACATGAGCAGAATGACAAGCAGATCCACAAAAGGGGGACCCCCCACCACCCCAAGTAACATAACAGCAACAAGCTCAATAAGACCATTCATGACCAGAGGAGAAAGCCCACGAGCCCTTGGAGCCCAGGGAATAACAAAACAACAACAACAAGTAAACAAAGCGAAAAAGACTGAAAATAAGAAAGCCCAGAGCGAAACTTCAAGAGAAACATCCCTGGAACTAAGAGATGAGGGGCCCTCAGGAGGAGGACTGGAGGACAGCGAGTGGGAGGAACGAAGATTGGACGCCCGGCCTCTCTCAAGAGGAGAAATGGCAGAGATGCTGCAAAAAATGGAAAATACGATAATGGGTGAAATACAGAATCTGCGGACCGACCTCGGCCATATGCTCTCCAGACTGGAATCAGCAGAGGAACAGGTAGAGAAGCAGGAGCAAGATTTAAATTTATTAAAAGACCAGATCACACAGATACAGCTACAACAGAGGCATACGCTCTATAAATTGGAAGACCAGGAGAACAGAAACCGGAGACAAAACCTGAGGATAAGGTTACTACCAGAGAAGAAAGGAGAGGACCTCAGGATAATATCACAGACGATATTTAATCTACTACTGGGAAGACCGGCAGATAACCCAATTATGATCGAAAGAGTACACCGAGTTGGAAATCCGAAAAGAACGTCCCAAGAGCGAACCAGAGATGTTATAATAAGGTTCCGATACTATGAAGACAGGGAAGAAATCTGGAGGAAGCTGAGGGGGCATCCCCCACTAGTTTTTGAAGAGGTGAATCTTCAGATCTTCACCGACGTGGCCCCTGAAACTTTGGCCAGAAGATGGCTGTTAAAACCGCTTCTGAAACAGATGATGGACCTGAATATCAAATACACTTGGGGGTTCCCCGCCTGTTTAATCGGGACAAGAGAGGGAAGATCGGCAACACTGAGATTCCCTGAGGACTTAAATGAGTTCTGTAGGAAATTGGACATTCGGGTGCCCGATCTCCCGGGCTGGAGTTGAGGGGAGAAGTGAAGTGAGAGAGGGGGCTCTAGTCAGAGACTCCCTCCCGCTCTGTCCCTTTCTTCTCCAGGCTGGTTGGTCTTGAGATACAATACGAATGCCTTTGTCTTTTTTTTTTCTCCTTTCTTTTTTTTTGTTTTCAGACCCTCTCCGCTTATTTCAGAAGGTTTCCTGGGTTGGGCTTTGTTCCTTCCTTTTTGATTTTTCTTGGATTTTTTTTCTGTTTTTCATTTCCCTTCTCCCCCTCCTTCCTCCGGGACCCGAGAGGGTCCCCGGGGAGATGGAGGGGAGATGGATGAAACCGACCCTCCACCCCCTCTTGTCCAAAAGATAGGGGAGGTGGGGGAAAACCCCAAAAAACCTCACCCAAAGTGTTCTGGACCAAGACATGTTAGTTGGTTCAGGGGCCTTTAATAGGCCAAATGGGGAAGTGGGAGGAGGGGGGGGGGGGAAAGGGGGAGGGAAGCTCTGAGGGGGGGAGAGGGGGGAGGGATGATCGAAACCTCGTCTCACCCAGGCAACCAGAAGAGAACGTAACTTATAGAAAGGAAAATGGTAGACCCAGCCTTTGGGATGTCGGAAGGAAATATTATAAATCACGAAGATGCCAGTAATCAAATGCCTCTCATATAATATAAAGGGTCTAAATAGCCCTTCTAAGAGACATAAGGTGTTAAAGGAATTAAAATACTATAGGACAGATATCGCTTTCCTACAGGAAACCCATCTTACACTAGGATCAAATACAAGAATATACTCACCTGACTTCCCTACTTGGTTTTATGGAGACACCATCTCCAAGAGGGCCAGAGGAGTAGCAATCGGGTTAGCTAAAGGAACTAGATTTGTACTAACAGATAGACTAACAGATCCGGAAGGGAGATTCCTCTTTCTTAGAGGGAAGTTGGAGGAGGAAGAGTATACACTCGCAAACGTGTATGCGCCTAACACCTCCCCGTTGAAATACTTCTTGGGAATATTGGGGAAATTAAAAGATTATAGTAGGGGAAAGATAATATTAGGAGGAGACCTAAACTTCGGCATGGATCCGAAAGTCGACAAGTCTCACCAAACATCAGAAACGCAGGGCACACAATTAAGAAAAGTTAAAGAAAGTTTACATAGAAGTCAGCTAGTAGACACATGGAGGATCTTTAACCCAAATCAGCGAGACTACACCTTTTTTTCTCCGGTACATGGCAGCTACTCTCGAATCGACCACATCTTGGTTGACCATAGAATACTGGAGGAGGTGGTCGAGACGAGAATAGAGCCCATGACGATCTCTGACCACTCGCCCATTAGTATATCAATAAACATTGTAGGCAATCAAAGGCCCTACCAAAACTGGAGACTAAATGAAGATCTATTGATCGAAGAGAAAAGTATAACTAGGGTTAAAAAAGAACTAGAAGAATATTTTAAGATAAACGAGACAGAGGAAATCTCGGTAGCAACCCTATGGGACGCCCACAAGGCAGTGATTAGAGGGGTCTTGATCTCGGAAGGAGCAAGGAGAAAAAAGGAAGCGACCAGTAAAAAAGTAAAACTAATAGACGAGATCTTCAACTTAGAGCAAAAGCATAAGAAAGATGGAAAGCAACAAGATCTACACTTGGCCCTAGTCAATAAACGAAACGAACTTAAAGATCTCATAGACCAAGAAATAAAAAAGGAATTCAACTTAATAGCAAGGGAGAGATACAGGTGGGGAAACAAAACTAGTAAACACCTCGCACGGATGGTGAAAAAAAAAAAATCAAGGAACTATATCGACAAAATTAAAAACGATAAAGGGGAGGTATTGCATACAACAAAAGATATCGCCGAAACATTCAGACTATATTACGAAAAACTATATTCAGTAAAACAAAAGAACTGGCAGAAAGGAGAGAGAGAAAACAAGATCACAACTTTTTTAAAAGGGGCAAGACTTCCAAAAATTAGTCAACTAGAGGCCGAGGAGATAGATAGACCAATAACGGAAAACGAAATCAAAATAGCATTAACAAGCTCAGCCTCAGGCAAAAGCCCAGGGCCAGACGGCTTTACGGTAATGTATTACAAAAAATGTAAGGAGATATTATTACCAAGGATATGCCAGTACTTTAATGGCTTGGGGAAAAAATACAAACTAAGTAAGGAGGCCTCTGAGGCAACCATTACTGTCATCCCAAAAGAAGGTAAGGATATCGGGAGCTGCTCGGGCTACCGACCAATATCCTTGCTTAACATTGATATAAAACTGTTTGCAAGGGTATTGGCCGGGAGAGTTAGGCAGGTTATGACTAAATTGGTACACCCAGACCAGACGGGTTTTGTTCAAGGGCGAGAGGGGAGAGACAATGGGATAAGAACACTTCTGATAATTCGGAGATTGGGAACAACGGGATCCCCAGGTCTACTCCTGTCGATAGACGCAGAGAAAGCGTTCGACAGGGTAGACTGGGGATTTATGTTTGCTACCTTAAAAGACATGGGGTTTGGCCAGGGGATGATGAACTGGGTGGATACCCTATATCAGTCCCCTACGGCCAAAATAAAAATAAACGGTAGTCTTTCGCAAACATTCCAAATGAGAAATGGAACGAGGCAGGGGTGCCCTCTGTCACCATTGCTGTTTGTGATATCAATGGAACCATTCCTAGCCAAGATCCGTAACTGCCAAAAAATAAAAGGGACTAAAATAGGAGAAGAGGAACATAAGCTCGCAGCTTTTGCGGACGATGTCCTCTTCTATTTAACAGAACCCAAAACATCAATCCCTAATTTATTAAATATATGCAAAGAATATGGGGAATTTTCAAACTTTAAATTAAATATCACTAAAACAGAGATCATGAGTATAAATATAAGAAAGATAGAAGAAAAATTCCTGAAAGAGAATTATCGCTTTGCTTGGGTAAGGGAACTTAAATATCTGGGGATTATGTTAGCTAAATCAATCAAAAGAACGTATGCGATAAACTTTATCCCACTGTTAAATGAAATCAAGAAAGAAACAAAAAGGGTGGAAAACAGAGCAATATCGTGGATAGGACGAATCAATTACTGTAAAATGGTTATCATGCCCAAGATCCTATACAAATTTCAGATGATCCCTATAGCTCTTCCAGGAAGGCTGCTTTCAGCCCTTAATAAATTAATTATGAATTATATTTGGAAAAACAGGAAACACAGGATATCACTCCAGACACTAAGACAATCAAAAAAAAAGGGAGGGCTCGCTGTCCCAGATGTCAGGAGATATCACGAGGCGGTCATGTTAACAAGAGTGGTGGAGTGGGCCAGAGTCAACACAGAAAAAAGGTGGGTAAGCTTAGAAAACGAATTAACACAGACAAGATTGGATAAGATTATATGGAACCCCCCCCAACTTAGGACACTGGATATTAATGCACATGAGATAACAAAAAATGCACTCAAAATATGGGACACAGTCTACAAAAAAATTGTGAAGGAATATAATTCACCCCTCATAGCACTGAAGAATAACGATTACTTTGCACCGGGTAAGACACAAGTAGGGGGTCACTGGATTAGAAAAGACACGGCACAATTAAAAGATATAATGAATGGGGATCACATTAAAACACTACAGGAGTTAAAACTTAATAAAAATTTAATGGAGGTCAATGAATGGAGGTACCAGCAACTAAACCACTTCATCCAGGATCTCCCGCATCCATTGAGATCAGAGGATCAGATGTCGGAACTGGAAAAAATTTGTACGACAGAAAGATCCAAAGGAACCATTTCTATACTATACAAGATTCTACTGAAGATAGGAGAGCGGAGTGTACCTCCATTCATTGAAAAGTGGGAAAGGGAATTGGGCTCACGGCGAGATAAGGCCACAATAGAGAAAATGTTGGCTCTGACACACTCCTCCGCGGTAGATAGCCGCACGGCGGAAATGAGTTTCAAATGTATCGCCGGGTGGTACATGACACCGGACAAATTAAAAAAATTCAATGAAGAGCAGACAGGGGATTGCTGGAGGGGTTGCGGATCACCAGGAAATATGGCTCACCTTTGGTGGGAATGCCCAAAGATAAAAAAGTACTGGGAAAATATACTAGGTTGTGTGGAAGAGATCACAATGAATAAGATAAAGATGGACCCATGGGTTGTCCTATTCCATGGGGGAGAAGAAGGCACAAAAAGGTATAGGGAAACACTTACACCGCATCTCTTAAACGCCGCCAAGAGATTAATCCCAAGGAGGTGGCAAGATACAGAGTGCCCCCAAACATGGGAATGGATTGATGCAGTCGAAGAAACATACAGAATGGAAGAATTGAGAGATGGCTTAGAGGGCAATAACATATTACAAAGCACAAAATGGGAAAATTGGAGGACCTTTAAGAGATCATGGAGTTACGCAGAAAAGTTAAGGGAAGAAACCTAAAAGATTTCCTAGAAGAAAATTAGAAAGAACTAGAGTTTTCAGAACATGCCTGGGGTGAGACGGGGGGGGGGGAGGGAGAGGGGGAGGGGAGGGGGGGGGGGGAGGGGAGGTGAGGGGGGGGAAAAACTTGGAAGGATATACTTTTGATGTCTTCCGCTCTCTGTTGCTTTCTAAGTAGATAGAGTAAGCATACCCGTTTAAAAACTCATATAATAAAAAAAAAAAAAAAAAAAAAAAAAAAAAAAAAGCTCACATATAGAAAAGCGACACTAATGATGCGAAACCAAATTAGAGATGCAATGGGCTGGCACGCAGAACATGAGCATTAAAACATGCACTCTATGAGGTAGAGTCTGAAGTGGAGGAAAAAAAAGAAAGAAAAAAAAAAAAAAAAAAAGAAGGGTAACGGGTTTAGATTAGGAGCATAATAGGATACTATCGTGATCTCCGTATCTAACACTTGGCCTGTTAATAGTATGTATCTGCCCTCTGGATCTTTGATTTCCGTTTTTAGAGTGAATGGGGTGGTGCGATGAAAAGCGATAAGGGTTCCCCTTTTTTTGACTGAAGCAGAGGCTGAATAGACTTGTGGATAGGAGGGGTTAAAAAATCTAGGAGTCGTGTTCGTAGTAAAGTGAGTTTCCTGTAGGCAAACAATATGGGCTTTTTTGGCCTGAAATGTTCTGAAGGCCTTGGTTCTTTTCTGTGGCACATTCAATCCCTGTACATTTAACGACAATATATTCAATGGTGCCATGGTAGCTTTACTTCTCTGTCCATCTTACCGTGATAAACCGGAGGACATCTGGCCAGCCCAATCCCTGCAGACTTGGGGAAAGAAAAGGAAAAGGGGTCTCTGGGGTATTCAACCTTGAAAAGGAAGGGAAACACAGAAAAAATGAGTAAATAAACAGTCAACAATAAACCAATAAAGTTTGTTAGGTTTACCCGTGGCGGGGATGGACTACCCCCGCCAGGGGAAAAGGGGATCCCATCAATCCCCCGCTTAATCTTGCGGGGAACTGAGGAGATCATGGTGGAGCACAGGTTGGTTCCGTGCGGTGGAAAACCGCTGTAAATATGTTCAAGTAAACACCGTCTGAGGTGTTTTTTCTCAACTAAGCTGTTAATAACATTTCGAACAGGATAACACTAACTGCTCGCCTTCTGTTGTTTAGGCGAGAGATATGAGAGGGGGTTAACTATCCTTAATTAATTAAATAAAGAGATTGTAGAATTCATTAGCCTATACCAAAGATGTTTTAACTGGATCATGTGTTCCATTGGAATTTTAGGAAAAAATTCCTCAAGTAGGTCCAATAGTTTGGGTAAGATTAGGCTTCTATTGATCAGATATATGTCAGATTGGGTATCTACCTATTGACCATTAAAACGATGCAGATTCTACACACCGAAACTCGCCTTGCGCCTGGACGCTGACTGGGCTACTAGTGCACGAGGTGGTGTAATGTGGTGAAGCAACTTTGGATATTATAACTAGAGGAGGATAAGAGAATGGGTTTTAGAGGTGTCTCTTAGGTACCCGGGGTGTAATTAAATGGTGTGGGATGTCATAAGTCTGAGGGACCCTGCTAATGAAGAGGCAGGCCTTGTCGTTTCCTCCCCCCCCTGAGGTGAGGAGGAGGTGAGGAAATAAAAAGTGGGGGGGAAAGTGGAAAAAAAATGGAAAGAAGTAAGAATGTGATAAAGGTAGGAGTGCAAGGTAAAAAATGAAAAATAAAAATCGCAATAAGCGGTGAAAATGAGAATAAAATTGGGTCAAAAGAGAAAAATTTAAAAGTAGAAATTAAAAATAAGAGTAAAAAAAATAAAAAAAATAAAAATAAAAATAAAAAACAGTTCTCAATCCATGCAATCTGTACATCTTTTCTTGTGAAGTGTTCTTGTGACCAGGGGAAGAAGAAATTCATGAGGTCCTCTGGAAGGTGGTCAGTCCATGGTATCCTCTTGGTCTTGGGGTTGAGACACAAATCTTCCTCGTTTGTTTGTGTGATGAGTTCCATTGTTCTTTTCAGGTTGAATGATGCCATTGCGGGAAGATGTTGATGCTGATCTTCTGCGGGAGGAGTTGTGTGTGATACTGTGATCAATGAGCTTCAGATCAATTAAAGCTTGGTGTAATTGATCAGGTGATCTGCACACTATCTTTGAGCCCTGGAATGTAAATCTGAGGGAGAAGGGAAATCCCCACTGGTACTTTATGTTTCGCTGTTGTAATTCCACTAAAAGGGGTTTCATTGCACGCCGTTTGGTAATTGTCAGTTGCGATAGATCGGCGAATATCTGGAAGTTGTTTCCCTGGAATGTTAAACTGCTCTTCTCTCTGGCTGCTTCCAGAACCTGCTCTTTTGTTCTGTAGTAGTGAAATTTTGCAATGATATCCCTGGGGGGTCCCTCAGATTTTTTGGGGGCTAATGCCCTATGTATTCTATCAAATTCCAGGCGTTCTACAGGCAGTCCCGGCACTAGCTCCTGACACAGTGCTAGAATGGTACCTGAAAGGTCCAGGACCGTCTCAGGAATTCCCCTGAATCTCAAATTCGATCTCCTGGCGCGGTTCTCAAAATCTTCTAGTTTGCTATGAAGTACCAAGTTCTCCTCTTTAAGCGCATCTAGTTCTGATTGGCAATCTTGAGTATAAATTTCAATTTCGTCCATTTTTGCCTCTAAAGTCTCTGTGCGGCAGCCCAAGTCTCTTATTTCCTTAGTTAGACTAGTGGTGATTTGCTCTGAGGTGCGCTTTAGCGCTTTATTCAGCATTTTCTCGAATTGACTTAAGAGCTCTGAGGGGACTGTCTTACTTAATGTAGCTATTTGTGGGGTATTAGACAAGTCCTCCTCCTCACTGTCCGTGTCCATGTTCCTCAGAGAAGCTGCGGATTTCATTCCCTTTAACAAGCGTTGCTTGCCTTTCCCCTCAGTATTAGACTCTGAGGTAGCTGAGGTGGCTGAGGAGAATGCCGCCTTTTTTACAGAGCCCTTCATCTGCTGGGCCGTGCTATTAAGGTTGGATTTACCCTTATTTCTGGCACCCCCCAGCACCATATTTCAATAAAATGGTTCTCCTCACCTACTGGGAACTCGACCCGTCGTTTTCTGTTCGTTTGCAGCTCTATTAAAATCAATTATTTGCGGTTTTCTTTCCCCACAGAGCGGAGCTCTAGTGCAGCATGACTGTGCAGCTAGACCCCCTACTTTCAAAGTTTTTATTAGTAAATTCACAAAAGACAGCGAATTACATTGCATTGCATTGAGAATATTATCATTTAGACATACATATTGGAGTAAAAAAAAAAGGCAAACATATCCAATGGGAATAAAAAGATCATCTAAGATCCAAAACATGTATAACAAACTAAGGGTAGGTTTATCCTAGTAATCAGCAACCTTCATGGACAGTGAAGGACATACCAAAACAGTATGGTAAGTGAGCTTGGTCTGTAAGTTGAAAGTTGCAATGTAAATATAAACTCCAGATAAGAGAGCAATGTAAAGGAGGGAGAGAAAGGGGGAGAGAAAAGGGCAAATAAAAAAGAAGAGGAGAAAAGAAAGAATCAACTCATGCTGAAAAGAGAAAGTCAGAAGAAAATAGGAAGAGAGGAATTGTGCCTCGTATCTCTAAGTTGAGGTGAATAATGTCTAGTTTACGACTGGATACGGAGGAGCCGCCAAGGGTTCCATTTCGCATCGTAAATAGGTATTGTGTCATGCAGTTTATGAAAAATTTGTTCGGCCAGCATAATTTGATCCATCCTGGAGAGGACCTGAGGGAAGGGAACCACCGGGGACTTCCAATTTAGTGCCACCACCCAGAGGACAGAAGAGCAAAGTGTATATATCAAACGTCTAAGAGATTTTGGGGTATCTGGGATCTTCTCAAATAACAGACAGTGTTTAAATGATAAAACCGCATGATCACCCCCCAATTTATCAACAAGATCAAAGACCCCCTTCCAGACCGCTGAGACTTGCACGCAGTCCCAAAAGATATGAAAAAAGGAACCTGCAGTAGGACATCCCCTAAAACAGTTAGGAGAGGCTTGGGGGAATATCTGGTGTATGCGCTGGGGAGTATAGTACCAACGAGTGAAGAATTTAAGGGCCGTCTCTCGAAACGAGAGCGAGGCAGTACATTGACGGAGATTTAGCCAATTTTTCTCCCAGTCCTCCAGTTCATACTCCAGGCCCAACTCAGATTCCCACTTTATCATATACTTCAGTTTATCTCTGTCTCTAGTAGAGGACATAACATTATACAAGAGAGAAATCAGTCCTCTTTGTCTGGGGCCCGACTTACACAGTGATTCAAAAGACGTATAGGAAGGTGCAAGGGTCAATGAGTAATGTGTCAAAAAAAATGCCTGATCTGCATAAATCTAAAAAATTCCTCGTCTGGGGCTCCCTTTAGGGATTGTAATTGGGCAAAAGAAAAAAATGTATCATTATGTTGGAAATCCTCTAGAGTAGTCAAACCAGAGGAGACCCACCAGCTGAATGAACCAGGGTCCGAAAAGGCCACAGGCAATCTGTGGTCCCCCAGGAAAGAGGAACCCGGGGGAGCCGCAGAGGCCAATGAGAGGGACTTAACCTCGATTTTGACGGCGAACCCTACACAGAAAATCTAGAAAAAATACACTCCTCACTGCCTGTCAAACGCCCTCTAAAAAACAATCTGCAGTGGATCGCCATTCATTGGACAAAGCTAGTATTAATAAGTACTTGTTCCATTAAAATAGGGTTAAACAACACATGCTAATCTTCATCATTACTCTGTACTAATTATCTGTGCTAAATATAAATAAAGAGTTTAGTCATATTAATTGAAAAAGATATTACAGTTTATGAACTTAAACTTAACTTAAAGTGGTTGTAAACCCCATTCATGAAACTTGACCTATGTGCATATATCTGTAGTGTTTACTTGTCTCTTTCCAAAGCTCTAAGTGCCATTTATCTCTGGTGCTTTATTCCTCTGTTATCAGCACTCAGCAGAGTCACTTCTGACAAGTTCTCAGACACACGAGATAACAGCAGCTGAACATTTGAAATTTGTGTGGAGGAGGGAGCTTAGAGGCATGTGTGTGAGCAGCCTATTGCATTAGGGTGTGCACCCCAAAGCTTAAAGAGGAAGTAAACCCTCTCTTAACCACTTAAGGACCGGACCAATATGCTGCTAAATGACCCAAGGGGTTTTTACAATTCGGCACTGCGTTGCTTTAACAGACTAATGCACGGTCGTGCGATGTGGCTGCCAAACAAAATTGGCGTCCTTTTTTCCCCACAAATTTCTTTTGGTGGTATTCGATCACCTCTGCGGTTTTTATTTTTTGCGCTATAAACAAAAATAGAGCGACAATTTTGAAAAAAAATGTAATATTTTTTACTTTTTGCTATAATAAATATCCCCCAAAAATATATAAAAAACATTTTTTTTCCTCAGTTTAGGCCGATACGTATTCTTCTACCTATTTTTGGTAAAACAAATCGCAATAAGCGTTTATCGGTTGGTTTGCGCAAAATTTATAGCGTTTACAAAATAGGGGATAGTTTTATTGCATTTTTATAATTTTTTTTTTTACTACTTATGGCGGCGATCAGCGATTTTTTTCGTGACTGCAACATTATGGCAGACACTTCGGACAATTTTGACACATTTTTGGGACCATTGTCATTTTCACAGCAAAAAATGCATTTAAATTGCATTGTTTATTGTGAAAATGACAGTTGCAGTTTGTGAGTTAACCACAGGGGGCACTGTAGGAGTTTCGTTTCACCTAGTGTGTGTTTACAACTGTAGGGGGGTGTGGCTGTAGGTGTGACATAATCGATCGTGTCTCCCTATAAAAGGGATCACATGATCGATGCAGCCGCCACAGTGAAGAACGGGGAAGCCGTGTTTACACACGGCTCTCCCCGTTCTTCAGCTCCGGGGACCGATCGCCGCACTCCAGCGGCGATCGGGTCCGCGGGACCCGCGGTCCCGGAGCTTTGGACCGGGTCGCGGGAGCACGCCGCGGTCGCGGGAGCGCGCCGCGGGCGCGCGCCCGTGACCCACGGCTGGGTACTAGTACAGGACGTACCTGTACGTACATGTGCCCAGCCGTGCCATTCTGCCGACGTATATGTGCAGGAGGCGGTCCGGAAGTGGTTAAAAAACCCTACAAGACAAAGGCATAATGAGCTAGTATGCATAGCAAGGGTTGTGGGGATGAGTCCCTTGTCCCCATCATGTTGAGGGCATTTGGCCTGGTATGGTTCAGGAGGGGGGGTTAGGAAAGCGAATATTAATTTGCTTTTCTAACACAGCTGGGTGAACTGCGGGTACCAAGCATGGTGCTCACTGTTTACCTTTTTTGACCCCTATTAGAGCCTATGGCTCTAATTAGGTGCTTCAAAAACACCCCCCGCCACTGTAATTCAGGCGCCCAATATCCACCTGCACCAAGACCTGTGGAACAGGTCAAACCAAGAATTCCAAGTCACTATCCATACCAAAATAGATCACTTGAAGTTGCCTCAACCATGCCTCCACCCTATCCACAATATGGGCCCCCAAGTGGGTCACCAGATACAGAGATAACCCCGATTGTGCCATTGAGATAATATCCCTCAACACAAGGTAAAGCTGTGGAGCTTACACCACAAACTCTTCACCAGCTACACTACTGGGGCATGATTTGCCAAACCCTGAACAGAGTTCATCGACTTTTTTCAGTTTATAGATAGCTACCTGCTAATGGCACTGACACTTTCATGTTGAAAATCCATATTGGATTTGTTTACTTTATGTTTCATTTTATTATTTTATTTTTATTTGAATAGTTTATGCCGATATGTTCTTAGATTTTGGATGGTTAGACTAGAGAAATAGAGAGGGAGAGAACTGTAGCAGTAACAACTACTGCCATGACCAAGGGCATATGATGAAACATACTCACAAAATAAAATAAAATCACACTCCTCACCAACAATACTCTCCCCACACAAAAATAGGAAGTGCACAAGAAGGTAAAAGCTTTAACAATGCATTTGCTGTGCAAGCTTTACAAAAACTCAGTTACAAATCTTGATAAAAAGGAGTAAGGGATAGAGAAAATGAAGTAGAAGGTTGAGCAGAAGACCCAGAGCTGGATTGACTATTGACTGGATCATCTGCTCCGCATGCTACGTAGACTCATCCCCTTCATCCCGAAAGAGGACACAGCGGTAGTGGTTGGAACAATCATCAACTCACGACTCGACTACGCAAACTCCCTCTACTTAGGACTACCGAAATACCAGATGGCACGTCTACAAGTCGTCCAGAACACGGCAGCCAGACTGGTAACAGGTAAAAAGCTGTGGGAACCCGTCTCCCCAGTCTTGAGGTCCCTCCACTGGCTGTCCGTACAGGACAGGGTGACATTCAAGACGCTCTGCCTCGCCCACAAATGTATACAGGGGAAGGCTCCCCAATACTTAAGCGAGAAAATAAAACCGTACGTCACCAAGCGCGTGCTCCGGTCAACCAACCAAAACCTTCTTCAAATTCCTAAATCCCGCTACAAATCCAAGGGAGAACGAAGATTTTCGGTCCAAGGACCACGGCTCTGGAATGCTCTACCCATCACCATCCGCTTAGAGGAAAACCATCGGGCATTTAGGAAAAAACTAAAGACCCACCTCTTCTGAAAGACCGGTACGACGCTGGATTCCAAGCGCCTTGAGGCGATTAAGTTCGCATTTGCTGCGCTATACAAGTCACTCACTCACTCACTCACTCACTATTTGCTTGAGAACCAGTTATCTGAAGAACTTGAGCCAGAGTTTGAACTTAGAGGATATGTTCCCTATGAAGACTGAGCTGGACAGGAACTTACATAAAAAGGCCTCTGGGTATGGTGCATGGAGCTCTATAAATAGAAATAGGGTTGTGCATAGGGTGGTTGATATGGCTGGCCTGGCATACATAGGGACTCATATGGATATTGACGATATGACTTCTGAGGGGGTCAAACTAGCTAATAGTAGGCAATACCCCCACATAATAAAATATAGCCATATGTCTCTCCACCAGCCTCTTTACTGGGGATTTTTCTAGTGTATGATAAATAGGAAGGACACATTTAAGTTATTTGGATCACAGAATGGATACTTTCTCTCCTGAATTTTAAAAGGTGGCCATCTTGTCTGTGAAGGACTTCATGGCTTTGTCCATCTCTTTATATTTTACCCCTTGACATGTCGGGAGGATCTTGATGTTATGTTCAGCTATGATTAAGCACTATGCTATAGTGTGAAACGCATCAGCTGGTATACTGTTTGCTGTGACATGTATGCTGTGATCTTACTTTTACAATAAAAAGCAATTTTCTTCAGGGTGCGATTGTGCAGATATTCCCTTTTATTTTGCAGGATCTTGATGTTGTTGGCCTGTCAAGACTTACCTGTAGAGGATAATATGCCAATTAAGAACTTCTATAATGCCTTATACCCCTTTCACACTGAGGAGTTTTTCAGGCGCTGCCATACCGCCTGAAAAACTCCTGCCCAGCAACCTCAATGTGAAAGCCGGAGGGCTTTCACACTGAGGCGATGTGCTGGCGGGAGATAAAAAAATCTCCTGCAAGCAGCATCTTTGTTTAAAACAATGGGAAATCTGAAGAGGTGCATTGCGGGCGGTATTAACCCTTTATTGGCCGCTAGCGGGGGTTAATACTGCACCGCTAGTGGCCGAATCCTGTGGCAATTACGACAGTATAGCGCTGCTATTTTTAGCGACGCTATACCGCCACCGCGGCTCCCGCCCCAGTGTGAAACTGCAGAGGACACGGGCAGTACACAACACGCAGCTTTAGGTGCAAACTGCAGAGGACACAGGCAGTACACACCACGTAGCTTTAGGTGCAAACTGCAGCGGACACAGGCAGTACACACCACGCAGCTTTAGGTGCACATTGCAGAGGACACAGGCAGTACACACCACGTAGTTTTAGGTGCAAACTGCAGAGGACATGGGCAGTACACACCACATAGATTTAGGTGCAAACTGCAGAGGACACAGGCAGTACACACCACGTAGCTTTAGGTGCACACTGCAGAGGACACAGGCAGTACACACCACGTAGCTTTAGGTGCACACTGCAGCGGACACAGGCAGTACACACCACGTAGCTTTAGGTGCAAACTGCAGAGGACACGGGCAGTACACACCACGTAGCTTTTGGTGCAAACTGCAGAGGACACGGACAGTGCACACCACGTAGCTTTAGGTGCAAACTGCAGAGGACACAGGCAGTACACACCACATAGTTTTAGGTGCAAACTGCAGAGGACATGGGCAGTACACACCACGTAGCTTTAGGTGCACACTGCAGAGGACACAGGCAGTACACACCACATAGTTTTAGGTGCAAACTGCAGAGGACATGGGCAGTACACACCACATAGCTTTAGGTGCAAACTGCAGAGGACACAGGCAGTACACACCACGTAGCTTTATGTGCACACTGCAGCGGACACAGGCAGTACACACCACGTAGCTTTAGGTGCACACTGCAGCGGACACAGGCAGTACAAACCACATAGCTTTAGGTGCAAACTGCAGAGGACACGGGCAGTACACACCACGTAGCTTTAGGTGCACACTGCAGCGGACACAGGCAGTACACAGCACGTAGCTTTAGGTGCAAACTGCAGAGGACAGGGGTAGTACACACCACGTAGCTTTAGGCGCAAACTGCAGGGGACAGGGGCAGTGCACACCACGTAGCTTTAGGTGCAAACTGCAGAGGACACCACATGAGAATAGTGCAGCTAGCACAATCCCCTGCCTGCCAGTAAATTAGGAAGAGCGGATCTAGCTATACTATACAGTGTATAAATATATATACAACACCTGGGATGCATATATATCCTGTACACACTGTAACTTTAACTGACTAGCCTGCCTGCTCTATCTACCTAGAAAAAATTACACTCTCTGTCTCTCTCTGTCTCTAACCACCGCCGCAACACACTTCACAAGGCCGACATGCAGGCGGCCTTTTATAGTGTGGGGCGTGTGTGATGGAGTTAAAATAAAATGAATATTTTGTGTTATGCTACTTTTCTCCTGAACTACTCAAATGCTGCTTCTCTTTCTTATATTGTTTTATTTCTTTTATTTCTTGATAAATATATATGTGTGTGTGTGAGTATATACTACAATATTATTTTCCTTAAATGAAGTAACAGAGTATAGAGTTAAATCTCGGCCCAAAAGTACGAGTAAAAACAGATGTCTTCAAACCCCTCCCTTGTACTTTTTACTCCTCTTGACCCCCTCCATCGAACGAAGAAGATGGCCCCCAAAGACTTTGAAACGTGTGCACGATGCCAAGATCAAACGTCACAGGAAGAAACCCTTATATGGACTGACCAATCAGTTGTGCTCACATGAATGATGTAATTTTGTCTATAAAGCTATGCTGGCAATAAAGGCTCCTTCTCTTTGACGTTGGACACCGAAGCAAGCAGTTTGTCTCTCGCTCTCTGCATGTTTTCATAATTTGGATCAGAGGCAGAATGGGTTTTCATGCTCTAGAGTTGTGCTAGAGAACGTCCATTACACGTGTACTAAACCCCCTGAGCCATAATTGGCCAAAGCCACCCTGGCTTTGGCCAATTATGGCTCTCTGTTTTTTGCAAGCTGTGATTGGCCAAGCATGTGGGTCATAGTGCATGCTTGGCCAATTATCAGCCAGCAATGCACTGTGATGCCGCAGTGAATTATTGGCCGTGACACGCCACTCGAATTCGGCGCGAATGGCCCGTAACGTTCGTATTTAGACGAACGGTCGAACATACGATGTTCGAGTCCCACGTGAGTTTGATTCGAACATGAAGCTCATCCCTATTGTGCACACATATGAGGTATCGCTGTGCATGCTAAAGTGAGAGCAACATTTTAGGACCATCATTCACTGTTTACCCTAAGATGATGACCTGTTAAGGTTTTTAACCCTTTCCTCGCTAGAGCCATTTTTGCGCACATTAAAAAGTAAAAAGTAAATTTTAAGACTGAGGATTAATTAAATTCCCCAAACTTTCTATAAATTCCTGAAATAGTTGCAATTGATATCAGTGCATACATTTATTAATCCCATATCCTACAGGAGGTGTAGGCAGGGCTGAAACTAGGCTGTGGTTCTATCACACTGCATAATTTATTCATAATGTATCTATATCCCACTTTAACTGACCTTTCTTTTTAATGTCCAGTTGTCACTAGACAAAGCTCAGTCAAAGCTGTGTATATTGACACCTCCCATTTTCCTTGAAATAACACCTTTAAAGTACCATAAGATGTTCTTCAAAACAAATGGTGCAAAACCCAAATTTTTTAAAATACCAATCATCATCCACATACACTTGTACAATGTAAATGTATGAGAGAGAGAGAGAGAGAGAGAGAGAGAGAGAGAGAGAGTGAGAGAGAGATCTCTATATTAATCAAAAATACTAAATTAACCAGGGGTTTCTTTAGATCTTCAAATGATTGTATACAAGTTATCTTTTATTATTAAAGAAAATATTTGCCCTATAGTAAGCCTTTATAATTCATTAAAATGTATTCAGACAGATACTTTGTCTTCAAAAATCTCAATGAACTCTTAAGAAAAGTTATTTAGGCTCAAAAATGTTTTAAAACTATTACTTTAGTAAGTACCGTAATACCCTCTAAATATATGTTTCCTCATTCATGAACTCCTTCTTCCAGGTTTAACACAAAAATGTTGCTCTCAGATTCACAGAAGTGAAAATTTACATGGTGTCTCAGGCTGTGTAACCTGATCTGCATCTCTCTGCTGGCAACACATTCCTTTACATGTAATGATCTCCAAAGAAACATCTGTTACTGCCAGACCTAATCTTCCAATGCTTTGTATCCCCATGCATTGTACAATTCGATTACAATCGAATTCATTGTTTTTCAAATTTTTAACCTTTTTTACTATTTGTTAAACATATTTGGTTTGTACATCTGCCAAAAATCATGTACATTACATTATAATATGACGTTTCTTGATTATAGTAGTGACAAAAAATTGTTTAGAAGAAAATCTTGTGAAACTCACAGATTAGTCCCAACAAGGGAAGAGGCACCTCTGGGTGTAGTAGTTTAAAACAATTTTTAATAAAAGCATAAGTAATGGTCACTCACATTCTAGAAGTGACAGGTAGGCATATAAAGGATGTTCCCAAGATAGGGAAGGGTGTCATCCGGCCTTTACTTTCTTCCGGGTCCTGCTGGAGCACTGTGTGAGGAGGTTAGGCTTCCATCGTTGATGAAGAATAGCCGGCTGCGATGAAGGATCCTCAAACCAAGGCGTGGAGCGCAGATGGACAGCAGGCGGAGAATGAGGACGTTACCGGGTGTGCGACGCGTTTCTGAGTGGTCAGGCAGCGTATGCCTTTCTAAAGCCTTGGGAACATTCTTTATATGCCTACCTGTCACTTCTAAAATGTGAGTGACCATTACTTATGCTTTTATTAAAATTTGTATTAAACTACTACACTCAGAGGCGCCTCTTCCCTTGTTGTTTTCCCATAGAACTGGAACATGGTTTCTGTTCCCCTCTGATGGCAGCCCTGTGAGTGTGTACCCCCATCAAACTCTACAGACTTTATCCTTCTTGTCAGACTTTGTAAACTATTGCTTGCTGACTCTGCCCATCTTGCACATTCCTATGGTGCTGATTTGATGCCTGAGGCAGTGGTTTACTGTGTATTTTTTACTTGTTTTACAGATTAGTTCCAGCCTAATGAACTGTGAATTGGCCATTTTCCAAAGAAACTCCTCCCCCAACCAAAGTCTCCACTCTCATCAGAAACATCAAATTACAAAAACTTTTAACACTTGTTTGTTTTTTTTACAATTTTTATAATTTTTTAGATTGAACAAAACTTTCATATTTTAATATTTTTCCTGGGTAACCTTAGGTAACTTAGAACAATCTACTACTTTTAATTTAATAACCAAATCCAAGTTTGGAATCTTTTGTAAACATTGCTCAATCCTTAACTTATTATTTCCTGTTGTTTTCCATTATCTGACTTTTAAACAGTTCTTTACACAATCTTAATCAATAATTTTCTCTTAAAACTTTGTTCTGATCCTTGCTTGTGCTTTAAATGACCACATGTAATAACACATTTTTGGTTTAGGGCTAAAATATTCATAAACATTTATATGCAGCATTAAACTTAGTTTCATTAAAGAACTTCTTTACACTCTGACATTAATTAATTAATTACCCTATGGAATATATCAGTGATTATGGGACTCAAAACCTGCAGCTACTTGGTCTCTCGCTTTAAACCTTATCCGGGACCCCCCCTTGGGACCCCTATGGCATCTATATATACATATGGGGGTCAAAACTACCAGCTGGGGCACTTCTATGCTTCCCGTTGGATTCAGATGCTAAGTAATGACTCTCCATATTTATCTTTCTTGTTCAGAGCACTCTATGGCCTATATCCCCAGTCATCAACTGTATTCCAGCCCACAGATTCCCAGTGGTCACAATCATCACCTATATCACACATATAAATATGGTTCCTGAACATGTTACCCTGCCAGTCTTATGGAGGGAAGGAGATTATAGTACAGTAATCAAATATAAGAAAAAAGATATATAGTTTCATTATAATGCGGGTGGCACAGTCCATCATATCTCATCTCCAGAGAATGTTTTCGAAGGAACTTCTTAACCATCACCCAATCACCAGGGAATATGCGGTCAATACCTGTATCTAAATCAGGATCTGGAATGGAAGAAAATACTTGTACATGGATATTAGTTAATTATTTTGCAAGAGCGGTCACATAATTTCTCAAAGTATCAGACTGTAATTGCAACTGTCATGGGTAATAACAAACTAATCTAGGGGCTGTTTCAAACAAGATTTCAAAAGGGAATAAAGAATGCTTCCCCCTTGGGGCCACTTTCCCACTACTCTGTGGGTGGTAAGGTGTGTGAAACGTTAATGTGGTACCTAGGGACCTTGATCACTCTCTATCACCTCCAGTTACCCCATATCTGAATCTGGAGCCATCAACATGCAAGGTGAGTTAAGGCATTGGGGTCGGGGCACACAGGACAGAGGGTAGATGAGCGGATTCCACCTTCATGAGTTCAAACCAATCATGTTCATCTAGGGTAGGAGCAGGTAGGTCTGCGCCATTCTCTTCTTCCTGTTTTGTCCAGAGACATGGCATGATACCCCCCTTGGACAAAACGAAGGAGAGTATCAGGGTTGGTGGGTTACAGAACACAGAATCTGGTATGGGCAATGGCCAGTGGGCAGTATAGGATGCCATCCGCATTCACAGCGGGTAGAGGGGGTAGTTCAATACTGGGCAGGGGTTGGGGCAGGATGGGTTTGCAAGGGGAGGGACCTCCAGCATAGAACAGCATTCGGGGCAGAGCCCATGCTTCTGCAATAGCAGTGGTGTTGCTCAGCATACACACAGCAGCTTAAACCTTGACCAAATCACCACCGTGGTACAACAGTCGGTGTTCGATAGGTAATACACTTATGACATGGACAAACAGTAAACAACACACACAGTTAGAATATGACACGCTATTTCAGCCCCTCTGTCTGTAGGGTATTCATTTTTAACCCCTAACCCCGAACCTTCTTGGTTCGTATATATATATATATATATATATATATATATATATATATATATATATATATATATATATATATATATAACATATTATGTGTGTACTTTGCCCTCTGCCAATACACACACAATATACATGTAAGCTGGCAAGGCAATTACTGTGCTACTTCATTACCAAACACCCATCCTTTCGAACCAGCCTATTTTGACACCTCGCTTAGTCCGAGTCTTTACTAAAAGAAACAGACCATCGAAATTCTGTGTCTATACCCATAACTTTATTTCCTGAGACCTCTCTCTTCAGACCAGACATATCTATATATTTATATTGCCAACCTCACTTAACCCAGTGATTCTATACACATATATACATATCTACCCTGAGACAAGCCTAATTATTGCATCTCCAGCTCAGGAACCCTGATGAGGAGGTATTGTCTACCCGTCTCCTACAGACATCCACTGAAATAGCCACATTCAAGTCAACATAGAACACAACCGAACATAAAATATCAGCCGGCAGAATACGGCGACAGGTTCCCTTTAAAGCGACTTTGGACAAAAAATTACCCATCTTTGCATGACCTAGAAGCAGCAAACGAACCGTGAGCGAAGGGAGAGCTGCTATGCGGAACAATACAAGGAAGGAGTAAAAATAAACTTCTCTTACCGTATTGTTAAAGGCGATCAATCTTTTTGTCCGCACAGGCACACTCCATCCACATCTCGGTCTGCAGAGTCTGGTCAAGAAACCAAAGTCCACGTTGGGCGTCAAATTGAAATAGATACCCCCTGGCACAACTCCAGGGCATAACCCATTCTGCCTCTGATTCAAATCTATAATAGTAAAAGCATGCAGATTAGGAGGAAATATCAATCCAGTCTGCTGCCTTCAGCGTCCAACCGCAAAGAGGCGGAACCTTTATTGGTATCACAGCTTTATAGACAGAGTGACAAAAGCAATCATCATTCATATGGGTGCATCTGATTGGCTGATTCATATAGTCTTCTCTTGTTACATCTCTTGCTTGCCACGATGCTTCACACTCATGGGTGCCATCTTTCTTTGGTCGATGGGATGGGCAGAAAGGAGGGGGTTGATTAGGAGTAGGGAGTACAAAGACATCTGTTTTCTCTTAATCACTCCTGAAGGATTTTAACTCTATAATGACTTTACTCTGTCATAACTTTCATTCAAGGAAAATAACACTAGCGTAATACACCCATACATATAGATATATATCTATATATCTATATATATAGATCAAGAAATAAAATAAATAAAACAATATAAGAAAGGAAAGCAATATTTGAGTGGCTAGTAGAAAAATAACAAACACAAAATAATAATTTTATCAACTCCATCACAATACATAGTATAGAGGCTCTACATTTTTCGCGGTTTATTCTGTAGAATCCACTTCCTCAGGAGCTAGATACAGACATATATTTGTCAGAAGATATACATGGGTTTTGTCACATAACTATAAATAGAAAAAACATTCTTAGTATCATTGTACATTGTGGATATATAAAATTACAGTTGTGTGTAAAAAAGATATGCATCCATCCCGTGAACCAAACCCAAGCTACCCCATGATCTTACCATGAGCACTGCACCAGAAAACTGAAAGCAGGATCAGGAGAGTGGCCCACCCCGGAGGACACATGAACTCGCAAAGCGACGCACAATTCCAATGATGGATTCTAAACAAAGTAATTTTATATATATATATATATATATATATATATATATATATATATATATATATATATATATATATATATATATATCAGTAAATTATTACATTCCTCTTGGCTAATATAAAAGCCAAGTGATGGAATATACTCAAAATATGAATATCAATAATTATATACCTCCTGTAGAGACACATCTATTTCATCCCCAAAGGCATCAAAAAGTGGCAATGTATAGTAGTGATCGTTGACCCCTCTGGATACAGGGAGGTCTATAAAAATACATATCAAATGACAGTGATATTAGATATCAGTTGTGTTATATGATTCTTGATATCCCTTATTAAGGTCCTGACCGAAATGGTGAATATGTATAGATATTTACCTGAATATTTAAAAATATAAACTGCAATCAGATTGAAATGAATTTAGGTATTAACTAGAGTTGAGCGAACCCGAACTGTAAAGTTCGGGTTCAGTACGGACTTTGGGTTTTTCCCGAACCTGGACCCGAACAATTGCTGAAAGTTCGGGTCCGGGTTCGGAAAAAAAAATGCGCCGAGGTCCCCCCAAATTCAATAACCAGACCCTTTAGGTCTGTTATGGATATTAAGGGGAACCCCGCCATCAATTTAAAAAAAATGATGTAGGGTTCCCCCTAAATATCCATAACCAGACCCTTCAGGTCTGGTGTGGATTTTAAGGGGAACTCCACCCCAAATTTAAAAAAAATGGTGTGGAGTTCCCCCTAAAATCCACACCAGACCCCTTATCCGAGCACGTTGACCTGGCCGGCCGCAGAAAAGAGGGGGGAACAGAGTGCGGCCCCCCTCTCCTGAATCGCACCAGGCCACATGCCCTCAACATTGGGAGGGTGCTTTGGGGTGCCCCCAAAGCACCTTGTCCCCATGTTGATGGGGACAAGGGTCTCACCCCCACTGTACCCCTACCATTTCATGAAGGAAGTGTAAATAGTAGTTTTCAGAAAAAAAAACACGGCATTTTTTTTAAAATTTGGGGTGGAGTTCCCCTTAAAATCCACACCAGACCTGAAGGGTCTGGTTATGGATATTTAGGGGGAACCCTATGTCATTTTTTTTAATTGACGGCTGGGTTCCCCTTAATATCCATACCAGACCTAAAGGGTCTGGTTATTGAATTTGGGGGGACCGCCGCGCATTTATTTATTTTTTTTTACTAAAAGTCTGTGTCCCATTGACTTCAATGGGGTTTCGGAGTTCGGGTTCGGGTTTGGGATCCCGAACCCAAACTTTTTTTTTAAAGTTTGGGTTCGGGTCCGAACCCGAACATCCAGGTGTCCGCTCAACTCTAGTATTAACTTAAATGAAATTCATTTGGGAGTGTTGATGGAATTTGTGGTTATTTATTAAAAAATATATAACAATATAAATTAATAAATGTATATTAATTATGTGAGACCAATATAATATAATATATATGTGTGTAAAATAAAAATAAAATAATGTGAAAAAAAGTGGTAAAAAATAAATACTGTAATATATTAAGTGTGACTATCAAACCTATTTTTACCTTAAATTAAGTAATTCATGAGTGGTGTATTGGACACCATACAGACTCAAAGGTTGCTCCCAACTCACTAGATCTGGCAGATTTCCCAGGAGGGATTGAAGTTCTGTAAATGATAATAACATTATTTTAATTGTATATGGAAGGGTTAACTAAGCCCCCCTCTAGTAAAAAGTCAAGACCAGGATTCACACTTACTATTGATGCCATAAAGGGATGTAGAGATGCGTCTAGTAAGCAGCACACAGCTGATGTGTCAGCCACTGTGTCTGCTTATATTGTGTCTGGTGGAGTTCCCATCCGGCGACGCCCATGACGCCAAGCGTCTGACGTCACCGGGTCCGCTCCCGTGGTGTGCATGAGTCATAAGGTGCATGTGCACTAGTCCCAAATTTGCAGACGCACAATAAATTGCTCCACCGTGAGGACAGTGGGCGCCCCAGCATGGCTATTGCCACTGGGGCACACCCCACCGGAGCAATGTGTCCACCGGGGGGGCAGAAACGACCCAAAATCCCGGTCCATGGCGTAGGTCCCGCGCCGATGCTGTAGGCGCCATATTGGAGAAGGGAAAAGCCCTTCCCCATTGATACCAATGGAGGCACTGGGTCCCCCAGTGGTGAGACAGCCAAACTGCACTACCACCATGCCAGTTGCCATGTCATCCTGGGGGAAGGCTTCAAACAGATGGATGCAGATCTGTAAATTCATAACATTTGTTTACAACATTTCTAGCATAGACACAAACATTTTTTTAAATCAAAAAAATTGTGATAAAAAAGATATATATATATATATATATATATATATATATATATATATATATATATATATATATATATATCCGCCCATGCTGCTCAAGAGACCCCACATATATCCTCCATACTAGCAGAAAGTATGGGGATTAGAATCAGAAGAACACAGAAAAAAAAAGAAGAAAAAACAGGAAAAAATATAGAAAAGGCATAAAAGAAGGAATATATATAGGAGATAAAACCTGGAAAAGAGGAGACAAAGGAATTTAAGCAAATCTTATGTTTGCTTTGTTAATTATGAACATTGTTATATTATAGAAATGGCTTATATGAATTGACATCATTAATACCCGGTGAGGTCATTGCATTTAGACATTCTATCCATAGTGTTTCACGCTGAAGGATAATCTTATCCCAATTACCCCCCCCCAGGATTCATGGGTATGACTTCCAAAACGAAAAAAATTATCATTTTGGTACTATACCTGTGGTAGAGACCAATATGTCTGGTAATTGGCGTAATGATCTTCCCCCCTTCCGAGAGGTAGATATGATCACCAATTATTTTCCTTAGACAAAGACAGGTCATTAGGTAAATGACCCCCCTTGTGGAGCAGTCGGCATATGTTCTAGATTTGTGCCACACACAACTTTGGTAGCAAAGTTCCCTTACCTTCCTTTATCAATGGGAATTGTGGACACTCTTCACATTGGTATGTTCCTCGTTGAAGGGGGTTGTTATCCTTACACGGTAAGTAGGTAAGTAGCTCCGGGGTAGGTTGAACATATTTTGCAACAATATGATCTTCTGTAAGGAAGTGCCAATTTTTTGCGATAAGACTCCGTAACTGCAATTCATGTGAAGAGAATTTAGTTACAATTCCCACGGTTGTATGTGTGCGTCTTTGAGGAGGATCATATAATAACGCACCTCTTGTTTTTCCCCCAGCTCTATTAAATGCTTGTCTCAAAAGGGTTTTGGAGTAGCCCCGAGCCAAAAGTCTTATGCGTAGAGCATCAGATTGTTTTTTTAAATCTGTATCAGATGTACAGTTTCTGCGGATACGCAGATACTGTGCATAGGGGATACTGCTTTTTGGATGTAGACTGTTCGCGTGCAGTAATGTCTTACATGCACTAAGTTGAAATAGGTATACCACAATCTGTTGAACCAATGAACTTGTTTACTTTGTAAAAAAAAAGCAATTGAAAGAAAATATCTTAGATTTATGCTTTAGAATAGTGTTTCCAGTCTGAATATCACCAGAAATTAAGTGACACTCAGATGGAAAAGGTCAAACAGTTAAATACAAAGAATATCTGAATATGAATCATACTTATTCACAACTATGTGTATACAAAGCCTGTGAACAGACCTCTCCATTCTGTCCCTCAACACACAGAATAAAACATTTAATGCAAATGTCATAAACATTTAATAATAGTCAACTGCAATGGAATTTAGCCTGCATTTTGGAGAGTTCTAAGTAAATCCAAGCTCAATGAGATTAAAAGAAATCCCTGCAGTGAATAGGGAGGTTTGAAATAGTCCTGTAATATAAAGAAGCAATCCTTTGGTCTTCAGCTAGCCTTGAGAAAATTGCAAGTGAAGGATTACTGAATACCAGAGGAAAGCAACTTGACTTACTTGGCTGTAATAATTAAAGAATTCTTGCTGTGTTAGCATGATGTAAATGAAATCACAGTGACTGCTGGTTCAAAGGTGATGCATCCTGAAGAACTTAATTTAACAGTGGGGTGAATTGAGACTGATGTCTGCATACAGTGTCTATGTGGATGAATGGTTTTACCCTTTGTTACCATAGGTGACAGGTAGTGAATAAAGACAATGGTGTCTGTATACACTGGGCTAGATTCAAGTACAATTGCACATTTTTTACGGAGGCGCAGGGCAACGTTTTTGCCCCGCGCCCCCGCAAATTTACTGCGCTTCCCTTGATTCACGGAGCAGTAGCTCCGTAAATTGCGTGGGCGCGCTGGCAAAATGCCCGGCGTAAGCGCGCGCAATTTAAATGATCCCGTAGGGGGCGGGAATCATTTAAATTAGGCGCGTTCCCGCGCCGATTGTAGAGCGCATGCTCCGTCGGGAAACTTTCCCGACGTGCATTGCGGCAAATGACATCGCAAGGATGTCATTTGCTTCAAAGTGAACGTGAATGGCGTCCAGCGCCATTCACGAATGACTTACGTAAACTACGTAAATTTGAAATTTTGCGATGCGGGAACAACGGGTATACGTAACATTGGCTGCCCCTGCTAATAGCAGGGGCAGCCTTACACGAAAGACGCCGTACGTAAACGACGTAAACTGCGTATGCAGGGCTCGCGTAACGTTGTGAATCGGCGTTAGTATGCAATTTGCATACTATACGCTGAGCACAACTGGAACGCCACCTAGCGGCCATCGCAAGAATGCAGCCTAAGATATGCGGGCATAAGAGCCTTATGCCGCGCATATCTTAGGCTGCAGTCGGCGTAACGAGGTTCCTGAATCAGGAGCATTCGTTACGCTGGGGCAAGTAAGCAATTGCGCTGTGTAACTATGGTTACACAGGCGCAATTGCTTCTTGAATCCAGCCCAGTGTCTATTACAAAAGAATGGCCTAATGCCCACTCACCAATCCTGGAATGAAAGATGAGGATGATGATGACTTGCAAGCTCTCTCTCAGAAACCTGGCTCAAGGGATGACATTCGGCCTCCATCGCACTGCATTACGACTCACACAAATCTGATGCAAATGCAGGACAGGTGGAACAGAGGTGGCATCCAGGCTGCCGCCAGACAGGCAAGGGAATGCGGTCCGCAGCCATCCCTTTGAATCTCTGCTGGGTGATTTCACTTTTGCAGGCCGAGACTCCAACACACAGTCATTCAATCTCTGCTCATAGATCCAGGCCAGGGTCCCAAAAGAGCGAGCTAGGCCTAAACTAGACCCTTTTAGTAACTATCCCAGCATTCTGTTCTTCCTTCTCAGCCATCTGGTAGTTGTAGTTCCTTATGATTCTGCTAGAGAGAAAATCCAATCAATCTGAACTACATGTCCCAAGATGCTTTCCTCTGCATTCCAGATAAGACAGCTTTAGAGTCTGAACTCCACACTATGGGGAAACAACTCCCAAACAGTGAGGTTACATGATGGGGTTGATTTACTAAAGGCAAATCCAGTTTGCTCTACAAGTGCACTTGGAAGTGCAGTCGCTGTAGATCTGAGGGGGACATGCAAGGAAAATAAAAAACAGCATTTTTGCTTGCACATGATTGGATGATAAAATCCGCAGAGCTCGCCCTCATTTCAGATCTTGTAGTGCAACGTGGATTTGCCTTTACTAAATAACCCCCAATGTCTCCTGATTGCAGGCATGGCTCCTGGCTACACTAAAAAAGGGTTAAAAGCATTGCTTATGGACATTTTAGGGTACCATAGTGCTTTTTCATTTCACGGTATGCACAGTTTTAACGCTTTACAGTATCTATTTATTTATTCACCGGAACTTCATCTTTTATATTTTCCAAAAATCCGGTATTATATTCTATTTGTGTGCACTAAAATGAATTTGCATTTTTTCCGAAAATATAGAATAGACATTAGCGCAAATATTTTGTTACATAAAAAAATGCAACTGTAAACTTTTATTCTACAGGGTCTCTGTTTTGAAAATATACAAGGTTTTGGGGATTTTACATAATCTTCAAGCTTAAACTAGGCATTTTAACATGTGTGCAAACAATATCAAAATATATCTATATTAAATATCAGTAGCACAAGGATCCCTTCTACTTATTCCGTAGTCAATCCTTAAATTAACCACATGTAGTGACAGTGTGATCAAACTTCAATACATAATAAGTTTTAATTATACAGTACATGAACTACATCTATGGATCATATATTTTACAAAGTTAATCATGCAAGTGTTAAACCACTTGTCATGCTTAATTAAAGCGGTGTTTCACCCTGCAGAACAACTTTTTAGCATAAAATTCGGCATAGTAGCGCGAGCTACAGTATGCCTGTCTTAATTTTTTTATCCCCGTACTCACTGTTATATCGTACATAGAAGATTCCGACTGCCCGCGGGGAATGGGCGTTCCTTTCAAGAGGGAGGGTGATTGACGGCCGGCTCTGGCACGTCACGCTCCCCGAAGACAGCTGGAGTAGGTCTCGGCTCTTCACGGCGCCTGCGCACAGACTATGCGCAGGCGCCGTGAAGAGCCAAGTCTATTTCGGCTATTTCCGGAGAAGCGTGACGCGCCAGAGCCGGCCGTCAATCACCTTCTGTCTGGATTGGAACGCCCATTCCCCGTGGGCAGTCGGAATCTTCTATGTACGATATAACAGTGAGTACGGGGATAAAAAAATTATGACAGGCATACTGTAGCTCGCGCTACTATGCCGAATTTTATGATTATAGGGTGAACCCCCGCTTTAAAGAGGGGGTTCACCCTAATAAAACAATATTTTTTTTCTAGCATTAAATTAGGCATAGTAGCGCGAGCTACAGTATGCCTGTATTTATTTTTTTAGCCCCGTACTCACTGTGCAATCGTATAGATAAGATTCCGACTCCCCGCTGGGAATGGGCGTTCCTATCCAGAGGGAGCATGATTGACGGCCGGCTATGGCGCGTCACGCTTCTCCGGAAATAGCCGAAATAGGACTTGGCGCTTCACGGCGCCTGCGCATAGTCTGTGCGCAGGCGCCGTGAAGAGCCGAGACCTACTCCGGCTATCTTCGGGGAGCGTGACGTGCCATAGCCAGCCGTCAATCATCCTCCCTCTGGATAGGAATGCCCATTCCCCGCGGGGAGTCGGAATCTTATCTATACGATTGCACAGTGAGTACGGGGCTAAAAAAATAAATACAGGCATACTGTAGCTCGCGCTACTATGCCTAATTTAATGCTAAAATTTTGGTAATGAGGGTGAAACACCGCTTTAAGGTACCTTAATAAATAGTACAATAGTATAGTGACTTTGTTTGATTTTTTTTTTTAATGCTATAGCTTACAGAGTGATATTGACACCTATCAACACCCAAAATGTTATTACCAAGATTCAATTGAAATTCAGAGACATTTCAATTGAAGAATCACCATCATATACTATTTCATGCTAATTTATATCCTCTTCACAGACCAAAATCCATAACATCCATAAAATACCAGATAATGTCATTTAAGGTTGCAGCAATCAATAATCTCCCTGCAGAATAAGTTTATTATTCTGAAATAGTTTTATGTTTAATTATCATGCCTTGGCCATTAATTAAATGCATTGATGCCAAGTAGCCACACCAGCCATAACCTTTGCAGAGCTGCTCGCACCCACTGATACAAAGTATAATTTATTTTTTAATCAGATCTGTTTTGCACATTTCCTGCATAATTTGACATTGTAGGGTTATTCCAGTGCAGAGTGACGATGGATCAGAGAAGGGAGGGAGACACTGTCGGCTTCCTCTCTGTGTATGTCACTATGTTTTTTTCACCTGACTTTTCAAACAGCTAATGTGTACTAGTGATGGCTTTCCAGGTTTGATTTGCCAAGCATTTTAATTTTGCCTAAAATACGCAGTGTCATCTTAAGAGAATTATAGGCCCCCGGGCAATACAGTGCACTGGGGCCCTGTCTACACAATCACGCACAAGAATTTACTGACAAAAATCATAAAATTTACTGGCAGAACCAAATTTTTTACTGCCACTGCAAAAAAAGTAGACTGAGTTCCCCCTTGCATTGTAAGGGGAAATCCTGCAGACTCTGATGTAAAGGGGAACTCTGATGTGGGGGGCACTCTGGTGACCAGAGACCACCTTCCATAGAGTAAATACACTAAGGTAAGGGGGGTCACTAATATAGGAGGGGGAACCTTTATATCAGTCCCCCCTTACATTTTTGCATTCAATCCCCCCGCACTTGTGGAGGACCGGATCTTCTCTGTGATTTCCGCAAACTGGTCATGGTCAGTTCTAACCCGTCACTCTGCACAATTTTTTACTGGGGTTGCTGGGCAGCCGGTGGGGCCCCCCAGGCAAGCGGGGCCCCCGGGCAACTGCCCAGCGTGCCCAATGGAAAAGATGGCCCTGACTAAATACGGCAAACCCAAACTTACAGGCAAATCCCATTAAAATCTATGAGGGGTGGGGGTGAATCTTGTCAAACGCTAGCTTATTTTTAGGCTAATTGTCCACTGGCACTGCCATGGGGAACATGTACAGCTGTACTTTTTAGGTACTCAAGTGGGGTGAGGGTCTTTTCATGCGGATTCAAGAGAAACATTGAAAATATACCCATTCTGTAGATAACATGCTTGGGAGATGTCTTAAGGCTCCATTCACACCAATGCGTTTTTTCATGCTTTTTGCAGAAACACAGGACACTTTTTTTAAAGTGGGTTCCAATGGATGCAGAGGCATTTTCATGCCTCTGTTTTTAAAAAGGGTCAGGGATTTTTAAGTACAAAACATGCTTTTTTTTGGTTCAATGGACTTCAATAGAGAAGGTTTTAAAGCATTTTTACCGTGATTTTGCCGCAATTTGCATTTTGCGTTTTTAATTTTGCCCAACAACAACAAAAAAAGCAGAGAAAACACAAATCGCAGCACAATCGCTGTAAAAACTCGCAAAAGGAGCCTAAAGCTGTATGTAATGTTAACCAGACCATTTGGCTGGCCAAAAAACAGAGCACTTTTTGCGATTCGGCACTGCGTCGCTTTAACTGACAATCGCGCAGTAGTGTGACGTGGCTCCTAAACATTTTGCGCTATAAACAAAAATAGAGCGACAATTTTGAAAAAAAACAATATTTTGTACTTTTTGCTATAATAAATATACCCTTTTTAAAAAAAAAATGTTCTTCTCAGTTTAGGACGATATGTATTCTTCTACGACTCGTGCATGCGCAGTAAGTGCCCAGACGTGAAGCCGAAAGCTGTCACGGTCAGGTGCCCACAGTGTGAATGGAGGCGCTGGGGGGAGAGGAGCAACGCTCCGGGCGGCTGCATCGCTGGACCGTGGAGCAGGTAAGTGTCTATTAAAAGTCAGCAGCTACACTTTTTGTAGCTGCTGACATTTAATAAACATAAAAAGGCTGGAACTCATTTTCTCTACACCACTCAACCAAATGTTGAATTTCCTGCCTATAAGCTGTCTCATCATTATCTTGTATGAGTCCCACTAAAGTAGTGTCATCAACAAACTTCACTATAGTGTTAGATGCATGTATGGGAGTACAGTCATGTGTAAACAATGTAAACAGGGCCGGAGTTAACACACATCTCTGTGGTACCACTATAGTCAAAATAATAGTGTTTGAAATCTGATCTTCTATTCTCACCATTTGTGGCCTGTTTGTTAGAAAATCCATAATCCATAAGCGCAGCAATGGACATAGGCCCAAAGCTTTTAACTTTTTCACTAATTTGTCAGGGACTACTGTGTTAAATGCAGAGCTAAAATCAATGAATAACATCCTAACATATGTGTTTGAGTGCTCAAGATGTGTCAAGGCAGCATGCAATGCAATAGCAATTGCATCATCTGTACTTATATTTGCATGATAGGCAAACTGATACTTATCCAGATCAACAGGAATGCTTGCCTTAAGATGTACCGTAATACAAGCCTCTCAAAACGTTTCATGATGATAGGAGTTAGGTCCCTTTCACACTAGGCAGACTTAGGGTGACCATGTGTCCCGGATTACCCGGGACAGTCCTGCATTTTGGCCAATCAGGCCAATCTGATGCCCCCAAAAAAGGCCACCACATCACCCCTTTACTCACTTACAGTACTGGCTGGAAATGCCTGGAGGAGCACAATCTGATTTTTGGGAAGGTAGGGTGTCTGTAAATGGTAGTTTGGAAATGTGGTCACTCTAGGCGGACTCCGTCTCAGCGGAGTCCACCAGCTCAGATGGAGATCTCTCCGCTGAGCCAGCGGATGACAAGTCCCTCTCTGCTCACTGAGCGGGGAGGGGCTTGTGCAGCGCCGTTGTCTCCTATGGAGAGATCTGATGAAAATGGACAGCATGTACCCGATCTGATCCACCATGGACGCATCGCCATCCATCTGATTTAGGCGGATTGGGTCGGATGTCAGCTGACATCCGAAGCTCCATAGAAAAGTATGGAGCGGCCGTTCAGGTCCGCGGACAAATATGACAGGAGGGCAACTGGGCGATAATTATTTAAGCACTTAAGCAAGTTACTGCTGATTTTTTAGGTATTGGGACAATAGTAGTGGATTTAAAACAAGAAGGTACTGCAGCCTGCTTCAATTACAAATTAAAAATATCAGTAAAAACACCTGCTAACTGGTCAGCACATTCCCTCAAGTACGGCCTGACACCCCGTCTGGTCCTGCTGTTACTTATCTTCCTAAAATTTGACCTGGCATCATGTATTTTTAATACCAGTAAATGGTTGTCCTCCACTAGTTCTTTACTATGGGTTTCACATCTCATATTTTGACCCTCAAAGCGAGCAAAAAATTGGTTTAAGGTGGCACTTTACAAACCTGTGTACTCCTAGATTTAAAATCTACCATTGTTTTAATCCCTTTCCACATGCTACAAGAATTTTCAAAATAAGATTCAATGCGCTGTTTATATCTACGCTTAATGACTTTCTTTAATTCATTCCGAGCTTTCCTATAAGCCATAGGGTCGCCCGATCTAAAGGCCACATCCCTTGCTCTAAGCTGAGCCCTTACTTTACCATCCAACCAAGGCTTTTGGTTTGGGAATACCTTAATAGTTTTTGTAACTAGGAACATTTCCATAGAAAAGCGACAATAAGCTAGAACAGATGAAGAACATTCCTCTAAGTCAGCATCTTGTGCAAATACATTCCAATCAGTTGATTCAAAGCACTCTTGCAGGAGTGAAATTGAGTCCTCGCTCCACACCTGTATAGTTTTATTATCAGGATTTGTTCTGAAAACAAGAGGCTTATAACATGGGATTATCATTAAAGAGGTATGATCTAATAGATCAAGATGTGGCAACAAAGTAGCGTTGTATGCTCTGGAAACATTTGTAAATACCTGATCTAAAATATTGTTCTCCCTTGTTGGAAAGTGCACATTCTTATAAAATTTAGGAAGAACCGTTTCTAGCTCCACATGGTTATATTTGCCAGCCACAAATGCATGCTAATTAAACCTCTGCTTTTAAGGCATACTGTTTGACAGGTTAATTTGGCTGGCAAGTAGACTGGCTGGGAATTTTCTCTAGTTTTGTCTTGCATGCGTTGCCCTTCCATGTGCTAATTGCTGTGAAGGCCAGTTATAGATGGGGCAGGGGCCATTTGTTTGTTACTGATGCAAATATTGGTGAGGTGACATACCTCCATTGTGCTATGTGCTGGGTGTCCAGTGCACCCCTGTTCGCTACCTCCAGGCCCACCTGCCCCCTGTCTATTCATTAGAATGCATGTGCTCCCACTGTTAGTTAGGACTCCAGGTAATACAGGTTGCTGTGAAGGGGTACTGCAGCTTACGCATGCGTTTGCAAACGTGTGCTAACTAAACCCGTTTTTTGGCGGCGTAGACTGGTCACGTGTACTACCTACGTCCCATCTGGTCTATCTTGCTAGAGAGTGCAGCTGGTGGAACGCTCGCCACCACAGAGGTGGAGGAGTCTGTGATACACTAACAAGCCTGCAGCCCCAGTGCCGGGATGGGCACTTTTTAATGTAAGCGGCCACTTGGCCTTCGTTTTCTTTTAACCCATTCCTTTAAGTAAACGGTTTTGCACTATGGAAGCTCTGTATTTGTGATCCATGTTCCATCTTTGATATCGGAGGTAAGGGGTCAATACATTCACTCCTGTCCAATGTCAAGTATCCTGCTAAAGTGTCTGATCTTTTTTTAGTTAAAGTGGTTGTATACCCCACTTTTTTACTTTTACCTACAGGTAAGCCTATAATAAGGCTTACCTGTAGGTATAAAGAATATCTCCTAAACCTGTACGGCTTAGGAGATATTCCCCCCGCAATGTGCCGCTGATTGCGGCGGCGCATGCGCAGCGGGGATCCTCGGCTAAAGGACCGGCAGCCGCTGGACCTTGCCGAATTGAAGTCTCCCGCGCGCATGGGCGGGAGTGACGTCATCGCCGCTCCAGCCAATCACATCGCTGAAACGGCGATACCCGGAAGACACGTCGGAGCAAGATGACATCTCGCTCGGCGTGGACCAGGTAAGTTCTCTTTACCTTGTTTTAAGGTAAGTATTTCATAATGAGCTAGTATGCGGTGCATACTAGCTCATTATGTCTTTTCCTTTACAGGTGTAAAAAATAAAAAAAATATAGGGTATACAACCGCTTTAAAAGATCGATACAGTCTGGTAAGCACAACCTCCTATCTGTGCACTTTGGGTGTCGTTAGTTGCAGTGTCATGGTAAAGGAATAAGATTGCACTTCTTGGAAAATACATCTACTGCAGCAAGAATTCTGTTGTCGGTGGCCATCTAGTTTGGATTTGAAACACTTGATTGTTTTTCATTTTTTTTTTTACATTTTTTCACTATTTGGGACTACTATTGGCAGCTATTGCTAATTGGACAATATCTGATTACTCACACAGGTTATCTTTTTCATCACAGGATTTGATGATTTGTAGTTATATATTTATTTGTTTTATTAACTATTACATTTAGAATTTCTCAATAGCGCCCCCTATCATTTATCATTCTTTAGATAGAAGTTATATACTTTATCATCAGGGGAGTAGCTTAGCACTACGATGATATATGTCATTTACTATTTCGTTTTGGAGCAGAATTTTTCACACTATAACCTCCCCAAAGCTATAAAAAACAGATGATTGATGTGAATAATCTCCTCTCAAAATATAAGATGGAAATTAAAACAAGCAGGCCGAGGATCCCTCCTTCCCCAATATAAAACACCCCCCCTAAAAGGACCTATTGATAACCCAAGCCACCTAAGGGCGAGAGCTGAACTGGAACAGTACAGTCACTACAACCAATAGATCATCCTGTCTGTGTGACATCATACCTGATCAGTTCGGGACTGCAGTGTCAAGTGATCCATCTAGCTTATCCTAGTGTCTGTTATTGCCCAATCATTAATTTGCCGTCACCAGGAGGAGAATAGTAGGGACCAATTACATCTGAGGATATATATATCACTGTGAGGAGTATATTATTCTCCCTTTTTTTTCTGGATAATTACACAATATTCAGCTGTGTTTTTCATTCATGACCCTACTTTTGCCCATGACTGACCGACTATTGGGGAACGACATTTGCATATTGTACTATTGGTTGTAGTGACTGTACTGTTCCAGTTCAGGTCTAGCCCTTAGGTGACTTGCGTTATCAAGAGGTGCTTATAGGGGGTGTTTTATATCGGGGAGGGAGGGATCCACAGACTGCTTGTTTTAATTTTTGTCTTATATTTTCAGAGGAGATTATTCACATGAATCATCTGTTTTTTTTATAGCTTTGGGGAGGTACCATTGGGGAATAATTCCCTCTATATAGGGACTTCCCCTCTGGTCTATTTATAGGGGACCAGGGGATTTTGTTGCCTTTTTTTATTTTGCTTACTTAGTTTGTTATTTTTTATTTTTTTGCCGTTGTATTAAGCTGGCCCGCTTATTTATGTGTGTTTTGTACATCGTTTTGTAAGTGCAATTTTCTATACAGTATTTAAAAATGTCAAGGATTTTTTACTATGGAAGCCTTATGTTTTTTGGTGTCCTTATGTGATCAGGTTCTTCCTTGAGTGGTGGGTGCTCTTCAGCTCGATCCCCTGAATGAACAAAGGCCTTGGCTGGGTTTAATAGCCTCAAGCGGGAAAGACTTTCCATAGTAGGAAGTCATAAGGAGCTGGTAAGAGGCCATTCTTTGAGGGTAGAGACTTTTTCTGGAAATCACACACCATTTGTGTAATTGTTAGTGCACCATGGGATATACTGGATTCTTTGTCACTTTCTGGACTCTTTTTTGCAGTGTGTCTGCTTTGCTTTTTTCTTTCACCTATAGTTACAAGTAATCAATGGGAGTTTACAAACATTTTAAACTTGTGTATGTATATCTAATAATGAAATAATTGTATCAAAAATAAATATTATTGTATAATTAAATTGTATCTAATAATGCAAAGACAATTTAATAGTATTACATGGTATACAGATGTGACTGGGCCTTATAACTGCAGCCATTGTAAAAAATAAACTCATTCTTTCAAATTTATATTTGTTGTATTGTAAAGATAACTACCTATGTCTTTGTTAAAATAAATAGACAATTTGGTGCAGCACACCACCTAACAACATATTACATGGCATTTTATGTAGTTACAGTTAGCAACACAATTTATAATAGAATAGGATTATAAGGACCCTGCTGATAACATCTTACAATCTAATAAGGATGAAACCTTATATTGTACATAACTTCAGAGAATCAAGCTGCATACAAAATAAGAATAACATGAATCAGCCAGGCAACACATTTGAAATATATAAAACAAAGCTATTTTAGGGTGTAATTGCTGATAACATAAGCAGCATAACAAAAACAAGGCAAAACATACACCCTGAAAATAATCCCAAGTACAGAAATGTATGCGTGTGGTTTGCAGCAAGTTGCACTTTTATTATACAATACAATTGTAGGAAACATGTAACCACATAAAACAAACAGAAACCCACTGACATTGTAGGCGGTTGATAATTATGTCTTTAATATAACACAATAAATGAAAACCTGTGACAGCAGTCAACCTAGATTATTTTCAGCCAAAGGGCAACCTACGACTGCAGTCATTTATATAACATACTATAGGTTGTATTGTTAGCATGCTAAACAAATACATAGCCCAATAAAGGAGAAACCTAGTAATTAGGGTTGAGCGAACCCGAACTGTAAAGTTCGGGTTCGGTACGGACTTTGGGTTTTTCCCGAACCCGGACCCGAACCCGAATAGTTGGAAAAAGTCCGGGTTCGGGTTCGGAGTTCGGGTATGTTTTGGCGCGCTGCACGGCAGCCAATCGCCATTCGTGTTACTACTGTGACTGGGAACTGATCACAGCCATGCCTACTTATGGCATGGCTGTGATTGGCCAGTGCAGCATGTGACCCATCATGTGACGTGCCTCTATATTATATAGAGGCACACAGCACAGATCGTCACTTTGCTTCACTCTAGATAGGGAAAGGCTGCTGGAATCTGCTGCTTAGGGAAAGTCTTAGGTGTATCTGGCTCGTTTTCACTGGATTTCACTTATGTGAGGGAAAGGTTGCTGAATCTGCTCAGGGAAAGTGTTAGGTCTATGCTGTTATACTGCTCCAGAAATATCAAGAAGCACACTTTATTTCTTTGATATCTGCATCATCTTATGGCATCTGGCTCGTTGTCACTGCTTCACTTATGTGAGGGAAAGGTTGCTGAATCATAGGGACAGTTTTAGGTGTATGTTGCTCAAGAAATATCAACAAACACTGTATTCCTGTGACATCTGCTGTGCTTCATATAGTTTAGGAATTGTGTTCAACTATAGGGGCAGTTTGCAATCTATAGGTGACTCTGAATATTTCAACAGCAGTACACCTGCCACACCACCTGTGCACCTGTGATATACTGTGTTTCTGTCAAGTACATAGTCAGGGAAAGTTTGCTGAAATATTTTTTCTATAGGGGCAGTCAGCACTCTATAGGTGACTGAGTATTTCAACAGCAGTACACCTGCCACACCACCTGTGCAATAATTTTGAACAAAACTGTATGGACCTCGTCCTCAAAGGTCAAAAATCATTATATTTTTTATTTTAATTTTTTTTATGTTATTTTAAGTTATTTCCCTATCCACATTTATTTCCAGAGTACTTGCCATGCTCTTCCCGACATTTTGCTGCCATTTGCAGCCCTCCAGCCCTTTCCCTTAGTTTTTTAGAGACATTTTTGTAGTCAAAAGTCTGGGTCCCCATTGACTTCAATGGGGTTCGGGTTCGGGTCAAAGTTCGGGTTCGGTCCCGAACCCAAACTTTTTTTTCAAAGTCCGGGTTCGGGTCCGAACCCGAACATCCAGGTGTCCGCTCAACTCTACTAGTAATATCATTTATTCCTGTGTCTTCAGATTGGCCTGTTTGCACCTGACAATTAACCAAAAACAAGCTTCAAATAAGTTGTTGCTCTTAGGCCCTTTTCACACTGGGGCGGGAGGTGCGGTGGTGGTATAGCGCCGCTATTTTTAATGGCGATATACCGTCGGAATTTCTGGGGAAAAAGTGCGGCCGAAAAAGGGATAATACCGCCGGCAATGCGCCTCTGCGGTGCCCCATAGTTTTCAATGGGACACCTCTCTCACCGCTCCAAAGATGCTGCTGGCAGGACTTTAGGAGCGGTCCCGCCAGCGCATCTCCTCAGTGTGAAAGCCCTCAGGAGTTTTTCAGGCGGTATTTAGGCGCTATTTTTAGCACTAAACCGCCTGAAAAACTCCTCAGTGTGAAAGGGGTCTTAAGCATGTATAATAATCCACATGCTGAATGACAAAAAACATGTCAATAAGCTAAGCTTACATACAATTAATTTCTTGTATATAGCCATAGCTCCCAACTGTCCCTGATTTGGAGCAATGTCCCTCTTTCCTCCTCATTTGTCGCTCATTTTGGTCTGATCTATATAGTTGTATATAAAACCCACTATTTATCTTTTAAAAAGTGTTCCCCAGTTCTTAACCTTTCTAAATTGCTGCATTTTTTAAATATTTTTTTTTTGTGGAATTCTTCTTTAACCACTTAAGCCACGAATCATTTGGCTGGCCAAAAGACCAGAGCACTTTTTGTGATTTGGCACTGCGCCGCTTTAACTGACAATTGTGCGGTCGTGCGACGTGGCTCCCAAACAAAATTGACGTCCTTTTTTTCCCACAAATAGAACTTTGTATTTGATCACCTCTGCGGTTTTTATTTTTTGGCTATAAACAAAAATAGAGTGACAATTTTGGGGAAAAAAAATATATTTTTTACTTTTTGCTATAATATATACCCTCCCGGTGAAATGCACTCTGAGGGAACGGCATACTGCTTGGTTGTACTTCTCCTGGGGAGGAGTCCAGTTAGTTCTGTACTTTTGTGACCCATTTTTAGCCAGCAGACATCGCTCAGCAGGTCCAGACTGTGTAAAGATCCTAACTTTAAAGTCAGAATTCACCCAGATGCCTGGACCAGCAGCTCGCTCAGCCTCTCAGTGAGCCGCTGAGACCCTCCACAGCCTGGCATTCCAGTGAGCATGGATAGGGGTGGCAGATCCAGGGACTGACAGTCAGGGCCGCTGATAGGCCAGTACAGCTGGTCCTGTTGTACCGGGCCCGGCCAGCAGGGGGGCCCGGCAACCTGATCAGATAGATAATTAAATAAATATAAAAAAAAAATCCCAACATCATCCCCCGTACGCCCCAGCCCCAAACCAAACCCCCCCCCCAACCCGCCACATTTCGATTTTACGTTTTTTGTTTTTCCTTCACGCTCGCTAATTGAACTATTCGGTAGCGGCAGGGAAGGGACTTTTTTCTGTATTTCGGGCGCGGAAGAATACCTCTTCCGCGCCCGCTCCTTGTGATGGTTCAAGTCCCAGCCAGCACGTAGTGCCGTCCTCCCTGGCGCCGCGGAGTGTTTCCTTCGGGCGGAGTGAGTCTCTCTGCGTGTGAAGTAGCAGTGGGGTCAGGCGAGCAGCGGCGGCAGAGGTTCCCATCTATGATCTAACTGACCTTTAAGTCCAGGCAGCAGCAGCCATCAGGAAAGAAGTGACTCGGACCCAGGCAGCTAAAAATGACACAGGTGTGTGCTGTGGGGGGGGGGGGCATGGGGGAGGAGGGGGATTCAAGATCTCCTTCTACTACTGCAGCAGCAGCGTGTATACATTATGGCATCGGCATGGGTGGCTCTGTCTGCCCATAACGCATGTGCTGCCTGCAGAGACAGTGCCACCCATGCAATGCCGTAATGTACTTCAGACAGTGCCACCCATGATGCTAATGCCATAACGCATGTGCTGCCTGCAGAGACAGTGCCTACCCATGCGGCCAATGGCATTATGCCATTGGCGGCATGGGTGACAGTGTCTGCAGCACAATATGGTATTGGTGGCATGGGTGGCACTGTCAGCAGGTAGCACATGCATTATGGCATTAGCGTCATGGATGGCACTGTCTGCAGCACAGTATGGCATTGGCGGCATGGGTGGCACTGTCTGTAGGTAGCACATGCATTATGGCCCATAACACATGTGCTGCCTGCAGAGACAGTGCCACCCATGCTGCCAATGCTGTATGGTGCTGCAGACAGTGCCACCCATGCCGCCAATGCTGTATGGTGCTGCAGACAGTGCCACCCATGCCACCAATGCTGTAATGTGCTGCAGACAGTGCCACCCATGCTGCCAATGGCATTATGTCATTGGCGGCATGGGTGGCACTGTCTGCAGCACAATATGGCATTGGCGGCATGGCATGGGTGGCACTGTCTGCAGTACATTATGGCATTGGCGGCATATGTGGCACTGTCTCTGCAGTACATTATGGCATTGGCATGTCCCGCTGTCAAGTCGCTGGGCCCTGGGGCGGGGCCAGGGGTGGGGCTGAAGGAGGGGCCAGGGGCTGGACCAGGGGTGGGGCTGAAGGGGGCCCCGTCAGGTAGGCTGTACGGGGCCCCATGATTTCTATCAGCAGCCCTGCTGACAGTTACCACTCTTAGCTTACTGAAGGCTGAGAACTGATCAGCGTTCTTTGATCTCTCTGTTGTTGGTCTTAGAAGCAGCTGGGGACACATGCAACATTGCATCGATGTTCCATCCACCTAGGTAAGTATAATTAAAAAGAAAAACATTTATTTTTTAAAGGAAAAAAAATCCCCCTCTCCCTCCTTATAACCCTCACTCCCCAAGCAAAGATTCCCACTGTAAAATATCTTCCTCCCTCAACTATCCCCCCAAAAATTAAACCCCCATCTCTAAACCAACCCCCCAAAGCAAAAATATCTCCCTCAGTCAACACCCTTTCCCCCAGCAAAGATTCCTAATTATAAATAAAATCTCCCTTCATCCAATCAAACTCTCCTCCCAGAAGAAAATGCCTGCCATTAACCACCCTCTGTAAACTTCTCTACAAGAAACCCCCCCTCCTACAAAAGCAAACCCACCACCCTTTCTTTAGTCCTCCACCAAATGAAACTGCCTCAGGCTGGAATTCTCACTTCCTCTATCCCAAAACAGAAAATCGATGCCTCCTCACTTACCAGACCTCAGATTAAGCAGGAAAACTTCTGCATCCCCAGTGTCCCTTCGGCTTTGTCATATGATACTTAGAGGAGGAGTCTAGGAGTTCCCTCAACCGTGCACGGTCAATTGCCGGCATCTGAGACCTTGCAATAATTTCATGCTTTTCAGGGGGACCCCTTATTAAACTGACGGGATTGGGCACAATAGTAGGGGGGCTGCTGCTGCACTCAAACTCTGATTACGGACACTGACTGGGCATTTTTCCAGGATGCTTTGGGGGGGGGGGGGTTTGAACACCCTTGACCCCCCCCCCCCTCATCTATGCCCCTGCACCAGTAAGTACTTTTAACGGTACTCACAAAATCCCTATCAAGACATCCAGAGCTACTAACATAATCTCTGCTAGTACTTCCAGCATTGTTTCAAGGAACTCTGGAAGTGTCCACTGGTGAAAAGGGTCTTTGAAGTGGCTGGTGCTAGGTCTTCAAACCAACTACTTTTCAGCAAGAGTGATAATACTAAAATCTATTACTGTCTTTTATTTATTTATTTATTTATTTATATGTGCTAGTATTGTGCGAGAGCTGTGAAACACACTTTGTGTGAGCCAGCTCCCAATATAATAATCACTTTTTTCTGCTGTGTGGTGAAATCATTGTCTCTTGCTTTGTTACTGGATTTGCTGACCCAGATTGTCTGAGCATTCTCTCATCTCCTGCTTAAATTTCTAGTTTTTTGTTGCCGACCTGGACTGTCTGACTACTCCCTGATGCCACCTGCCAATATCCCTCACTTGATCCCGATTATGTTCTTGTCTCTTTTTTCTGCACTATAGCCCTCCTGTACCTGCTACCCTCTGTTGGAGCAATTCAAGGGGCCACTAAATGGTAGAGCCGCACAATTTACCACTTGCCTACTGGGCACATATACCCCCTTCCTGCCCAGGTGAAATTTCTGCTTTCACCGCTGTCACACTTTGATTGACAATTGTGTGGGCGTGCGACATGGCTTCCAGACAAAATTGACATCCTTTTTTTCCCACAAATAGAGCTTTCTTTTGGTGGTATTTGATCATCTCTGCGTTTTTTATTTTTTGCGCTATAAACAAAAATAGACCGACATTTAAAAAAAAAACACAATGGGCCAGATTCAGATACATTGGCGTATCTTTAGTGCGGCGTAGCGCATCTGATATGCGCTACGCCGACGTAACATAGAGAGGGAAGATCACTATTCACAAAGCACTCGCCGACAACGTTGCGCCGGCGTAACGTAAATAGGCTGGTGTAAACCCGCCTAATTCAAAGTAGGTGGAAGGTGGGCATGATGTATTTAAATGAATCGTGACCCCATGTAAATGAAGCGCCGAACGAACGGCGCATGCGCGCGCATGTTCAGTATCACGTCAAATTTACTCCCTAACATACGTCGGCTCAATGCCTGTGGCGTGAACGTAACCTACGCCCAGCCCCATTCACGTACGACTTATGTAAACAACGTAAAAAGCGACGGCTGTTCCGACGTCAATACCTTAACATGATTTACCCCTGCTTTATGAGGGGTAAACTTATGCCGGACGTAAGCCTTACGTAAACGGCGTAGCTTAATACGACGGGCGCAAGTACGTTCGTGAATCAGCGTATCTAGGTCATTTGCATATTCGACGTGTGAAGCAGCTAGCGTAAATATGCACCCAAGATACGACGGCGTACTAAGACTTACGTCGGTCGGAAGAAGCCATATTTCAGGCGTATCTAGTATTGTGAATAAGGCGCATAGATACGACGGCGCATCTCTACACTTAAGCTGGCGTATCTACAGATACGGAAAAAAAGTGCAGCGCCAGTGAAAACAAATATGCCCTGTTGGGCAATATCTTGTGTAAATTCAGCAACTATATCAGTGTTGGTGAATAATAAGATGCACAGGGAGTGACAATTATATCCTCCAAGACCTAGAAGGTCAATGGGAATAAACTCTCCCCAAAACAATACTTCGTGTGAGGTTCTAGGTGCAACAACCTAAAAGTCCCAGACCAGCTGGGATAAATCACAAAAAGTGCACACATAAATTAAAACAAATCACAGTGATAATCATTAAGTGCAATTCATAAATTGAAATAGATTATATATGGTAAATGTCATAGAATACATAGTCCCATTTCATGCATGGAGGTATTTGATATTCTCATAGATGTAAGATCTAAAAAGAACGTTAATCTTCTGATATGTGGTATCTCATCCCCGAAACTAATCACTAGTAGGAGTAAATTGCCCTTAGCGGATGTTGTAGACCCACATCTCACCATACGGCGGGGGGTCCTCAAGGCTTGTGTAGGCCGATTGCCTTACCAGGGTAACCTTCCGGACACTCCTGATGATATTTCCAGCAGGGCTTTCCTACAACGATCAGACCAGGAACCAGGAACATATGATGGTGATGATCTTGGTGGCGGTAAGAATTCTCAGGGGATCCAGCATACAAATGTAAAAATAAAGGAGAAAAAACACCTCCTCATCGCGTAAAAAATGTATTAAAAATTAAAAAAAAAGACATGCTCACAGAATTTCAAATGGGTCTCAAGAACGATCTCACACCAAAATGTCCATGAGGCAGACAACACTGCAAAGCAATCACAGCAATCTGGGCACACAAACTTCAAAGGTAGAACAGACAGTGCGCAGTAAAGGTGGATATGATCAGTGACCCGACCGGTTTCGTATAAAAATACTTCCACAGGGGTAATTATCTTCAGATACGCTGCGTAAGTGTTTTCTGAATCTGGCCCATTATTTTTTACTTTTTGCTATAATAAATATCCAATAAAAAAAAAGAACTCTCTCAGTTTAGGCCGATATGTATTATTCTAAATATTTTTGGTAAAAAAAAAAAAAAAAAAATCGCAATAAGCGTTTAGTGATTGGTTTACGCAAACGTTATAGCGCCTACAAAAATTTACTAGTAATGGCGGCGATCTGTGTTTTTTGTCAGGACTGCGATATTACGGCGGACATATCGGACACTCTTGACACTATTCACATTTATACAGCGAACAGTGCTATAAATATGCACTGTTTACTGTATAAATTTTGACTGGCAGGGAAGGGGTTAACACTAGGGGGCGATCAAGGGGTTAAATGTGTGCCCTGCTAGGTGATTCTTACTGTGGGGGGAGGGGACTGACTGGGGGAGGTGACCGATGGTTGTCCCTATGTACAAGGGACACACTATTGGTCTCCTCTCACTGACAGCACGTGGATCTGTGTTTACACAGAGGCGGACATCGCGGCCGCCAGGCACGCGCATCGACACCTGTGTGATGCGGCGGCCATGCACCCCCCAGCGGCGGGAGGCCAGAGGCCATATATTGACGGCCTCCCGGCATTGTAGAGCCACCTTGTGGCTGTCAATTGTCGATGGCCTGGATAGGAAGTGGTTATTCGTTAAAAAAATCATGATCTCAATTCAAACCCCCTGATGATCTCCAATGCAGAGTTTGCCGATTCTTTCATATAACAAGTGGAGAGAATTTATCTGCTCTCTCAGCTGTCAAAAGAAAATATCCGGGCAGTCTGCCAAGTTTAGATCAAATGGATAAACTTGTGTGTGTGTGTGTGTGTGTATAAAGAAAACATCTGGGCAGTCTGCCAAGTTTTTAACAACATGAAACATTGTAACTAACTTCCTTCTTAGTGCAAACTCTGTGTGTAAATGCAGTAAGTTTAACCACTTAAAGTCCCAAACTTTTTCTGACACTTGTTTCTTAAGTTAAAATCAATGGGCCAGATCCACGTACCTCTGTGCCGTGCGCAGTGTATCTAAGATACACTACGCCGCCGTAACTTAATTTTTTTTCGAATTCTCAAAGAATTTGCGCCGTAAGTTACGACGGCGTAGTGTATCTTTGGCGGCGTAATGGCGCGCCATTCAAATCTCTGTGATGGGGGCGTCACCCGACGTAAACAACTTTTTTTTTAACTGCGCATGCGCCGTCCGTGGGGGTATCCCAGTGCGCATGCTCGAAATTAAACCAGAACCAGCCAATGCTTACGACGGTGACATCATTCTACGCAAATTCCTATTCGCGAACGACTAACGCAAAAAATGTAAACAATTCAAAATTTGACGCGGGAACGACGGCCATACTTAACATTGAGTACGCCTCATAATAGCAGCTTTAACTATACGCTGGAAAAAGCCGAACACAAACGACGTAAAGACAATGCGCCGGACGTACGTTCGTGGATCGCCGTAACTAGCTAATTTGCATACTCAACGCGGAATTCGACGGAAACACCACCTAGCGGCCGCCGAAAAATTACAGCTTAGTTTCCACAGCGTACTAAGACGTACGCCTGTCGGATCTAGCCGAGATGCCGTCGTATCTTGTTTTGAAGATACAAAACAAAGATACGACGCGCAAAATTTGAAATTACGCGGCGTATCAAGAGATACGCTGGCGTAATACCTTTGTGGATCTGCCCCAATATTTTTGGCTAGAAATTTACTTGGAACCCCCAAATCATTATATATATTTTAGCAGAGACCCTAGGGAATAAAATGGCAATTGCTGCAATATTTTAGGTCACACTATATTTGCCCAGTGATCTTTCAAATGCAATTTTTTGGGAAAAAATACACTTAAATGAATAATAAAAAAAAAACAGTAAAGTTAGCCCAATTTTTTGTGTTTTAATGTGAAAGATGATGTTACGCCGCGAGAATCGTGATCTATCTTCTAAGCAAATAAATTGTGATTCTCATTTTAGCCAGATTTGTGCAGCTCTACTAAATTGTGTCAGTTGTAGCGCAAAGTTCTGGGGGACCACTAGGGTGTCCTGCTAATCCCCACCATCTGGAGATCAAATGAAAACCAACAGGCTCTGGGAGTCCCTGTGTCACCTGCGCAATTCACTGCAACCCATAACATAGGCTACTTCATATATAGCGGTTTAGTTTTTCTATCTAGAAATAAAAGGGAATTGGCAGGAAATTTGATTTGTGTATTTGTGTTGGTAAATGAACTTTAGGACAGTGATTAGGAATCTGATTGAATTGTTGACACTTCTCAACCAGAATGGAAAGTGGGACTCAAACAATAAATCTTCCAAGATAAACAGTAAAGCTCCACTGGGAAGTATTAGCAAAATTTCTTTCCTCCCTATCAACATTCTATGAAAAAATATCAGAAATGGATACAATCAGGTTGTAAAGTATTGGCCAGAGGTCTATGCTAGAAGCCAGTTAGAGGAGAAATGTAACTGAAGGTCAAGGGTTTATTGTTTTGGGATTTTTTTTTTGTAGAGGACAGTTAACCCATTTGTATTTTCCTCCCTCACAGGCTTTCCCTCTAATTTGATCCACATAATGAGCGGAGAAAAGGGTGTCATGATAAACAGAATGATGAAACTCCACAAGAGTTGTGGAGGACAGGACAAGTTTCTCATGAAATTTGCCACATGACCAAAACACCCAAAAATATAGAAGGGGCTGTATCCATTGTTGTTAGTAATTAAGATGGTAATCAATTTTTTTTATGTGGAGCATGAAAATCAAGGGTGGAATGTGCTGTGTCAGAATAGATAAAGGGCTAGATTCAGATAGATCTGCCTACTGTATCTTTAGGCAGGCATAGCGTATCTCCGATACGCTACGCCGCCGTAACTTAGTGGGGCAGGTTCTGTATTCAGAAAGAACCTGCGCCCTAAGTTAAGGCGACATAGCGTATGTGGTTCGGCGTAAGCCCGCGGAATTCAAATTATCCATGTAGTGGGCGTGTTGTATGGTAATGAAGGCTGACCCCACGTATTTGAAGTTTGACTAACGGCGCATGCGCCGTCCGTGAACGTAACCCAGTGCGCATGCTCCAAATTAACCCGCAAAAAGCCAATGCCTTCAACGTGAACATAAATTACGCACAGCCCTATGCGAACGACTTACGCAAACGACGTAATCGACAGAAAATTTGACGCTGGCCCGACGTTCATACTTAACATAGGATACGCCTCATAGCAGGGGTAACTTTACGCCGGAAAAAGCCTAACGTAAACAACGTAAAAAATGCGCCGGGCGGACGTATGTTTCTGAATCGGCGTATATACCTAATTTGTATATTACTTGCGTAAATCGTCAGAAGCGCCACCTAGCGGCCAGCGTAAATATGCAACTAAGATACGAAGGCGTAAGAGACTTACGCCAGTCGGATCTTAGCCAAATTCCAGCGTATCTTGTTTTCTGAATACAGAAAAAAGATACGCCGGAGCATCCTAGAAGTTACGCGGCGTATCAATAGATATGCCAGCGTAACTTCTTTCTGAATCTACCCCATCCTGTATATATAGATTTTTTTATTTTTTTGGGACTACAAACTTCAACATCTTTGATATGCCATTTTCAAATTAAGCATGTATTATCATGAAACCAGATTTGTTGTCCTTTAAAACAACTGGTAAATAAGGTAGTGTGTATGTGTATCTACTGTAACCCATTTGCTAAGAAAGTACACCTCTTCGCTTATTCCATTGTTTCAAAAAAATATAGGACCTACAGAACCTAACATTTATAGCAGCTCTATCAATTAGAATCAACACTAGTTGGTTCTTTTGATATAGCTGACCATTGTCATGTGTGGTATAGTGCTTCCCTCATAGAAATTCATGAAGGACCCAAGTGGCAAGGGCTAACTACTACCCCAATAAAATTCTTACACCTGAAGCTGAAAGGAGGACTCTGCCATGGTACAAAACTAAACATTAACTACAAGAGAAAGAGAAACTGTTAAGATTTAAAAAAATAAAACAAAAAAACAGTTTCTCTGCAATTGCTTAAAGTGATACTATGGCCCAGATTCTCAACCGAGATATGACGGCGTATCTCCAGATACGCCGTCGTATCTCTGCGTTGAGCCGTCGTATCTATGCGACTGATTCTTAGAATCAGTTACGCATAGATATCCATTAGATCCGACAGGCGTAAGTCTCTTACTAGGTCTCCGCTAGGTGGCACTTCCGTCGAAATCCGCGCTGAGTATGCAAATTAGCTAGATACGCGAATTCCCGAACGTACGCGCGGCCGACGCAGTAAAGTTACAACGTTTACGTTAGGCTTTTCCCGGCGTAAAGTTGCCCCTGGGTCTATGAGGCGCAGCCAATGTTAAGTATGGCCGTCGTTCCCGCGTCGAAATTTTAAAAAGTTATGTCGTTTGCGTAAGTCCTCCGTGAATGGGGCTGGACGTCATTTACGTTCACGTCGAAACCAATGACGTACTTGCGAAATCATTTGGAGCAATGCACACTGGGATATTTTACAGACGCGCATGCGCAGTTCGTTCGGCGCGGGGACGCGCTTCATTTAAATGATACACGCCCCCTACCCGCCGAATTTGAATTCCGCCGGGTGATTTACGCTACGCCGCCACAACTTTACAGGCAAGTGCTTTGTGAATAAAGCACTTGCCTGAAAAACTTGCGGCGGCGTAACGTAAATGAGATACGTTACGCCCGCACAATTTTGCGCCGATCTACGTGAATCTGGGCCTATGGGTTCACATAAAAAACACACACACACACACACACACATTTACCTCCACTGTGCAGTTCCTTTTGCACAGTGGCCCCGATCGTTCTCTCCCGAAGGGGGTTACCTTGCGGGTGTGCTCCCATGCCATACACTCAACGTAATAGCCGCTTTGATTTGATTGAGAGCAGCGGGAGCCAATGGCTGCTCTGCTATCAATCTACTCAATGAAGAGCCAAGAAGCCATGGAGAGAGGGACGCAGGATCGCGCCCACGGAAATTCAGGGGGCCGGACAGTGCAAGGTGTTTTTTCATCTTAATGCATACAATGCATTAAGGTGAAATAACATGAGGCTTTACAACCGCTTTAATGACCAGAATTCAGTTTTCTAAGGAAATTGTGGACCAACTATTACAAAAGTCAAGTGACTTTTATTAACTTTTGAGGCATTTAGTATGTCTTGTATTGTTTTCCTGTAACTTTAAGAAGCTTGAATACACTTCATTCACCCATTCAGCCATCATTGTTTGGAAAAAGCAAAATATTATACTACTGAAGCACAGGGTCATAATTGAATCGTTATTACCACTATTTATATTAGGATCACTTTATGTGACACATGATTTCATGTATTCGTCTGGAATATATAATCAAGCTTTTGACAGTACGAACATTAAGAAATCATTTACCATAACTGTAAGGGTCAAACTATCACTTAAAATGCATATTAAAAAAATGAAGAAAAGAGGAATGAAAAATATAAAAAGACATGGTCCTTCCCCAGAGTCACATATTTTACTTTTTGTTACTTTAGCGATAAAAGTCTTTAACGTCAAAAGGGAATTCATTATTTCATGTTAGATTTTTTCATAGTAAATTAAAAAAGGTAGGCACTCCAGAATTTGCAATCAATTATAGGGTTATGAATATATTGATGTGCATTAATAGGCCCGGATTCAAAGAACATCGGCGCATATTTATGCCGCCGTAGCGTATCTCTTTTACGCTACGCCGGCGCAGCGCACAGAGGCAAGCACTGGATTCACAAAGCACTCGCTCCCACTCGCTGTTAAAGATATGCTGGGTTTCCTCGGCGTAAACCAGCGTAGGTGGAAGTGGGCGTGAGCCATGCTAATGAGGCGTAACCCCATGCAAATGATGGGCCAAGCGTCATAGAAGTACTGAAAGTGAACGGCGCATGCGCCGTCCCGTGGCCGCATCCCAGTGTGCATGCTCCGAATCACTGCCTACGACGTGAACGTAACCTACGCCTAGTCATATTCACGTACAACATAAATGACAAAAGATACGACGGCTTGTGTTCCCTGGTCCATACCTTTGCATGAGTTGCGCCTCCTATATGGGGAATAACTTTACACCGGACGTACGACTTACGGAAACTGCGTATATTATGCGCCGGGCGAAACTTTGTTCGTGAATCAACGTATCTCCCTCATTTGCATAGGTGCATAGAAAATCAATGGGAGCTGCAAATGCGCCCAGCGTAAATATGCGCCCATGATACGACGACGTAGGAAAGTTACGTCGGTCGGATGAAGCCTATTTTCAGGCGTATCTCAGTTTATGGGCACGGCGCATACTTACACTTACGCGGCGTATCTGGACATACGTCGGCGAAAGTGCTTTGTGAATCCGGGCCATAATAGCTGTCTGGTTAAAAATATTTTCTTTTGATCTGCACTTTTTTTACTATAGAATATTTAATCTGTAATTTAATACTTTCAAAAATATATAAAAAAAATTGCATTGTTTATGCAATGTGGAATAGCTTAAACTACATGTACAAATGAAATAGATATTTGAACATGTTTTGGCTTTTAAAGACCTTACCTCCAACCAACATACATGTTATTATTCTAGGAGCTGATCTACTAGTGTAGAATTTTCACCTAGCAAGCTGTCACCAATTTGGGCAGTTCAAAAATGACCATATGATGAAAGATTGCTTAACCACTTCAGCTCCAAAAGGTTCACCCCCCTTCCTGACCAGGCCATGTTTTGCTATACGTCACTGCGTTATTTTAACTGACAATTGCATGGTCGTGCAATGCTGTACCAACATAAAATGTATGTCCTTTTTTCCCCCACAAATAGAGCATTCTTTTGGTGGTATTTGATCATCTGTTTTTTGTGCCATAAAACAAAAAAAGACCAAAATTTTGAAAAAAATATATATATATTTTTTACTTTTATTGTTATTTGTTAAGAAAAATCCCAATAAGCGTATATTGGTTTGTGCAAAAGTTATAGCATCTACAAACTATGGGATAGATTTATGGACTTCTTAATTTTGTTATTAGTAGAATTGGCTGCAATCAGCGATTTTTAGCAGGACTGCGACATTGAGACGGACATATCTGACACTGAGAGACACTTTTTGGGTACCAGTGAAACCAAGACAGTGATCAGTGCTAAAAAAAAATGCACTGTCACTGTACTGACAATGAAAAGGGTTAAATGTGTTCCCTGGGGGGTGCTTGCTAACTGTGTGGGGAATGCTTTGACTGGGTAAAGACAGATTTGTGTTCCCACTTAGCAGAAACACATGATCTCCATCTTCCTCTCTGACAGAACTGCGATCTGCCTTGTTTACATAGGCAGATCGCAGTTCTGTCTGCCTCGGGAATGATCGACGGGTCCCGGCAGACATCAGGACCGCTGGACATGCTGATTGGCTTCCGCTGTGTCCAATCAAGTGGGAGTGGGTTGCCGGCGGTGCACGTGGGCGTCCCCGACTGGATGAAGAAAAATCACATACAGGTACGTGATTTTGCGCTTAAGAGCCACCGTGCTGCAGTATATGTACGTTACATTCTCCGATCATTGGAATTCTGGGTGCAATACCTGTATATTTAACATGCATAGTATATTTTTACACTTTTTATTAATTTCTTCATTCAATATGATATTTGTATTTATTTATAATGAATTAAAAGTAATTTTATCATTATTTTTTACTATACTATGGAGACCACATACTGAAAGCCGGTTCACACAGGGGCGACCTGGGATCCGACTTGAAGTTGGCCCAAGTCGTCCCAAGTCGCGTGGTTGAGAAAATCAATGGAAGTGAATGAAAGCCGTCTTAATGTACACTACTGAAGTCGCTCCGACTTTAGAAAAGGTTGCCTCCGAAGTCTGATCACTGTCTTAACTGAAGCATCAATACAGCAAGATAACATACATTTCTCAGGCAAACCCCCCCCCCTCCCTCCCACAGAGCTGATTGTTGTTTGATTGGCCACTGGAAAGCCTCCTGTCCTGGAGGCGACTTGAAGTTGCCTTGTAAGTTGCCTGATGATTCATACTCAAGTAGTGTCCGAGTTGCCTCCCAAAGTCATGCTGGAAGTCGTGTTGCCCCTGTGTGAACCGGCTCCAATTATAAAATTGTAGTTCTATATTATTATACAGGATTTATATAGCGGTAACAGTTTGCGTACAGGAACAATACAAATCAATACAGGAGGGATCAGAGGGCCCTGCTCGTTAGAGCTTACAATCTAGAATATATATATTAGTTTATGGTGTGGTTACTACTGTTCTTCACTTTATGCCCTGATATACATATATATTGTTTACTCAAAACAGGCTCTTTATGAGGCAGTCAGCAATGTGAACCATTTTATTTTGTCAGTTCCAGTGAGGGATTTGCAATTATGGCTCATTGTTATCACCAAACGTACATAGGAGATGTGTTGCTGTTCCTGTCAAACCTGCATTTTGAAAATGAGGCTTGATTTTCTTTTAAACACCTGATTGCGAGGCTTGGTTATACATGACCCCTTTTTGTACATGGTGACGTCACTGTCATGGATATGCAATAAAGTCTGGCAGCTTACCTGATCTCCATGTGTTCATTAGAGGCCTGACCCTCCTTCTGACTGTCTTTTATCACCTTCCTCCCTGTATTGCTCCACCCTAGGCCATATCAGGAAGCCTATATTAACCACTGCACTGCTAGTCTGCTTTGCTGTTCAACCGTGTTGTTAGCTTAAGTTCCTGTCTGCAGTGTGCTATGATTACCTTCCTGTGTACCGTTTTTGACTCGTCCCTGACTTCTCCTGTTTGCTTGTGATCCTGACCTTTTGCCTGTCCCTCGGTTACCCTTGTCCAGGGCCGGATTAACAATGGGGCTGATGGAGCTGCATCTCCGGGCCCCTTTCTCAAGATAGGCCCATTTGCCCAAAAAAAAAAGATCGAATTTGGGGGTTGTAGCTCGATGACCAGAGGTCACAGAAACCCCACATTTGGGGGTAGGCATGGGAAGAGCTACCCCACAACTGGTTAACATATGGGACGGCTATCATTTATGGTTCCGGAGATACGGGCCTGCTTGCACAGCCTGTCAGAAGCTACATTCAGAGCGGCCAATATAAATACAAGCTGACACACTGCAGCAGACTGATAGGATCACAGTGCTTATAATAATTATTTGTATATTGCTCATGGTAATTAACCCCTTGCCACCCAGGCCAATTCTGACACTTCTCTACCACATGTAAAAATCATCATTTGTTTTTTGCTAGAAAATTACTCTATGGTGCTCTTTGCACTTTTTATGTTGCACGGTATAGAGCTGCACGATTCTGGCTAAAATGAGAATTGCAATTTTTTTGCTTAGAAGATAGATCACGATTCTCTCACGATTGTTGCGGCGTAACATCATCTTTCACATTAAAACAAAAAAAAATGGGCTAACTTCACTGTTTTGTTTTTATGGTTTTTATTATTCATTGAAGTGGGAAAATGCAGTGTGACATAACATATTGCAGCAATAGCCATTTTATTCCCTAGAGTCTCTGCTAAAATATATATAATGTTTGGCAGTTCCAAGTAATTTTCTAGCAAATAATATTGCTTTCTAACTTAAGAAACAAGTGTTGGACTTTAAGTGGTTAAATTTAGTTACAATGTTAGTTAGTTACAATGTTTAATTTTGTTTACAAACTTCGCAGACTGCCCAGATTTGTTCTTTACTCACAGAAGTGTATCCCTTTGATCTAAGAAGGAAGTGTTGGTTACAATGTTTCCTGTTAAAAACTTGGCAGACTGCCCAGATATTTTCTTTTGACAGCTGAAAGTCTCTCCACTTGTTATATGAAAGAATCAGCAAACTCTGCATTGAAGATCGTCAGGGGGGTTGAATCGAGATCACAATTTTTTTAACGATTAATTGTGCAGCTCTAGCACGGTATTTGCGCAGCAATTTTTCAAACATGTTTTTTTGTAAAAAAATGTTTCATTCATTAAAAAAACAGTTAGTTAGTTAAGTTAGCACAATTTTTTTTGGTATCCTAAGCGATGCTTTACATTTTTTTAGGTTACATGTTTAGAGTTACAGAGGAGGTCTAGTACTAGAATTATTGTTCTCGCTCTAACGATCGTGGCGTATGTAACCTGTGTGTATCTGGCTCTGATACTACCAGTGCCTAACCAGCCACTGACTAGTATCTCTCCCCAGCCTGTCCCCACACACCCTCTCACCTGCTGACCTGTGGATGGGGGAATCACTCCTGCAGTGTTATTGTGTTCTGCCAGTGCGTACAATGATCAGTGTTGCTAACTTTAGCTGGCAGCACTGATTGTTTTAAGAAAAAAAAAAACAGGCTGGTTGTACTCAAGTTGATTAATAGATTGACGTGTGTAAAACCAGCTAGCCCATACATAGATTGACTATGGCTGGTCTCTGCATAATTGGCGTAATTTCAATCCATGTATGACCCGCTTAACCACTACTCATAGTACCCACTGTCATACCCTACACACTCCTCTCCTGTACATAGTGCCCACTGTCATACCCTCCACACTCCTCTCCTATACATAGCGCCCACTGTCATACCCTTCACACTCCTCTCCTGTACATAGTGCTTTTTTCCGTACCCTTTGTACTCCTCTCCTGTACATAGTGCCCACTGTTAGACCCTCCACATTCCTCTCCCTCACCTGCACATACTTCCCACTTATATACCGTCCATACTCCTCCCCTATGTCGCTTACCCACAAAAACAGTTCTTTACAATTATACTGAATATCCTCAATGTTACCAGCTCTAGAATGGACACACTTTTGTTAGTTCAACTAAAGGAAATATCAGTTCTCATATTTGTTCTGCCCCATTATTAGTACTCATTTAATTTTGTGATTACTACTATGATGTATAGAGGAACATCGGGGATCTCAGCTACTCTAAATATAGCACTTATATAAAAAAGTGGCCCTGAAAATATTTTTTAAATGTTGGCAACTGTGCACTTAGGCACTGCCCAAGGGCCACCGTCCACCGGGTCAGTAGGGGGCCCCATGAGAGGATCCTGTGATAATAAAGCGGTAGTAAACTTTCCTGACATTACTACTTTTTAGAGGCCCTGGGGTAGGTTATGCCACAATGTACAAGTATGCACAGCATATTAGCACATTAGTGTACACTTCAATTTTCAGACTGAGCCCTCCAGTGCTGCGCTGTGATGAATCAGGCGGGGCCTGGACACTTCCATCTTCACCCGGTCTTCCTTCTGGGTTCTGTGCCTTTGGTCACTTGCCTTGGCTGGGCTGCGTTCATGTCATTCCCACACATTTATTTATTATTTACTACACCCCATTCACACCTCCGCGACAAAACGCCCGACGCCGGCCGCTCGTGCCGCTGGAGGGGAGAATTCCCATTGCTGTCTATGAGATGGTTCACATCTCATAGACGCCGTACACCTGCGGCATGAAAAAAAGTCCCGGACCCTTTTTTTCAGGCGGCATTGGTGTTCGGCCATACAAAGCAATAGGAAGGATTTGTAAAAAAAAGTTACACTATTCGCGGCAAAATACGCCGCGTACGCGGCGTTACTTGTCGCGGAGGTGTGAATGCAGCCTAAAAGGCCCCACCAAAATCCTCAGGACCAGGCCGATGATCTTAATCTGGCCCTGCCCTTGTCTGCCTGTTGCCCTGACCTCGGCTTACCCATCACTATCACTTGTCCTGCTTGCTGCTTCCCCTCTCTCCCTGCGGAGCGTGACCTAGGGGATCCCAGGGGTCGCGACCTGGATCCAGCTGCGGCGAAGGCCATCCTCTCCACTAGAGGCTCTGGTGAACACAAAGCTGGGTCTTAGACTCCGCGCCCTGGGCGATCTGGGGTTCACGCTTCCTCTCTAATCGCAGCAGTCGGCCATAGGGTTCACTACCTTGTGGTGCATCCCTGACCCCAACGGGGTGCACTTGTGACCTGGCCGCAGGTGACCTGACAGTCACTTCCTGTTTAGCCTTTTCAGTATGAGGTTTGAACCACACGTGGTGACGCTACTTCCAGTTTAGCCTTTTCAGAATGATGCGTAAACCGTACGCAGCCACGCCATTTTGTCATTGACCAGAAGTAATCACTAATTCATTCAATCACCACCGCAGAGCTGCGGCTTATTATGGGGGTATTCACTACTGTATATAAACACAGTGGACCAGCAGTCCAGATGAAGTCTTATGAGTCAGGCTCTGCTGAAGCCACTGCGTTAAACATTTTATAACAAATAGCTTTTTTTTTTTTTCATCTCCTAAAATGTGAGTGTTCTTTTTTATACTAAATATTCTTCCTTTTCAAAATGGAATAACACTATGGGGGTTATTTACTAAAGGCAAATCCACTTTGCACTGCAAGTGCACTTGGTAGTGCAGTCCCTGTAGATCTGACGGGAAGTTCGAAATGAGGGGAAGCTCTGCTGATTTCTATCATCCAATCATGTTCAAGGAAAAATGCAGATTTTTATTTTTTTTGCATGCCCCCCTCAGATCCACAGCGACTGCACTTCCAAGTGCACTTAGTGCAAAGTGGAGTTGCCTTTAGTAAGTCAACCCATATGTGCCCATTTTTTCTTTTTCTCATAACCACACAGGAGAAAGCATCCATCCGGTTTCCTGTTTAAATAAAATCCCATTGAGGTCTACCATTGGAGTTTATGATCTAACCTGAGGTCGTGTCTTCTGAGGCAGTTATCCCCTGGTGTATCACACCACAAGTCTGTTTGAACTCAAACAGGCATACACCTAAAGAGTCCAATCTCTTTGTTAAGCCTTTTTATTTATTGGTGATGTATCATCGATCAGCAAGTTTTCTGTACACATTACTTCAAGTCACAAAGATGTTTAGTCCATTCCCTGATTCATTGACTGTCTTATTCATTAGAGATATGTCCTTTGGACATTATTGTGAATGGACAATGCTCTCTTAAAGTTCTTTTTTCCTTTAGTGTTCAATATTTGCTTATTGCCACTATTGTGTTTTTGCCATCACTTGGTTTTCTCTTTTAAGTGTTCAGAATTAATGTATACTTGGTACTTTTAAGTATTTTCAGCTTCAGTTCATGCTGAGACTATTCATTAGCACAGCACTTATTTTTACACTGTATACTTTGCAACTGATGCACGTTTGCTGTGCTGGCTGCTACTTAACAATCTAAAAGAGACAGCGCGATATATTTGCTTTGTTTTTCACATGTACGTCGGGCAGTCCTTGAGCGAATAAGCAAAGGTTTGCATCAGGAAAACTTGTATAGCAAAAAGATCTGTAGATACAGATACTTGGGCAGCCAATGCAACATGCAAATCAAGACCCCTTTAGCGTCGGCGAAAAAATGCCGCTATTTTACCGTCAGATTTGCGGCACTTTTCGGCTGCTGGCGGGGTGCTTTTAACCCTCGCTAGTGACCGAGAAAGGGTTAATACCGCTACAGAGGCCTATTGCCGGTGGTATGGCAGCGCTGCCCATTGATTTCAATGGGCAGGAGCACATTAGCAGCGGTGAGTTCACTGCTGCTAATGCGATCCAAAGAAGCTGCTGGCAGGACTTTTTCTGATGCCCTGCCAGCGCCCTAAGGACTTTCACACTGGAGTGTGAGGAGCTGCTGTTTAAGGTCGGATTGCAGGCGCTATTTTTAATGCTATAGCACCTGCAAAACGCCCTCAGGGTCTTAATGTCTTAATGTTGAGTTTGTTTTCACCTGTTCTGCCTTCTGAGCCTCCTTTCAAATAGTTCGGCTTAGGTGGCGGAAGTGGTGATTTTCATTAAAAAAAATAACCTTTGTGTATGTTTGTGTCTCTAAATTTGAAATTTCCAGTTATGAAACAGGTTTACTTGAAAAATACACTGTCACCAGTCAGAGCAAAGGAACAGTGTCTTTGCAAAGATCTGGCCCATTTATAGTCACCTCTCCCACTGATCTTTCCTCCATCGAAGCCAGCATTAATGCCTGATGCTTATGAGAACTGGGGAGCATGTGACCTTCCTCCATCTGACAGTACCGGTCTAGCAGCCAATCACTTAGTCTGAACACTGTCCATATGACCAAGGGAGTAATGTAACTCTCCTAGCATCTGATAACAACCCACTCCGGGGATTGTTGTGCTGGATGCAAAAGACAAAATAGTCAAACTGGCATAGCACAGGCCAGGCGAGTATAAGTGGGTTGAGGGCAAGGACAACGTGACAGTGTTGCTTTAATGGCCTTGGTCATGTAAATTAGGATAGAAGATTCTTAATTTACCAGTGATCATGATCAAGTAATTTTTTTCACTTATCCCGAAAAATTTGATCAGCATGTTAACATTTCTTTATGGAAGCAAATATTTTGCAGACAAACCTTGAAGTGTTTATAAACCTCTGACATGAAATATGTACAAAGCATGTTTCTCTAAAGTGCCTTGATGCGATTTAGTTCACGTTTGTAGTGCTATACAAGTCACTTATTCATTCATAGTGCATACGTGTCTCAATCCAAGCGTCAGTTCTGTCTGCTGCCTCGTTACGCTATCTGCATAAGTCCCTTCTGACAAGTTTTCCTGACACCAAGAGAACAAAGGTGGTGGGGAGAGAGCTCCAGCACACACGTGTAGAGGAAGGCCTCCCGTACTGCTGCAGCTCGGGGGCTGGAGCACGGCAGGGTAAGAGTGACTAGGATCAGTCCAGAAGTCTGTGCAGGTAGTAGCCAGGAACTCACAGGCAGGAAGCCAGACTTGGCTGGAAGCAGGCAGGTGAGGTGGCAGACTTGGCAGATGACAGGCTTGGATGCACAACAGGAAGCAGGGTCAGACGAACCGGGTAGACAACAGCAAGCAGGAGCGTAGTTGGATCACAGGCAGGTTTTGGCAACAGACAGTTCAGATCAGTTAGCCAGTGCTGAAGCCCCGTTTAAATAGGCCGTCTGGCACCAGTTCTGGTTACAGGTGCATGCACACGATCGCGTTTGCGCATGCGTGTTCATCGAAGTGCCCGTGGCTATTCCGTTTATGCCTTGTTGTCACTTGTGCACAGGGGTGCGCCTGACAGCGGCAGCTGTACCCCGCTGACAACTTCCCCGATGGCCCCCTGCCTTCTGAAAGATCAGACAAGCTGTAAATATTATGTACTTTGTTTGCCTGCAGCCCTCTCTCCTCCACAGCCATTTAGATACAACTTTTGAAGGATTATTTGTTTATCCATGTGCATCACCTGAGGGTAGTCACTTCACTGGCTATATGTAATGCCCCGTACACACGATCACTTTTCGGCATGAAAAAAATAGTGTAATTTTTTATCATGAAAAAAAAAAAACAATGTTTTTTCCAACTTCCACACACCATCGTTTTTGAAAAATTATGAACAAAGCGACGGCACTCTAAAGGGGAAGTTCTATTCGTCTTGAGGCTGCTTTTAGCTGGTACTTGTTAGTAAAAGACGATTCGGGCTTTTTTGTCTGTTACAGCGTGATGAATGTACTTACTCCATTATGAATGGTAGTTTTACCTCTCGTCTCATAACTTGCTTCTGGGCATGTGCGGGTTTAAAACTTAGTTTTTGCCCACACACGATCATTTTTTACAACACAAAAAACGACATTTTGAAAAACAACATAAAAAATTGAAGCATGTTCGAATTTTTTTTTTGTCGTTTTTCAGAAGACGGAAAACGATGTGAAGCCCACACACGATCGTTTTAAATGACGTTTTTAAAAATGTCATTTTATTTCATCACAAAAAACGACCCGTGTGTATGCGGCATAATAGCCAGATTCACGTAGATGGCCCCAACTTTAAGGCGGCGTAGCTTAAGGCATTTAGGCTACGCCGCCGTAAGTTAGCGAGGCAAGTACATGATTCACAATGTACTTGCCTGCTAAATTACGGCGGCGTAGCCTAAAGCGGGCGGGCGTAATGGCGCCTAATTCAAATATAGCTAAGGGGGCGTGTTTTATGTTAATGGAGCTTGACCTGACGTTTTTCTTTTTTTAACTGCGCATGCGCCGTGCGCCTACATTTCCCAGTGTGCATTGCTGCTACGTCTGCCGCACGGGCCTATTGATTTCGACGTGGACGTAAACGACCTAAATCCCTATTCACGGACGACTTACGCAAACGACGTAAAATTTTCAAATTTCGACGCGGGAAGGGCGGCCATACTTAACATTACTATTCCATCTATTTGATTGAATAACTTTAGGCTGCCTATCTCTTACGTAAATGTACTGCGGCGGCCGGGCGTACGTTCGTGAATAGGCGTATCTTACTGATTTGCATATTCTACGCCGACCGCAATGGAAGCGCCACCTAGCGTCCAGCAGAAATATTGCAACCTAAGATAGGACGGCGCAAGCCATCGTATCTTAGATATGTTTAAGCGTATCTCTGTTTGAGAATACACTTAAACATACAGTAGGTCGGCGCAGATTCTGAGCAGATCTACTGATACGCCGACCTAACTCTTACTGTAAGTGTTTAAAAGGAAATTAAGCTTGGAGTTAGGCTTTAAAGTGGTTGTAAATATTTTGTTATGGTCTAAGCTAGCCCAAACTACTTGTTTTCATTACAAATACATTGTACACTGTTTAAATCGTTTGTAGACATAAAAACTGTATGTAGCATTGGCTGCATATTGTACAGTATGCAGCACTGTGTTTCAGTCATGGCAAGAACATAATGTCCCATTCCCTGAATGAAATTGAGGCAAGTAGAGCGCTGCAATGATTTTATTGAATGGCTGAGAATGGAAAGTCCCTGTGCTTCTGCTGGAACACAGTACTATATCATGTATGTAGCTGATGCTACATACAGCACTGACAGCGGTCGCTTGGATTAGTGACCAGCTTGGCTAAACAAATTATTTAAAGTGAGATGAAACCTGGAATTAAATTTAAGTGCAGAATACATGCACAAATACATATAATCCATTGCATAAAACCACCCTATTTAAGATGTTTTACCTTATATATGTAGCGCCTATGTACTTTATAGTACTAGTGCTAGTTAAATTTAAGTATAGATCAGAGTATAGTTAGACTCTGATCCTGATTGTTAGGTGTGAGAATAGGGCCTCTGTCTCAGCTTGGCTGTGCTGTGGGACATTCTGCAGTATTCGGGTTGTTTTTCCAACCCCGGTACTGCAGGTGGCAGCAGTGGAGTCAAGGTTTGGGTGCTCTTGCCAGCAGCCAATAGCGAGGGTTTATCCTCGCTGTGCATGCTGAGGAGGGGTATTTATGGGACAGACGCCATTGTTTCTGAGTCTTCTTCGTCCAGTGTGGCACCCACCTTTATGGTGGCCACATCACGGCCTACCTGGCCAGGGCGTGTGTGCCACGCGGTGTTCCTTGTTTCCGGGACCACGTTGGCCCGTAGCATCTGAACCAGCGATGGGGATCCAGTGAGCGACTGGGTTCCCTCTTTTGAAGATCCCAAGCTGTATTTGCTGTTCGGTGGGGAGTCGGTCTGAGGAGCGCCATTGAGAAGCTGGCGGTCCAATAAGGCCTGGATGAGACCACCGGGGATCACAGGTAGCCGGACACTGCGGGACTGATCACCTGTCATTTGATACCTGGGCGACAAGCTGAAGGAGATCCAGACGTAACTAAACCAAGGAGGCATATCTCCAAGAATTCTACCCAGAGGGGACCTGTGGCAGAGGTATCTTCTGAGGCTCTTTGAGAGGGGTCTGTGGCAGAGACTTTCTCCCAAGTTCAAGTTCACCAAGGAGGGTCTGTGGCAGAGACTTATTCCTATAATTGTCCGAGTGATACTCCAGCTGCCAGGTCAGTGAGAGAGGCCTGTCTGGGTACGCTAAACCCACTCCGGCGGGAGTGGCGCAGAGAAGTGTTACGTTTGGGAGCAGGACTGTTTCCTATCATTACGCCTGAATCTTCTATCCTTCCTCATTTCAACTTTACTTTCCTCACCGCAAGTTTTATTGTTTTTACCCAGCTGGGTAATAAAGAGCACAGCAAAAAGAGCACCTGTCGTGGACATTTATTTACTTCTGTTTATGCATATACGCATCACTCGCCCCTAGAGAATTCGGAGGAGCCACGAGGTAACACGCCACCCAAAAATCCAGCAGCTCCAATGGGGGTAATGCTACATATACACCATATTTGCCTCTTGAGTAATACAATGTACACTGTATATAACTAAAGATTATTTGCTTGACACGTGCCAAGAAAAATTTAGATTTATGAGTCATAAGGAGAACCATAAATAAGGCACAGTTATAGCATTTACAAAAGCATGTATTTTCAATGTTTGATGCACATAAGTTAATGCACTCCTACCAGCATGATTCATATCAGTTACATAATGATTCACATTAATTACGTAGGAGTTACATTCAACATATAGACCAGCTTTAGAAAAAAATGACTGCAAAATAACCATAATAACATACTTACGTCTTGAACAAATGAAAATTAAATGTCTTCCATGAAATGCTGAATGAACTTCAGATGCAAATGTTTTTCTTTAAATAAAAAGGAACAAATTATACCATAATAAAGTCACACTTCTTTGAATTGTACTCATTGTATAACATTTAAATTGCTACTACCATCACAAACTACTATTACATGTATGTTTTATAATATCATCATTGATTAAAAAAAATGTATTGTCATTAGATTAACTAAGCTTAAAGTAAAGCCGTTCCTCGTGTGAGGGGGTTAGCTCGGCAGCGGGTGTGTATGACCCCCTGGATGGGTTCACTACACAAAAATTAGGCACAGCAAACAACAGTGAAGGTGAAAAAACAAAAGAAACATGAAAATAAATCCTTGACAACTTGGCCAGTTACTACGTACACAGGTTCCCTGGCTGTCAGCCAGGCGCAGCCTTGTGCTGTCCCCCAGCACCTATCTCCCTGTTAAAGAGGCTTGCCACACAGGCGTTGTCTCACCGCATGGACAGGTATCATGCTCTCCAGTCTAAACAGGCACAAAACTGGTTCCAGGAAGAGCAACTCCCTTTGCATGCTGGGAGTTTTTGTAGAGGCCTTAATGAGCCAACTTAAAGCGGATGTGCGGCCAAAAAAAATATTAAAAGCCAGCAGCTACAAATACTGCAGCTGCTGACTTTTAATATTAGGACACTTACCTGTCCTGGAGTCCAGCGCCGTCCGCAGCAGAGGACGAGCGATCGCTCGCCACTCTGCTGCCCCCCCCGCCATCCACTGTGAGGGAACCAGGTAGTGAAGCGCTCTGGCTTCACTGCCTGGTTCCCTACGGCGCATGCGCGAGTCGCGCTGCGCCCGCCGATTGGCTCCCGCTGTGTGCTGGGAGCTGAGTGTTCCTAGCACACAACGGGGGGTGACGGGATGTGATGCAATGCCTGTCTTTTGCCCGTGAATGCTGGGCCAGAAGTGGGTGCAAATACCTGTCTTTAGACAGGTATCTGCATCCCCCTCCCCCTGAAAGGTGTCAAATGTGACACCGGAGGGGGGAGGGTTCCAATCAGCGCGAGTTCCACTTTAGGGTGGAGCTCCGCTTTAATTTAGCTGGGCTCATTACCTCTACTCCTGCAGGACTCTCAGCACTTCCCCCTAGTGGTACAAATCGGCATAGAGCCTGAATCTAGGACACACATATTTGCCATCCTGGATGCAACCAGGCACAGGGCTGGTGCAAGGATTTTTGACACCCTAGGCAAAACCTCATTTTGCCGCCCCCCACTTTGGCTCTGCCCCTGAGGCCGCGTACACACGGTCGGACAAAACCTATGAGAATGGACCGAGGTTCAGTTTCATCGGTCCAAACCGACCGTGTGTATAGCCCATTGGTCTGTTGTCCTTCGGTCCAAAATTTTAAAACATGCTTTAAAATCGAACCGATGGACCACTGCCCGATCGGTCCAAACCGATGGTTAGTACACAAAAGCATTGGTTCAATAACCGACGCATCGGTTCAAAAACCGACGCATGCTCAGACTAAATGAGGGGACGGGAGCGCTCGTTCTTGTAAAACTTGCGTTTGTTTTTGACATGGCACATTCGACATTTTGAAATTTAGTGTCTCGTTTATTGCAGCGCATTTGTTTCCTTGTTCTATTGCTAGAATAAACACGTTGTTTTGCTGATGCTATTTAGACAGAGTTCTCCCATACGTTTTTTTTATCTTTTTTGCCTGTGATCTCATGTTTTTTTATGTTTATTTGGCAAGCCAGATCTCCAAATTTGTTTTTTGGACTCCACATATCTTTTCAAAAAAAATTTTTGGCAAGTTATCACACCAAAAAAAAAATTTTAATGTTTTTTTTGGTGGTCTTTTTTTTTTTTTTTAATGCAGATAGTTATCACACCAATGTTCTTTTTTTTTTGTTGGCAAGTTATCACACCAATGTCCCCCCCCCCCTCAAGAAGGTTGTGTCCTTTGAAAATTATACATTGTATTTCAGAAATGTTTGATGGCTATTCACCAGAAAAATACAATAGACAAGGTTTTAATGTAAATTAAATTTCCATTTATTCTGGCCAAAAAAATAACAAAAAAGAACGGCAACACTTGAGCAATTTCCAAAATGCATGCAGACTTTGTGGAAACCAAAGGCACATTTCACCATGATCAAGGACACAATTAACAACATCAGGAGTCACAATGTGCTACACAAATGACAGAAATTAAAAGCAGATGCTATAAATGACCCCAAGCTGTGGTACTACAACAACCTCAGTTTGTGGTCAAATCAGCTGGAAGGCAGGGATTCACTTTCTGGTCTTCCTTCCAGCCTTCCTTCCAGGCTGCCTTGCAGCGGAACTTCCACGGCCCCACGTCCACGGCCCCTTGCAGGTGGTGATGATGTGGCAGCAGGAGGGAGATGAGGAGCAGGCCGTTCCGGGTCACTCAGATCAGTGTCCCTTGTCAGCAGGTCCCTTCTCGCCCACCACATGACCTTTTTGAACATGTCTTTGGCGAGCTCTCCTTGTTCCTCAACCCAATGCCTGCAGGTCATTGGAGAGAGAAGCACTGTAGCTCTCCATTGGGTTCAGGGGGGCCCTCATGATCTCGGATGCCTCCCTGATGACCTGCAGGCTCTCCTCCTCCAGCTGCCTCCAGCGCCTCTTTTGGCTAGGTCGGCGCATCTGGAGGGGAGGCACCTGGGAGATGGTGCTGAGCCTGGGGACCTGCTGACATCCACTTGGCCCGGCCTCCTCCTGGCTGCCACTCACCCCTTCCGCCACTCACTCCTTCTGCCGGCTCCTGGCTGGTCTCTTCCTGTGTAGAAAAAAAGGAAATGTTGTAATCTTTGCACAATCACACACCTTTTCGTGCTCTTGACTGTTTTTTTGGTTTCTTATTTTAAATTTAACTGACTCTCATTCTGACCCCTGCAGTTGGCATCCCTGACCCAATTCTTTCTGCCCACAACTTTTGTTTGTGTTTCCAAGCTTTCCTTTTAGTTTTCAAATTCATCTCAATAAACCAACAATAATTTGCAGCCAAGAAATATTTTGTAAACTACTATACCTCACTGAAGCTCGGCAGAGCTGCCTCCTCAATGTCAGCCAGCTCCTGGTCGCACTCTGCAGGGGTGGGGGGAACCGTGGAAGTTCCAGTGGAAGGAAGCCTGGAAGGAAGGGTGGAAGGAAGACTGGAAATTGAATCACGGCCCTCCATTTGATCCTCCAAAAAGCTGAGATGCTTGTAGTACCACAGCTTGGGCTCCTTTACAGCACGTGCTGCTGCTCCTGACCTGTTTGTGTACTTTTTTGTAGGTCTTCCTGTATGTGTTCCTGATGTTGTTAATGTTATCCTTAATCATGGTGGCTGTGCAGTCCGGAATCCAAGTCTGCATGTATCTTGCAAATTGCTCAAGTGTTGCCGTCCTGATATTAGCCTTGTGGTATGCTGGGTTTCTTGAATCCCAAAGGCAGGCTAGTTCTCGATATTTCTCAATAAATGCATGCGATTTGATCCCGCATTAAATAGATCCATCGTTTACCAATATTTTTCTAGAATAACAATAATAAAAAGATTAACACTAGGCTCAGCTTTTACATTGTCAGAATATGCGCACAATCCTTTAAGCTTCAAACACACTGTCTCCTGCTGCTAAAAATGGTGCCCAGCTCTGCCCCATTGTTGTTGCAAATGAGGATTTTTCCTGCATACCCTGTGTTTACATTTCACTAAATAAGTGGCATCAAAACATGCAAAAGTAATGCTAGCATTCATCAAGGCACTATTCATGTGTAGATAGATATAATGTCCCTCAGCATTGATAAGATGATACACTGCCTAATTACCTTTGTCCGACAATCACAATTGTTGCCTGATCTGATACACCATAAAATAAAGAGGTATTGCATCACATATATATTTGGAGATGTCTCAGAGCAGATGGAGAGCAAAATTGCATGGGAGGCCCCAAGATTAATAATAGCGCAAGGGTCCAATCAACATATAAACCCCCCATCCCATGACTCAAGTCTATACGCCTCTGCTGGGCCCATTTTCAAATTTACCTTTGTTTCTGACGTTCCTCACTTCCGCTCGAGCATACTCTGCGTAACTAACGTCATCATGTCGTTCTCCTTATATACCCCGGGCATGCGTGAAACGCCGCCCTCTTCGCCCGCCCATGACGGACCCTTTCCTCTTTTCCACACCCCTAATCTTTGTGAAACGAGAATATGGCTGTGTCACAGGAGCGTGGTTTCCCCTGTCTCGACGATGAAAGGCCGGAGGCAGGAACGTCACGATCCAGGCCCAGGCACTACAAAGCGACAAACATGTCCCTAGAAGAGATGGTGAAGATGGGGGACATACTGCGGAGGAAAGATTATGATGGAGATTATGGCCCATACAACACCCCTAATCGGAGGAAAGCCCAAATAATGGATAAAGTGGCGAGGCGACTTTCTGCCATATTTGGGGTCACAAGGTCCAAGGAGCAGCTCCAAAAAGATGGTCGGACTTGAAATTGCATGAGCCAGAGCAGTATAGGAGGATCAAGAGAAGTATTGAGAAAAGTAGGTAATTTTAATGTGTTTGTTTACATTGGCTTTTTGATTTGTGGATATGTTTTTTTCCATCAGCCTCTTTGGCCTGGTTGTACTTTTGAACATGTCAATTTTAGTTGTAGAATTTGGCAAAGTGTAGTATTTTCCCGTTCGTAGTAAACATCGTTTAATCACATCGTTCCTCACAAACCGAATGTTTTTCGGTGTTCCAGGCAAACAACATCTGGACATGCCTATTTGGCATAAAGCAACGTTTATAAACATTGTTGACAAGAGGATGTGTTTGTTCTACCTTACTAGAATGTGAAATGCAAACATAATTCATTCACACAGTGATAATAAGCAGCTGTTTTCACATCTGGACTCCAGAGCACCTGTGTGTCCCCCATAACTAACATTTTTCGTAGGGTCTCCAACAAAGATTGTTTTTGGGGTGCATACATGTGTGTCACTTTGCCAAAAAGCGGCAGGATCCCAGCTTGTGAGAAGTCAGAAAAACAAAGGTGATGTTTTTAGGGTTGAGCCCCAACAGAGAATTATACCCCACTTCTAAGCAATGTTTTATATGTCTGCCCTCCAATATCTGTGTGCTGAGTATACCTTTTGTTTCCTGTTATTAGGGGAAAGAAGAGGACACCATTCGGAGGAGGCAAGGAGGCACAAACCCAAACAACCCAACCCACCTAAGCATGTGGAGGAGGAGGATGTGGAAGGAGTGGTGGAAGAAGGAGTGATGGAAGAAGGAGAGGTGGAAGAAGGAGTGGTGGAAGAAAGAGAGGTGGAAGAAAGAGAGGTGGAAGACGGGGAGGTGGAGATTATCAGCTCAACAGGTCAGTGTCACCCCAGCTTCACAGGGGGGAAAAAGAGACATAGGTAGGCCTGCACATTACTAAAAAACACTTTTTTTTTTTTTTAGGGGATGAACATGGTGTTATCACACCATCTGATAGGACATCTTTCTCAAGTGCTAGTGCTAGTGCCCAAATCGTCATCCAACAAATTATGGAATGCAGTACGGAAATGGACATCAAAGATTACCCCCCCCCCCCCCAAACCAGTTTCAATGTTATGTTTTGCACAACTATTTGCATGGGATAATCCACACGCCAAAATTTGAAGATGCACACAGTGTGTCAACATGTGCTATCTGCCATCACAGGATATTGATTGTCTGTGCTTTGTGGGTGCAACCCCTTCCTCGCTACTCAAGTAGGTGAGAGAAAGGGTTTGCACCCCCAAAACACATCCATTGATCACCCATGATGGCAGATAGCACATGTTGACATTTGGCATGGTATCAGGGGAGAAATCCCCATTTGGCCAGTCAAAATGTGTGCATCTTCAAATTTTGGCATGTTCCGGGGTGACAGCACCCCAGCACATGTGTTTTTAATACGGTTGAACTTTGTAAGTTCCATTGTTTGTAGATTCAAATTTTTGGGTAAAAACGCATGTTTTTTGTACTACATAAAAATATATATTTTCATTAGCAAAAATAAGAAAATAACGCACAAGTTGTGCCAAAAAAAATAAAATATTTTTTTTTTACCTGAAGAAGTTAAAAACCCAAAAGTTTTACACAGAATAAAAACCACACAAATTGACCAAAAAGGAGTGGCTTCTTTCTATGCTCCAAATCAGTTTGTAGATGAGTGACTACTGTGCATTTGTGGTTATTTACTAAAACTGAGAAATAATTTTGGCACTAGAAGTGCACTAGTGGGAGAACCAGGGAGACAGATATAAGAAACCAAAGCAATAATGACAAACAACTGTATAAATTCCAATGGTCAAATTATTTATTAATTAATATTTCTTTCTTTTGGGGGCCGAATTAGAAAGAAATATGTTCTGGCATAGCAATGGCCCCCCGACCCATGAAGTGCTCAACATATTTGTCGCATGCCTCACAAGCAGATTGGGGGGCCAAGCCAGCGTGACCAGTGTCCAGGCCAGGAAAGGTATCTGAGGGTAGTCCTGCCTCAGCACCAATTTTGGATAGATACGACTGGGAGTGCCTGCGTAAAAAATTGTGCAAAATGCAACAGGCAAAAACAACAGTGTTCAATTTATTTTATGCCAGATGTATCGCTGTCAGGAACAGGCGGAACCGGCTGGCGAGTATCCCAAAGGCATTCTCGACTACCCTCCGGGCTCTGGCCAGACGAAAATTGAACACCCTCCTCTCCGGGGTGAGGGTCCTCTGGGGAAAAGGCTGCATGAGGTGAGGTCCAAGCCCGAAAGCTTCATCCATGAGAAAAACAAATGGAAGTCCTCCAAATTGTCTTCATCCCGTGGCAGTTCCAGACCACCAGATTGGAGATGCTTGGCAAACTCCGTCCGCATGAACACTCCCCCATCAGACAGCTGTCCGTTCTTCCCCACAAAAATTCGTACTGTGCCGACACCACCGCCATCAACACGATACTATGAAAACCTTTGTAGTTATAATAGTACGACCCCGAACGGGGTGGCGGCACTATGCGGACATGTTTCCCGTCTATTGCCCCTCCGCAGTTACAAAAGTCACACAGTCTGCCATTCCTGTGGCGTGGATGTAAACTGTGGGGACAAACAAAAAAAATTTGTACTTTGCAAAATAAACATTGCAATCACAATACAACATACATCCTTGTGCAACATATGTAAAACATTTATTATTGGAGTGAGTATTTCAGGGACAAAAATATAGGCACACTTATCAGGATCCTCACCCCTCTGATGGGGCATTCCACATTTATAAGGGGGGGTCTAGCTAAGTGTAGGCCAAAACATATGAAACAGGTAGCACTCTGCCTAAAATGAAGGATAAAATTAAAAATTGTGACACATTTTAAGGGGGGGGGGGGGGGGCAGAACTACAATGGAGCAGACAAAAATCTGGTTGAAAAAGAAAAAGGCTAGGTGTGTTTGGCCCTAGGATAACATGCTGGACAGGTTAGTGAAGGGAAAAATTCATGTAGGCCAATAAAAGAGCATGGAAAGCTTACAACATGCATGGGGACAAAATGGGACATTCACACAGCATATTACAATCATGGTCATTAGGGAAACATTCAAGAAATAAAAAACATTAGCATACATTAAAAATACATAGATAGTGATGTTTAAAGGAGGAAACTTACCTTAATATACTCCGCCTGCATGACTTGAACGATAGCAGAACTCTGGTATGATGATCCCAAGCGCCTGGGGAGAGATGCCTGTCGAGAACTTGAGGTCCTGCAGGCTCCTCCCAGTCGCCAGGTACCGCAACGTAGCAATAAGCCTCTGCTCGGCCGTGATGGCTTGGCGCATCACAGTGTCCTGCCTTGTGATATAGGGGGACAGAAGATCCAATAGACGGTGGAAAACGGGGTCCATCATACGGAGAAAGTTCCTGAAGTCATCAGGATTATTCTCCTGTATTTCCCTAAGCATAGGCATATGAGAGAATTAGTCACGCTGGCGCAACCAATTCTTGGCCCAGGAACTCCTCCTCGCCCTGTTCCTGGCCAAAGTCCTTGAGCGAATATGAACTGCAGAAGACAGCCCTTACGCAGCATGAAGTCTAGCAAAATCACGCTGCTCCATCATGGCTTCAAACTGGTCGGCTGGTCAGAACGCACCCAAAACAGAAAGCACCCCCAAATCCAGCAATACCTGTAAAGAACGCACAGCAAACAGATACGAGCAGACAGGACGGCACTGCAAAACAGAAACGACCCGACAGCCAGCACTGAATGCCAAATACGAACCCACAAGCACACACTGAACCCGAGAATACGATCTGTAAAAGCACGGAGACTGAAAAGCGTGAATCGGCTCTAACCAAACTTTCACTAACACGCGGTTACACGGAATTGGCAAAAGCGGACTCAAGGGCGGCGACGAAGGCTTTGGCCTTCCCCTTTATAGTGATGTCGTACGTGGTTTACGTGTCCGCGTTCAGACCCATTCGGATTTTGAACTGATGGTGTGTACGCCCATCAGACCATCATCAGGCCACTTCAGCGGTGAACCGATGAAAACGGTCCGTTGGACCATTCTCATCGGATGGACCGGTCGTGTGTACAAGTCCTTACTCCACCCCCCTTTCCCTTGTAACACATGTGACTTGACACATACACTGACCTACCTGACAAGGGCTGGTGCTACCATATTTTGTGCCCTAGGCAAGACCCAGCTAATTGGGGAGGAGGGAAGAGAGGGGCTGAGAGAGAGGGAGGTTGTGAGAGAAGAGGGTTTGAGAGAGTGGGGGCTGAAAGAGGGAGGGCTGGCTAAGAATGGAGGGAAGGCTAAGAGAGGAGGTAGGGCTAAGAGGGGGCTGAGAGAGATGGGGGACTGAGAGGGGGGCTGGGAGAAGGAGGTAGGAGGGAGGGCTCAGAGAGAGAGGTGTAGGAGGGAGGGCTCAGAGAGAGAAAGAGGTAGGAGGGAGGGCTGAGAGAGAGAGGTAGGAGAGAGGGCTGAGAGAGAGAGGTAGGAGAGAGGGCTGAGAGAGAGAGGTAGGGAGGGAGGGCCAAGAGAGGGCTGAGAGAGAGGTAGGTAGGAGGGGGGGCTGAGAGAGAGAGAGGTAGGAGGGAGGGCTGAGAAAGAGAGGTAGGAGGGAGGGCTGAGAGAGAAAGGTTGGAGGAAGGGCTGCGAGAGAGAGGTAGGAGGGAGGGCTAAGAGAGTGAGGGGGCTAAGAGAGAGAGAGAGAGAGGGCTGAAAGAGAGAGGTAGGAGGGAGGGCTGAGAGAGAGAGAGAGAGAGAGAGAGAGAGAGAGGGCTGAGAGAAAGAGGTTGGAGGAAGGGCTGAGAGACAGAGGTAGGAGGGAGGGCTAAGAGAGCGAGGGGGCTGAGAGAGAAAGAGAGAGGGGGGCTGAAAGAGAGAGGTAGGAGGGAGGGATGAGAGAGAGAGAGAGGGCTGAGAGAGAGAGGTAGGACGGAGGGCTGAGAGAGAGGTAGGAGGGAGGGCTGAGAGAGAGAGAGAGAGAGAGGTAGGGGGAGGGCTGAGAGAGAGAGAGAGAGAGAGAGAGAGAGGGCTGAGAGAGAGAGGGGGCTGAGAGAGAGATAGGAGGGAGGGCTGAGAGAGAGAGGTAGGAAGGAGGGCTGAGAGAGAGGGAGAGAGGGCTGAGAGAGGTAGAAGGGAGGGCTGAGAGAGAGAGAGGGCTGAGAGAGAGAGGTAGGAGGGAGGGCTGAGAGAGAAAGAGGGGGCTAAGAGAGGGGGTGAGAGAGGGGGGCCGAGAGAGAGAGAGGGGCCGAGAGAGAGAGAGAGAGAGAGGGGCTTAGAGAGAGAGGGGGTGTTAGGTGAGTGGGGTCTGAGAGAGGGAGGGCTAAAAATTAAGGGAGGGCCAAGAGGGGGGGCTGAGAGAATAGGGAGGGCTGAGAGAGAGGGGAGGGGGCTTAGAGAGAGGGGGGCTGAGAATAGGGTGGGCTGAGAGAATAGGGTGGGCTGAGAGAGAGGGGAGGGGGCTTAGAGAGAGGGGGGCTGAGAATAGGGTGGGCTGAGAGAATAGGGAGGGCTGAGAGAGGGGGGATGGCTGAAAGATGGGGCGGCTGAGAGAGAAAGGAGAGGGGGGATGGCTGAGAGTATAGGGATGGCTGAGAGGAGGGGAGGACTTAGAGGCTGCCTAATTTGCCTAGTGGTAGCTCCAGCCCTGACCAGGCAATTTTACCTGCCTGCTGTCACACTCATTTTTAATGTCCTGCCTAAGAGAAGAAAAATTAAGAAGCCTGCTTTTACTATTCTTATTTAGAAAAGCCTCTTCTGTGGCTGCCTAATTGGTTTCACTTACCACATAGCTAAAGCCCTGTACACACGGGCCAAATGTCGGGAAGCATTGGTTGGTTCGATAGAAACCAGCTGACATTCGGCCCATGTATACGACAGCCGGCTTCTGTTAAAAGGGCATGACTGAAAAAGGTCTGCTGATCAGCCCCCGATCAGCACTCTCAACCAATGGCTGAAAGCACTGACAGGAGTATTCTGGAGGGGAGGATTTGGTTTGGTTCGTGCCAGAACTCTCGAACATCGAAAAAGTTCTGACCTGAACCACGAACCCTATTAAAGTCTATTGGAAGACTTGAACAAAAGGTAAAAAATAAAAAGTCCCCATTTTGAAGGTTTATATGCAAATTATTTGCCATTAAAAAAAAAAGGTATGGGGGCCAGGGTACTGCCCTGGGAGTGATTTTAATGATGCCTGAAGTGAACCAATAAAAATGTCCTTTAAATATAGTGCTTGAGGTCCACTTAGACTGGCTGTAACGTGGCACATCTGTACCGTGTATAGAACCTGCTGGAGCAAAACTGACATTTACAATATCTTACAAAAGTGAGTACACTCCTCACATTTTTGAAAATATTTTATTATATCTTTTCATGTGCTCTACATAAAGATGGCCTAGGCTATACGAAGATTGCCAAGACCCTGAAACTGGTTTAACAGGACAGGTTCCACTCAGAACAGGCCTTGCCATGGATGACCAAAGAATATTCATAGGTTGTCTTTGAGAAATAGATGTATGAGTGCTGCCAGAATATCTGCAGAGGTTGAAGGGGTGAGGGGTCAGCCTGTCAGTGCTCAGACCATACGCCGCACACTCCATCAAATTGGTCTGTATGGCTGTCATCCCAAAAGGAAGCCTCTTCTAAAGATGATGCACAAGAAAGCCCGCAAACAGTTTGCTGAAGACAAGCAGACGAAGGACATGGATTGCTGGAACCATGTCCTGTGGTCTGATGAGACCAATATAAACTTATTTGGTTCAGATGGTGTCAAGCATGTGTGGCGGCAGCCAGGTGAGGATTGGAAAAACGAGTGTGTCTTGCCTACTGTCAAGCATGGTGGTGGGAGTGTCATGGTGTGGGGCGGCATGCGTGCTGTTGGCACTGGGGAGCTACAATTCATTAAGGGAACCATGAATGCCAACATAAACTGTGACGTACTGAAACAGAGCATGATCCCCTCCTTTTGGACTGGGCCGCAAAGCAGCATTCCAACATGATAACGACCCCAAACCCACCTCCAAGAGGACCACTGACTTGCTAAAGAAGCTGAGGGTAAAGGTGATGGACTGGCCAAGCATGTCTCCAGACCTAAACCGTATTGAGCATCTGTGGGACATCCTCAAACGGAAGGTGGAGGAGCGCAAGGTCTTTACCAAGCACCAGGTCCATGATGTCATCATGGAGGAGTGAAAGAGGACTCCAGTGGCAACCTGTGAAGCTCTGGTGAATTCCATGCCCAAGAGGGTTAAGGCAGTGCTGGAAAATAATGGTGGCCACACAAAATTGACACTTTGGGCTCAATTTGGACATTTTCACCTAGGTGTGTACTCACATTATTAGACATTAATGGCTATGTTGATTTATTTTTAGGGGACATCAAATTTACACTGTTATACAAGCTGTACACTCATTGTAGCAAACTGTAATTTATTCAGTGTTGTCACATGAAAAGATATTAAATATTTACATAAATGTGATGGATGTACTCACTTTTGAGAGATACTTGTAGCGCACCCTTACTTTCAGTATGGGCGCTACACTAAAGTCAATGGGGAATGGGAGGATTAGTTTACTCCCATTCACAATTTATTTAAATTTGGGCTGTTGTCAATTCAGAACTGTCCTGTAGGTCAGTCTGCGCTCCAGGGGTGCGTTACCACCCCTGGGTGACAGTTGGTGCTAGAGGGGTTCTGACAGACCCACCTTCCCCAGCAGCCAATCAGAGGTGGTTTTCCCTCGTTTGGGTCTGCTGGGGGGTTATATCTGTGGCAACGGCCATTAGCTGGCTGTTCTGTGCGGGGCCTGAGTTCCAGGTGCGGCATCCACCTTCAGGGTGTGCGCATCCATGGGCCCCGCCACTGTGGCCTACTTCACCGAGGTTGCGCACCATGCAGAGCCTCAACCTAACATTGAGAGGGGCCCCAGCGGCTTGCTGGGTCCCAAAACCCTCTGCTGAGAGGATCCTAGGCTGGGAGCTGTGCGATGGGTATCGGCTCGGGGAGAACCTAGAACTAGAGGTTGTCCAGGAGGCCTAGACGGACCATCGGGGATCCCGTCACCACACTGCATGACAGGTATGCTTAAAGCTGTCAATTGGTGACACTATTTGAACTGACTGGGAGGATTCATTAAATGTAATCTCTTATATCTGAAGTTGCTAAGCCTGTGGCAGAGGCCTGTTTCCTCCCAGTGATTTGCAGGTGGCGCTCCGACTGCCAGGCCTATGACAATCGCCTGTCCGAGGGCACTTTACCCACTCTGGCTGGAGTGGCGACGAGTTGAGCTTAATTATTGCTGAGAGTGGGCTTGCTCTCAGCAATAAAGCATTGAAAACTCATTTGATGTCTGGACACTCACTCTTTATCCACACTCACAAACGTCACCCTAAACGTCACCCTAGACCTGTAGGGCATGTGGGTGTCAGAGAGTGTATTTTTTATTTATTTTTTGATGCAGCAGCTGGGGCAGAGAAATTTCTAGCAGTCAGGTGCAAGGCTTCATTCAATTAGGGCCCTAGAATGCACTGTGCAGCACAATGTGGGGTGCTCAGGGGGATGTTCGCAAATTCGAGTGCTTGCCGAACAAAAAAAATGGGCGATGTTCTGAACCGTTCATCGATCTCTACTAAACATCAGTAAAATAAGACACTTACCATTGAACACTAACAAAAGGGGATTACTGACTACTGAACACTGATGAAAGAGGAACTCTGACCTCTGGACAAAAATGAAAAGAAGACACTGATCGCTGAACAGTACTCCAAAGAAAGGGGGACAATAACCACTGAACATCAGTGACAGGAGAACACTGACTAATGAACAACAGTGTTAGGCCCCGTACACACGACCGGATCTGTCTGCTGGGATTTATCCGTGGATCAGTTCCAGCAGGCAGATCCGGTCGTGTGTAGGCCCGAGCGGACATTTTCCAGCAGATAAAAATCCAGCCGACGGATTTCCAGCGGATAAAAATTTCTTAGCATGCTAAGAAATCTGTATAATAATAAAAATTGCGCTTATCCAGCTAAATAATTAATGCACATAAATTAATATATCACAAAAAATATATATCAAAGGAAATATATATATGAAAAAATAGGGAAGGCAGCAGTTCTGGTGCCGAAGCACAAATACAAGAACAAGGAAAACAGGGGGGTTAGAACTGCGCCATGGCACCCAGACTTCGTGTGTTATAAAGTCAATTGGATAAAGTAAACCTCAGGGGTTAAAAAGGAGAAAAGTCAATAAAATTCTCCAAGGGTTCCACGATCCTAATATACGGAATGATGAATTCCACCCTGATGGTCCACACTTTAATACATATGCAACTCAACTGCCAGAGTCATGAGCAGCTTACCAGATCATTGACTTAAAACGACAGTCGACTGTGACCCAGCCGCGGCCTTTAAAGCGGGGGTTCACCCTGTTAAAAAAAAAAAAAAAGTTTTTTTTTTATTAGACCATTACTTTCGGCATCGTAGCGCGAGCTACGGTATGCCGGTCTTAAATTTTTAATCCCCGTACTCACTGTGCTATCGATGATTGAAGAATCCGGGGAATGGGCGTTCCTATGGTGAGAGAAGGTGATTGACGGCCGGCCCTGGCACGTCACGCTTCTCCGGAAATAGCCGAAATAGGCTTGGCTATTCACGGCGCCTGCGCATAGCCTGTGCGCAGGCGCTGTGAATAGCCGAGACCTACTCCGGCTGTCTTCGGGGAGCGTGACGTGCCAGAGCCGGCCGTCAATCATCCTCCCTCTCCATAGGCACGCCCATTCCCCGCGGGAGTCGGATTCTTCAATCATCGATAGCACAGTGAGTACGGGGATTAAAAATTTAAGACCGGCATACCGTAGCTCGCGCTACGATGCCGAAAGTAATGGTCTAATGATGTGAAGGAGGGTGAACCACCGCTTTAAGGAGAGGAGGGGGGAGGGGAAACCCTCTTCCTAGATGTAACACTCGCTCCCCAGAGATTAACAGAGACACAGAGTATGTGAGAGAGGGTCCACCGTGATTCACAGCACACTATGTGTGAAATCCCACCACCGGTATTAGAAGCAGCTTACCAGAACTCCAATCACAAACAACAGTCGGCTGTGACCCAGCCGCGGCCTTTGGGGAGATTCCACTCCCTGGTTGAAATCGCCACTTTATCCAATTGACTTTATAACACACGAAGTCTGGGTGCCATGGCGCAGTTCTAACCCCCCTGTTTTCCTTATGCTAAGAAATCTATCCGCTGGAATCCTGTCTTTCGGACTTATCCGGTCATCTGTACAGACTCACCGGATAAGTCCGCCCGATCCTCATCCCTCGCATGCGTCGAAGTGATTTGACGCATGCGTGGAAGTATTTACCTTCCAGGGTCGCGCACGTCATCGTCGCGGCGACGGCGCGGCCACATCACCGCGGATGTTTTCCGCGGGGATTTTGATCTGATGGTGTGTACAGCCATCAGATCAAAATCCGCCAGCGGACATATCTGATGGAAACGGTCCATCGGACCGTTTTCATCGGATATCCGCTCATCTGTACGAGGCCTTAAAGGGCATAGAAACCAATGAAAATAAACTTTTAAGGGGCCTATAACTAGGGTTGGGCTGAACGACACCCTGTTTTCAGAAGGTTCGCAACTGTTTTCAAGAGCTTTCAGAAGGTTCGCAACCGAATAACGAACCCCATTCAAGTCTATGGGACCCGAATGCGAAAAATCTAAAGTGCCCATTTTGAAGGCTTATATGCAAGTAATTGGGCATACAATGGTTATGGGGGTCTGGTTACTGCCCTGGGGGACATGTATCAATGAAAAAAAAATGGAAATACTTCATTTTTAAAAGAGCAGTGATTTATTGATGCTAAAAGTGAAAGCATAAAAATGAAAAATTCCTTTCAATATAAAAGTATAAAATGTTTTTAAAGAAATGATTTTAATGATGCCTGAAGTGAAACAATACAAATTTCCTTTAAATATAGTGCCTGGGGGTCCCCTTAATCTACCTGTAAAGTGGCACATCTGTGCTGTGTAAAGAAGCTGCTGCAGGAATAATTGCATTTACAAAGCCCAAAAAATGTAATTTTCCCTGCAAACTTTCTTTATTTTGTAAGCAAAGGCTTGGAGAGCAAGTCTGTATGACAAGGCCACAATGTAGTGCACTGAGAACAAGATTAGAGATCTTTTGGATAAATTCTGGTGTCTCCACCACAGACTTTGGATAGAAGTAGCGGGTGTGGAAAAATTGTTCTTTGGGTGTCGGTGGCGCCTTCACACCGTAACCCTATAGAGGTACTCTTGATGAAAGCAAGAATTGGCCTTGCTGTCAAAAATTGCAATGATATGCATCTGTCAAACAGGATCCGAAAAAAAAATGTGGGTGTTAATTGTGCCCATGAAACCTACACCAAAAACAATCTTCCAGATTAAATCAACACCCACAACACTAGGCAGCCTAGAAGTCCTGCAGAGATTTCACATCCCTAAAACACTTAATCTGCGACATCGGCATCAGGGACTTCATAGCTACTGGTAATCCAGGCCTGATTAATTTTGATAAAAGTCAGACGGTCCACGGAGTCTGTGGACAGATGCATTCTATGATCAGTAACAAAACATCCAGCAGCACTGAATGCCTATTCGGAAAGCATGCTGGATGCAGGGCAGCCCAGCAGCACAATAGCATACTGGACAAGTTCTGGCCAGTGGTCTATTCTCATGACCCAGTAAACCAGTGGATCATTGACTGGAAAGCTCAGGCCTTATGCTTTAGGGCCTTGGTCTGTCTCCCACAGACCGGAACGCTCTGTCCCTCAGTACATACAGCAAGTAGCCTCATGCTACGCTTGCTCTCACCTCTCTCTCAGGTGAAGCCCTACTGACTCCCATACCCAGACCTCCTGTCTGCAGGGTGGAGTCGTCTCCAACTGGGAGCCTAGAGTCTTGGTCTGTTGATTACTTAAAGCCCAGAACACAGCATATTCATTAGAGAACTGGCTGTTTATTAGACCTGGACCCTGGCAGGGTACCACCCTGCTACAGTGCACATTAAGGCATTAATTTCAGATGGAATGACAGTGCACCCTAATTCACAAAAAAGCACCTTCCCCTTTTTTTCCCCTTAAAGTGGTAGTAAACTTTGTTTTTTGACTTGTAACCACAGGAAAGCCTATAATAAGGTGTAATGAAAGCGAGCTACGCATTTTTGAAACGCTCACCAAAGTGTGTATTTTCTTACGAGTTGCTGTGCATTCGGAAATGCCTAGATGAGAACACAGTCTGAATGGTAATGAAAGTGTGATGTGCATTTACACGCATTTTAGAAATGCACAGCAAAGCTGTATTTCCTGTGCTGGTTGCCGCGCATTATCAGATGCGCTCCCTAAATGGCACTGTGAGAGCGATACAGGTTGCCTGAGAAAGCATGCATGAGTGCCCTCTTAGCAAGTGGCTGTGGGGGAAGCAAAGGATCGGGGATGCTCTATGCAAAACCATTACACAGAATAGGGAAGTATAACATTTGTATAACATTTGTTATTTTTAATAAAATAAAAAACTGTATTGTGGGAGCGATTAACACAATTCCATCCCTCTCCTTTGACCACCCACATGAAGGCCCAGAAACACCCACAGTAACCCTTAGACCCACCACCCACACCAACTCCCAAAGCTGGTACAAGTGACTCCTATAGCCTGCCCTGAAACTACAGAGGCTCAAAGGATCACAGGAGATGCAGTATTACGACTGGCAAAGGAAGGAAACAGAAAGTCACAGAACTTTGAAATTCAGCCAGGAGGAGTGACATCACAGACATAGAAACCTGCTGTATACTGCTAAAGGAGGTAAGTTACACATAAACTGACAGTGGGGTTGTGATTTATTTACATGCACAATGCATCTGTTTTGGGGAGGAAAAGTTGGAGTACTTCTTCAATTATGGATAGATAGCATTATCAAAAAAATGAACATGAAGTTAAACAAGCTCCAGAAGGCAATGGAGAACAGAAAAGCCTGGCGCACTATGGTCCATGAGGTTACGAAGAGTCGGACATGACTAAACGACATGTAGCGGGGTCATCCTGTCAGAGACTGTTGATAGGCCTGAATCCCCACCGGAGCTCTAGCCACAGTTATGCATTGTGGGACCAGAAGTACCGAGATATATGGACTCCACTGACTTTTAGTAGAAACAGACAACACTTCCCACAATGCCCTGCCTTATTGGAACATGTGATACCTCCGCACAGACTTATGGGGGAGGTTACTTAAGGACAGGGAGGAGCTGATCTCGCTCTCTCTGGACCTTCATCTTCTCCTCTGCGGAGCTGTGTAGAGTTACACAGCCAAGCTGCTAGGCCTGAAGCCTAGGCCTGAACCCACCGGGAGACCAACCATCCGGAGGGAAGCAAGACAAAGAGTGCTTGGCCTGTGTTCCAAGGGATCGGAGAAGATTGCCAGTTGACGATTGGAGAACCGAGTGCTATAGAATATTGACTGAACGACGTGCCCTTTTTAATTTCCGTTGGAGAAGGAATCAGGGTCTGTTCGGGTGAGAGAGCACATGCTCAACTTTAAATCCTCCCTTAGATATATATCTTAGTGTTACCCCGCAAGCCGGAGACACGTGTTTGATCTCTGACTGAACTATAGAGGCCTTTTAAGTTGAGAGCTGTTCCGTAGGATTTGACTGACGCTGACGAGCGATCAGTCCATCAACGTTGTTATTCATCGTACCCTGTTGACTGAGTTTATCCCATCTTTTACCCCTTTTGAATTACAATCTAAAAGTGCACCAACGGCCGCAAAGTAGACTTTGTTTCAAAGATTCTTGATAAATGTTTAACATAGGCCTGGCAAGAAGTTCCTTGCATTAAGCTGTTTTGCAGGATTGCCCGTTAGAGGGAGCTCGCAAGCATAGACTGACTTATTAACTTAAGTTGGATAGCACTACCCCTTCAGTTTTAAATTCCTTTCTTTACTTGCTGACTCTCGTAAGGGCCCTTGCAGAGTCATTGTGTGGTAATGCATATTTGTCATTAATCTGTTATTCAAACCCATTTTCTTTTCTTAACATAAACAAAGTAAAGTCATTCGTTGGTTTGAATATATTAATGATGATATAAAGATGCGGCTTGCAGGACTTTTTTTACTGTCCTGCCAGCGCACCGCTCCAGTGTGAAGGCGCTATTTTTAGAGTTATAGCTGCAAAGCACCCCAGTGTGAAAGTAACCTTAAGCTGCACTGATAAGGTAACACTGATATGCTACACTGATGGCCACTGTTGAGGCCGCACTGATGGCCACTGATAAGCTGCACTGGTAAGCTGCACTGGTGAGGCTGCATTGATAGGCAATGGTGAGGCTGCATTCTCAGGCACTGGTAAAGGCTGTGCTGATGGGCACCGGTGAGGCTGCATTGATGAGCACTGGCGAGGTTGCATTGATGGGTACCAATGAGGCTGCATTGATGGACACCAGTGAGGCTGCTATGATGGGCATTGGTGAGGCTGTTATGATGGGCACCAGTGAGGCTGCGTTGATGGACACTGATTAGTCCACACTGATGTCCACCGATAAGCTGCACTGGTGAGGCTGCATTGATAGGCAATGGTAAGGCTGCATTGTCGAGCACTGGTGAGGCTGCATTGATGAGCACTGGTGAGGTTGCATTGATGGGTACCAATGAGGCTGCATTGATGTGCACCAGTGAGGCTGCTATGATGGGCATTGGTGAGGCTGCACTGATGGGCAATGGTAAGGCTGCATTGTCGGGCACTGGTGAGGCTGCAGTGATGAGCACTGGTGAGGCTGCATTGATGGGTACCAATGAGGCTGCATTGATGTGCACCAGTGAGGCTGCGTTGATGGGCACTGATCAGTCCGCACTGATGGGCACTGTCTGCAATGGTGAGGCTGCATTAATGGGCTCTGATAAGCCCCCTAGGTTATTTTAGCCCCCTAGTTTCACCTTTCCATGTCACTGGATGAGGCAGCTGAATGTCAACACATCTGGCAGTGGCTTGGAGCAATCAAGGGATTGATAGAACATAGGCAAAAGAGGGGCAAAGATGAGCAGAGAACAGAGTGGGGCAGGTGTTCTATTCACATGGTGATACATTTTTACATAATCACACCCACTTTTTTTTTGGAATATGTGACTGACAAAAGGAGAGTTGCAACACTTTCTCAGCTGTTCAAGGGCAGATTGAGCTATTGAGTCAGAACTTTTAAATAATGTCCTACGAAGATATTATCGATGAGTTTGCCAAAAGAAAAAAGTTAGAACTAAAAATGTTTAGGGAGTTTCTTACTGCTGTAATCTTTAAAAGGCATTTTCTGTATTACAGAGTATTTTCAGTCTGTACAGTTATTTTCAGTGTTTTCGTGTGTGGAAATATGTTTTTAACTGATCTATTGTAGCAGTCATCGATAAAGGATGAGAATGGTGGTGTGTGTGTGTTTGGGCGGGGGGGGGGGGGGGGGGGGGGCGGCATTGAAGGACCCGACCTTGGGGCAGCAAAGGGAGTAAATCTGGGCCTGAGTAAGCCCCCCATCATGTCTGCCAACAAGGCGAGGCAGATGTTCCCATGCCACTGTGAGGAGGCCAGCAGCGTATGTGTCCAGAGGCAAAGGTGGACGTGCTCCATCCTTAGAAAGGGTACCATGTTCTCTGATTAGTGATGTTGCCAGTGCTATCCAGCCACAGCATGCAGAGGAAGTGGAGGACTCACTTACTAAACCATACTCATCCTCTATCAGCCAAGTAGAGACTAGTGCACAGTCAATCGCAGCTGCCAGAGTTGTTTATTCTGCCTCCTTGTCTCATGCCATAGCCCCGGCATCATGCATGGAGGAGTCAGCTGAGTTATTTGAACACAGCGTCAGCCACTTGCTCCATGACGATGCACAGAAATTACTTGATTCTGATGTTGGTTCTGAGGTTGAGGAAGGTAGGAACATGAGCCTACAGAGAGGGAAGAACACTGATAAACAAAAAATTGTCAGTCATGTTCCCCCAGCCGCGGCATTTTGCCAAGTTGTCTCCAGTGATGATGAGTATGGAGGGGATGATGATGAGGTCACTGATGCGACTTGAGTGCTGAATAGAGCAGGGGAGGAAAGTGAGGCACAACCCCAACAGGGGGAGGATGTCCTCCAGACGCAGACATCTTGGAAGAGTAGAGCATCCCCTCTATTCCATCAGCGCTGTTATCTCCAGGCCCACTTCCCACAGCTCAGTTGTCTGGGTCTTTTTAGTACATGTGCAGCCAATGGATGAATATTTTGGGGATTCAGATTACATTTTTTTTTTAAAGCATTAAATTAGTGGGCAAGACTTTGCCCTAGCTTCAGCTTTAAAATAGTTAACTGGAAGATTGTAACTGTTGCATCAGAAAAAAATACAAAACAGAAAATGATTCTAGAGAATTTGTATATCAGATTCACCTTGTCCCTGGGGTGCAGCTCTAACATAACAGTTTGTATGTACTACACTCAAGCATAACTAGTTGCCTGAATGCCTGGAACATTGTTTTGATTCATAAATTAGCAGATTGTTATTGCACACGACCAGTCGTTTGAATGCACTCTTCTCCTGATAGATATTTAATATGATGACAGTGGCCTGCTTTTAGCTTACTCTGCTATTCTTATATCTTTGGTAATCTCAGGGAATGACATGAAAAAGCAGAATTCCACAATAAACAGATGTTAAGCTAATGTTCACAGCAATCTCAAGAAGTAGAACAAACTCTTCACTTCTATCAATGATAAGTGCAGTTTGCTTTTAGCCAAAATAAACCTGAACTAACATAGAAAGCCACAATCTTCTGGAAATCCGCACATATACAGGTATTGATGGATTTAATATAGGTATAAACCCTAAGTGAATGACAAAACAAATTCCACAATTATGAAGCATATCAGTGTTCTTTTACAAATGTGCTTAGTACTCAGTTGGCTTTGGGACTCCCTGATTTTACTCTTTCCACAATAAATCAGAAATTCCGTCAAGAAAACCATGGATTTTTTTCCCGACGGAATGTTGGCTCAAACTTGTGTTGCATACACACGGTCACACAAAATTCCGACCATCAAAAATTCGTTGACGTACAACACCACGACAAACCGAGAAAAATGAAGCTCAATGCTTCCGAGCATGCGTCGACTTGATTCCGAGCATGCGTGTTTTTTGCACATCGGAATTGCGTACAGACGATTGGAATTTCCGACAAGAACTTTTCTTGTCAGCAAAAATTTGAGAGCTGGTTCTCAATTTTTACGTTTTATATTCCAACAGAAAAAGTTCGATGGAACCCACACACGGTCGGAATTTCCGACCAAAAGCTTGCATCGAACTTTTCTTGTCGGAAATTCAGACCGTGTGCATTAGATTGCTAAAGCACTGTTAACCATGAATTTTCTAAATTTTTATAGGCTTTTGCCTTTTTTTAACCTTTTTTTGTATCTCTGTGCTGCTGATTTTCTGCAGCCTCTTTGTAGGCTCTTCCTATTTATATACATGTACCATCTAGCAATGGTTGCATGGCATTTTTCAATGTTGTCACCACCAGGCTTCCCTGGTGGTGGCAACAGTAAACCATTCCTACAACAGTTTGCAGCCTCTATCCCATGTGGCAGGTTGACAGTGCAGAAGCACATTTGTGAGGCTATACCCAATCAAAAAAAAAATAACTGAACAAGGACCTTTATTGCAAGATCACCAGTCCAGTCCAGGTATAATTTAGTAAATGAGCAGATTTAAAAAGATTGAAGATGACTTTTGAATTTACATTCATGTTAAAGACTTTAATATTTTGAGTAATTGGGTTTACATATACTTTATAATGTTGTTAAATGAATTATCAAAAAATCCTAAAAAAAAGGGCTCAATATTTTTTATGCATGTATATTATATTGCAGAAGTGCAGCAGATATATTTGCATTTGTAGTCAGAGCCTGGATACAGGATAGAAACGTGACCCCCCCCCCCCCCCCAACCTTGGCGACCTGAGGTGTGCCATGGTCACCCGTGAGAGTACGCTTAAAAGAGGGCATACCCTAAGAGTAAATAAGTAAAAAAATGGGAAATGGGTGGGAGGGAACCCGGAAATGCAAGCCGACAAGAGTCCAGGGGGAGAGGGGGAGATTAAGAAGCCCCACACTCCTCCTACAAATACAGGCTAGCCAATGGCCAGCTTTCTAACTTGTAGTCAGAGCCTGGATACAGGATAGAAACGTGACCCCCCCCCCCCAACCCTGGCGACTTGAGGTGTGCCATGGTCGCCGGTGAGCGTACGCTCAAATGAGGACAAAAGAGACATCAACTAAGTATAGTAAGAGAATTTAATGAAAACAACATAATAACAATTAATCCAACAACATGGCAAAAGCATGTTTGTATATTCCAGATCCCCATGTGGAGGTCAGTTTGTAGCATGATGATTGCCAGCAACCCATGTACTTGATGATGCGTGAAGGGAGCCCCTGCTTGGAAGCTGCGGACGCTGCCCCAATCCTAAAAGAGTGCTCTGAGAAACGACGAAACCCCAACCTACCAATCAAAATCCTGAAATCCATGGGAAATGAACTGACTGGAGGAGAGGCCCTGCGTAGGAACGGAAAGCAATGGGCGGCAGAGAATAAGCACGTGAGCTGATCCAACACCTCCACCGGACACCAGGCAGTGTTGGTTCTGTAGTAATTGATGATGAAACCTTGCCCCACCTGACAGTTCTTGTTGTTAGGGAGCTGTAATGAGAAATGATCCGGCAACCTGGTGACACTACCCCTGCAGAGAACTGGAGAGCGGAGCCCAGCCCTGGACACCTCCCCAGATCTGAGGAACCCAAAGAAACAGATACACTGCTGTCTTTAGGACCAAGCTGGGACCCAACCCAAAGGGTGAGAGGGATAGTAAATCAGCTAGCCCCTGGAACATCTGCCCGGAAATTGGCAAGCGTGTGACTGCTGGTTTTCTGAATACCCTTAAGCATGGCTCTGATGGGGTGAGCCAGGATGGAACAGGGAAAATAAATGTTGAATGCCAGAAAGGTAAAACTTGATGGTACTGTAGGATAATGACAATCTGTCATGACAATACGCTATGAATGCCAACATGAACATTAACATGAAACTACAGAAACACCTTCACGCCGTCCTGTATGCCCTGAGCGTGTTCTTGGACAAAGAAGCATTGATTAGGCAGGCCACTTGTGCCCTGAGAGCGTTAAATCCAACCTCAGCTGGGCAAATGGCGGAACAGGCAATCCCCTCTGATTTGCCTCTGGATGCTGCAGAAAGAAACACGGAAAATCAGCTCTGGACAAAGCATCAGTAGCCCCGTTATCAACCCCACTAATAAACTCCCCCTGGAAATGGAAATTTTACTTCAGGCCCAACCATGTTAATCTGCGCATGAACGACATGATCAAAAGAGACCTTGACCTCCCCTTGGTAACAATCTCAGCGGTGGCGATGTTGTCTGTAAAAAAGATGACAGTCTGCCCATACCACAAGGGTTCCCAGGTGCAAGCTGCGGCCACAATGGGGAAAATCTCAAACAGTGCGGACGTCCGGCAAAATCCCGTTGTATCTGACACTTCCGAAGGCCAGTGGCCCGCGAGCCACTGACCCCCGAAAAATGGCTGAAAAATCCACCGAAGCAGCGGCATCTGAAAAAACCCTGGGGGAGGCTGCCATGGGTGAATGAATCCCATTCCATTTACACAAGAACTGATCCCACATTAGAAGATCAGCCCTAGTGCCGGCCTCCAACCATACCACTGAGTCAGAGTCTTGGAAGAGCGGAAGGAGGGCCAGAAGTTGGGACACAAATGACCTGCCCTGAGGAATGCCTTAGGCCCCGTACACACGAGAGGATCTATCCGCTGGAATTGATCTGCGGATCAGTTCCAGCGGATAGATCCGCTGGTGTGTACAACCCAGCGGATATTTTTCCGTGGATTTTTTTCGGGCCGACCGATTTCCAGCGGATAAAAATTTCTTAGCATGCTAAGAAATCTATCCGCTGGAATCGGCTCCAGCGGATCGATCCACTGGTCTGTACAGACTCACCGGATCGATCCGTCCGAACCCATCCCTCGCATGCGTCGTAATGTTGGGACACCAGTTGGCGGTGTGGGCAGCAGATTGACAGGTGGCACATGTAGGAGATTTTTGACTAGCAAAATGCCTGCAGAATAACTCTGTATCAATGTTTCTCCAGCATGTGACCACCTGGAACTGAGCCCACATGGCAGCTACTTTGGATGAGAATGACCTGTGGGCTAAATCTACCACTTTGTGAAGATTGAGGTCTAACTCCTCCCTCCTGCCAGGACTAACCCCACAAATGACATCCCTGAAAATACCGAAGGCAAGGAAAAATTCGGCAATGCTTAGCTTGCGGTTCAGCCTGGGATCACGGGTTCTGAAGACCACCGAGACTTCCCCGCAAGCATAAGCCTTTTTCTCCACTACGTCCTACGACGCAATGAGCAGGGACGCCAGAGTAATGTCCTTCCCCTCCAAGATGTCTTTTTTGAGATTGGCCAGAATAAAATGGGCAGGAGAAACAGATGGAGCCATGGCAGAAGCAGAAGGCACTGCCAGAGGTAACGGCCCACTGGTGTTACCTGCAGGGATTCCGGATGGCCCAGGACCTGAGGAAGCTGCCAGAACCACCACACTGGCTGGATGGGCATCCAGCACATTCATTCTGTTCTGCAACAGCTGGACAGAAGTCGTGAGGGTATTCAACACCATGTGGATCTGAGTCCACAGAGGTGAGTAGGGATGCATGCTCCGCACTGGTGGAAGGCTGAGACTGGGATGGGACCGGAAAGAGGAGTCTAAATAACTCTGCTTTCCTGGCCGTGGCCAGGAAAGGAATGCCCCTGGAACGGAGCTCGGCAATGAGCTTAGGGTATGGTCCAGCTCCTCAAGGATGGTGTGCTGCCATGCTCCGAGCCCTTAGCTGGTGTGGAAAGGATAAAAAAGCAAACTCGTCACTTTCCGAGACATGAGACATGTTCCAATCTGTGGAAAGAAACAAACAACAAAACAACTCCACCGCCCGACCCGACAATCCCTATCCTCACTACTAAACTGGTGCGTGGTGCTGCTAACAAATGAACATAGCGCATGAGAGATGCTAATGACCGTGACCCCCTGCGTGAGTGTAGCGCAAGCCTGAGCAACCTGTGGTGCTAAACAGGTAATTAAAAAACGAACACTCATTGCTTAGTACCTACAGACTGTAGTAGGCAGAATATAGGCATGTACGTGATGTGCAACGTATGACATAAGAATGTACAGGCAAGAAGATTGCAAATACAATAAATTAAAAATGAAACCTCAGCCCGTACGGATCTGAAGACGCGACAGATCCTGGAATGTAAGCCCCTAACTATGACCCCTGAAATAAAAAGAAAACAGAACACACCTTGCCGTTCCTGAAAAAAGTGGAATCCACCTGTAAACCTACCATGACAAATGCACTGAATAATGATAACTACTGCAAGCCGCAAACCCCGTAACCATGATGTACCAACCCAGTGCCAACCACCCGACCAGAGTGCAACGTGCTCTGTGGTGGGAGAACAAAGTGTGAACCTGCGATGGGAAGCAGCCCTGAGTCCCTGCAAATGTGGTAAGGAATAATCGCGGCCAAGTGCTGACCCGTGGCCACCCTGCCAGGCCTAGAACAACTGCCACTGCATCCCCCAAGAAGGGCGTGACCCAGGACCTGGCCAACTGAGCCCAGCCTATCCCGTGCCTGGTGACCATGACTTGCGATGATGCACTGTAGACCCAGAAAGGGAAAACACAAACCCTAGACCGCCTGACCCAGAGCTCATGCCCCCCTGAAACAAGGTCCTCCAGAGAGATGAGGGGCAGCCTGAGTGCGGGGCTAGACGTGGCCACTCAGCTGAGGAACTGTCAGACCAAGAGACATGTGAAGACACTAGTGACAAGGGGACTACAAAGCTTAGCAAGACTTGTCATACTGCTCGTGAGGATCCTAGTGCATGAGACCTGTGACCCCACAAGCAGAACAACCTAGCACAGTGATGCATTGACATGACCATGGGTGTAGTGCCACCCCTCTTCTAAGCACAGAAACAGTACCTACCTGAGCGAATATTCAGAAACCCTGACAACCTGCAGAGAGGACACCCTGTGCGAGGGGTGGTGGAGGCAATGAATTATACAGCAGCTAAAGAAATTTGTCACAGACAACCCCCCCCCCCAATCTTACCATCCAGCAACTACTGCCCCCCTGCTGAGCACATCAGCCACCCCCCCAGCCTCCGACATCAGACCTACCTGCCACCCAACTGACAAGATTCTGGTGAAACCCGCGGATGATCCCTGTCCAGAGCACCGCCAAGCTACAGAGTCACGTGTTGCCACCACGTGAGAGAGGAGAGCTGGGGATGCTGAAAGACCACACTGCATCCCCTGCGATACCCAGAAGTGCTGCTGTACCAGCGTTGTGCCCTGCATGAACCGGACAGAGAGGATAGAGCACCTAGGGATACCGAGGCTGCCAACCCCCCGCCCGCATGTCAAGACCCCCAAACCTGGAACTTGCTGGAAGAGGATTCCAGAGTGACCATCCTGCCTGAGACCACGCTGAGCCGAGCTGACCCGGAACCGGAAGTGACCCACCGACTGATAATCTCAACCCGGAAATGCAAGCCAACAAGAGTCCAGGGGAGATTAAGAAGCCCCACACTCCTCCTACAAATACAGGCTAGCCTATGGCCAGCCTTCTAACATATATATAAATATATACATAATTCTGCACTTCCAGGTAGGGGGCGTGCACACGGTCAGCCATAGCACCGCTTATGCTGTGATGTGTCACAGCAGAAGACAATCAGTGGGTGTCAGCCAATGGATATGCGCCATCACCCACCAATCATGTGAAAGAATCACAGGACGGAGTTCTGCCTAGGTCAGGGGTGCCCAACTTTTCGAGGAGCGAGGGCCACTTAAGCAACTTGGTAACCAGTCGCAGTCCAAAATGAGCGGAGCGGACAGATGACAGGTCACGGCTACTCTAAAGGGCCCTCCGATACGCCCAGATGGAAGGGGACAAATGTTTTTCGGATTGGTGGTAGGCGGGAATAAACGAACATCTGTCGCTATAGACGTGAATTGAGGGTCCCATGTGAAAAGGGCATAAGACTGCTTTCACACTGATGTGCTGCAGTTTACCCACACCGCGAGTGCAGCTGTGTCTATCCTGTAGGTTAGCTGAACTTTGCCATAGACTCCGCCTGTGGCAAAAACCGGCGCTGTAGGAAGCATCATCTTATGGGCCTCTGCTCCACAGCCGCTTTCTTCCTCTACCACCAGCTTCATTCACAACACTGATCATTGCTTGTCAACCCTCCATTCCAGAGCAGGAGGTCGCGGGCCACATCAGACGGCTTTGCAGGCCACATGTGGCCCCCGGGCCACTGGTTGGCCACCCCTGGTCTAGGTAAACAAGGCAGGGAAAGAAAATCCATCACTTCCCTTAGTAAAAATACCAAACACAGTACACACAATCTTTGACTAGGCACCCATTTAACCCTTAGATTGCCCTAGATCTTTAACCCCTCCCCAGCCAGTGTCATTAGTACAGTGACCGTGCATATTTTTTAAGCACTGATCACTGTATTAGTGTCACAAGTGTCAGTTAGTGTCAGAATGTCCGCCGCAATATCACAGTCCCACTATAAGTCGCTGATCATCACCATTACTAGTATTAAAAAATTAACAAATAAAAATGACTGGTACATATGCCGTTCCAGAGCATCAACAGAGTACAATGGGGACTACTTGTAAAGTTGGAGATGTAGTAGGGAGCAAGAGCCGCATAAGGCCCCTGTCCTATATGGAGTAATACCAACTGCACTTATCCTGTCTAGCGGTCACCAGAGTGGTACAAGCAGGAAGGAAGAAGAGACCTTCAAGTCAGTGTGAAGCAATACACTGGGCATAATAGTGTAGGGCTGCTTTCACACTGATGCGTTGCAGTTTAAAGCTGAAGCTCCCCCCTCCGGTGTCACATTTGGCACCTTTCAGGGGGAGGGGGGTGCAGATACCTGTCTGAGACAGATATTTGCACCACTTCCGGGTTCTGACTCCCGCGGGAGTCCAGCCTCGTCACGTCACCCCCCCCGCTGTCTTCTGGGAAACACTGTTCCCAGGAGAGAGCGGGGAGGGACCAGTGAGGCTTCACTTAATGATTCCCTCACCGAGGATGTCGGCGGAAGCAGCCGAGGACCGAGCGATTGCTCAGCCTCGTCTGCTGACATCCCAGGCACGCTGGACAGGTAAGTGTCCATTTTTTAGAAGTCAGCAGCTACAGTATTTATAGCTGCTGGCTTTTAAAAAAAAAAATTGGGTGGACCTCCGCTTTAACCACACCACGGGTGCAGTACAGTGTACCTGCAGCTTTCCTGCGGGTTTGCTATGCTTAGCCATAGACTTCTATTATATCCTATGGGTTTTTTGCACTTTCTGAAAGCGCACCACACCTAACCCACGAAAGCTGCAGATACACTGCACCCACGGTGTTAGTAAATCACAGCGCATCAGTGTAAAAGCAGACTTATAGGGGGCTTAGAACATTAAGGGTTCATTTACATTTGCAATTTGATTGCCTCCTCACCACCTGATTTTAAACCATCGTTTCCTTTATATGCGATGCATCAGTGCGTCACCTGATCCCCTGTGACGACGTCTTTGTGAGACGAAACGATCATCGGGAGGTTGACGCGCTGACGTCATCGCCCATAGGACGGGTGTCCGCTTGCCGGCCGGCTCTTTGTTTTTAACCCTGATTTTATTCAGATGCTTTTGTAAGTATATCTGACTCATTTTTACATTAAACTCTGTGCATACAAAATTATGCTATGTGAGTTTTTCTTCCCTTGGTACTGTACGAGACATCAGTCGTGATCGAAGTGATCGCTTCTATTCGCCCGGATTACTTTCATCCACCTTCCAGCCACGGAGATCGATGTGACCGGTTGGCATCCACTCGGATTACCAGTGTTCATCTCCCTGTCGTACGACCAATACCAGCCGAGAGTGTGGTTGATTTCCAGGCTTGCATAGTCTGTGTTCTGGTAAGCAGGCTTGTGCATCTGGTGTAGGTGCACGTTTGATATTGGTGTCATCACAGGCTTCTTTTCACGTTTCCACCATTATGGACTCAACTTTTGTCTGACACTTATTAAGACTTTTTGCTGCCATTTCCATTGTCGGCAATTAGATTCTTTATGTTACATATTATATGGTTTATTTCCACTTATGCACTTAATGTGGTATTCATATTTATATATATATATATATATATATATTTTTTTTTTTTTTAAGATACTTTTCAGTTTCTTTTTCACATGTTGGTTTATAGCGCAGTTTTTTGTATTTCCTCTGATTTTAAACCATGATTGCCGTGCAATGCACCCGATTGCAATACGATAATATGGCAATTAGTGGTAAAACAAGTGTGAGGAGGCGACACTGATTTTTTTACTTCGCCCATGTTGTTCAGGCAGATCTCCACCTCTTTAGGCTGAGTTCACACTGAAGCATGGAGCGGTATACAGCAGGGGTCCGGTGTGTCCCTGTTCACTTTCAGGTCCGATTTTAGGCCAAATTTTTTGTCTGAATTCGGGTAAAAACAGTAAACTTGTGGTGAGGAAAGTAAAGCTGAAGAAGGAGAATTGCAGATTCAGGTGTAATGATAGGAAACAGTCCTGCTCCCAAACGTAACACTTCTTAGCACCACTCCCGTCGGAATGGGTTTAGCGTACCCGGACAGGCCTCTCTCACTGACCTGGCAGCCGGAGTATCACTCGGACAATTGTAGGAATAAGTCGCTGCCACAGACCCTCCTAGGTGAACTTGAACTTGGGAGAAAGTCTCTGCCACAGACCCCTCTCAATGAGCCTGAGAAGATACCTCTGCCACAGGTCCCATCTGGGTTGAATGCCTGGAGATATGCCTCCTTAATTGAGTTACGTCTGGATCTCCTTCAGCTTGTCACTCAGGTACCAACTGACAGGTAATCAGTCCTGCAGTGTCCGGCTACCTGTGATCCTCGGTGGTTTCATCCAAGCCCTATTGGACCACCAGCCTCTCAATGGCGCTCCTCAGACCGATTCCCCCACAGAACAGCACACAGCTTGGGATCTTCAAAAGAGGGAACCCAGTCGCTCACTGGATCCCGATCGCTGGTTCAGATGCTCCGGGCCAGCATGGTCCCGGAACCAGGAACACTGCATGGCACGCACGCCCCGGTCAGGTAGGCCACAGCTCCGGGGCGCCGTGATGTGGCCACCCCAAAGATGGGTGCCACACTTGACGAAGAAGACCCAGAACCAATGGCGTCTGCCACATAAATACCCCTCCCCAGCATGCACAGCGAGGATAAACCCCCGTGATTGGCTGCTGGGAAAGAGCACCCAAACCTTGACTCCACTGCTGCTACCTGCAGCACCGGGGCTGGAAGAACACCCCAATACATCAGAATGGGCTCACAGCACAGCCAAGCTGAGACAGAGACCGCATAATTGCTCTAACAATCAGGATCAGAGTTTAACTACACTCTGATCTACACATACATTTAGATAGCACTATATAGTACATAGGCGCTACACAGATATGTTTTATAGCAGAAAGTAAAAAATTGCCAGTCTTTTTTTGTTTATAGTGCATAAAATAAAAGTGGTGATCAAATACCACCAAAAGAAAGAAAGAAGGAAAATTGTATTTGGGTACACTGTTGCATAACCACCTTACTGTCAGTTAATGTAACATAGTTCCCTTTTTGCAAAATATGGCCGGGTCATGAAGGGGGGTAAATCTTCTGAAGATCAACTGGTTAAGGAAACCACTTTGTAATGCTTGCCTATGGAGTATCTCCAGTGCAGGGAGGCAGACATTTTGGCTGGGTCTGGATCCAGCCTGAAAGAGGACAGTCATTGGCTGATGTAACAGAGCAAGAAGATAATGAACTGGCTTGCTGGAAAAAGTAGCTCTGTTTTGCCACCAGTCTGTAGAATTCAAGGAGGAGGCCACTGTGAGGACCATGCGCTGCTGCAACCATTTTCCTGTGTTGAGCAGCTGAGAGAGAACGCCACAAGGTTTCAGTAAAGAGGGAACAGTGGTGTGTGGCCAGAACTTTCTGAGGCTATCTGATGATGATGCTGTGTTGCCCAGAACAGTGCTGATCAGTGACTGCTGCTTCCATTATACTTTGTGCAATGCTACATGTGAGGGGACCTGGAATCTGAGAGCCCACACTGAGGATCAGTGTTTCCATTTCCATTGGATGCAGTAAGTGACTGTGACCATCAGCAGACCCCTGACCATCAGGAGAATAACACTGGCTGCTACTGCTGGGCACCAGATTACAAGGAAGGACCCTTTCACAAACCTACACGTAAAGGCCTGGCCTGCCTACTGAGGCTTTGTGGCCACTCACTTTTCTTGGTTCCTGGTTTCGTAAAATAGTTTTTCCACAATGGGGTTGCCTTATCTTTAACTTATCTTTATGTGGGAATGAACTAGGAATGAAGGAAAATAGGGACTTTCTCAGCAGGATTGAAAAAGAGAGTAAACACAGCAACTTCTATCCCTGTCTGGCTTTAACTGGACTTTTACTGGATCAGAGTATGTGTCTGGAGACCCAGAAATGGGTGCCCTGGGTCTGGTAAGAGACTAACGTCATCATCATAGTTAATCTGTTGATTGTTCCCACAATCTAATGGGAATTGTTGTTTCTTCAAGAGCCCCAACTTTGCTAGCCAACTTTTTTTTTCATCATTCACAGGCCAGTGTGATAAAATAAGGAATGTTATAGCAAGTTAGGACTGTATTTAGTACAGTTAGGATTGTTATTAAATTACTACTAAGTAAATGCAGTTCAGAGTAATGGTCTTTAAAAAACCTCAAGGTGTGTCAGTAAGTGCTGGGTGAACGAGGTTTGTCATCTTCAAGTGTGAAAAGGAGTTTACAAACCAGGGCCGCTTATAGAAGGGACCACCGGTCCTCCTGTAGGGGGCCCGGGTACACAGGGAGGCCTGGACAGCAGGAAAATCAGTGGAGAAGAGAATGAAGGATGACAGAACAATGCCCTCTGTGTCTCTCACCCAGCAATTGCAAGCTGGTTTCTCCTCTACCTCCTGCCAGCTTTCAGCTGCTGGGTGAGAAACCCATCCAAATTTCAGTTCTACCCCCCAGGCCGGCCCTCCTTTGGATGTTGTGCGCTGCTGAGCTCCTTCTCCTGTCCCCACCCACACTCAGGACCGGGACAAAGAGATGGCAGCCTGGACTCTGTCTCCTCTTCTCTCAGTGCTCCAGAGAGGAAAAAGCCAGGAGGAAGTGTGCTGTGTTGTGCTCTCCATTCCTGTCAGAAACACGATTAACTATACAGCACATGAGACCGGATCGCTCTTACTGTAGATGCACTGTACACATACAGTTTGATAACCACTTCCTATACACATGTCCTGCAGTGGTCAGCACAGACAGGGGGACACAGGAGCTGGCAGGATCAACCAGGTTTTTTAGAACATAGACATGGGTAAATGACACAGGACAAGCATTGTGCTGTATAACAAGCTTTAAATATTATTTTTTTTGTAGGGTTACAACCAACTCTTCAATACTTTTCCAAAACTGAAAAGATACACTTTATCATTTGGTGAATGCCAAACCTGGTTGTGCCGGGGAACAAGAGCATAACACTATCGATATCAGATAATTCTACTGCTGTGGTCCCTGAAAATAAATGGAGGGCACAGCTGTCAGGCTGTACAGTGAATTATGCAATGTATCAATGACATATGGTCTGTAATCTAAAAGCTGTTTTTATGCTGCATCACTAACTGGATTGCTTTTGAGATGGGGATAAGAGAGAGATGGCAGCCTTTAATGATTTTGCTATGGGTCCCAGACGCTCATAGTTATGTGTTAAAGCATGATTTTCTTCCAGAAATGCTACATGTAACACTTCCCTGTGGTCATGTTTTATTGACAGAGCCAGAGCTATTTGTATTTATACTGAGCAAGTGCAGCTTAGCATGGGGATGTGATATATTCTCAGAGCATGCATTAATATCTGTCAATGCACTACACCAGGCTGTAAAAAAAATACAGAACTCTTTCTACAAGAAAAGATACCATAGTCATGCAGAAATTCACAAAATTAGAGTGAGCAATGACCTGTTACCCTAAATTTGAATTAATGTTCCAATACTAATTCATTTAACATTGGTGTAGGCATTCTGAATTATTACTTCTCCGGAGTTTCTGATTCTTTACAACGTTCACCTACAGAGTTTATGAATAAACTAGAAAGGTAAAAATGTTATTTCTCTTTCGTTCATTGACGGACACAGCACTTTAAATCTTGACCTTAGGGTTATATCGCCACCTTCAGGAGAGAACTAGGCAGAACATGTAAAAGCAGCAAAACTGCACAGTACCGCCCAGGGGGCGGTTCTACTGGCTCTAACCCCTCACACTGCATCCAGCAACTCAGTTTTTTTCTGCCTAGTGTAGGAGAAGTACCTGGCTCCCAGTGGGGACCATTGGTCCTGGAGATTTGTTTTCTTTTTTTCTTTGTTTTTGATTCCTGTGATCTACTATCAACAGCCGGGCTGGGTGACAGGCTGGATAATATAGATCCTGGTAGTCCCCCCAGCCCGGCCATCAAGCGTGAGCAGGCCCTAGCTATGCTCTGGGTCGGCCACGACATGCCCCTTCTGATCCAGGGGTGGCCGGCGAGCTGTATGCTCTGGGGCACACATATGATAAAGGAGAGAACTAAGGGCTAGTTTTTGGACTTTTTAGGCACGATTTGGTTGGTCAGAATATATTTACGCAAGAAAAGATTTTTTCTAAAAAATAGATTTGTTTATTTAGATATAAAATATCGTAATATGTAGAACAAAATAAAGAAGAAAAAGTATTGCCGTTTCCAGCACAAAAAACTATCTAAAAGGCTAACTAGGCAAGCCTATCCATAAACAATGACAGGAATTTGTACATAAAATATAACAATGTATCAACAATGAAGTTGAACACTTCCAAAGAGATTTGGAATAAGGTGCATAAATGTGATTAGTAGTCCTGTCGCGTTGTGGAAATGCAGGCAAAGATATGTCTGCGGTGGTTTGGCTTGCTGCGTTGGTGGACTCGACCGGTTTCGCGCTTTAACAGCGCTTCCTCACGGAGTCAGCAGTGTAGTTTTAACTATAGGACAACATTGAACAATAACATACAAAAAATGAATAAAAAACAGTATATAAATTTAAATAATAGCGCTGATAAAGCAGTAGAATAAATAAGTATACACAGGGATATATACACGGGCAAGTGGAGATAGAAGGGGAAGGTAAGAAGATGGGGAGGGGGGAGGGGGGGGGGAGGGAAGGTGAAGAGGGAGGAAAGAATGGGAAAGAAAGGGGGGGGGGGGAAGGGAGGACATAAGGGGGGGGGGGAAAAAGGAAGAAGCATAAAGTCCTGATAGGTGAATGCAACCCCAGAGCATTTCCTCAATGATGCAGTGGGAGCGAGGGTGCGTGTGTATATAGAGTATAGAATAGTCTTGGGGAGAAGGGGATAATAAGATAAAGCAGCTGATATAGATACTTACAGATAGTATTGGTTGGTAGGGGAATCGATACATAAATTTTCTGGCAATAATAAAAGAACAAGAAACAGACTGTGTCCGGGCTGCTGGACGTTGTAAGGGGTATAGGGGAGCGACCCAAGTAAAATGAAAAGTAACAGTCTGAAGAATAAAAAATACAATGAATATAATATAGAGCTGGTATAGGATAATGACAAAATAATAAGGAGAACATCCTACCTTCAGTGAAGGAGGGCAGAGCTTGAGGAGAAGGAAGAAGGGAGAGGGTGACCACTATCTCCTAACAATCCTCAATAAATGCTGCACTTCCTGGTAGCAGAAGTGAGTAACCAGAGCTGGGTGCCGGCTGATAGCCAGATATTAAGGCAATGATAAGCCTGGTATAATAAAGAGAAAAAAACACTTGTAACCTATTAGTTACAGGGAACGGAATAGAGAGATAGGGCATAGGGAAGGGCATACCTGGTTCAATAAATGCGATGGCAAATCTCCTCCACGAGTCTCCCGAGAGACTGCAGTGATCGGGTCTCGTGTGCAGGGGTTTAAATAGGAACTCGCTCAGTGCGGAGAGGACGTAACGCACAGGGATGCGTATGACGTCATCCGCAGCAGCCGCGCGTCTCCTCATCATGTGTGCGCGCCGCAGAAGCAAACAGCGCGGCACCACACATGAGAGGCATCGCTCCAGGATGGAGGGTTCCATCTAGTGGTGCGAATACAGATCTCTTGAATTAGATCTGTGATGCGCGGCCAGCCACTGCATCGAAGGGGGGGGGAGGGGGAGGGAAAAAATCTCAAAGGGAGGAATGAACCGTTACAGGACTGGGAAAAATATTGAATAATGAAAACTAATAAAAAGCTGACATAGTGTGGATAGGGCAAGGAAAAAGGGGAAGTCAGAACATAGATAGTTGCCCGTGTGTATATAATACTAAGTACTAGTTACAATATCAATGGTTATTGAGAAATAGCACATAAAATTCATTGATGGTTGGAGATTCCTTGGATAGATAGAATAGTGTGAGAATAGTGGGGGGGGGGGAGGGGGGGGAACAGAGAAGAAGGGAAAAAGGGGGAAACGATGAAAGAACTCCAGAAGGTAAAAGAGCGGAGATAGTTGAAGTTTGGTGAACAGTAAGACAGTTAGAGCCCATTGATACCATGCCATCAGAGTTACAACAGAATTCTGCACAGTAGTCTCAGTATACACGTAAATAGATGCGACACACGAGCCATATATAGATATACATAGATTGGTATTTTTATGCATATATAGATAGATAGAGCTTGCAAAAAACATAGTGTTGCATATCATCTCATAAAGATTTTTATTGATAGAGTGGTGATTAGGATATATATCTCTGGGAATTTGCCCCGATGTGGCCATTGCTAATCTATAATATTAGATGGTATTTCTGATGTCAAAAAATAGGGAACTAGGATACCACTTTTAAAATAGGAAGTAAATAAAAAAATGTTTTATAAAAAAGGTTTGTACGACTGTGCCTCGTTGAGGCCGGGGGCATAGAGGGCGTTGAGGCGTTCTATCCACAGAGTTTCTCTTTGCAATACCAACTTATCCCAATTACCTCCTCGATAATTTTTAGGGATCACAGCGAGAGCAATAAAGGAAACTACCTTATTGCTGAAGCTGTGATATAGGTCTAGGTGTCGACTCACAGAAGTCACCATTTTACCTTTGTCAGAATAATAAACGTGGTCACGGATCCTGGCTTTGAATTTTCGGATGGTTTTACCCACATAGAAGGCCTGACATTGACACGTCATCAAATAGATAACTCCCTCTGTGTTACAATCGGCATGGAAGTTGGGTATAAATGTTTCCCCATTGGGCAGGATAAATCTAGTGCCCTCAGTGATCCATGAGCAAAATGAGCAGTGTCCACATCGTGTAATGCCATTTATGGATGTTCCCTTATTCCGATTTGATATATAATGGCTTGATGTGAGTTCATCACGCAGTGATCTGGACCTCCTAAAGGTTACATCGGGCTTAGGGCCTATGTATTTTTTTAGGATGGGATCATTGGTGAGTAGGGTCCAATTTTTCATTAATATGGTACGCAGTTCTTTATGGTGACCAGAGAACTGCGTGATGAATCTCACTGGTTGGGGGGAAGGATTCTCTTTGATTTTGTATAGCAAGCTTGAACGGGTTCTACGAAAGGCCTTATTGAAGGCCTTGCGTAGAAGAGTTTTGCTATAGCCTCGATCAAGTAGACGTTTTTTTAGCAGATTTGCCTGTTCCAAAAAATCAGTGGTTAGAGTGCAGTTCCTGCGTAGGCGCAGGTATTGTGCATAAGGTATGCTTTGAATAAGGTTTGATGGGTGTGCACTGTCAGCATGCAGTAGGGTATTACCCGCTGTTTCTTTCCTATAGAGGGTTGATGTTAAACGACCCTGTGAGTCTTTTAAGATTTTTAGGTCCAAAAAAGCTACTTTATCTTGTGCACTGGAATATGTAAATTTAAGATTGTAACTGTTAATATTCAAAGCCTCAATAAAGTCATGTAATAGGGATACTGATCCTGTCCAGATTATAAATACATCGTCAATGTATCTTAGCCAATTGGCCACAAATTTAGTATAGATAGATAGGTCTTCATTGGAAAAAACAAAACGTTCCCACCCCCCAGGTACAGGTTCGCGTAGGCTGGGGCACAACAAGTGCCCATAGCCACGCCCTGTACCTGGAGGTAGTGGGACTCTTTAAAAACAAAAAAATTTCGGGTAAGAATAAAACGTAGGAGGTCAATGACAAAGTCGTTGAGCTTCCAAGAATGATGATCTTGTTCATTAAGGAAGGTACGTGCTGTCGAGATGCCCTGCTCGTGAGGAATACTGGAGTAGAGGGCCTCTACATCCAGAGTCACGAGCAGGGCATCCCGAGGCACGACCATATCCTCGATTTGTTTCAGAAGGTCTAGGGTGTCTCTTGTATATGACGGTAGTGCTAATACATGTGGCATGAGGATAGAATCCACATATCGGCTGGCATTTTCTGTCAGTGATCCGATGCCGGAAACAATCGGCCTTCCCGGTGGGTTTGTAGGGTTTTTATGAATTTTAGGGAGCGCGTATATGGTGGGTGTTTTGGGATGGCGTGTGTTCAAGTAATCATAAAGGTCTTGATTAATTAGACCATTCTGGTGGGCCGATGCCAGAATAACTAGAAACTCATCTTTGAATTGAGCAATCTTGTTTATATGTATCCAATTATACCAATCTCTATTTTGAAGTATCTTTAGAACCATTTTTTCGTAATTCTGTTTAGTCAGTAAGACTATATTTCCACCCTTGTCTGAGGCCTTGATCTCAAGGTCAGGGTGGGATTGTAATAGCTTAATGGCCAATCGTTGTTTTTTAGAGATATTGTGGTTTAGAGGGTTTATCTCAAGATTCTTCAAGTCATTGATGGTAGTTGTAAGAAAAGCCCATATATTGGAGTTGCTAGTGAGATCAGGGAAGCGTTGGGACTTAGGTTTAAATTTATTAATCACCGGGGCAGTAGGAATAATGACGGGACTGGGATCAGGGAGATTGGGTTCACTTTCCTCCAAGAGCAACATTAGGTCTCGTAGAGCTCTAAAATCCTCCATGGAAAAGTTTTTTACTTTTTCAGAAATTTCTCTTTCCTCAATGGTGCGAAGACGATCACCATCGAACAGGAATTTAAAGGTTAGATTTCTTGTGAATAAATATAAGTCTTTAATAGTCTCATATTTGTTGAGACTCATGGACGGACAGAAGCTAAGACCCAGGCGTAAAACCCCAAGCTGCTCACTAGAAAAGGTGTAGGGGGTAAGATTAATAATGTCTAGATTAGAGTTTAGTGTTACGTTTGGGATGGCATGGTCGGAGAAATCTGAAAATTTGAGACCTGGGAGACAACATGTGGGTCCAGAGTACCTTGTCGGGTACATAATTGCAGTTGTGCTGCTGTTGGTTGTATATCAAGGGAGATATTTCTCCTGGGAACCCCAGTTTGTATATCCATGTTGGTGTTAACAGCATTTGTTCCTGGAGGGGGAAGGTGAGACACATTTGGAGATTGCAACGTTTGTATAGCTAAAAGTGCCGTGGCACCTGTATAGTTAGTTTGTGTTCTATTGCCACCACCACTAGAAGAAGTGTTTCTAGTGGTGGTGGCAATAGAACACAAACTAACTATACAGGTGCCACGGCACTTTTAGCTATACAAACGTTGCAATCTCCAAATGTGTCTCACCTTCCCCCTCCAGGAACAAATGCTGTTAACACCAACATGGATATACAAACTGGGGTTCCCAGGAGAAATATCTCCCTTGATATACAACCAACAGCAGCACAACTGCAATTATGTACCCGACAAGGTACTCTGGACCCACATGTTGTCTCCCAGGTCTCAAATTTTCAGATTTCTCCGACCATGCCATCCCAAACGTAACACTAAACTCTAATCTAGACATTATTAATCTTACCCCCTACACCTTTTCTAGTGAGCAGCTTGGGGTTTTACGCCTGGGTCTTAGCTTCTGTCCGTCCATGAGTCTCAACAAATATGAGACTATTAAAGACTTATATTTATTCACAAGAAATCTAACCTTTAAATTCCTGTTCGATGGTGATCGTCTTCGCACCATTGAGGAAAGAGAAATTTCTGAAAAAGTAAAAAACTTTTCCATGGAGGATTTTAGAGCTCTACGAGACCTAATGTTGCTCTTGGAGGAAAGTGAACCCAATCTCCCTGATCCCAGTCCCGTCATTATTCCTACTGCCCCGGTGATTAATAAATTTAAACCTAAGTCCCAACGCTTCCCTGATCTCACTAGCAACTCCAATATATGGGCTTTTCTTACAACTACCATCAATGACTTGAAGAATCTTGAGATAAACCCTCTAAACCACAATATCTCTAAAAAACAACGATTGGCCATTAAGCTATTACAATCCCACCCTGACCTTGAGATCAAGGCCTCAGACAAGGGTGGAAATATAGTCTTACTGACTAAACAGAATTACGAAAAAATGGTTCTAAAGATACTTCAAAATAGAGATTGGTATAATTGGATACATATAAACAAGATTGCTCAATTCAAAGATGAGTTTCTAGTTATTCTGGCATCGGCCCACCAGAATGGTCTAATTAATCAAGACCTTTATGATTACTTGAACACACGCCATCCCAAAACACCCACCATATACGCGCTCCCTAAAATTCATAAAAACCCTACAAACCCACCGGGAAGGCCGATTGTTTCCGGCATCGGATCACTGACAGAAAATGCCAGCCGATATGTGGATTCTATCCTCATGCCACATGTATTAGCACTACCGTCATATACAAGAGACACCCTAGACCTTCTGAAACAAATCGAGGATATGGTCGTGCCTCGGGATGCCCTGCTCGTGACTCTGGATGTAGAGGCCCTCTACTCCAGTATTCCTCACGAGCAGGGCATCTCGACAGCACGTACCTTCCTTAATGAACAAGATCATCATTCTTGGAAGCTCAACGACTTTGTCATTGACCTCCTACGTTTTATTCTTACCCGAAATTTTTTTGTTTTTAAAGAGTCCCACTACCTCCAGGTACAGGGCGTGGCTATGGGCACTTGTTGTGCCCCAGCCTACGCGAACCTGTACCTGGGGGGTGGGAACGTTTTGTTTTTTCCAATGAAGACCTATCTATCTATACTAAATTTGTGGCCAATTGGCTAAGATACATTGACGATGTATTTATAATCTGGACAGGATCAGTATCCCTATTACATGACTTTATTGAGGCTTTGAATATTAACAGTTACAATCTTAAATTTACATATTCCAGTGCACAAGATAAAGTAGCTTTTTTGGACCTAAAAATCTTAAAAGACTCACAGGGTCGTTTAACATCAACCCTCTATAGGAAAGAAACAGCGGGTAATACCCTACTGCATGCTGACAGTGCACACCCATCAAACCTTATTCAAAGCATACCTTATGCACAATACCTGCGCCTACGCAGGAACTGCACTCTAACCACTGATTTTTTGGAACAGGCAAATCTGCTAAAAAAACGTCTACTTGATCGAGGCTATAGCAAAACTCTTCTACGCAAGGCCTTCAATAAGGCCTTTCGTAGAACCCGTTCAAGCTTGCTATACAAAATCAAAGAGAATCCTTCCCCCCAACCAGTGAGATTCATCACGCAGTTCTCTGGTCACCATAAAGAACTGCGTACCATATTAATGAAAAATTGGACCCTACTCACCAATGATCCCATCCTAAAAAAATACATAGGCCCTAAGCCCGATGTAACCTTTAGGAGGTCCAGATCACTGCGTGATGAACTCACATCAAGCCATTATATATCAAATCGGAATAAGGGAACATCCATAAATGGCATTACACGATGTGGACACTGCTCATTTTGCTCATGGATCACTGAGGGCACTAGATTTATCCTGCCCAATGGGGAAACATTTATACCCAACTTCCATGCCGATTGTAACACAGAGGGAGTTATCTATTTGATGACGTGTCAATGTCAGGCCTTCTATGTGGGTAAAACCATCCGAAAATTCAAAGCCAGGATCCGTGACCACGTTTATTATTCTGACAAAGGTAAAATGGTGACTTCTGTGAGTCGACACCTAGACCTATATCACAGCTTCAGCAATAAGGTAGTTTCCTTTATTGCTCTCGCTGTGATCCCTAAAAATTATCGAGGAGGTAATTGGGATAAGTTGGTATTGCAAAGAGAAACTCTGTGGATAGAACGCCTCAACGCCCTCTATGCCCCCGGCCTCAACGAGGCACAGTCGTACAAACCTTTTTTATAAAACATTTTTTTATTTACTTCCTATTTTAAAAGTGGTATCCTAGTTCCCTATTTTTTGACATCAGAAATACCATCTAATATTATAGATTAGCAATGGCCACATCGGGGCAAATTCCCAGAGATATATATCCTAATCACCACTCTATCAATAAAAATCTTTATGAGATGATATGCAACACTATGTTTTTTGCAAGCTCTATCTATCTATATATGCATAAAAATACCAATCTATGTATATCTATATATGGCTCGTGTGTCGCATCTATTTACGTGTATACTGAGACTACTGTGCAGAATTCTGTTGTAACTCTGATGGCATGGTATCAATGGGCTCTAACTGTCTTACTGTTCACCAAACTTCAACTATCTCCGCTCTTTTACCTTCTGCAGTTCTTTCATCCGTCCCCCCTTTTTCCCTTTTTCCTTGTTCCCCCCCCCCCCCCCCCCCCCACTATTCTCACACTATTCTATCTATCCAAGGAATCTCCAACCATCAATGAATTTTATGTGCTATTTCTCAATAACCATTGATATTGTAACTAGTACTTAGTATTATATACACACGGGCAACTATCTATGTTCTGACTTCCCCTTTTTCCTTGCCCTATCCACACTATGTCAGCTTTTTATTAGTTTTCATTATTCAATATTTTTCCCAGTCCTGTAACGGTTCATTCCTCCCTTTGAGATTTTTTCCTCCCCCTCCCCCCCCCCTTCGATGCAGTGGCTGGCCGCGCATCACAGATCTAATTCAAGAGATCTGTATTCGCACCACTAGATGGAACCCTCCATCCTGGAGCGATGCCTCTCATGTGTGGCGCCGCGCTGTTTGCTTCTGCGGCGCGCACACATGATGAGGAGACGCGCGGCTGCTGCGGATGACGTCATACGCATCCCTGTGCGTTACGTCCTCTCCGCACTGAGCGAGTTCCTATTTAAACCCCTGCACACGAGACCCGATCGCTGCAGTCTCTCGGGAGACTCGTGGAGGAGATTTGCCATCGCATTTATTGAACCAGGTATGCCCTTCCCTATGCCCTATCTCTCTATTCCGTTCCCTGTAACTAATAGGTTACAAGTGTTTTTTTCTCTTTATTATACCAGGCTTATCATTGCCTTAATATCTGGCTATCAGCCGGCACCCAGCTCTGGTTACTCACTTCTGCTACCAGGAAGTGCAGCATTTATTGAGGATTGTTAGGAGATAGTGGTCACCCTCTCCCTTCTTCCTTCTCCTCAAGCTCTGCCCTCCTTCACTGAAGGTAGGATGTTCTCCTTATTATTTTGTCATTATCCTATACCAGCTCTATATTATATTCATTGTATTTTTTATTCTTCAGACTGTTACTTTTCATTTTACTTGGGTCGCTCCCCTATACCCCTTACAACGTCCAGCAGCCCGGACACAGTCTGTTTCTTGTTCTTTTATTATTGCCAGAAAATTTATGTATCGATTCCCCTACCAACCAATACTATCTGTAAGTATCTATATCAGCTGCTTTATCTTATTATCCCCTTCTCCCCAAGACTATTCTATACTCTATATACACACGCACCCTCGCTCCCACTGCATCATTGAGGAAATGCTCTGGGGTTGCATTCACCTATCAGGACTTTATGCTTCTTCCTTTTTCCCCCACCCCCTTATGTCCTCCCTTTCCCCCCCCCCCTTTCTTTCCCATTCTTTCCTCACTCTTCACCTTCCCTCCCCCCCCCTCCCCCCTCCCCATCTTCTTACCTTCCCCTTCTATCTCCACTTGCCCGTGTATATATCCCTGTGTATACTTATTTATTCTACTGCTTTATCAGCGCTATTATTTAAATTTATATACTGTTTTTTATTCATTTTTTGTATGTTATTGTTCAATGTTGTCCTATAGTTAAAACTACACTGCTGACTCCGTGAGGAAGCGCTGTTAAAGCGCGAAACCGGTCGAGTCCACCAACGCAGCAAGCCAAACCACCGCAGACATATCTTTGCCTGCATTTCCACAACGCGACAGGACTACTAATCACATTTATGCACCTTATTCCAAATCTCTTTGGAAGTGTTCAACTTCATTGTTGATACATTGTTATATTTTATGTACAAATTCCTGTCATTGTTTATGGATAGGCTTGCCTAGTTAGCCTTTTAGATAGTTTTTTGTGCTGGAAACGGCAATACTTTTTCTTCTTTATTTTGTTCTACATATTACGATATTTTATATCTAAATAAACAAATCTATTTTTTAGAAAAAATCTTTTCTTGCGTAAATATATTCTGACCAACCAAATCGTGCCTAAAAAGTCCAAAAACTAGCCCTTAGTTCTCTCCTTTATCATTTATATTAGGACGTGGCACCCTCTTTTTACCTTATAATATCCACATGCACACTACATGTGAGGATATTGTCATCTCTTCCCCTGGGGCACACATATGACCTAGCTACTGCTGTCCGTGTCACAATGTGCTGTGGCTGACAGCCACCCTGTACCGCTCGGGTGATGGGACTGTCCGCGGAATGCGTCCAGCAGTCCCCACAGGAGGGGTAAGTATGGTCCTACCTGTCTCGGCAGCACGGAGCAGCTGGGCATTCACTGGGAGGTCAAATAGGGAGTCTCTCACTCTCCCCTTCTTCTCTCCCCATCTTTCCCTCCTCCCCATACTTGGGTCCGCTGTGTGACTGACTGGGGGGCTCCGAGTCTGGACAGGGGGCTGTGCTGTGTATGGGGTCTGCTAGTCTCTTCCCTCTATTTTGGCCTTGGGGGTGTTTGAGGTATAATGTGGGACACCTCCGCACGCAGGGGCCGCACGGTTGCAGACATTTTTCTTCACCTCAGTTCAAAGTTCAGCCATTTTTCCGGAGCCCTCAAGCGTGCTGAGGCGGTTGGCAGCCATTTTTTAGTAGTCTCAGCTTGTTTTTGCCTCTAGCGCTGGGGGCTTTCCTTCGCAAATCACACAGAGCACCTTGTGAGGGAGAGCAGATGGCAGCACAGTGCAGTACCTGGGTCTGGGTGGTGAGTCCTATGGGGGGCCCTATGGGTGAACTTTTTAGTGGCTTGCCTTCGGTCCCTAACGGGTGTCAGGCAAGTATGGGTCAGCATGGCGTCAGAAGCTGGCGCTTCTTCCCCAGACATACCTGCGGTGCCTATGGACGCTTTGTCTGCGGTCATTGAATTTTTTGTTGACAGGGTGGAAGTGGCGTGCTGGCACAAGGGGGATAAAAACACCCCCTCCCCCCACCATCTTCTGGGGAAAGCTCTGATACAGACTCGGGCCTTGCTGTGGCAACCGGCCCCTGTTCTGAAGTTTCAGAGGATGTGGACCAGGACTGTTAGGACAGTGAGGAAGATTCCGTGCCCGGGTCAGCTCAGGAAAGGGCACTTGTAGGAGCGCTTATCACAGCGGTGCGGGATACCCTAAAAATGGAGGATACAGCGGGAGCTTCTACATAAATAAGGTAACCACATTTCCGGTGGAGGGGACCCCTGCTTTTAAGGACCCTGCCAATAGGAGGGCTGAGTCAGTTGCCTGGTCCATGTTTATGGTGGTGGGGTTAGCATTGCGGCCAGTGTTGGCTATGACCCTGGTGTCCCAGAGGCTTACTGATTCTGCAAAATTGTTGCACCGTGAGTTGGAAAAGCAACAGGCCTCCCTGGTCTGCGTGAAAACTGGCAGACCAGTTGGTGCATAGCCTTAAGTATGTCTTAAGATACAGCCCCCTTGCTTTCTAGAGCCTCAGTATCTGCTGTGGTGCTACGTCATAAATATTAAATATACTAAAGTGAGAAAAATACAAATCATAAAATTCTCCCAAGTGGATAAACCAGTGATATAAAATTAGTGGTAATAAATCTTTAAAATAAATCACAAAAAAGTATTGCACACATAATATAAATCCATAAAGAAAGTGTTTGACTCTTTCTAAGGAAAAATATACAAAGCAAAAAAGATAAAAAATTGTCCCAATTGAAAAAAAAAAACAAATAATGTGATTAATTTCCAAAATCCATCCACCAACAAAAAACAAAATCTTGCTGTAAAAGGATTGTTGTCCAGACAGTGCAAACTTGTTCCTTCACCATACGCAAGGATAAGACACCCAAAGTGCACAGAAGGGGAATGTGCTTACCAGACTCAATGGATCTTTTTGATTAGAAAAAGATCTCATGCGCTTAGCAGGAGCGTGCCTGCACACTTGGCCATAAACGGGAGATGTAGGTATTGGCTCAAGACCTCTATTGCAGAGATGGAACATGGAATGAAAAAGCCAAAACTTCCATAGTGCAAACCATTTAATAAAATAATAAAATGACAGAACAAATCTCTGTTGCGTCGCATCAACAGGGATTGTCTCCTATCCCTGTTGATGCCTGTTGAGGAGAAATGCAGAGTCGGGCGGAGCAACTATTACCTGACATCACCACGCCCCAGCTGACTGGCTGAAGCCGCTGCTGGAAGTGTTATCCTGCTTTTTAACCACTTAAGCCCCGGACCAAAATGCAGCTAAAGGCCAAGGCCAGGTTTTGCGATTCGGCACTGCGTCGCTTTAACAGACAATTGCGCAGTGGCTCCCAAACAAAATTGACGTCCTTTTTTTTCCCACAAATAGAGCTTTCTTTTGGTGGTATTTGATCACCTCTGGGATTTATTTTTTTTGCGCTATAAACAAAAATAGAGCGACAGTTTTGAAAAAAATTCAATATTTTTTACTTTTTTCTATAATAAATATCCCCCAAAAATATATAAAAAAAAATGTTTTTCCTCAGTTTAGGCCAATACGTATTCTTCTACATATTTTTGGTAAAAAAATCGCAATAAGCGTTTATCGGTTGGTTTGCGCAAAATTTATAGCATTTACAAAATAGGGGATAGTTTTATTGCATTTTTATAAAAAAAAAAAAATTTTTTACTAATGGCGGCGATCAGTGATTTTTTTCGTGACTGCAACATTATGGCGGACTATTCAGACAATTTTGACACATTTTTGGGACCATTGTCATTTTCACAGCAAAAAATGCATTTAAATTGCATTGTTTATTGTGAAAAAGACAGTTGCAGTTTGGGAGTTAACCACAGGGGGCGCTGAAGGAGTTATGTTTCACCTAGTGTGTGTTTACAACTGTAGGGGGGTGTTGCTGTAGGTCTGACAATTATTCACCCCAAGTGTAATTTCTTCAGTGTTGTCACATGAAAAGATATAATAAAATATTTACAAAAATGTGAGTGATGTACTCTCTTTTGTGAGATACTGTAGCCGAGGAGATATTATGATGTAGGAATCTGTAGCTAAATCCATATTCCACCACTTATGCTCCTATAAGGTAAATTATGTGGTCAGTTTATGGATCATGGAAGTTACAGTCCATGAATGGTACTTATAAACAGACAGGGGCGGACTGACCATTCAGATACTCGGGCACTGCCCGAGGGCTCCATGCCACTAGGGGGCCCCATCAGGGTTGCCAACCTCAGTAAAACCAGGTACAGTATGTAAAAATCTGTGTTTTTTACATCTGTCCCTGAAATGTCCCTTACCAACATTCTTGTGGTCTAAAAATCCCAAGATTATAGCTGCCCCGCCTCTCCAGTACCTTTTCAGTGTGTGTATTCTGTGTGTATGTATGCTGTGTATGCATACTGTATGTGTGTGTGTATATACTGTGTGGCCCCATAATCTCCATTGCCTGGGGGCCCCAAAATCTCCTATTGCCCGGGGGCCCCATAATCTCCTATTGCCCGGGGGCCCCATAATCTCCTATTGCCCGAGGGCCCCATGAGTTGTCAGTCCGCCCCTGTATACAGATGTCATTTACTCTACTTTTGCAGCTTATCACAAATTGGATAAAATAAATCATATACCATGATCAAGTTCTACCCTGAGAGGATCTGTCTCAGATGACGTGCATCTGTTATTACAGTGTGTTATAAATTTTACCCATATAAAAACCGTTTGCACATGTTTAGATCTTCAATTATCCCAATTTATCATCTTTTCCTTTTTTCTGCTAGACAGAGGACTATGTACCCCCTAATATAGGACCCCCACATGGGACTAGAGACCAAACTCAATATTATCTTATTCTTTAAATATATTAAATAAAATAAAAACAATTAGTTTAAAAATGTGGTATGAATATTTTTTGACAATATAACATTTTATAACCTTAAATAGATTAATATACTAATGGTTTAGCTTTAAAAGCTTGAACCAACCAATTTATAACAATAAAACCACTATCCCATTCAACAGAAAGGATATTCAAAATAGCGAAGGACCGCTGGATGCCTTTTCTTCTGCTGCAGCCGTTGTTCTGATGAAAACCATTGGTCTGATTTATTTTATAACCTCTTCTTTCTTGTTTGGGTCTCGCGCAGTTGATAATGTTCTGGGTAAGATAGCATGCATGGGATTTTGCCAAATACAGTATGCATTTTATATTACATTAAAACCTTGCAATTCATTTTCTTCTCTCTTTCTAATTTTCTGTAACATAACATCCCAATAAAATCCATATAAGTTTTTGATTGTAACATGTCAAAAAAAATTCAATTTTTTTCACCTTAATGCATCCTATGCATTACGGTGAAAAAACATCCGCTACTTACTGGCCCCCCGGCCCCCCAGCCTCCCCCCCCCCATTTACTTACCTGAACCCTCGAAAGTCCTGCATCGAGAACGTGCTGGCTTCTCGACTCTTCTCGGCCCGGTCTTCTCGGCTTTTTATTAAATAGATTAATAGCAGTGCAGCCGTTGGCTCCTGCTGCTGTCAATCAAATCCAAAAATCCAATGATAAGGGCGCCTGGGGTGAGGCCAAGTCCAGAATTCGTCTCTATGGACGCAAATGCTGGACTCAGGAGCGCATCCGCAAGGTAACCCTCTTGGGAAAGCACCTCCCAGAGGGGGTTATCTGATCCGGGGGAGGAGCCCAGACAGCCGCCGAGGGACCCCAGAAGACGAGGTTCGTGGCTACTCTGTGCAAAACTAACTGCACAGCGGAGGTAAGTATGACATGTTTTTTACAGCTTTTATTGTTGTCTGTGTCCCCGTTGAGCAGATTCACCCTCTTCATTTGTTTTGTTTACCATTAAGTGGAGTTCCGGCCACAATTTCACTTTTTAAATATAAATACCCCTGTAATACACAAGCTTAATGTATTCTAGTCTGTAAACTAAGGTCCGTTTTGTTAGGTTGTTAGAGCATTTAGACACTTTATAAAATAGAAATTGACTGGGGCCATCTTAAGTGTGTGCATCATGAAGCCAGACTGTATGACTTCCTGGATTTCAGCCTTGCAAATCTCGCACATGCTCAGTGCTGCATAAGCAGTGTCAGATCAGGTTTCAGCACCTGTGCTGTCCAAGTCACATGATTCTTTGAGACTGGGGAGTGCACAGACTCCTGGAAAGTTACACCCACTACATTCCCAGGAGTCTGTGCGGTGTAGGTTAGGAAGCATTAAGCACCTAGGTGCAGGAAGTGGGAAGATTAACTATTCTGCCTAGCAACAACACTTTGAAGGCATCTAAAAAAAAAAAGGACTAATGACATTTTTTTAAAACTACTGATGTAATGTTATATTTATGGGTGGAACTCCACTTTATCATCGAAAGTCAAAGTAAAAGAAAATCCCAAATTTTGGGTTGACATCAGAACATTATAAGATGGGGACAGTAGTTCTGGTGATACACCAGGGTCACTCTCACTTTGGAGGGACTTCCTTTTACTTCCTGTGTTGGCTATGAGACAGGAAGTGAAAGAAGATCGCCCTAATGGGACACAGATGGCAAAAAAATAAAAAATAAAGCAAAAAAAATAAATGTAGTCGGAAAATTAGAACATTCTTTCACCAATGTAACTGCTCAAGCTCATAGCTAGGTGAAATCTTATAAATAAAGTTACAGTAGTGTTATTTACCCCTTTTAAAATATCTAAACATTTACCATGCCAGTAAAAACATTCCTGACCTCAGTGCACCAAGTCATAGATCCTATTTGTAGTAAGAAACTTTCATGAAATTCATTTTGTTTTGTTGGTGCCCACACAAACTTAGGTAATGTAAAATGTAAGTGAAAACTCAAAAGATTCCTTTCAGCTATTTTCTATCATTTTAGAAAATGTGTACTGCTGGAACAACACAATATATCAATATATATATACTTTAGAAACAACAACTTGCTTGCGTGATTGGCTGACACTTTAGGACCTTACAATTTCCTATGGTAACCTGCATTCATTAGAGCTGTGAGCAGGGAAAATTGGTTGAGATGCTACACATTGTTTGCTTACAAACACCATGCCCTCTGTTGCCCCTTCCCACTGAAAGTGCTTTTAATGAATTTGATTTACATGCACATGTGTGCAATTGCCATCTGTTTGCTAGGATAATGTTTAAAATGCTACACTAATATAACATAAAGTACTGTACTCTAGATGATAAAATCAACTTCTCATCACATTATGCACACATACTGTAGGATTATCATTCACTAAGAAACGTATGTGTACAGTACAATTGTTTTTATTCCATTAATGGTCCACTAAGGGATAACTCTCACTTAAAGTCATTATAAAGTATTGTTTTTTTTAGTTAAAAATAACAAACATGTTATCCTTACCTGCTCTGTGCAGTGGTTTTGCACAGAGCAGTCCATATCCTCCTCTTCTTGGGTCCCTCTTTGGTGCTCCTAGCCACTCCCACCTGTTGAGTCCCACCACAGCAAGCAGCTTGCTATAGGGCAGTGTTTCTCAATTCCAGTCCTCAGGCCACCCCAACAGGTCAGATTTTCAGGATTTCCCTCAGATGAAAAGGCTGTGGTGATTACTAAGGCAGTGAAACTGATCAAATCACCTGTGCAAAATAATGGAAATCCTGAAAACCTGACCTGTTGGGGGGGCCTGAGGACTGGAATTGAGAAACACTGCTATAGGGGGACCCGAGGCGAGCCACAGGTCAGTGTGTCCATTCAGACACAGAGCCACAGCCTTCCCCCACCTTTCTCTCCTCATTGGCTGACTATGATTGACAGCAGTGAGAGCCAATGGTGCTGCGCTGCGGTCTCATCCAAGGAGGAGGGGAGTCCTGGCCAGATGAGACACTCCTGCAACATGACTGAATCAAGATGGGCTCAGCTAAGTATGAGGGGGGCTGCTGCACACAGAAGGTTTTTTTATCTTAATGCATTAAAGGGACACTAAAGGCAAAATTGTTTTTGTTCATAAATAACAAACATGTTATACTTACCTCCGCTGTGCAGTTCGTTTTGCACAGAGTGGCCCCGATCCGTGTCTTCTGGGGTCCCTCGGCGGCTGTCTCTGCTCCTCCTCGCAAAAGCTTTCCACGTTCATGCGATCTCCCTCGCATGGTGGAAAGCTTTTGCGAGTGCGCTCCCGTGATACAGCGGTAGCCATAGCCACCGAGTGTATCACTCGGCCCGCCCCCCAGCACGCCGCGTCATCCGCTGTGATTGACAGCAGCGCCAGCCAATGGCCGCCCAGCCTAGCCAATCAACGGCCAGGCTGGGAACCGAATAGCAAGACGAGAACGCGCACTGGACTTTCGAGTGGAGAGGTAAGTAAAACGGGGGCTCGGGGGGGTGCTATCAGATGTTATTTTTACCTTAATGCATAGGATAAAAATACTTTTACCTTTACAACCCCTTTAAGATAAAAAAAACTTCTGCATTTAAGTCCATTTTAAAGCTAAACACATAGGTTGAATTTTTTTATTTGGGAATGGTTTACCTTCTAAAGTGTGTCATTTTGTTCAACCACACTCCTTTGCCACACCATATAGCTAAGATTTGCATATATATATATATATATATATATATATATATATATATATATATATATATATATATATATATATATATATATATTTATTTTCTTGTCAAATAGTGTAAATTGTTAAACTTCAATAAACAAAACAGGTTCAGATACAATAGCAGAAAAAATAGCATATTGAGTGATATTATAATATTTTAGCTACGAAATATAACTTAAAATGGTACATATAACATGAAACTAGTTCCAGGTCTAGTAATTCAAAAGATAATTCCTAATAATATTCTAGTGTGGTTAATACCTAATGTGAATAAGAAAAAAATATAACTAAGCCTCAAATTGTCAATAAGCAGAGAATATTGGGAGTATGAACCTAAAGAAAGTACTAAGGTATTACCTTAATGTGAAACATAATGGTGCTTATGATAATAGTGTTGTAAAACCAAAGGATATAAATATACATTTTGTTAACTGAACCAAGAGAAAAGAAAGAAGGAAGAGAATACTAGGGAGGGATATTAAAGAGGGAAAAAGAATAAAAAAAATAGTAAAAACAAAAAAAGGGGAATAGAGAGAAGAACAAAAAAGAAGTGTCCCCGGGGTACTGTGGGACTCCAATCACTGAATAGGCACATAAAGAATGAGCGTATAAAGGTAGGCTACCACGGCATTAACAAAGATTCATCAAAATTGGAATAGAGTGTCACCCAAGGGCCCTATATTTTCTCAAAGTTTCACATTTTATCATTGAGTGATGGCCTCTATTTTAGCATGAATTGATTCTGTTTGGCTTCAACTAACAGCAGAATTCGGGATTTCCAGGCCTTGGCGATAGTTTGTTTCATGGCTGTAGTGACCTGTAATAAAAGTTTAAAGAGGAAGTAATTCCCCCCCCTGAAAAACGGGGAAAAAAAACTGCGAGAAAGGCATAATGACCTAGTATGCATAGCATGCTAGTTCATTATGTGGCACTTACCTGATATCGAAGCCCTCGAAATTCCTTCTCGTTTCCCCACCGTCGCCATGTCCCCTTGCAGATACTTCCTGTTTTCGCCGCTCCGGCGCTGTGATTGGACGGAGCTGCGATGACGTCACTCCCACGCATGCGCGTGGGACTGGCAGGTCCCCACGCATGTGCGGAAATACGGCATTAACCCTGGTTATGCCATTAAGAAAAAACAGCACTTTCAGTGCGCCGTTGTCTATGACGCGAATGGTCCGTGGACATCGGCCCCTGTAATTACAGTAAATATCTCCTAAACCGTGCAGGTTTAGGAGATATTTCTTGCACCTACAGGTAAGCCTTAATCTAGGCTTACCTGTAGGTGCAAGATGTGAGGTTGGGTTTACAACCATTTTAAATTGGTAATGGTAGAGATTAGCCCATTTTAAATTTAAAAGTGCAATAGAAGGATCAGGAGACATAGAAACAAAATTATGCTGGATAGCCGTACTCCAATATTCACCTTTATTTTGTAAAAAATCAAAGCATGATACGTAGATACAGACCAACTGCACAGCTAACGTGTTTCACACCGGGTATGGTGCTTAGCCATAGATCTAGACACTTCAAATAGCGTCAAATTCATGAGAGATGTTGTGCTTTTTTAAGGTCATATTTACCCGCACAGTAATTTATTTTGAATTCTTTTATAACGAAGATATTTTTAAATACAAGTCAACCTATATGACATAGTCTATAATATGAAACTTATTCACGGAGATGTATGATCATACAAAATAGCTAATTTATTGGTAGACAAAATATGAATATTTACAAGAAATTAAAATACCAGTTGCGTTGCATTAACGACTTGAAAATCAATAAAATACCCCCAAAATGGGCATGCAATACCTTTGATCCGTGTGTCATGGTAAGTTCTCAAAATAACTTTACGTAAATGACAATGAAATAAAAGTGTCTATTTCACATGCCCAACCGTTACTATACTGCAGGTAAGTAAGTGGTTAACAATGTGAAATATATTGGACGTTTGTTTTGTCAATAAAACTAGAACTACGTAAAAATAAAAATATAATTAAAACTGTACTCTTTAAGGAAAAATTAATTATTAATTATGAGAACAAACCATAAGTACACGATATTCAATACTTCAATATTTCAACATTTCTAGGGAACAATAATAGATTTCAGATAAAATCAAAATGGCATAATTACCGATTCCAAAAATGGCTATTTCCTACTGGCAAGTGACCAGAGCTAAAATGGTTGCAGTCTTCATTAGAGTTGAGCGGACACCTGGATGTTCGGGTTCGGACCCGAACCCGAACTTTGAAAAAAAAGTTCGGGTTCGGGACCGAACCCGAACCCGGACCTTGACCCGAACCCCATTGAAGTCAATGGGGACCCGGACTTTTGACTACAAAAATGTCTCTAAAAAACGAAGGGAAAGGGCTGGAGGGCTGCAAATGGCAGCAAAATGTCGGGAAGAGCATGGCAAGTACTCTGGAAATAAATGTGGATAGGGAAATAACTTAAAATAACATACAAAAAATAAAAATTAAAAATATAATGATTTTGACCTTGGAGGACGGAAAAAAATAGTGTAAGCTGGTGAAATAGGCAGAGATTCACCTATATATTTCTCTACCTATAGCAATAAGCAGGAAGTCAGCCCTAAACAATGTACTGCACAGACAGTATATCACAGGGGACAGGTGGAGTGCTGGTGAAATGGGCAGAGATTCACCTATATATTTCTCCACCTATAGCAAGAAGCAGGAACACAGCCCTAAACAATGTACTGCACAGACAGTATATCACAGGGGACAGGTGCAGTGGTGTTGAAATATTCAGAGTCACCTATAGATTGCTGACTGCCCCTATAGCTGAACAACATTCCTAAACTATATGAAGCACAGCAGATGTCACAGGAATAAAGAGTGCTTGTTGAGATTTCTGGAGCAGGATACACCTAACACTGTCCCTATGCAGCAGATTCAGCAGCCTTTCCCTATCATAAGTGAAGCACAGTGACAACGAGCCAGATACCATAAGATGATGCAGATATCAAAGAAATAAAGTGTGCTTCTTGAGATTTCTGGAGCAGGATACACCTAACACTGTCCCTATGCAGCAGATTCAGCAGCCTCTCCCTATCCTAATTGAAGCAGAGTGACGATCTGTGCTGTGTGCCTCTATCTAATATAGAGGCTGGTCACATGATGGGTCTCATGCTGCACTGGCCAATCACAGCCATGCCATAAGTAGGCATGGCTGTGATCAGTTCCCAGTCACAGTAGTAAAACGAATGGTGACTGGCTGCCGTGCAGCGCGCCAAAACATACCCGAACTCCGAACCCGGACTTTTTCCAATTATTCGGGTCCGGGTTCGGGAGAAAACCCAAAGTCCGTACCGAACCCGAACTTTACAGTTCGGGTTCGCTCAACCCTAGTCTTCATGCATTGTGCTTCAGTCTTTGCTTCCTTCCTGCTCTCATGAGGTGCTCCTATTGATGGGGTCTTCCTTCATTGATCCCCTGGGCTCCCTCCCCCGGGCTGATCGATTGATCGATCTCCCTCTCTCCTATGGGCTTTCCCTCTTTATATCAATTAGAACAATAGGACTATAAAGATTATACTATGTTCTGCCTATTCAATATGTGTCCTCCATTCATAGGTTCGTGGCACATATGGGAGTTCCTGTCAAGACATGCCTGGTTTCTATTGGCTGACAGCTTAATGTGTAACTTGTTCTCTGGGCTTTGAGAACCTCAAGTAATATCACTTCCAACCACTAGATGTCTCACCTGTATTGTGAGATAATCTATACATTAATATTTATATTTTTGGGGAAACTATCGACATATATCTGTATACATACATATATATCTATGTATACCTATACACATTCTGGTAACTCTACATTTCATAAAATACAATTAGCATATTTTTGCATCCCACATGACATGCTTATTTATATTCCTTTATAACCGTATATTTCCCATAAACATTCTTTCCAATCATGCATAGGCTTATATCTCAATCAAATGCAAAATAATTATTAATGTGGATACATGAATTATTTTGATATGTGTTTGATGGATATGTGTTACAGGTTAATTCACATTTTTATAATCACAATGTGATATCTTTCATAATGTTGATTAGCTTCTTTAACCACTTCCTTACTGGGCACATATACCCCTTCCTGACCAGGTGAAATTTCAGCTTTCGGCACTGCGTCACTTTAACTGACAATTGCGCGGTCGTGCAACGTGGCTCCCAAAAAAAAATTGACGTCCTTTTTCCCCCACAAATAGAGCTTTCTTTTGGTGGTATTTGATCGCCTCTGCGTTTTTTATTTTTTGTGCTATAAACAAAAATAGAGCGAAAATTTTGAAAAAAAAACAATATTTTTTACTTGTTTCTGTAATAAATAGCCCAATTTTTTTAAAAAAACATTTTTTTTCTCAGTCTAGGCGATACGTATTCTTCTACATATTTTTGGTAAAAAAAATAAAATAAAATAAATCGCAAGACGCGTCTGCTTTGCGCAAAGTTATTGCGCATTCAAAATAGGGGACAGAATTATTATTATTTTTTTTTTACTACTATCAGCATTTTTTTCGTGACTGCAACATTATGGCGGACACATCGGATACTTTTGACACATTTTTGGCGCCATTCACATGTATACAGAGATCAGTGATATAAATATGCACTAATTACTGTATAAATGTGACTGGCATTGAAGGGGTTAACACTAGGGGGTGAGGGGGGTGACCTTCCTCTCCATGTGTTCATCTTAAAGGCCAGACACTCTCACCTGGCTGCTTTATCATCTCTCCTCCTTGTATGGCTCCACCCCAGTCTATATCAGGAACTCTATATTAACCAGTGCACTGCAGGTCTGCCTTGCTGATCAACGTTGTTTGTTAAGCATTGTGTTCCTGCTTGCCATGTGCTACGTTTATCTCTGTGTACCGATCTTGGCTTGTCCCCGACTATTCCTGTTTGCTTGTGACCCTGACCTTTGGCCTGTCCTTTGTTTATTCTTGTCTGCTTGTCGCCCTGACCTTGGCTTACCCGTCACTATCTCTTGTATCCTGAGTGGCTGCTTCCCCTCTCTTCTCTATGCCCTATGAAGCGTGAGCTGGGGGACTCTGGGGGCCGCGACCTGGATTCAGTTGCAGCTAAGGCCATCCTCACCACTAGAGGCTCTGGTGAATACCTGCTGAATCTTAGACTCCGCGCCCTGGGGAATCTTGGGCTCAAGCTTCCTGTGGGATCCCTGTTTGTGCTCCAGTGGACCTGCCTTCCATATCCACTCTGTGTTCCATCTGCAGTAGTCTACCATAGGGTTCACTACCTTGTAGTGCACTCCTGACTCCAGCGGTGTGCATCTGTCATCTGGCCACAGGTGCCCTGACAGCTTCATTGTAATAGGTGGAGAAATTAGGAAATCCGAGTCCACCTTTGAGCTTTGGAAGGAAAAGAGTAAGGAAAGACCCGAAAGAGGTAAAGAATTTTAGCTAATATAACCATCTTAATAACAGTTATTTTACCTATCTAGGATAAGGGAAGAGATGACCATTGAGTTAATAGATTCGTTATTTGACGTAGAATAGGGGGAAAGTTGGCAGCAAAGAAGAGATTTCATTTTAACAGTTATAAAATACAGTTGTGTCACCTTGCTAACCCAACCCGGTGACTAAATAATAAAGTAGCAGCACATACTGATGAGATCATCTCAGTACTTTCTCCCCCCACCCAAATCTGACTGCCAACACAGTGTAATGCAACAGAGCTCTCCTCATTGGCTGGCCTCATTGCTGGATTACCAAATAGTCACATTAGGCACTGGACTATGGGCACAGTTCTTGAAAGAAATGTACAATTAAGCTTTCCTTAATTTATTACAACAGATAGAAAAAATGAATCAACTTAAAAGAACTAAAGCTTTACAATACTCTATAGAGAAATGACTGGTGCAATGTGAGGCTCCTGCATAGTCTTCCTCCAGCTTTGTGCCTGTACCTCTATATGGGCTGGTACAATGATAGAGGAAGAATGAATGCGCCATGAGTGTGCTGAACAGCGAGCTCGCAGTTTAGTGAAACTACAAGTCCATCTGCTGCAGCGGTAGAAGGGACTTGTAGTAGATCTCTGTGAATGAATAATGTGGCTGTATGGACACAGCCGCAACATTTTTAAGATGTAACAGTTGATGTGGTGAGAGGATTCCCTAGCCACCATGGGGGCCGGGTGAAGGAGGAAAGGGGGTGCTTAATAGTAAGATGTCCCCATTATTAAGCTCCAAGGGGCAGAGCAAAACGCTTTGGGTGCCTGGCCTGGCTGGAGTATGGGATGAGGCTGCCATTCATCTCACTTTATGCACATGGGCCTGTTTATGATGTGCAGCTTATGGAACTTTTCCTTTTGACAGCAGCTTGGAGCTAGGGCGAGTAGACGTGCAGTTTGTTTTGTTCCAAATAAAAATTTGAATTGTATCAAATTTAAATGAATCCGAAATAACGTAATTCAAATAGTTTTCAAATTCAAAAACGTTTCAAATTCGAATAGTTTTCCAATTTCCAAAGATAATAAAATAAAATAGAAAATAAAGGAATAGAATATAAAAAAAATCTATTCTATTTTTTTATTTTCTATTCTATTCTATTCTTTTTGGAAATTCGAAAACTATTTGAATTCGAAAACTATTCGAAATTGATTAGAAGACGAATAAACAAATCGAATCCCAAAAACTAATTAAACGAATGAAACAAATTTATGTAAATAACTAATCAAAAAGAAAAGCAACGGAAGCTGTGGCGGCAGGATGACGTGGTGCACGTGAAGCACGCACGTCGGAGGGAGGAGCTGCAAGCGCCACGGATCTGTCCCAGGGAAGGCTGCGAGGGATGGAGGGACCTGGCGGTGCTCCAGCGACGGCGGATGCGTCGCAGCGAAGGAGGTCACCGAGCGGTTAGCCCGCTCACCCCGCAGACCACACCAACTCCCCCCGCTCTCCGGAAATCTTCCTCCTCCGCCCCCCCCCCCGTCCCCTGACGGCAGCAGGCGAAGCTCACCACGAGTGAAGCGCTGGGAGGCTTCCCTCTGGGTCACGCTGGTGGGTCGCCCGCCCCCCCCCCCCTCCTTTCTCGGATCATCCCTTGGAAACCCTGGCACTAGGAGGTAAAAGTGAAAACAACAATTTCTGATGTATGAAGACCAGCAAACGAGGTAATATTAACCCTTTTGTTATTGGCATAATGATTCTTTGGATGCAGTGTGTGGATCTGGTGACCTAGCCCAAGCAGTGGAGACAGGGGGAGAAAGTGGAGTCCATCCATACATTTTACTCTGTCACACTTCAAACGTTTTAAAGGAGCCTTGCAAATTTGGTTTTTCTATGCCTCGTCTCAATATATTCCCTAAGAGTTTGAATGCTGATGGTCTCTAATCATAGCCCTGTTTGATATGGACTTTAATGTGGACATTTAGCGGTTAAAGAGCAGGCACCCCGCTGTCACAGTACCTACCTCTGTTGTGAGAGGAGAAAAAAGGAAGGGAGAGAGACATACTTAAAAAAAAACAAAAAAAAAACATATAGGTAAAGCAAGGTCGGGGGCTCTGTACTTGAAACAACGGGCAAACATCAGAGGCATACAATAAATACACTAAATATGCACTACTCTTTTCTGAATAAGCTTGGCAGCCTATCAAAAATAATAAAATAAGGATAAGTTCATTTCCTATACCTGAGGAGCATAAGTATGTATGGCCTATAGGACCATAGACCACACGCATTGTAGGAACTGCCACTGAGCTGTTAGCTGGTAAGTACCAGCCATCTAGGAGATACTGCACTTATCTCCGCAGACCGCTGCGAAACCACTGGCGGACTTGTTCGGCAGATTAGAGACAAAGTCAGAGGAATTTTTACCCCCCCATTGGGCCTGGCCCGGAACGCCGGATGGTCGTACTGGAAAGCCCGTGGGGCATTCAGAAAACATAGCGCCGAGGCAAAGAACAGGGTACAGGGCGTAACAGCCCAATTGGTTCTGAGCTCCCTCCTTATCATAGAGGGGGAAAGGAGGGGGAAAGGAGGGATGGTATAAGAGTGGAAAGAAAAGGAATAGAAGAAGGTAATAAGTGGCGTATAAGGGAGACGAGGAGACACTGCCCCCCTACCCGCCCGTTGTTGTGGAAGGTTGCTGGACCCCCATTGTAGACGTCCCCCCAAGAAGGCGGGTTCAAACGGGGGTGGCATCACCTTAGATGGAAAACGTACGTAACCCTTCACCTATGAGTTTACCCTAACGCCTGTGGCAATTTAAAGAAATACTCAACTTATAAGGTCGCCCGGAATACCGGGGGCAAAACATTTTTTCTTTTCGTTTTCTTTTTTTGGTTTTTTTCCCTCTTTCTCCCCTCCCTTTTTTCTTCAAAACTGGGGAAACGCATTAGACAGACAAAAAAATACAATATGAACAGGTCAACTAGGGGGGCGGTCCCGAAAAACCTTAAAGAGACTTCCTCTACAAGTACGATCAGACACTATATGACCCCGGACGGGAGTACCAAGAGCCCAGGACAGATAAAAAAAGCGGAAAAAACGGGGACAATGAAAAAGGGAGCGGGGGAGGTGGCCACCCCAATGGCGGACATTTCAACAGAGTCCGAACATGCAGCCAGTCAAACGCATGACACTAGCCGGGAGTCCCACGTTCCCAATATGGGAGAAATGGAGGCTATGTTAAAGAGGTTGGAGAACGTAATAAGAGAGGAAATCGGCACATTAAGAACGGACTTACATCACGTATTGGAACGAGTAGAGGAAGCAGAGAAAAAGATTGAAAAGCAGGACCTGGACCTCACTGAAATAAAAAACCAACATCTGTCGTTGAAACAAAACCAGAGGTGGTTGCAATATCGAATAGAAGATCAAGAGAACCGTAACAGAAGGCAAAACTTAAGAATACGTTCCATTAAGGAGGAGAAGGGTGAAGACTTGAGAAAAATTCTCAACGACCTGTTCCTCCCCCTCCTCGAAAAAGCTTCGGAAGGACCCCTTAAATTAGAACGGGTCCACAGGGTGGGACAGATCAGAGATGGAGGAGGAAATTGGCATAGGGATATTATTGCTAGATTCAGACATTTTGAACATAAAGAGGAGATCTGGCGAAAACTGAGAAAAAAGCCGCCGCTATCCTATGCCGGGACAGAGATTCAGATCTTCACGGACCTGGCCTGGGAAACACTGGCCAGAAGAAGACATCAAAAACCCTTATTTGAACAGATGCGTTTACTTAATATAAATTACCAGTGGGGTTTCCCGGCCTGCTTGATAGGCCATAGGGAAGGGGTATCAGCGAAATTAATATTTCCCGAGGACCTGGTGGGATTCTGCCGCAAATTCGATATGCCTGTGGTGGACTTACCCGGTTGGGTGGAATAGCAAATTTTTTCTTTTGTTTTTCCCTTTTTCTTTTCTTCTTTTTTCTGGAAAGGGGTACGACCCCCAGGGTGGCCCCGGGGGATAGGTTCAGGGGTATACTATCCGGCATGGGGGGGATGGGAAGAGGGAGGGAGGGGGGGATGAGTGGAGGGAGGAGGGGGGAGGGCAGATCTGTTACCCCACCCACTTAAGATCTAGTCCCCTGAATTTTGGGGGAAAAAGGGTGGGAGGGGCGTGGAGGAGCTCCACCTCAGCCACAAGAACCGATGGGTAGGGGGCTCCAAAGATCCCTACGGTTCAGAGGCGTTGTATTGGCCTGGGTAGGGGGGGAGGGAGAGGGGGAGTGGAGGGAGGAGGGTGGGGGGCTGTGGATGGGGAAGGGAAAAGGGAACTTGGCTCCCAAGGAATCTCATGGACAGTTCATTAGGAAATGATCTAGTTATAGAATAATGACTGAAGCAAAATTTATTTCTTACAATGTCAAGGGTTTGAATTCAGCCGTTAAAAGACTTAAGGTACTGGCAGAGATTGAACAATTTAGAGCGGATGTTGTGTTTATACAGGAATCCCACTTAACTATAGATGCGAATACTAAGCTTTTCTCCCCTGCCTACCCCACTTGGTTTTATGGGGATTCTATTTCGAAACGTGCTAGGGGCGTGGCAATTGGGTTCACAAGGGGGTTTGGATTTACCCTTGAGGCAAGGATGACAGACCCAGAAGGGAGATTTTTATTCCTGAGGGTAAGAATTGATAACATTGTTTATACCCTAGCAAATATTTACGCCCCAAATGTTCATCAAACCCAATATTTAGGGAAAATTCTGGGAAAGTTAAAAGACTTCGCCGAGGGATATACGATCTTGATGGGAGACTTAAATTTCGCCCTGGATCCGAAAGAAGATAGTACGTTCCGTGGGCGGGAGACAAAAAATGGCCTTTTACAAAGAATTAAACAAAAGATTCATGACCACCAACTAGTCGATGCCTGGCGGATTTTCCATCCTAAGGAACATGACTACACGTTCTACTCCCCCCCCCACGGTACATACTCCAGAATCGACTACATCCTGGCGGACCACAGACTTCTGGACTCTATAACGGAAACGGACATAGGAATCATGACGGTGTCAGACCATGCACCAATCTCTATGAAAATTAAACTGTCCACACAAAGGAGACAGAGGCCGGTGTGGCGCCTGGATGATAGCCTGATACGCGATGAAGGAGGGGCAAGTAGGGTGGAGGAGGAATTAAAACAATTCTTCCTCATCAATGATACAGAAGGGATAACCAGCGCAACCCTTTGGGAGACACACAAAGCCTACATCAGAGGAATTTTAATCGCGGAGGGCGTTAAAAAAAAAAAAGAGAGGATAAGTAAAGCTAACTCCCTGACTAAAGAGATAGAGACCCTAGAACGCGAACATAAAGTGCAGGGATTAAAAGAAACATATCTTAACTTAACTATAAAGAGAGACGCACTCAAGGAGATCATGGAACAGGAAGCGAGATATAAACTTAACTGTATCTCCAAAGAGAGATACGTATGGGGTAACAAACCAAGCAAGCTACTAGCAAAAATGGCTCAAAAAAAGAAAGCTAGAAACTATATCGAAAAAATAAAAAGGAAAGACGGGAACATGGTATATGCAAATAGAGAAATAGCGGATACATTTAAAAACTATTATGAGGAACTCTACACATTAAAAAATCCAGGGTGGCAGGCAGGGGAAAGGGAGGGGAAGATCCGAGATTTCCTGGACAGGGCAGGACTTCCTAGTCTTGAGGAGATGGAAAGGTTAAACATGGACCGCCCCATATCCGAAGAAGAAATAAAAGAAGCTCTAAATACCACCATGGGGGGTAAAAGCCCGGGGCCGGATGGGTTTTCCTCCCAGTATTATAAGAGATTTAGCAACATTTTGATTCCAAGGATGTGCAAATACTTCAATGGGCTAGGGTCTGAATATGAATTCAGCAGGGAAGCTATTGCGGCTACGGTTGCAATAATTTTGAAGGAAGGGAAAGATAGCTCTCTCTGTTCGGCATACAGACCTATTTCTCTGTTAAATACAGACACTAAGCTCTTTGCCAAGATTCTTGCGGGGCGACTCAAAGGGGCAATGCACGTTTTGATTCACCCCGATCAGGTAGGCTTTGTGCCCAACAGAGAGGGCAAAGATAATAGTCTAAGGGCAATTCTCCTGCTACAGACCATAAGGCAAAATGAGCCCCCAGGTCTTTTCCTGTCAGTGGATGCTGAAAAAGCTTTTGACAGGGTGGACTGGGGGCTCATGATGGAGACTCTTAACGCCATGGGAATAGGAAAAAGGATGTCCCGCTGGATTAAAACACTCTACCACCACCCTACAGCAAAAATAAAAATTAATGGAACACTATCAGACCCCTTCGAGATGAAAAACGGGACAAGGCAGGGCTGTCCCCTGTCCCCCCTTCTTTTCATTCTTTCGTTAGAGCCTCTGCTGTCTACCATACGTAACGACCCCGATATCAATGGAGTCAGAGTAGAAGGGGAGGAACATAAACTATCGGCTTTCGCCGATGATATTTTGTTTTACCTAACCAACCCGGCTAAATCTATCCCAAAGCTCTCCAAAGTGTTGCAACAATATGGTGCCATCTCAAATTTTAAAATTAACGAAACGAAATCTGAAATTCTGAATATTAATTTAAACAAGAAGGAGGCGGGTCGGGTCAAGGAGATCTGCGTGTTCCCCTGGACAAAAGAATTAAAGTATCTAGGAGTTAAATTGGCCAATACAGCCCAAAAGATGTATAAAATAAATTACGTTCCCTTACTAAATGAGATCAAGAGAGAATTAAAAAAAACGGTTAATAAACCTATATCATGGATCGGACGCATTAATATGCTGAAGATGGTTGTAGTCCCAAAAATTCTTTATAAATTTTTATTACTCCCCATAGCCCTTCCTCAGCAATTTTTGAGAATCCTTAATTCTTTGTTACTAAACTACGTCTGGAAAAACAAGAAGCATAGAATATCCCTCTCCATCCTAAAACAGGGTAAACCACTTGGTGGTCTGGCAGTCCCGGATATCAAAAGTTATTATAAGGCGGCGGTTTTAGCACGGGCGGTAGAATGGGCACGGGACAGGAGGGACAAAAGGTGGGTACAAATTGAGAAAGCACTAACTAGTAAATATTTGAATAATATTATTTGGATCCCTGCACACCACAGAGCACTAGACCACAAAACACATGATTTAACACGGGACACTTTAAGAATGTGGGATAAGACCCTGACACAAATAGAGGGTAAATTTAATTCCCCACTAATGAACCTAAAGGAAAATCCTTTTTTTGCACCAGGGGAAAACAAAATTGGGGGGAATTGGATTAAGGCAGACACGGTTCACTTAGGGGACATTATTAAGGAGGGAGAGATAATGACCTATGAAGACTTGAGATCCAAAACGGATTTCTGGAACTTGGATAGGTGGCATTACTCCCAGTTGCATCACTTTGTAAGGAACCTCCCCCGCCCACTGCGGACGGAGGCGGAGCTAACTCCACTCGAGAAGATTTGTAAATCTAAGAATAGTAAGGGCACTATCACTAAATTATATGGATTATTGGTAAAGATAGGTTCACGGAGCGAAGCACCCTTTATAGGTAAATGGGAAAGAGAGTTAGGAACCACAAGAGGGTCAAACAGTTTCAAGAGGATTATGCACCTTACCCATTCATCCGCAATCGACGTACGAACTGCCGAAACAAATTATAAGTGTATCTCAGGGTGGTATATTACCCCGGACAAAGCAAATAAATACAAAGCAGATCAGACCGCAGAATGTTGGCGGGGCTGCCCAGAAAGAGGCACGATGGCCCACCTTTGGTGGTTATGCCCAAAAATACAAACTTACTGGGACATAATTCTGAGTCAAATTAAAGTTATTACGGGCGAAGATTTAAAGAAAGACCCCTGGGTCGTTCTCTTTCATTGCAGCCAGGAGGGGAAAAGAAAATACAAGCAGTCTTTACTTCCTCATCTTTTAAACGCCGCCAAGAAACTTATACCCAAAAAGTGGCAGGAGACGGAAAGTCCACACGTATGGAACTGGATAGACGAAGTGGAGGAAACGTACAGGCTGGAAGAGTTAAAGGACAGCCACCTAGAGACGACTGGCGGACTTAGGAAGAAATGGGAAAAATGGAGGGAATACAAAAAAACATGGAGTTATGCAGAAAGAATTAGGGCACGCTAACTAATAAGCCATATGTGAGCCACATGGTTATTATAATGTCCCTGCTATGGTCATTTTCTAGAGCGAGTCATATACTACTCTTGATCGATGAACATCTGAGACTGGTTTTTACGAAGGAGAAGTTAGGAGATTCCTGGGAGCCAAGAGGGGGGGGGGGGGGAGTCAAAAATATAGAGCCACAAGGGCAAGCCATCGTACTAAGCCATTCCCGCATTTTAAATAAGTGTTGGCCTATATTTAAAAAAGGAAAGAAGAAGAATAATAATAATAATAAAAAAAAAAAAAAAAAAAAAAAACCTAAGTAGCATAGCAAATATACCACTTATGATGCAAACTACAAAACGAGACGTAAGACACATCAAACCATGAGTGGGTCTCTATGATTTGGTAAGAGCTGAGGTGGAAAAAAAAAAAGAAAAAAAAAAAAAAAAAAAAGAAAAGCAACACATGTTTTAATTCTGAAGCCAAGTACGAGTGTCCCTGCCTGCACTCACATCTGGTTATACTTTATCTCTCTACCTGAGTGACACCTAAATTTGGTCTTTTTGGGTCACAGTAACATGTTACACCCTAAACACTGGTACATAGTGTAACATGTTACTTAAAGTGGAGTTCCACCCATTTTTATACTTACTGTCTATGGTATACCCCTTGAGCATGCTTTTCCCAGTGGAAGTTCTTTTTTTTTGTGTGTGCAAATGCCTTTTTCAGCAGCACTTCCGACAGCCCCTCGCCTAGGCGATTACGTCACTAGGCGATTCGCAAGGGCTCCTGGGATAGCGGAGTCATGTATCCCAGGAGTCCTTGCGAATCTCCTAGTGATGAAATCTTCACTTTATTTTGTGGGTGGGGCTAGGATGGCCTTCAAACCTATACCAGCTTTGTTGGTAGACGGGAAGGCTGATCGGGAGGGGCGTGGCTTGCAAGGTGGGGCGTGGCTTTCAAGGTGGGGCTGGGACGGCCTTCAAAACAATCCCAGCTTTGTCGGTAGACGGGAGGGCAGATCGGGAGTGGCGTGGCTTGCAAGGCGGTGGGTGGGGCTAGGACGGACTTAGTATCGGCATCAAAGCTATTTGCACAAGACAAGAGGAGGAAAATTGTCTTTAGACAAGAGGAAGAAATTTAGCTAGAGAGGCATGGTATACAGAGTGGTGGGTTGGGCTAAGCTGGCCTTTAAAACAATATCAGCTGTGTTTGTAAACGGGAGGGCTGAACTGGAGGAGCCCGAGAGGTGCTCTGCATACAGCCAGATTTCGTTAACAGATGGCGGGCCAAAGGTAGGACAGTTCATGGCCTTCCCCGGGTATCAGATGGGGGTAGATTTGGATGTATGTTCTAATGCATTGGGAGGGCTATGCTTTGAAAAAGAACAACGTTTTCGTCTTTTTGAAATAATGCTTGAAGTTTGATTGTTTGTGGCTGTTTGTGTGCAAATGTGAGTATCTGTTGTATGAGAGATGTTGTGGGCCTGTGTGTATGATCTGTCCGCATGGACTAGAAGTGTGACCGTGTGTGCTTGTGAAATCGATTGGATGTGTATGTGTGATTTTGATCGTGTGTGTGTGAATGTCTGAATTTTGTATGGTGTTTAACTGACCAAATTGAAACTACTTGGAAAAATTGCCTTTGTGTAAAATGGCTGCCTCCCATGTGCTTTAGTGAAACTTTGGAAGAGTGACGCCCTTAGAGAAGGGAACTCTGATCTGAGCAGGCATACAGGCAGCATTGTGCCATGTGATTTGATGGGGAAGGGGTGACCAGTATGGTGGATAGTTCTGTGTGTCTTTTGACATTACAATTTTCAGAACAGGTTTATGTGTAATGTGTTCATGATCTCTATATGAAAAGTAAGTATGGATAAATTGTGATCTTTGCCTTTGTATGGGACCATCACACATGTCCTCATAAGTGTAAAACTATTTTAAGTAAAGGGTTTGGTTTAAGTTGAAGATTCCTGCCGCCATAGTGGCCAGACAATAGTAGCTTCTGGTTGAAAGGAATCAGGCTTTCCTTGGATGCTAGCATTGAGGAGTATTTTTAGTTTTAGAATGAAAAAAGTTTTTTTCTTAAGGTTTTAAATGATGTAACATCACTGTTTATATTCCTCAATGGCTTGTTATGGAAGCTGATGCCACGGTGTGTACATGAACTTTGAGAAAATAGTGTTTTTGTTTTAATATTGCGCATTTAACTAACATTTTTTTGAATGTGCTGTTTAGTTGGCAAAAGGTCCGATTTAAAGTAGCCTAAAGTGTGTGAAAATTGTTTGTTTTTAAAATGTTTTTAAGTGTTAATTTTTTATGTCCCATGGTTCTCTACTAGGCTAGGAACAATTTGTTTGCTCTGTGGGTCATCCTAGAGGGGGAGCTGTTCCAATTTCTGTGTGTGTGTGTAGTACGGTCTGTCCTGTTTTGGGAAGGTGATTTGGAGGTGCAGTTAAATTGTTTTTCTAAGCATTACCTTTTGAGTTGCGCAGAGTGATATCTTGATATAGCGCGGTCTTGCCTCGAGGGGTCCCGACGCTCTTGCGGACATATGCACATGCTAGGGCCAATTTATAATCAGGATCTGACTAACCTACCGGTTGACTTTGCAGTGTGAGGCCCTGTACACACGATCAGTTCAAACTGATGAAAACGGACTGAAGGTCCGTTTCATCGGTTAACCGATGAAGCTGACTGATGGTCTGATGTGCCTACACACCATCAGTTCAAAAACCGATCGAGTCCAACGCGGTGACGTAAAACACAACGACGTGCAGAGAAAAATGAAGTTCAATGCTTCCAAGCATGCGTCGACTTGATTCTGAGCATTTACGGGTTTGGAACCGATGTTTTTGCATACTAACCATCGGTTTGGACCTATCGGTCAGGCGTCCATCGGACAAATTTTAAAGCAAGTTCTCATTTTTTGAAGGACAACTGTCCGATAGGGCCTACACACGGTCGGTTTGGACTGATGAAACGGTTCTTCAGTCCGTTTTCATCGGATTGGACTGATCGTGTGTACAAGGCTTAATAGTGGAGATTTTTGTGTAGAATTTCGTTTTTGGGTGAACGACTCTGCTTTGCACTGAATTTTGATGGATTGTGGGACTGGCTTTGACTGCGTTTTTGTGCACAGTGGTGTGCATTGTTTTTGTGTTTGAATATTTGGGAGTTTCCCAGAGGGCAATTCATTGTTTTTGAAGCTGGTATTGTGTTGCCTGCAGGGGGGGATATTTGGGTCAGGGGGGATCAACTCCCATTTTGCAGTATGGGGGGATTAGTTTTCCTATTCTTGAACTAAAGATGTTTTGTTTTTAATAGAAAAAAACACAGGAGATTCAGTTTTGGCTCTTTGTTTACTGCTGTATAATATTTAGGTCTCAAAACTTGTGGTTTGACTTCCCAGGGGAAATATATATGATGTTTAGCCATAGATTTTTTTGATGTGTTAATGGGACAAGGCAAAGAAGCTAGGCTTCCCCCTCCCCCTCCCTCTTCCTGTCATTATGTAAATAAACCAGTTTTGGGGGTTTTGAGAGCTGAGCATACAACAGGAAGTTCTTTTCAGCATGTAAGTATTAACAGGAAGTTGTGTGCTGGAGTTTGGGGTCTTTTAAAAGATGAGCAATGATATTTGGGTTTTAAAAAGGACAATGGAAAATATTTGGGCATTTAAAAGAGTGTTTTAAAGTTTAATTTCAGTTGTTCAGGGGGCATCACCATTATTATGTAAAAACCAGATGCAGAGAGAAGCCACATTGTTCTGCAGGTGGTAAAGGGGTGTAAGTGTCCTGTGTAGTTTAGTCTGGCAACGCAGTGTATGGGATGCATACACTGTGAAGGGTAGAGGCCTAATTTGGGGGTTGATCTGTGGTTATTGACGAATCATTTGGCATAGTTACTCTGTAGTTCTGTGCCAAGAGTGTTGGGACAACAAGTCTTAGAGATGATGCCTTGGTTAGGGTTTCTAGTTGAGGGACTGGACCAGATAGTGGTTGTAGTACGTCAATCCACCATAGAAGAATGGTGCTCCCTGAAATGGGTGCAACGGTTTTTCCTGGATGCAGGATTAAGACGATAAGCCGATTCGAACCGCAAGGGAAGGAATGGAGGCTTCCCACAGTCAGACGGTTACACGGTGCACAAAGCCTACTATTTAGGTATCCCTCTGGAGTGGATGTAGTTCAGCTGCGGTTTCAGAAATCTGTAATGATGAGTGTGTTGATGGAGGAAGAACTATAGTTAAAATTCTCATGCCCGTTTGTTTGAACTTTGTATGGCTGGTCCATGCAAGGTTCTCAAGCTGCTCTCATGTTTTTTCCCATTGTATTTTCTTCTATTGCTGAAAGAGTGAAGGTAGAATTCCGGCAGATTTTTGTTTTGGAAACTATGAATATCTCCCCCACACTTGTATCTGAATGTTTGTATGTAGTAACGTGAATATGTTCGAACTTACCGTGGCGATCCTCCGACGCATCGTGGCTGTTGTATTTTTGTAGGAAACGTAAAAGTAAGGGTTACAGAGGGTTTTGTTTGATTCGGTTTTGAAGGAATTTAATTGACAATTTACCAATGTACAGGAATGTCATTTTTGTTTGCCATTCTTTGCAGGTCAAATATGAAGGATAGAGTAATGATTTTTGCTTATAAGTATTTTTCAGGTCCAAGGAGTTTCTGAAAGTGTTTGTACATTGAGAGCAGGTGTATGTAGACAGCTGTACACATGGATAAATATAAGAGTCTAAGGAGGTGAAAGTATCATAGGCTATTTCATTGTTTCTTTTTTCCTGCACCACGCATTTCTTCCTTCAGTCTGTAATGAGGAAGAAAAAGGGGGGGTAAATAAATGTAAGAATGACAGTTTTTTTCAAACTAATAACACTAACCTTTCCAATTCTAACCAAGTTTGTGCCAAGACTGTCTTTTATTGATAGAATTTGAATCGGCAACAACAGTCTGGTGAAGTAGGTTCCCATCCCAGATGCTAAGAACCTGTCAAATGGTTCCAGGTATTACAGGTGATGGTAAGCAATTACAGGTGATGGTAAGCGATTACAGGCAATGGTAAGCCACGCATAGGTTATGCAGTGACCACAATCCCGATGTCTGGGTTATTGTCATGAGGTTTGTTTGGAGGTCAACCAAAACCAGGGTTGTACTTTGCTCATCAGCTGTCACCTACATTCCCAGGTGATGGGGTGGGTGCGATCACTGTAACATGAACTTCACAGGGTTCAAGAGTTCCTCCTGGACCCTGACATGGTAATCGGTTTTCATTCTTCCCAACCAGGTGACTGGGTCGTTGTAAAGAAGCTTGATGGATGAGACCACGCCAGCCACTGCAAGAAGCAGCTCAACCACATCAAATAAATTAGTAGTATCTTTGTTTATTTGTATTTTTTTGTTTAGTAAATTTTAGCAAGGGTAACGATGAAAAGCATCCCAAGTTATTATTTAAAGTGTATTCTCTGACTAACTAAGAAAGTGAACAGGACCAATTGCGGGGTCTGTTCTGAGTCTCCACCAAGTTTTAGTCTCCTGCAATGACAGCGGTACTTGCTATTTATGATGTTATTATTGGTATGAGGAGTTTTTGACAAACTAGCAAATACTCCAAACAGACACTTGTCAATGGAATTTAATGATACACTTCTAGAGGGTAAAATTGGTTATCATTTTTATGGCTCTGCCTCTTGTCAGTTTGGGTATCGAGACAACTAGGTAGCCCACAAGTGTGTAACTTTAGTTTGGTGTTTATGTAGAACTACAGCTTATAAGGTAATTCCCCCAATGCAAGAGGTTAATGCGTGATGGTGAAGCTGTCCCAGCATCCTATATCGTGGCCGATCGCAAGGATCTGATGGCGCAAGAGAAATTTAGAATGGCAGGGACAGCTAGAAGCAAATTGTTCACCAACCCCGACCAGGTCTGGGCATGGTTTCCTACATGTACAAGGTGGGGGGGGCTTGAGCTTATGATACCATTGAACGATTCTCATCCATTGAGGATAGGATGTTTCATGTAACTGTTGAAGCTACAAGGAAGTTCTCACGGTCCAAGTGGGGTTTCTGGGAATTTACAATTAAAGATTGTTATAGCTGCATCTGAGTTCAGGCCCATATGGATAAGGTTTAGATCCCTGCAAGGCAAAGCCAGAGCTATAGCTAAGTGAAGGTTGGGAGTCCTTTGAAGGGTCTGGGAATATTTGGGGATTTAATTTTTATTTTACAGCGGATCGTGGTTAACGGAAATGGGAATATATATACTCATGTCATTTTTATTTCTATTCTTTCTATGTCGTGATGAGTGCTCCATTGCCTGATTGGACGCGTGACTAGATCCCGAGCAGATGACCACATCTTCCTTGATGAGACGCCCCGAAGCCAGACCCACGTACAAGACACAGAGGACCCCAGCCCAATCTGCTTTTACTACAGCTCACCAAGTTGTGTCCTCCTTACAAGTCATGCCTCCTGAATAACAGAGTCTACATGTCAAGCCGTGTTTTCCTTTTTATGGACTCGTAAGACTGTAAGGACTGATTAGTTTCTAGGTGTAAGAAGACTATCAAGATTCGAAGGACAAGTGGGAGCAATATGACAAAAAGGGAGGAGCTGTTGTGGAAATTTCATGAAGATATATTTAATATGTATTGTCATAGTGTCACCCATTGTTGGTTCTCCCGCAGCCCGCTCTAAAGAGCTGACTGGGGCGGACTGAGACTGGTTGAGATTATCTTCCTGATTTGGAGAAGGGTGTTTGTGGTGTGGGGGTGTCGGCCGGCGAAAGGGCCCCTGTGTCATGCACAGATATCCACCTGTGGGATGCGTCCACTCTGCAAACGCATTGTCGTTTTAGCAGATATATGCTATTTGTCATCTCTCAGTGCCGGATCAACACTGTTTTGTGATGTGAGCATACACCTGCAGATAAGCTCCCCTCATCAGGAACTGTGTTCATTGGTTATTGTATTACTGTATCGTATTGTTATTACTGTATCGTTATTGTATCATGCTGTTTTTGTATTATGTTGTATTATTGTCCCATCTATACATGGGCATTTGCTGTGTGGAGCCCCCATGCTGTGTCCTGGCTTCCCATGGAGGAGGTCACATGCTGTGACATCACTTCATATGGTCACATGCTGTGATCTCCTCCAATCAGCTGTGGTCTGTAAAGGCTTTTGTTGTAATAAAAGGACTCCATGTGGGCGTCGGCAGGCAGTCTTGTGATGATGCCGAGATGAGAACAAGCTGGTGGTGATGGTGTCTTATTGTATGAATGGAAGGGGATGAATGGTGAGTGAAACTTTTAGCTTAAAGATGGATTATTTCACTAAGACGAAATGTGTTATCTGTCTGTGTCCTCTGCATACAGACAGATTTCGCTAACAATAGTCAGCTGAATGAAAATCCTGGAAATTAAGACAGGAGGATTTCAGATGCCCACAGCTAACATGGAAACTGCCTGCTTCTGAGATCTGGTTAGTAATAAACTTTTGTACAGAAACTAAAACCACAACACATATAACATGTCCTCAATGCATATTTTTTCCCCCTAGAAATGCAATGTCCCTGTCACTTGTTAATCGATCCCCATTTAATGCATGTAGCACCCTACTAAAACAGGTGCAAGGATTTGTTAGATTTAGTGCTGGTTATCTGTGTTCAGAGGACTGGGTGTGTTTTTGTTAAGTAAATTCAGCTTGCCTTACTGTAACCAGTGTGGCTGTGATTATTGTGTTAGGTGAATTTTATTATCACTGTAACCAGTGCAGCTGATTAACTAGGTCAGTTAAGTGTTTTCAGCTGCTGCTAGTCTGATGGCTCCCTCTACTTTCCACAGAGCTGTGCGAAATCTTTGTATTGTAGGTGTAGAGCTATGATGATGACAGTATGGATATTTAGGCAGCCCTGGCCAATCTCAGGGGGCAGGGCCCTGAGGCTGCTGGGAAACTGCATAATTACTCTGAGAGACTGAGCTTCTGAGGCCGCGTACACACGGTCAGTCTATCCGATGAGAATGGTCCGACGGACCGTTTTCATCGGTTCACCGCTGAAGCAGACTGATGGTCTGATGTGTGTACACACCATCGTTTAAAAAACTGATCGGGTCAGGACGCGGTGAGGTAAAACACACGACGTGCTGAAAAAAACGAAGTTCAATGCTTCCAAGCATGCGTCGACTTGATTCTGAGCATGCCTGGGTTTTGAACCGAAGCTTTTGTGTACTAACCATTGGTTTTGACCTATTGGTCAGCCGTCCATCGGTTCGAATATAAAGCAAGTTCTCTTTTTTTGGACTGAAGGACAACAGACCGATGGGGCGTATACACAGTCGGTTTGGACCGATGAAACTGAACTTCAGTCCATTTTCATCGGTTTGGACCGATGGTGTGTACGCGGCCTGAGCCTTTTTCTAAAGAGGTTCAGTTCAGCCTGGAAGGCTACTGCCCTCCAGGGCAAGAGTGTCATGTGCTTGCCGTGTGTGAGTCCTCAGGTGGGCGACCTGAAAATCTGGATGCTGAAGCTACAGAGAGCTGGCTGGGGGGCAGTCTGCTGAAGATTTAGCTTAGCATCACTGGAGAAAGGTGTTGCTTGGAAGTCATTAACCAACTGTCCCTGATCATTTTGAGAGTACATACTGCTGTGAGAGATCTTATAGACTTTTGGACTGCTGCCACCCCTATTGTGCTAGAGAGTTAGCTGTGCGTTTGTCTAAAGGGGACATCGGCTGGTGTCCTTTAGAGCTTAGTCTATCTGATTCTATGGAAAGGGACTTTGCTCTTGTGGCTCCATAGAAAAGAGTTTGCTTTTAATGGTTTCCACTACAAAGCCAAGTTCACAGTTTGCTGTAAGCAAGAACTTCTGCTTCAGCTTTTCGTAAGGGAGTTTTATGGTCCCCAATAGAGATGAGCCGAACACCCCCCGATTCGGTTCGCAACAGAACATGCCAACAGGCAAAAAATGTGTCCAAACATGCGAACACCGTTAAAGTCTATGAGACACGAACGTGAAAAATCAAAAGTGCTCATTTTAACGGTTAATGTGCAAGTTATTGTCAATAAATGTTTTTGGGGACCTGGGTCCTACCCCAGGGGACATGTATCAATGCAAAAAAAAGTAAAAAAAAAAAAAAAAAAGCAGTGATTTTAATAATGCTTAAATTGAAACAATAAAAGTGAAATATTCCTTTAAATGTCATACCTGTGGGGGTGTCTATAGCATGCCTGTAAAGTGGTGCATTTTTTCCGTGTTTAAAAAAGTTCCTGTAGCAAAATTACATTTCTAAAGGAAAAAAGTCATTTAAAACTGCTCGCGGCTATTATGAATTGTTAGGTCCTTACAGATATCAGTCATAGAAGTCATTGAAAAAAATGGCATGGGTTCCCTCCCCAAGTCCATTACCAGGCCCTTTGGTTCTGGTATGAATATTAAGGGGAACCCCAAACCAAAAAATAAATAAAAAATTGTGTGGGGGTCACCCCAAATTCCATCCCAGACCCTTCAGGTCTGGTATGAATGTTAAGGGGAACTCTGCGCCAATTTTTTTTTTAATGGCATAGGGGTCCCCCTCAAAATCCATATCATACCCTTCAGGCCAAAATTAAAAAAAAAATGGCGTGGGGTTCCCCTTAAAATCCATACCAGACCCTTATCCGAGCGTGCAACCTGGCAGGCCACAGGAAAAAAGGGGGGGACAAAAGAGCCCCCCTCCTGAACTGTACTAGGCCACATGCCCTAAACATGGGGAGGATTCTTTGGGGTCCAAAGCACCATGTCCCCATGTTGATATGCTCCCTGCCCGCAGACCCCCACAACCACCGGGCAAGGGTTGTGGGGGTCTGTGGGCAGGGAGCATATCGGTATCTGGAAGCCTGCTTTAACAATGGGAATCCCAGATCTCGGTCCCCCTATGTCAGGGGTGTCCAAACTTATTTCAAAGAGGGCCAGATTTGTTCAAGTGAACATGCGTGAGGGCCGACTATTTTGCCTGACATTAAACCATTAAAATTTGGTCTAAGTGTGTTGGTCTGAGCACTAATACACCGCCCAACAAGAATTCTCTTGCCTTTCTGGCTGTGTGTGGTGAAGAGATGAGCTTGGGCGTGTTATTTGGATATACTGTATATATTTCTTTTGTGGCCCCAACGAATTCCAGAGCGCTGCTTAGGACTAAGGATGAGCTTGGGCGTGTTATTTGGATATACCCTATTTATCGGCGTATAACACGCATGGGTTTACCATTGCCATGAATGCAGCCTCACCATTGCCATGAATGCAGCCTTACCATTGCAACCAATGCAGCCTTACCTTTGCAACCTCACCATTGCAACCAATGCAGCCTCACATGTGCCATGAATGCAGCCTTACATGTGCCATGAATGCAGCCTTACCATTGCAATCAACACAGCCTTACCATTGCAACCCATGCAGCCTTACCATTGCAACCAAAGCAGCCTCACATGTGCTATAAATGCAGCCTCACATGTGCCATCAGTGCAGCCTGAACAATGGCCATCTGCAGCCTCGGAGGGCAGAGGGAGGGGGGCTGGACGAGTGCCGACAGATTACAAACAGGAGAATCTCTTGTTTACACTGTGGCCTCTTTAATACAAAGTCCCGCCTCCTATGATAGACAGAACAGTCGTCCAATGGCATCCCAGGAGACGGGACTTCCAATAGAGACGCTGCTGAGTAAACAGGAGATTCTCTTCATGTAATCCGACGGCACACGTTCTGCCCCCTCCCTGTCACCTCCAAGGCAGCGCCAATAAATACAGTATATATCTTTTGTGGCCCTGGGGGCCACAAACAATATATATATCCAAATCCCAAGGGGGGCCATATTAAATCAACAGGGGGGCCGCATTTGGCCCCCGGGCCGGACTTTGGACATGCCTGCCCTATGTGAATTGGTAATGGGGTACCCCTACCATTTCACAAAAAAAGTGTCAAAAATGTAAAAAAAGTGTCAACATTTAAAAAAAAACACAAAACACAGCTTGGGACAAGTCCTTTATTAAAAAAAAAAAATTGTAATCCATTCTCGACCCAAGGATACGGGGAAAAAAACGCAGCCACGATCGGCCTCCATGGGAGGTTCATGTCGAATTACGCTACACCTGCCGTGACAGCTCTTAAATAGCTTAGGGTGGGGCCACCCGTGACATACGCGGGTGATCCCGCCACCCTCTGACGTCACAGGGGTTTCCCGTGACATCGGAGGGGGCAGGGTCACTCATGACGCCATGGGGAAATCGCAGGAAACCCCCCATGGCGTCAGAGGGGGGCAGGGTCACCCACATATGTCACGGGTGGCCCCGCCCTAAGCGATTTAACCACTTCCATACAGGGCACTTATACACCTTCCCGCCCAGACCAATTTTTAGCTTTCAGCGCTGTTGCACTTTGAATGACAATTGCGCAGTCATACAACACTGTACCAAAACAATTTTTTATCATTTTGTACCCACAAATAGAGCTTTCTTTTGGTGGTATTTGATCACCTCTGGGATATTTATTTTCTGCAATTTTTTTTTTGAAAAAATAAGTTATTTTTTGTTTCTGTCATAAAACATTGTAAATAAGTGTGTTTTCTCCTTCACTGATGGGCACTGATGGTACTGCACTGACGGGCACTGATAAGGCGGCACTGATGGGCACCGATGAGGTGGCAAGGATGTGGTGGCATTGATGGGCACTAATATGCGGCACTGATGGGTGGCACGGATGGGCACTGATAGGCGGCACGGATAGGCGGCATGGATAGGCTTGGATAGGCGGCACGGATGGGCATGGATAGGTGGCACAGATGAGCACAGATAGGCGGCACGGATGGGCACGGATAGGCGGCACGGGTGGGCACGGATAGGCGTCACGGATGGGCACTGATAGGCGGCATGCATGGGCACTGATAGGCAGCATGGATGGGCACTGATAGGTGGCATGGATGGGCACTGATAGGTGGCATGGATGGGCACTATCGTATGTGTTGTACTAATGGATGCCAATCAGTGCCAAACAATGCCTGCCAATCAGTGATGCCCATTGTGGGCACTGATTGGCATCCATTGCAGCACTGATTGGCATCCATTTTTTTGTGTCCTTCTCATCCCTGGTGGTCTAGTGGGCATCCCTGGTGGTCCAGTGGGAATCCTCGGGGGGGGGGGCTGTGCTGATAATCGATCAGCACAAACCCCCCCTGTCACAGGAGCAGCCGATCGGCTCTCCTCTCTGACAGACGCGAGTGAGGAAAAGCGGATTACCGGCTTTTCCTGTTTACATCATGATCAGCCGTGATTGGACACGGCTGATTATGTGGTAAAGAGTCTCCGTGAGAGACTCTTTACCTTGATCGGTGTTGCGGGGTGTCAGACTGACACCCTGCAACAATGATCGCCGTGATGCGCGCCCCCGGGTAGTGGCTCAAAATCCTGAGGACGTCATATGACGTCCAGTCAGGATTCTACAACCACTTTGCCGACGTCAACATGTTATTGGCGGGCGGCAAGTGGTTAAGAGCTGTCAGAGTGGGTGTAGCGTCACTCGGTGGCCGCCTCCCATGGAGGTGGAATCGGATCGTGACATCGTTTTTCTTTCCTCGGACCAACGCTTGAGATGGATATACATCGCTGGAAATTTTCATTTTTCTATTTTTGATAAAGGACTTGTCCTAAGCTGTCTCCTGTATTTTATTTTATTTTTGACACCTTTTTTTGTGAAATGGTAGGGGTACAATATACCCCATTACCAATTCACATTTGTTAAAGAGGGATTCCAGATTCCAATAAGCCCCCTGCCCTCAGACCCCCACAACAGCCGGTGTATATCTTGTTGTCCTCTCCTATGTTTGGAGAACTGGTACCACGGGGTACTGCTGGTTGGAACTGGATATTGCCAATGGTGGAAGCATGTAATGCAATGGTTTGTGTTCATGTGGAAAGTGGTCTTACAGTGGGCTGGATACAGAGGTTGTGTATGTGAGTCACTCTGGAGTACTGTTGGACAGGACAAAAGTCTGGGCGGAAGTGACTGGAAGAGGATCATGTCCCAGTGGAGTCGGTGGCTAGTGACGTTGCCATGGGAAACCACTCCACTTTGTGCAATTCCCCTCCAGACACTGCCTTGCAGAACACTGAGGAAATGAGTCCTGAAATATGTGTTGCTATTTCTGTCGTTGAGGAATAATGCAAGGCACTGGTAAATGCTGATTTTGTAATCTTGGGGGTCAACAAAAACACTGGTAGACAAAAGGGTTAAGTTGAAATGGTTGCTGATAACCCTGATATGTAAATGTGATGACATGTGTTATGATATGACAGGCACAGCCAGGGCTGGTGCAAGGATTTTTGACACCCTAGGCGAAACCTCATTTTGCCGCCCCCCCCCCCCGCTCCACCAATAGGCGCACGCAGGGGGTGTGCCAGGGCACATCCTAATCACCCCATGCGGTGCAGAGTCCCCCTGCTAATATTCCACCAAAGCCCCCCAATGGAGCTCCTAAAAGTCTTTTAAAAAAATAACACAAACAAAAACATACTGACACCATCCACTGCCCTGCGGACACCAACCTCTGCCCTACTGACAAGTCCACTGCTCTACTGACACCATCCACTGCCCTATTAACCCCGTTCATGTTTTAATACATTTGGGGTGCACACCCTAATGCAAAAAGCTGCGCACACCTTTAGCTCCACCCCTGACTCCACCCCCATTGCCCTACCCATGTACACCACACCTTTTTAATAAAGGGACCAGAGGTTTTTGTGTGTCTACAGGAATGCATTGTGTGTTTCAGTGTCTGTGTGTGACTGTAAGTAATGCAGCTTCACCAGTGCCAATCAATGCAGCCTCACCTGTGCCCATCAAATTCAGGAAGTTTTACCAGTGCCCATCAAATACAGTCTCACCTGTGCCCATCAAATGCAGCCTCACCTGTGATAATTAAGGATGAGCTCTGGCGTGTTCGCATAGAACACGTGCAGAGCCCGCCAGGAAGTGTGAATGGCGCTGCGCTAATAACAGCCAGGGAGACATTTCACGATCCCTGCAGCCGAGCATCGGGACAATGTCTCCCTGGCTGTGATTAGCACAGCGCCATGCACACTTCCTGGCGGGCTCTGCACGTGTTCTATGCGAACACGCCAGAGCTCATCCTTAGTGCCAATGAAATGCAGCCTCACCTGGGCCCATCAAATACAGTCTCACCTGTGCTCATCAAATGCAGCCCCACTAGCGCCCATCAAACACAGCCTCACCAGCGCCCATCAAACGCAGCCTCACCCGCGCCCATCAAACGCAGCCTCACCAGCGCCCATCAAACGCAGTCTCACCAGCGCCCATCAAACGCAGTTTCACCAGCGTCCATCAAACGCAGCCTCACCAGTGCCCATCAAACGCAGTCTCACCAGCGCCCATCAAACACAGCCTCACCAGCGCCCATCAAACGCAGCCTCACCCGCGAACATCAAACGCAGCCTCACCAGCGCCCATCAAACGCAGTCTCACCAGCGCCCATCAAACGCAGTTTCACCAGCGTCCATCGAACGCAGCCTCACCAGTGCCCATCAAACGCAGTCTCACCAGCGCCCATCAAACGCAGTTTCACCAGCGCCCATCAAACGCAGTTTCACCAGCGTCCATCAAACGCAGTTTCACCAGCGTCCATCAAACGCAGTTTCACCAGCGTCCATCAAACGCAGCCTCACCAGCGCCCATCAAACGCAGTCTCACCAGCGCCCATCAAACGCAGTCTCACCAGCGCCCATCAAACGCAGCCTCACCAGCGCCCATCAAACGCAGCCTCACCAGCGCCCATCAAACGTATCCTCACCAGCGCCTATCAAACGCAGTCTCACCAGCGCCCATCAAACGCAGTCTCACCAGCGCCCATCAAACGCAGTCTTACCAGCGCCCATCAAACGCAGTCTCACCAGCGCCCATCAAACGCAGTCTTACCAGCGCCCATCAAACGCAGCCTCACCAGCGCCCATCAAACGCAGCCTCACCTGTGCTCATCAAATGCAGGCAGCCCCACTAGCGCCCATCAAAAGTAGTCTCACCAGCGCCCATTAATGCTGCGTCACCGGTGCCCATCAAATACAGCCAGCGCCTATCAAATGCAGCCCAGCCCCACCTGTGCCCATTAATGCTGCTTCACCTGTGCCCATCAATTACAGTAATACAGTTTCAGCTGTGACCATCAATGCTGCTTCACCACTGTCAATCAATGCAGCCTCGGGGGGGGGGGGGGGGGGTAGGTACATACTTGGCGCCCGTATGCCCACTTCGTACCTGCCTCTGTCTGTGTCCAGGCTCCGCCTCCATCTATCCCCAAGCCCGGAGAGCCGCCGCGCGACTGTCCCATGATTTACTTTCGGCTCCACTCCAATGTGACACGGCCAGTGCAGGAGAGCATTCTCCGGGGGGGGGGGGTTGTGGTGGACGCTGGACACATACGTCAGAGCGCAGAGCGTGGGGGCTGGTGCTGCTGCTCAGAACTATCTCTGCTCCGAGTCAGAGTGGAGAGCGGGCTGGGGGGTGTTCTGGACAGTGTGGACGCACACCACATGATGTCACTGATGTGTCAGAGCGGAGACCGGAGGGGGGGAGCGCGCTGCTTCACACATGTCAGAGTCTCAGAGTGGCTGCCTGTGTATAGTGCAAGCTCTGTGGACAGTGCGGGAGTAGTAGAATAACCGGCGGCCGGGCGCTCTAGGCGGCAGTGCGCTCTAGGCGGCTGCCTAATCCGCCTAGTGGTAGCGCCGGCCCTGGGCACAGCGGAGGTTGACAGTGCAGTAGAAGGAGGCCCCCTACAGGTTCAGGAGGGACAGAAACACAAAGCTTAAAGGGTCACTAAAGGAAAAAGTTTTTTAGCTGAAATGACTGTTTACAGGGTATAGAGACATAATAGTTAACTGATTCCTTTTAAAAATGATTAAAAATAGATAAAAAACAATCATATAATGTGCCTGCAGTTTAGTTTAGTTTTTGCTGTTGTTTCCTGGTTCTCTGATGTACAGAGAGCCAATAGAGGGCAGTGAGCCAATAGAGGGCAGTGATACTTTGTCTAAAAGTCCTCAGCACCAATCCAATTTCGTTTTACACACAGTAATCACACCTCCTTGATTAGTCACCACAGAGAGAAATCTCCCAGTACTGTGGTAATCAGGAAACAGACAACCAGGAAGTGTCCAGAACAGAGAGGATTTACAGCAACATCAAAGCAAAAACGAACAATGAGGACATGAAACCAGGACTGCAGTAAGGTAAAGGAAGCAATTTAGCTAAAAAAAAATTCCTTTAGTGACCCTTTAGCTGCATTTTGGTCCGGGTCTTAAGTGGTTAAAGTACCCGGCCAGGTTTCGCAATTCAGCACTGCGTCGCTTTAACAGACAATTGCACGGTCGTGCGACATGGCTCCCATACAAAATTGGCGTAATTTTTTTCCCACAAATAGAGCTTTCTTTTGGTGGTATTTGATCACCTCTGCGGTTTTTATTTTTTGCGCTATAAACAAAAATAGAGCGACAATTTATAAATATATATATATTAAAAAAAGTTTTTTTTCTCAGTTTAGGCCGATACGTATTCTTCTACCTATTTTTGGTAAAAAAAATCGCAATAAGCGTTTATCGGTTGGTTTGCGCAAAATTTATAGCGTTTACAAAATAGGGGATAGTTTTATTGCATTTTTATAAAAAAAAATGTTTTTACTACTAATGGTGGCGATCAGCGATTTTTTTCATGACTGCGACATTATGGCGGACACTTCGGACAATTTTGACACATTTTTGGGACCATTGTCATTTTCACAGCAAAAAATGCATTTAAAATGCATTGTTTACTGTGGAAATGACAGTTGCAGTTTGAGAGTTAACCACAAAGGGGCGCTGAAGGGGTTATGTGTGACCTCATGTGTGTTTACAACTGTAAGGGGGTGTGGCTGTGAGGTCATCGATTGTGAATCCCTATAAAAGGGATCACACGATCGATGCCGCCGCCACAGTGAAGAACGGGGAAGCTGTGTTTACATACAGCTCTCCCCGTTCTTCAGCTCCGGGGACCGATTGCGGGACTCCAGCGGCAATCGGGTCCGCGGGTCCCGCGGTCCCGGTCACGGCTGGACAATAACACAGCACGTACCTGTACGTGCATGTGCCCAGCCGTGCCATTCTGCCGACGTATATGTGCAGGAGGCGGTCCTTAAGTGGTCAATAAGGTGTCAGTAAAAGGGTTTGATTGCCAAATAAAATAACCCACGTTTATTGCTTAAGTGTTTAAAAGGGCGGCCCCAAGGAAAATGGGCAGATGGCGTCTTTGGAAGTGCACCTGTAAAAAGTCACGGGGGTGTCTTTGTAGTACCCAAGTCAGTGTAGCAGGGGGACACAGTGAAGGTCGCCTGATAAGACTGGGTTTGGCCCTTGTGGGTAAGAGCTGGCACAGAGGTGCCAAGTGGAAGAGAATGGGTTAATGTATTACACCCCCTCCGGGGTCAAAACAAGGGGGGGATATGTAGCAGGGCAGTACCCTACCAGGGTCCAGGTCTAATAAAAAGCCAGTTCACTAATGAGTCAGCTGTGTTCTGGGCTTTAAAGGAACACTAAAGGTTTGTTTTTTATTAGATCAATTGATAGCTGTAAGCTAGAGCATTTAAATATCACTTACCTCGTTTTTCCTTTTGACCTTCAAAATACAGTAATCCAGGTTTGAAAATGCCATTTCCTTTCACTCCTCTTCTTGCTTTCCACCAGCATCTGAACCGTTTTGCATGGTGGAAAGCAGAATGTGCTCACCCGCTTCCTATGGCTACAGCCCTGCGTGAAGTTGCTCTCTTATCCCTCACAGGCATGGAGGCTAAGCCTAATGGGAACTGTAGTTCCCATTAGGCTGTGATGTAGCAAGAATGAATGAGCACCGCAAACCAGGAAGTCAGTGAAAATAATGATTCAGGAGTGACGGAGGTGAATACAGACAGGTATCAAACTAGTTATAATGCAAATCATTACTTTTTACTTTATCAGCTACTGTCAGACTTTAATTTAAGAGGAAAATATTTTTGTCTTTACAACCCCTTTAAGTAATCCCCAGACCAAGGCTCCAGGCTCCCAGTTGGAGACGACTCCACCCTGCAGACAGGAGTTATGGGCATAGGAGTCAGTAGGGCTTCACCTAGGAGAGAGAGGTGGGAGCCAGTGTAGCACGAGGCTTACCCCTGTATGCACGGAGATGCTGAGCATCCGGTTTGTGGGAGACAGACCAAGGCCCTAAAGTGTAAGGCCTGAGCTAGAGAGCTGCGTTTATGTTATGTACCATGTACCTGGTAGCCAGAGCCTGGTCGCAGGAGAAGGCCTCTCTTACGGCTCCGGCTTGCGAGCTGCTGGAGTGGGAACAGCAGGCTCGTGAGCACGGAGGGGTAGGAGTGCCGGTGTAGCGTGTAGTTGATGATGGGGTGCTGGTTCCTTCTGGAGCGGTAGACTGGAACACCACTGAAGCGGAGGAAGTGGGTCAGCGACCCTATCGGAAGATGCAGGTAACGGCAACAAGCTGGTAAGGTTAGCTGGTTAATGGACAGCAGGTGATAGCAGAGTCAGGAAAGCCAGGTCACAACAGATAATCAGGTAATCAGAAACGGAAGGCTGAGGCGTAGTCGTAATGCAGGCAGGAGGGTCTGGCAGCGGTGGATCAATCAGAGAAGCAAGGTCAATGGAAGCCAAGGTCAGAGGTTGGAGAGGTACGGATGGTCAACAAGCCGGGTCAGAAGGTTCAAACAACAATCAGGTTTTCAGATACGGATAAACACTCAGGAACTGCAGATCAGACAGCAATGTGCTGAGGACACCAGCAAGCTTGTAAAGGGAATTTGGCGCCAAGCCGGATTAACATGCACGCGCACGCTCCCGCCGCACACTGTACAGTTGTACACGCGCGCCATTGACGCACACGCGCGCACTGTTGACGCACGGCGGTGCACAGTCACAGATGAGCGCTGCTGTCTCAAACGGATGGTGGTCCGGCGAGTTTGGGAGGTAAGTCCCTGACAGTTTACAAGCCAGGAGGGTTGAATATCGTTTAGTTTGGTAGGAGGACTGAAATATTGAATTCCCCTGCGAGGGAATTTTCTATTTGTTTTGAACTTTCTTTTAAATAAAAGTGGGCAAAACCAGCCCTGAAACGGAGAAAAGCGAGTGGTGGTGTCCTTAAGCACTACACTTGGAGTGAACCCCTGACAATTTATATATATATATATATATATATATATATATATATATATATATATATATATATATATATATATATATATATAGTGACAGTAGGCAGGTTAAATCCCCTGGTTGCATCCAAGATGCTGTATATATTTCTCCTAGGTTCAGGCTTTATGCCAGTTTGTACCTTTAGGGGGAGTGCTGGGAGGACTTGATGAGCCCAGCTGTATCAGGTGGGCTCGTTAGGTTCTCTACAAAAACTCCCAGCATGCTAAGAGATTGTAACGCCACTGGCGTTATTCACTATGAGACGAGCGCAGCCTTACCTCATTCCATCGGCTGCGCTCCTCTCTCTGCACTGGACGCGTCACTTTTGCCGCGCCAGTGTTTGCGTTCCACGCTGGAACGCGGAAGCGCGCCCCAGCGTGCTCTGCTGTTTCCCGCGCCCTGGCGGCTATTTAAATCGCCAGAAATGATGGCAGGGTTTTCCACTATTTTGTTGGATCCCTGCCGTCACCCGGGACCCGCTCTAAGACCCCTGGAGGAGTACTTGAACTGAGGCCCTGATTCCTCGTCCTGGACTGCAACCAGGAACCCCTCCACGCATCACTCCAGCTTTTCCAGGCTCCAGCTCACCCTCTGCAGCTTTCAGCATTACAGACATTGCAGAGATATGCTCCAACCTGGATTCAGACCTGTGTGAATAGTCTGGGGAGTGATCTTTGTGCAGTGAGACAAAGCCTGTGTGGCTACTATTACCAAAACTCTAACCAGCAGGGAGTTAGGGACTGGGGCAGCACTAGGCTGTACCCAGGCGTTAGTTGGGGACACTGATGTGTTTAGTAAGTGGTCAAGTGACCAGGATTTACTTTTGTATTTCTTTTGTTTCTGTCACATTTATTTTGTATATAGTTCAAATAAAATCTGCACCTTTTTGTTTTCCTCCTACCATCGTCTGCTGTGCCTAATTGTTTTTGTGTGCTGAACCCGTCCAGGGGGTCACACACACCCGTTGACGAGCTAACCCCTTCACAATATATATCCCCTACGTTCTTGTCGGCTAGCATTTCCGGATTAGGATAGCTGTAGACACGTCGTTTCCGGTTCTGGTGCAGTCTCAGTGAGGTATCTCTCCCAGGCAGCATGAACGATCTGTCCTCCAGCAAGCGTGTTTTGTGGGTCTGTATGCTGTTGGGCTGGTTATTTTGCAGCAGGGGGTACAGGTATAATAGTGCTCTATAACTGTTCATGCAGATGGAGGCATTTCCAGGTTCCGGATGGCAAGAACTCTTGTCGGTGGGGACGTTCTGCTCATTTCCAGCTCTCCTCAGGTGGTGGCACGGCTTGGTGGTCAGCGAAGGTGTGGCAAAGATCGCAGTGGTCAGGTTAAGGTTTAAGGGATCTGTGAGGGTGGCTGTCAGTGTTTCAGATCATGCTTCTCTGCCCAGGGTTTCATTGCCACCACCCCACACACTGGGTGTTCCTCTCACAGACATTTTTCCCTTGCAGGGGGTCATGGGTTCTGCGGGGTGAGGATCAGTGTCATTGTTCTCTCAGGGTCCACTGCACCAGTTCCCTCTAGGTCATTTTCCACCTGTCACCCACGCGCAGGGTGGACCAGCCTCACCGGCGCCATGGGCCTCGGTATCTCTCTGGCTGTCTTAGGTTGACTGCTGAGTCTCTTAGTCCCACAGCTGGGTGGTTACGGTTTAGCACCTATTTGGCATTTCTGCTCCATGTCACATGTCAGGGGCTAGGCATGCCACGCACAGCCTGATTTCATCTCACTCCCTTCTCGTGAGAGCAGTTTTAAGGGGCTGGAAAAAAACAATACACACAATTGGTTTTCCACCGCAGGTTCATCTTTGGTTCATTCTCCCACCACAGAGCTCACGCTTCACTCTGGTCAGGTGGTTTCAGCTGGTACATTCCATCGCTTTATTCAGTGCATACGTCATGGTGGTGTTTCAGGTGGATTCTACTGTACGTGTTACATTCAGGATCGGCAAGGTGGGTTCCGTGTGTCTTTCATTCAGGAGTCATAGCTAGTCTACAGATTCGTGCGGGCTGAGGTTTCATTTTTAATGATTGTTAATTGACAATCTTCTTGCCCGTACTTCATACGTTGCATCTCACATACATTCCTATTTCTGACTGCCAAAGTCTGTAGGTACCAAGCCCAGAGTGGTCGTTTTTAATTGCCTGTCTCAGCTGGGCAGATTGCTCAGGCTCACTGCACACTCACTCTCATGGTCAGGGGTCACGATCATTAGAACCTCTCATGCGCTGTTTTTTATCCCTTTAAAGCACCACTCACCATTTTCGTTTAGTGAGGGTAGGGTTGTTTGGGTTGGTGGTTGAGCTGAATTATCAGTTGTTTTTTCTACAGATTGGAACATGTCACACGTGTCTGAAAGTAACAAATTTGCCTTCATCCCTCTTACTCCAGCTTGGGGCTTGGAGCACGGAAGCACTCCACCCCTGAGGAACTGGACTATTCCTAAACTTATTGCTGAGTTCCATCGCAGGGGCATTCCATTCCCAGCTACGGCAAAGAAAAGCAGAGTTGTTCAGACTCTTCTTTACTAGGGATGAGCTTCGAGTTCGAGTAGAACTCATGTTCGACTCGAACATTGCCTGTTCGGCGAACAAAAAAAAAAAATTTGGGGTGTTTGCGGCAAATTCGAAAAGCCGTGGAACACCCTGTTAAAGTCTATGGGAGAAATCTAAAGTGCTAATTTTAAAGGCTAATATGCAAGTTTTTGTCCTAAAAAGTGTTTGGGGACCTGGGTGCTGCACCAGAGGACATGTATCAATGCTAAAAAAGTTTTAAAAACAGATGTTTTTTCAGGAGCAGTGAATTTAATAAAGCTCAAAGTGAAACAATAAAAGTGAAATATTCCTTTAAATTTCGTACCTTGGGGGGGGTGTAAAGTAAGCATATGAAATAGCGCATGTTTCCCGTACTTAGAATTGTCTCTGCACAAAGTGTCATTTCTGAAAGAAAAAAAGTCATTTAAAACTGACTTGTGGCTATAATGAATTGTCGGCTCCCGGCAATTCAGAGAGAATTCATTCATAAAAAAAAAAAAGCGTGGGGTTCCCCCAAATTCAATTACCAGGCCCTTCAGGTCTGGTATGGATATTAAGGGGAACCCCGCGGTCAATTAAAAAAAAAAAATGCCAGGGTAAAACAGCGGTGGTAATCCACTCTCGGTCCCCACTCCAATGTTGTCGGTATCCAGCGACGGGTGATCTCCTCTCTGGTCCACAGATGAGAAGATCGTCCGGGATCCAGAGCGCAGCATCGCTGGCCGCCTGTCTCCACTGGAGACAGCCCAGCGAATGACACTGCACTTTTCTTATATAGGTGAGGCGGGGCCACCCATCACATGACCACGTCCCCCTCTGACGCACCCTCTGCTACGTCACTGGGGAAGCCCAGGCTTCCCTCTTGTGTCAGAGGGGGCGGGGTCACGTGACAGGTGGCCCCGCCTCACCAATATAAGAAATGTCACTAGCTTCAGCAGCGTCATTCGCCAGGCTGTCTCCGGTGGAGACAGGCGGCCGGCGATGCTGCACTCCGGTCCAGCGATGAGAAGATCGCTCCGGGATCCAGAGAGTAGATCACCCATCGCTGGATATTGACAACGTTGGAGCGGGTAGTCGGGACCGAGAGTGGATTAGCACCGGTGGATTTTTTTTAATAAAGGACTTTTTTCCATGGTGTGTGTGTGTGTGTGTTTTTTTACAACTATTTACACTTCCTTTGTGAAATGGTAGGGGTACAATTACCATTTCACATGGGGGGGCAGGATCTGGGGGTCCCCTTTGTTAAAGGGGTCTTCCAGATTCTGATAAGCCCCCCGCCTGCAGACCCCCCACAACCACCGGGCAAGGGTTGTGGGGATGAGGCCCTTGTCCTCATCAACATGGGGAGATCTTCCCCATGTTGAGGGCATGTGGCCTGGTATGGTTCAGGAGGGGGGGCACTCTGTCCCCCCTCTTTTTTGCGGCCAGACAAGTTACGTGCTCGGATAAGGGGTCTGGTGTGAATTTAGGGGGGAACTCCACACCATTTTTTTTTAATTTGGGGTGGAGTTCCCCTTAAAATCCACACCAGACCTGAAGGGTCTGGAATGGATATTTGGGGGGGAACCCCACATAATTTTTTTTTAAATTGATGGCGGGGGTTCCCCTTAATATCCACACCAGACCTGAAGGGCCTGGTAATTGAATTTGGGGGGACCCCACGCTTTTTTTTTCTTTTATAAGAATGAATTCTCTCTGAATTGCCGGGGAGCCGACAATTCATTATAGCCGCAAGTCAGTTTTAAATGACTTTTTTTTCTTTCAGAAATGACACTTTGTGCAGAGACAGTTCTAAGTACGGGAAATATGTGCTATTTTACATGCATACTTTACACCCCCCCAGGTACAAAATTTAAAGGAATATTTCACTTTGTTTCACTTTAAGCATTATTAAATTCACTGCTCCTGAAAAAACGTCCGTTTTTAAAACTTTTTTTTGCATTGATACATGTCCCCTGGGGCAGGACCCAGGTCCCCAAACACTTTTTAGGACAATGACTTGCATATTAGCCTTTAAAATTAGCACTTTAGATTTCAAACATTCAAGTCCCATAGACTTTAACGGGGTTCTAAAGTTCACACGAACGTTTGGTGTGTTCGCAGGTTCTGGTGCGAACCGAACAGGGGGTGTTCGGCTTATCCCTACTCTTTACAAACCCATCTCAGCCGCAGCCATCCACCAGTGTGGAACATGTTTCTCTGCTTACTTCACTGACGCAGATCCACACAGTGTTAAACACGCTCTCCACTTCTGTTCAGCTGTCATAAGACAGGATGGATGTGATGGAGGCCCGTCCAACCAGTGCGGTAGTTCCAGCAGCTTCCTCAGGCCCTGGGCCATCCAAATCCTCCGTAGGTAACACCAGTGTGCCGTTACCTCTGGTGGTTCCTTCTCTGTTAACTGTGTTACCATTTGTTTCTCCTGCCCATTTTATTTCTGAAGAGGGACATTTTAGAGGGGAAAGACGTCAATCTGGCATCCCTGCTCATAGCGTCACAGGACGTTGTTAAGAACAAGGCTTATGCTTGCAGAGAAGTCTTGGTGGTCCTCAAAACCTGTGATCCCAGGCTTAACCGCAAGCTGAGTATTGACGAATTTGTCCTTTCATTTGGTATCTATGGGGATGTTATTTGTGCAGTCAGTCCTAGTAGGCGGGAGGAGCTGGCCCATAAGTATGACAAACCAGGAGAATCCTTCAAGGTAGCGCTACAACAGAGGAGGATATTGGAGTCCCACAATAGTGTAAAATGAGAGATTTATTAAAAAATTATTATATATGTCTCAAAAGCAACAGTCTCCGGATTCCCGGCTCTATGATGCAAAATGTGCAGAGTACAATATAAGCATTCTGCGTGGTGGTGATCCTCCAATACAGTTGAACAAAGAGCAAAGATCACTGAAGCGCTTCTGCACAGCGAAGACCTCACCCATAGGCAAAGAGTCTCACGTGTGATGAACAAGTGTGAGCATTCAACAACAGGCGTGGGCAAAGTACCGCTCTCTTACCATAACCCGGATGGATGTATGGGGCGTGCGGGTGAACAGATGATCCGTCAGCCGTGGATGGGGGGGCGCTGTCAGTCCCTGTGCTCTGTGGGCAATCACGGCGCGCACTCCTCTCAGACGATACAGGACGTCTCGTTGACGCTGAGCGGAGGGTGGCGGTGCAAGCCTCGCAAGGTGCTGGTGCGGGATAGAGTGGAGGGTTGGAGGTTTGGCTGGTGCAAGCCAGGTGGGCGGAATGCCAAGTTGATAGGCAGGAGCTATGACTCAAAAGATCAGAAGGAGATCTGTGTGGAGAGCCATACGAAGGTGCTGCACGGGCTGGAATCTGGAGATGGTTGCTGCCACAAACTAAGACGACATGTATCGGGTCAAAGCCCTTCGTCAGCGACATGTATCGGGTCAAGCCTCATTTCCATACAACACGCCCCCCTCCAAGCAATTTGAATTAGGCGCCCTTACGCCCGCTCACCGTAGATTAGCAGGTAAGTAGATTGTGAATCACTACTAGCCTAACTAATTTACGGCGGTGTAGCCTAAAAAGGCTAGGCTAGGCCGCCCTAAAGTTAGGCCAATGTGTGTGTGAATCTACCTATTGGTTTCTTCTTTACCCTGTCAGTAGAACAGTGCCTATTGAAAATGGACCATCTGTTGACAACTGTAAAATTGAGGGTGTCTTGACACTCTATGTACCCTACAATGGGGAAATGTAGGTCTTCAACTAGAATATTAGACAATGGCAAGAACATACATTTGACAACTTATAGCTATTTTATACTGAATTTGTTTGTTATTATTATTTTATAACATCCCCCACCTTCTTCTCAGGTTTACTGTTTACAGGTTTAGTAAAAAAAAATGGTTTCATCAATTTAGTAGTGGTTTTAAAACACCAAGGCACATGACTGACAGACAGTTCGATCGATTGATTGATCAAACCCAGGTGCATGGAGGCATGTTTCAAGTCATCTATTTCATATTCCTTTATAGAAGCATATAGCAATGAATACACCTAAGAGGCATCTCTTTCACACTGTAATGGAATACTCGTGTTGCTTATGTACATTACACATGCAGGTGTAAATAGCACAAATAACTTACTGGTATTGACGGTTATAGCTATGACTCGCACTAAGAATATTTGCTTGTAGATCTTAGCATGTAGTACAGTACAGCAAGAGGAAATGCAGCTGATAAACACTCTGTGGTCAAATAAAGCACTTGCTGAGGTCAGTTAGCTGACGTATTGCCTCATTTTTGTGTTCGTTTGACAAAAGCTAGAACATTTATTGCAGAAGAGTGTAATTTTTTTTACATTACTTATCTGAACATTGTGCACTCAGGGCATAAGTGTTGCCTAATAATGGTATGAGGTAAAATAGTGCTGTGAGGAGATGAACTATGTCATATGGGAGCAGAAGTCTAAGCAATAGGACAACAGCAGCTGTGAAAAAGTTTAGAACAAATGCTGGAATTTGGCTTGCTGAAAATATAGTATGGAAATTTGCACAATTTTACAAATTGTTCTTTAACCACCTCAATACGGGGGACTTCCCCTTCCTGCCCAAGCCATTTTTTAGCTTTCAGCGCTGTCACACTTTTTTTTTTAATTCAAATACTCTTTATTTCCTTTTATATAAAACCTATTTTATATAAAACATACTTAAACATACAAAGCGCTGTCACACTTTGAATGACAATTACATGGTCATGCAATGCTGTACTCAGAGATTTTTATAATTCTTCCCCCACAAATGGAGCTTTCTTTTGGCGGTATTTTATCAGCTCTGCGGTTTTTATTTCTTGCGCTATAAACAGGGCGATGCGGGTGAGGACCGCATTGGTCTTGGCCTGCAGCAGCCTTGACTGCCTCCCCTCTGCCTGGATGGCAGCAGTGTTTTCCCGGATGGCCTCTGCCAGGGTGTGGACCTCTTCCACGAGGCCTGCTGTGGTGGCCTGCAGATCCCCTAGGCAGGTGACCACTAGTGATGTCGCAAACCTAAAATGTTGTGTTTGCGAACGGCGAACGCGAACTTCCGCAAATGTTTGCGAACCGAATAGACTTCAATGGGCAGGCAAATTTTAAAACCCACAGGGACTCTTTCTGGCTACAATAGTGATGGAAAAGTTATTTCAAGGGGACTAACACCTGGACTGTGGCATGCCGGAGGGGGATCCATGGCAAAACTTCCATGGAAAATTACGTAGTTGTCGCAGAGTCCGTTTTTAATCCATAAAGGGCATAAATCACCTAACATTCATAAATTGTTTGGAATAACGTGCTTTAAAACATCAGGTATGATGTTGTATCGATCAGGTAGTGTAAGGGTTAGGGTTACAGACAGGGGGCCAGATTCTCCAAGATCCTGCGTTGGCGTAGTGTAAGCCATTTACACTACACCACCGCAACTTACTGGAGCAAGTGCCGTATTCTCCAAGCACTTGCTCCGTAATTTGCGGCGGCGTAGTGTAAATGGCCCGGCGTATGGCCGCGTAATTCAAAGGGGGCGGCTTGTATTCAAATTAAGCGCGCCCCCGTGCCGATTGAACTGCGCATGCGCCGGGCTGAAAAATAGCCCAGTGCGCATGCTCCAGCTCACGATGGAAAACGTCAATGACGCCGACGTCACCAACTGATCTGCAGTCACCTAATATTAGGGGAAGTACATAGAGCCTCTGCCAGCGGCTCCATAGCAATCGCAAAAAGGGCTGGAGAGAGAGGGCAGCCCTGGCGAGTTCCCCTAAATAGTGAGAAGGAAGCTGACAACCCTCCTCCCATTATATTGCAGCTATGGGATTCCTATATAAGACCTGTAACCATTTTATAAATACCATTGGGAAACCCATTCTGCAGAGTACTTCCCACAGAAAGGGCCACTCCAAGGTATCAAAGGCCTTCTCAATATCCAGGGAGGCAATGACCCTAGATCCCGTATTAAGATGTGAGGCATAAATATTGGTATATCATCTCCTCGAGTTCACATCAGTAGCTCTGCCTGGCATAAAACCTGTCTAATCTGAATCAATGATATTAGACATTAACGGTTGTAAATGTCGGGAAATTAACTTGGTCAAAATCTTGAAATCTACATTCAAGAGTGCAATAGGCCTATATGACGCACAGGAGGATGGGTCTTTTGGATGCTTGTAAATTAGGACTATATGAGCTTGCATCATTGAGTCCAGCATGGATCCCTCCTTCAGACAATCTGAGTAAAGAGAGGCCAGTACAGGAGATAAAAGTTCTCCATAAGCCCTATAAATTTCAATAGGAAGACCATGGTGACTTCTCCAATGAAAAGGAGCCAATGACAGAAAGAACCTCCTCCGATGTTATAGGACACACTAGCATCTCCCTCTCATTATCAGTTAGCCATGCCAATGCGACGGAGTCCAGCAGCTCCGCTAACTTAGTCAGCTGAAAACTAGAAGGCAACTGAGATGTATATAATGTCTGATAAAATTGCGTCTCTAGAATTTTAGGCTGTGTGCGGACCATATCTCCAGAAGGGGTATGTATTCCGAAATCGGGATACTAGATTGTTCATGTTTAGCCATCATGGCCAAAAAACTTTCATTACGGTCCCCGTGCTCAAAAGATTTCTGTTTATTTTTATATAGGTCTATCTTCGTGGCCTCAGCCATATGCAAATGTAAGGCCCGTTTACTATGTAGTAAGGCATTACAATTAAATTCTGAGGGATCCGCAGTATATTGGGCTGTTTGTTCCTCTACTATACATTTTAAAAAAAATAATGCCACGTACACACGATCGGTCTGATGGACCGTTTTCATCAGACGAACCGATCGTGTGGGGGCCCAATCGTATTTTTTTTCCCATCGGTGAAAAAACTTAGAACCTGTTTTTAAATTATCTGATGGTTAAAAAAAATATAGAAAAAAACGATCGTCTGTGGGGAAATCCATCAGTTAAAAATCAACGCATGCTCAGAATCAAGTTGATGCATGTTCGGAAGCATTGAACTTCATTTTTCTCAGCACGTCGTTGTGACACGATCGTTTTTTTAACTGATGGTGTGTAGGCAAGACTGATGAAAGTCAGCTTCATTGGATATCTGATGAAAAAATCCATCAGACCGTTTTCATCGGAACCGATCATGTGTACAGGGCATAATTGTTTGCTCGTTGAGTCTTATGAACCGCTTTAATAGCGAATATATATTGTCCTCTTGCATAGGCCTTAAAAGCATCCCATAATATTGCCGAAGTGGATGATCCTGCAATAAACTCCCAATACTCTACTAGAAGGGGTGGGATTTTGTTAACTATGAGTGTGAAATCCAATGCGTGCCCAATCTCCACTGTGCAGCATCACAGAGTGTAAGCATGAGCGGAGCATGATCAAATAACCCACTCGGCAAGTATTTAGCATCTACTTTATCTGCTAATGTTGCTGAATTGACAAAGGCTCAAGCCTCATACACACGCTCGGTTTACTCAGCAAGAACCAGCAAGAAAACTGCTGGCAGAGCTTTCTTGCCGAGTATACCAAGCGTGTGTATGAGGCTTTGTACAAGAAGACTGCCCAGAATCTAGACGAGAAAAATAGAGAACATGTTCCGAGAAACCCGAGAGTGTGTATACTTACCTGGTCGCCATGGGAAACCCACGCATGCTCAAAATGACTTTGACGCATGCGCGGTAGCTTCCTAGGCATAGGTAGGGTGCAGCAAGATGGCGGTGACGCCATCGAATGTGACAAGTGCATTCTCATCGTATGCGACGTCACTGCGTTCTTGCCTTTCAAGAGAACAGTGGTTCTTTTAAAAGGAGAGTCTGTACACTCAAGCGGCAAGAGATTCTTGCCAAGAATCTCTTTGGGGAAAACACCGTTCTAGCCCGTGTGTACAGGGCTTAAGTCTATACGTGAGGCGGTCTTATGAGAGGTTGAGAAACATGAATATGATCTAATTAGTGGGTTTTTCCATCAACAAACTTCTACCAAATCTACCATCTGGGCCCCAAATTTTTCTATCCAAAACAGGATCAAGTATAGCATTAAAGTCGCCTATTATCAGTAACTTAGCTGGGCAGTACAAAGAGATTTTTTTCCACAAGACTATATAAGGGAACCCCTAAAAATAAAAAGGAGGTGGTATATACACATTAACAATTCTATATCTCTGACCCTATAGCAGAAACACAACCAGAACATATTTACCCTGGGGGTCAGAGAATACATCTTCCACTGTACAAGATAAAGATCTGCTAATCAGTATTGAAACCCCTCTAGAGAAAGTGGAGTATGTAGCGTGGTAAGCCTTCTGTACCCAGGGCTTCTTCAGGGTCAAAAGCTTACTCCCCATAAGGTGAGTTTCTTGAAGTAGTACTACATGTGGAAGATAACTTTTCAAATACTTAAATAACAATGCTCTCTTAAAAGCATTGCAAGGTGATGGACCTCAAAAACAACAAACATATATATTTCAGAAGAAAATACAATAATAAAAATAAGACAATGTGTATAAACATTTAACAAAAACCCAACCCACCCTACCTTTCTTCAATGCCTTTCTTCAAGGAGGTGTGGAGAAGGCCTTATCCCAAAATCTATCAAAAAATAGGCAACTATATTTTTAGGACTAATTGTCCTATAAAGGGGAAAAGGAGACAAAAATACCCCCAAAAAAATAGAGGAAAAGGGAAAGGAAAGCAGCAAGGAGAGGGGCAGGTAGAGGTGCCCCGTCAAAAAAAAGTCCACTCCCACCACCCCAGTTCTATACTCTGAGGCAGGAGGGGCAGACTGTAGTTTATTCTGGGGGGGGGGGTGTTTAGGAGTCCTCCATGAGGTGCTGATTGGAGCTCCTAATCTAAGATTATTACTAATTGGATTATCTTCCATCTAGCCAGGCGGAAGCAGCAGCTGAGGTATCAAAATAAAATGTATGTGCGTCATCTATAATGCTCAATCTGCTTGGAAACAGTAGGCTGAACTGTATACTCTTTTCTCGTAATCTGTTATGAATCTCTGTATAGGACATTCGGCGTTGCTAAACTTCTAGAGAAACATCTGGAAAAAATAATAATTTGATATTTACATAGGGTATATATTGTTTGCCTCTGGCAGCTGCCAGAACCTTATCTCTATCTCTTGAATTCAGTAATCTTAGCAGAAAGGTCCTAGGGGGGTTGCCGTCGATTTAGACGTTAATAGCTGTGTGTTGAGTTATTTTGAAGGGTAAGCAAATTTACACTGTTATACAAGCTGTACACTCACTACTTTCCTCAGTGTTGTCACATGAAAAGATATATTAAAATATTTACAAAAATGTGAGGGGTGTACTCACTTTTGTAAGATACTGTGTGTGTGTGTGTGTGTGTGTGTATATATATAATATATATATAGTAAAAAATGTAATTTTAATAAAAAAAAAATGAAAATAAAAAACTACTGGCATAGACTATGTCTTATCAGTGACTATGGAG